>NC_138890.1:13881990-14481990 GCF_965194825.1 Balaenoptera physalus | reverse complement strand
ATAGCTTTGTGTAATATGGACATTTTAACAATAGTTCATGAACATGAGATGTCTTTCCATTTATTTATGTCTTCCTTAATTTCTTTCAGTAACACTGTAGTTTTCAGTGTACAAGTCTTTCATGTCTTTGGTTAAGCTTATTCCTAAGTATTTTATTCTTTTTGATGCTATTGTAAATGGAATTGTTCTCCTAATTTCTTTTTCGGATTGTTCATTGCTAATGTGCAGAAATGCAAGTGATGCGTATATGTTGATTTCATATTCTGCAAACAAACTTTGCTAAGTTGTTTTATTAGTTCTAATAAATTTTTTGTGAAATATTTAGCATTTTCTACATCTTTTCCAATCGTTTCCCTTTCAGCCTAAGTGTATCCTTCAATCTAGGGGACCTTTTGACCTCCATCTTAGGCTTTCATCTTAATTCTCAACTTATTCAGAGTCTTAGTTGGTTAGTGTTCTCCTTATTGTTTGCCACTTTGGAGAATCCAACAACATGTTCTACTCAAGGTGAGACCTCTTTTCTCTTCCACCTCTGAAGCTGAATATCACTTATTACTTACTTCATTCTCTTAGAACTTAGCATTCGAAGTTTCAATGGTGATCTTTCTTAAAGGAGGTCAATATGCTCACTGAATTCAAGACCTCTGGTGAGTTGTGTCAAGTGTGTAGGAATCATATTAACTTGTTGGCTGTTAGCACCCCCGGAAACATTTCTCAAGTGGCATTTGAGCTTGATATTCAGGTTTATTGGACACCGCATTGAAGAGATTACCAGAATAAGAGTAGGCTGGTCTTTCCTAAAGCAGAGTTTATCCAAGGGTGACCTTGTAGCCACCTGCATCAGATTCATCCCCGTTGAGTCATTGAGTGCCCTCAACCCCCCTAAACTGTAAACTCCTTATAGACAAGAGTTATGTTTTATAGGTCCATCCACGTTGCTGCAAATAGCATTATTTCATTCTTTTTATGGCTGAATAATATTCCACTGTATATATGTACCACATCTTCTTTATCCATTCATCCATCAGTGGACATTTAGGCAACTTCCATGTCTTGGCTATTGTAAATAGTGCTGCAATGAACATTGGGGTGCATGTATCTTTTCTTTCTTTCTTCTTTCTTTCTTTCTTCCTTTCTTTCTTTCTCTCTCTTTCTCTCTTTCTTTCTTTGTCTCTCTCTGTTTCTCTGTTTCTCTCTTTCTTTTTTCTTTCTTTCTTCTTTTATTGTCACACGGCATGTGAGATCTTAGTTCCCTGACCAGAGATGGAACCCATGCCCCCGGCACTGGAAGCACAGAGTCTTAACCACTGGACCACCAGGGAAATTCCAGGGGTGTATGTATAGTTTTGAATTAGAGTTTTCTCCGGATCTATGCCCAGGAGTGGAATTGCGGGACCCTATGGCAGCTGTATCTGTTCCTGCACGTCTCACATCAACCACCTGCACTCCAATCCTTGCTCTCAACGTCATCTTCGGGGAACCCAACCTGCGACAGGGACCTTGACAAGAAGAAATGGCTCAGGGAAAAGCTACCTGCACAGGGAGGAGATAGAGGCCATCGCCCCTGGGGTGCGGCGGGGAGAGTAGGCACAGAGATTTGTCATTTCACCCCCGATACTCATTTCAGCCCTCCTGGCTGCCCCACTCTAGGTCACCTCGGGATACAGAGGTGACCCGGTTAGAGTCCCTGCCTGTGCAGGAAGCTGGGTGGGGGCACCAGCGGGTCTGAATCATATTAGTGCAGGGCCTCCCCCGCGGCACTGGGGTTATTCGGGGCGGGTCACCCTCTGCTGAGGGCCCCTCCTGGGCACTGTGTGGGGTTTAGCAGCATCCCTGGCCGCACCCATTTGATTCCAGGGGCCCCTCCCCCCCACTTGTGACAACCACAGATTTTCCCCACACATCACGGAAGAACTGGGTGAGGCGGGAGCAGGATGGCCCTGGGCGAGGACAGTTGTGTTGAAGCAACCAGCCTGGCCCAGGGCAAGGTCTGCCCCAATCCCGTCAGCGCCTGCATTTAGAACTGCCCCTTTCCTCTCCCACCTCCCCTGCCCTGCAGTGGTCTCCGAGACCCCTCTCTCATCCCCATGTAATAAATCACACCTTCTCAGTTTACTGTTTGCTGCCCTCGCTAGAACGTGAGCTCTTTGAGGACAGGGATGCGGTTATGTCCCCAGCACCTAGAAGAGTGTCTGCTGTGTAGTAGATGCTTCCTAAATACTTGCTGAATAAAGGAGCTGAATAAAGGGATGAGTGGATGAATGAATGAAGGTTACAATGGAAGGAGGGGGGAGATGCCCTTTCTAGCTCTCGGGGGTTGGGAGATCAAGTGAAAGATCCGTCCTAAATAGGCTGACCAGCCTTCTGGGGTTCCCCGCGACTGAGGGTTTCCCCACAGTTCCAGCGCTCAAACCTGAAGGGTCCTGGGCAAACTGGGGGCGGGTGTTGGTCACCCTATCTAAGCACAGTAACAATTCCAGCTGCAGTAGCAATGGCCAATGACCTCTACGGTCTTATTGACCATGCACAGTTCTTTACCTGGCGGGGAAGGGTGGGCCGGGATTGGAATTCTGGTGATCCAGGGCGGGTGAGGGCACACCCCGGGCTTGTGTAGGGGAGTCCAGGAAGGTTCTGGAGGAAGTGACAGTGACACAGGAGGGAGGGAGGAGTCGAAGGAAGAACGTCCCACATGACAACGTGTGCCAATGGCCCTGGGCCCAAGGTCACACCTGACCAGGGCTTGCTTTTTTTTTTCTAATTTACTTTTTCCCACATGGATATGCAATTGTCCTAATGCCATTTATTGAAAACTCCTTAATTTCCCCACTTTCTGTCATAGCAAGTTCTCATATATCTGTTTCTGGACCTTTATTCTATACCATAGAGCTATACGTCCCATCCTTGCATCACTAGGGCTGTCTCATCACTATAACTTTATTTTTTATTCATTTTTTTTTTTTTTTTTTTTGGCCGTGCCGTGCGGCATGTGGGATCTTATTTCCCTGACCAGGGATCGAACTCGCGCCCCCAGCAGTGGAAGCTCGGAGTCTTAATCACTGGACCTCCAGGGAAGTCCCCAGGGCTTGCTTTGACATCCATTGAATGGTGGCAGGTGGGCGCGGGGAGCAGCTGTCTGTGAGCCATCCTGTGTAGAAATGCAGGGTGGAGGGGAGGACAGATGGAGCGGGAGGGGGAAGAAGCAGAGGAGGGAGGGAGGCAGGGCGGGCGAGAGATAGAGAGTTTCCGGAGACTACAGCTCTGGCTGTGTCCTAGGGCATGAAAGCTGAAAATAGCTCCTAGTGCCGGAAGCCTTGGAGCCGGAGCCTGGGAGCCAGGGTGACTGGCTCTCCTCCCTGGTGTGTGTGTGTTGGGGGGGGGGGGGTGGCTCTGGGCTTCTCAGGCTGGGAATGGGGTGCACAGAGCAGGGACGGAGCGGGGACCCTTCTCTCTGGGACCTCGTGGGCCATCCTCAGCTCACAAAGCTGAGCCACTCCTGCCCTACGAGTGAGGGGCTTCTCCTCCCTGTCCCCTGGATCACACCCCCTCACACACAACTTCCCCGTGTGTGTTCCCAGCAATCAAGAGAATCTGTTTTTAAAAGATTTGGGGGAGGGGGGTAAACATACAAACAAGAGCAGAATGGATACTTTTTCAGAATGTGAATGGCTCTGTGTAAGCCCACCCCCAGGGTAACCACAGTCCTGACCTCTAACACCCTTGACGAGTCAGCCTTGGTCTGGGCTTGCGGACCCACGGAAGCTTCCTCATCCCCTCCTTCAGATCCCGTCGCTCCCTCGGCGTCTTTGTGAGAAGCACCCGGGGAAGTGGGACTGCTAGGCTGTACTGCTGCTAGAACTCCACCTGGGCTCCACCAGGCTCCAGCCCCCCGCCCTGTGCACCTCTCTGACCCTGAGGCACCTCAACTGGTAGGAGCCGCATCACCTTCCCTCCCGGGACTTGTGACACTTAAGGCAGACACCGAAAGGACAAGCCTTTGGCCCCCTGGCTGGCAAAGAGCAGCTACTCAATTGTCATAAGTGTCCGTATCAGTGAGGGTTCTCCAGACAAACAGAATCCATAGGGTGTGTGTGTGTATATACACACACACGTACATATGTACACGCATACAAAAATAGACAGCTGTGTATATATGCCGTATGCATACACACATATACACATATAGTATATACAATGCACACATACATATATACACACATATAAAATGCATAGTTTGTATATATACAGTATGTATACACACATATACACATAATAGATACAATACACACAGACATATACACTATACATACACACAAATAAAATGCATAGTTTGTATATATACAGTATGTACATATACGTATAACACATGCAATAGACACACCTAGGTACATATATATCATACATATATACACACATACAAAGATATTTAGGTGTGTATATAGACAGTATACATACATACACATATAATATATGCAATACATACACGTATATACATATGGACACACATATACACCTACATATAAAAGCACATAGCATAAAAATATATATGTACTGGATATATAAATTCATCGTATATATACATACATATATCATATATATATAAGATATAGACACATACATATATACAATGTATACACACACATACACACCTATATGTAAATATGCGCATGTACATACACATATAAATACATACGCAAGTGTGTATATAATAGTATATACAGATATACATATAATACCTAGAAACATATACACATACAGGTATACAACATATATACACACCTATATATAAATATACACTGTATACATACATACATACAGTGTACATATACTGTATATATACACACACCCATATATTAATATATGGGTGTGTGTATATATACAGCATGTTCACATTTATAATATGTATTCTATATATATACACAGACATTCATGTATACAATATATACACACAAATATATAGGCTTGTATGTATACTGTATATAGTACTTACACATATACTACAAACGCACGCACATATAAACATATGTGTATACATATATATAATATGTATACACACATATACAAATTAATAGGCTTGTATACATTCAGTATTTTTACATATATAGTTTTGTTTTAAGGAGTTGACTCATGTGACCGTGAGGCAGGCAAGTCAGGGCAGGACTCTGGGCTGGAGACACAGGCAAGAGCTGATGTCCCAAGGCCATTGGAGGAACAGTTCCCTCTTTCTACGGAACCTCATTTTTCTCTCCAGTCCTTCAACTGATGGACGAGGCCCACCCACGCCGCGGCATTGACAATCTCCTTTACTCAAAGTGGACCAATTTCAGTGTTCATCTCTTCTGAAAAATACCTTCCTGGCCACATCTGGAATAATGTTTGTGGCTGCCGGGGCCCCACGCAGTGCGCACATGAGATTAACCATCCCCGTGGCGATGATGACACTTTATTTTCTCCCTTGACCATTGTCACTACTATTCCAATTAAAATGGCAGCGCCATGAGGGCAGGGCATTTCCTTGTTTGCCAGTACTGAGCATCCAGGGTCTGGTGCCTAGCATAGGCTAAATACACGGCATTTTTTTGAACAGAAGCCAGGATTCTGGCTGTCATACTTAATGAGGAATTATAGTCTTATTATTGGTGGGGGGGGGGGGTGCCACGGTACGTCAAGGGCGGGAGTCGAACCCGCCACCCCAGGCCCCAAGGGGTCTCCCCGGGTCCCCACTTCGGGCCGGTGGGAGTGGCCGGGGGCAGCCGAAGACTTGCGTGCGTGCGTGCGTGAGAGGGGGCGTGTCCACGGGGCGGGCGGCGCTCGCCACGAGTGAGTGGTTCAGCTCGGCCCCAGCTCGTTGTGCTCGCCTCACACCGGCCGGAGTTGGCAGCAGCGCTGGAGGCCCCGGGCCGGTGACCACAAAGAGGGAGCCGGGGGCCGGACGGGAGCGCGGCGGCGGCGGCGGCGGCGGCGGCGGCGGCGGCGGCGCCAGCTGAGGCCCAGGCCAGGCCCCCTCCCCTCAGCCTCCCGCCGGCCCGCCCGCCTGTCCCGCCCCCGCCGGCGGCGCCCCGCCCCTCCCCTAACCGCCAGACTAGCCTGGTGCGGGGGCCGCGCGCGAAGACATGGGGGAGAAGCTGAGGCTGGAGTCGCCCGTGGGGGCCGAGCCCGCCGTCTACCCGTGGCCGCTGCCGGTCTACGTGAGTGCCGCCCGTCCCCTCTTCCCGGACCCCCGCCCCTCTTCCCCCACGGCGTGCGCTGAGCCCACCGAGAAACGGAGCGACTCGAGTCGCCAGACCCTCTTTGGAGCCCCCCTTCCCGCCCCGCCGTGGTTCTCCGCGGCCGTTCCAGCCCCCGCGCGCAGAGTGGGCAGAGGGGAGCCGGGGCCGGCCGGGGGCGCAGACTCGGCCGCGGGGACCCCGTGCTTCCGAGGGGCGCCCGAGCCGGGCTGCCGTTGGCTCTGTAGGGCTGGGGACCCCGGTCCCCCCGGGCCTGGACTGCCGGCGGGCTTGCCCTTCCGTACTTCATGATCTGACACGTCGGGTTTCTTTTTCCTGACCGGCTTTACCAGACTTTACCTGACCAGCTTTACCAGCGTCCCCTGATAATGTGTTAGATATTCAAGTTTTAGGGCCCGGTCCCAGCCCTATGGAATCAGCAACTCTGGTGGGGCTCAGTGATCTCTGTTATAACAGGCCCTCCAGATGATTTTTATTCACCTTAAAGTTTGAAAATATCTGCATTGTCAGCTGACCAAAGCGTCCACCAGCAGGTGAAGGGGAGTGGCGCCTGCAAAAGATAGGGACTGGCCAAGGCAAGTACAGGAGCATTTACCGCGGTAGTAATGGAGAATGCCTTTTCTCCACTGGTTGGCACAGACTAATATCTGGGAGCAGTGGCAGGGTTATTTAGGATGCTTTACATTTCAGTGTAGAGTGACCGCTGTCCTGGTTTGCCAGGGACTTCCCCTGTGTGAGCACTTAAAATCTCATCCTGGCAAACCCCTTAGCCCTGGGTTTGAAAAGCTTAGGGAATAACCTGAAATTTAGGGGAAACAGGATGTAGGTTTTGGGCAAGTCACAAGTGCTAATTAAAGCTAAGCAAGTATGGACAACATCTAGCCTTCTTTACCCCTTTGCGGGGAGGTAAATCTGATTGGGTGAAAGGACTTATTGTTAAGAGATCTTTGTAGAAACATCCCCTTCTGCTTAGTCCGCTGGTTCTCAGTTCTGGCTAGACATTGGCATCGTCTGAGGAGATTTAAAATGATTTTATTGGTCTAGGATGACCAACCGTCGGTGTGAGGGTTTTTGAAAAGTGCTTCAGATGATTCTAATGTGCAGCCAGATTTAGGTGCCACTGCTTAAGCGTTTGAACCGCTGCTACATATTTTCACCTCATCTTCCTATGAGAATATCCAACTGTAGTTGAGGTTTATTATTTTTCTTTTTCTTTTTTTAACTGTCTTATTATAAGATTTACTGTCTTAAATAAGATTGAATGTACAGAAAATCCTGCTAGTCCATCTGGTGTAGCTGGATACCCAGAATAATATCGTTAAGATATGTACCACTTAAGTATTGTGACTGGCCTTTTTAAAATTAACATATGCATTAAATTAGTGTTGATAGTATAGATGTCTTTCGAAGTTGTCATGTTGGGGAGCTATACCTCTAATCTGCTGCCATTGCTAAATATCTGGACACCTCTTATTAGGAATTGCTTTTAAAAATCTTTAGGGATTAAAACCAAGATTGCTGTATTATTTGTACTGGGACCACAAAAACCTCACAAAGTTCCCCCGCTGTACCTTCTACTCCCATCTCTAACCCTTGGCAACTTCTAATCTGTTCTCCATCTCCACAGTTTTGTTATTTTAAGAATAATATGTAAACATAATCATGAATTACTTCATCTTCGGAGACTGGCTTTTTAAAATTTTTCCCTCGGCATCATTCCCTTGAAGTTCATTTCAATTTTTGCATATATTAATAATTTGTTCCTTTTTGTTGCTCGGTAGTATTCTATCATAAGATTTTATCACAATTTGTTTCAACATTCACCCATTGAAAGACATTTGGGTAGTTGCCAGTTTTTGGCTATTATAAATAAAACTGCTATGAACATTTATGTGTAAGTTTCTGTGGGAACTTCATTAAGTTTTTGTTTCTTTTGGATAAATGCTCAAGAGGACAATTACTGCATTGTAGGGTGAATCTACTTTTCGGATTAAAAGAGACTGTCAAGCTGTTTCTCAGAGTGGCTAAACCATTTTATATTCCCACCAGTGATGTGATATAATTTTTCTACGTACTCGCCAGCATTTGATGTTGTCACTATACTTTAATTTTAGTTATTCTCTGATATGTCATTATGGTCTTAATTTGCATTTCCCTAATGGCTAACGACGTTGAACATCTTTTCATGTGCTTCTTTGCCATGTGTATATTCTCTTCCATGAAATGTCTGTTCCTGTCTTCTGCCTATTTTCTAGTTGGATTTTTGTAAGTTGTTTGGAGAGTTCTTTGTATATTATAGATACAAGTCATTTGTCTCATATGGGATTTTCAAATATGTTTTCCCACTGTGTAATTTGAGTTTTCATCCACTTAAAAGGATCTTCTATGAAGCATTTTTAACTCATTTTGATGAGATCCAATTTATCAGTTTTTGCTTTTATTGATCATACTTTCGGTGTCAAGTCTAAGAATTATTCACCTAGTTCTAGATGCCAAAGATTTTCTCCTATTTTTTTTTTTCTAAAAATGTCCTGCTTTTACATTTAAGATTATGATCCACTTTGATTTAATTTTTGTGTAAGGTGTGTAAGGTTTAGGTTAAGGTTCATTTTTTATTTGTTTTTGTCGAGGGATGTCCAACTGTTTCAGTACCATTTTTTGAAAAGTCTATTCTTCCTTGATAGCTTTTGCACTGCTGTCAAAAACAAGTTAAATGTATTTATGTCAGTCTCTTTCTGGGTTCTCTGTTCCATTCCATTGATCTATGTATCTAGCCTCCATCATTACTGCAAAATCTTGAAATTGGGTAGATTAATTCCTCCCATTTTAATCTTCCTTTACAAATTGTTTTAGCTATTCTTCAGCCTCTTCTTACCATATAAATCTTAGAATAAGCCTGTCTATAGCCACAAAAACCTTGAGGGCATTTTAAGAGTAATTGTGTTAAGCCTCTTAACTTGGGGAGAATTGACATCTTTATTATGTTGTGTTTTCTAATCCATGAACAAGGTATGTCTCCCTATTTGTTTGGGACTTTAAAAATTTTCTTCATCAGCATTTTGTCATTTTCAGTATAGAGGTCCTATAAATGTCTTATTGGGCTTATATTTAAGTATTTATTTAGGTCAGTTGTAAATGGCATCACATATTTTTATTTAAGCTTCTACACATTTGTTATTAATACATAATTTGATAAAATTGTGTTGATCTTGTACTCTAAAACATTTACAAACTAATATTATTTCTCAAGCTCTTTGTGGATTCCTTGGTATTTTCTCCATTTAGATTGTCATCTCATCTTCAGATGCAGACAGTTTTACTTTTCCTTATTCAATATAATAAGATATATTACTATTCAACATTCAGTAGGATATATTCCTTCCTATTCAACATAGTAGGAATAGTCCTTTTATCTTTTAAATAAACTTTTTAAAAACTTAACTTTTGAATTTATGTATTTCTTTATTTTTGCTTTATTTTCTTACTAGAACCTCCAGTAATATATTTAATAAAAGTGGTGAGGGCAGATATCGGTGCCTTGTTTCTGATCTTACAGAGAAAGCATTCAGTCTTTCACAGTTAAATATCATGTCGGTATAGGTTGTAGATCATCTTTATGAGTTTCAGTATGTTCCTTTTCTATTCCTAGTTTGCTTGGAGTTTTCTTTCTTCTTTTTTTAAAATCATGAATGAGGTTGGATTTTGTCAAATGCTTTCTCTGCATTAATGGATAGGATTACATGACTTTTCCCCCTTAATCTATTGGATATGGTGGATTACATTATTTGATTTTCAAATATTTAACCAACTTTGCATAACTGGAATAAATACCATTTGGTTATGGTATATTATTCTTTTTATATATTTCTGGATTTAATTTGCTAATATTTGGCTGAGGATTTTTACAGGCAATTTCATAAAAAATATTGGTCTGTAGTTTTCTTCTTTCTATACTATCCCTGTCTGGTTTTGGTATCAAGGTAATACTGGCTTCATAAAATTAATTAGGAACTGTTCCCTCTACTTCTATTTCTTATCAAGTCATGTAAAATTGGTGTTAATTCTTTAAGTCTTGGGTAAAAGTGAAACATCTAAGCCTGAATATTTCTTCTGGGCGTTTTTAAATGAAAAATCAGTGTTTCTAATGGTTACAGGAAAATTGAGATTATCTATTTCATCTTGGCTGAGTTTCGGTAGTTTTGGGTGTAGAAGCATGGGTCCATTTCATCTACATTTTTGAATTTATAGTGTAGACTTGTTCATAATAACTTGTCCCTTATTAATCTGCAGGATATGTCATGGTATCCCCAGTTGCATTTCTGATATCTGTGATTTGTGCCATCTCTCTTTTTATCTTGATCAGTCTTGCTACATCTTTATTGATAAGATTGTTTATTTCAAAGAACCAGCCTTTTGTTTCATTGATTTTCCCCCCCTATTTTCCTGTTTTCAGTTTCATGGATTTTTGTTTCATCTTTATTATTTCCTTCTTTCTGCTTGTTTAGTGTTTTTTCCTCTTCCGTTTTTACTATTTTAATATAGAAAATTAGATTATTGCTTTGTAATATTTACTTTCCCAATTTAGTGCTATAAACTTCCCTTTCAGCATTGCTTTCACTTCATTCCACAAACTTTGGTCTGTTATGCCTCCATTTTCTTTTATTCTATGCATTTAAAGTTTTTTCCTTGACTTTTTACCCATGAGTTATTTGGAATTGTGATGTTTAGTTTTCATGTGATTGAAGATTTTCCTGTTGTCTTTCTGTTATTGACTTCTAGTCTGATTCCATTATGGCTAGAGAACAGACTCTCTATGATTTTAATTCTTTTAAATCTGCTAATGTTTTTTTATCACCCAGTATATGGTATATGAGTGAATGTTCCATGGACACTTGAATATGTATTCTGCTTTTATTGAGTGTGTTCTTTAAATGTCAGTTATATCCTGTTGATTGATGATGTTTTCAGTTCTTCCATATCCTTGCTGATTTTTCTCTCTGGTAGTTCTATAAATTGCTGTGTTGAAGTCTCAAATAATAATTGTAGATTTAAAATTTTCTCCTTTTACCTTTTTCGGTGTTTGCTTCATGTGTTTTGAAGTTCTTTTGTTTGGTGCACACACATTTAGTATCACTAGGTCATCTAGGTGGATTATTCCTGTTATCTTTATGTAATGACCCTCTTTGCCCCTAATAATTTCCTTTGCTCTGAAATCTACTTTATCTGATATTAATATAACCATTCCTGCTTTTTCTGATTAATGTTCATATGATATATCTTTTTCATCCTTTTACTTTGAACTACCTATATCATGATGTTTAAAGTAAGCTTCTTATAGACAGTATATAGTTGGATCATGCTTGTGATTTTTTTCATCTACTCTTCCAATCTCTGTCTTTGACTTGGTTACTTAGATCATTTGCAGTTAATGTAATTATTGCTATGTTAAAGATTAGGTCTACCATTTTATTTTTTGTTTTGTCTTTTACCTTAGTTTCTGAATCCTATGTTTCTCTTATTTTGCCTTCTTGTGGGTTACTTAAACATTTTTTAATAAGTCCATTTTAATCTAATTTACTTATAATCATTTGTGTATACTGTTTGTATAGTTTTCTTAGTGGTTGCTTTTGGCATTACAGTATACATATGTAACTTATCATAGCCTACTGGAATCAGTGTTTTATTACTTCAAGTGAAGTTTCAAAATTTTACTTCCATTTAGGTCTCTTAATAGTCCCCAGTTTTAAAGTATGATTTTCTGTAGTATTTCCTTTATATACATTGAGAACCACATCAGATGGTGTCATAATTTTTGCTTTGACCATCATATAGGATTTAAGAAACTCATGAAGCTAATGATAGTCTCTTATATTTACCCCATTTGTTTTCACCCATTCCATTGTTCCCCTTTTCTTTCTGAAGTTCCCAGTCTTCTGTTATTGTTTTTTTATGTCTTCATAACAGTAGGTGATATCTGGGCTTTCCAGTGCCATTGGATATGAGTTTCAGGAAACACTGAGCCTGGCTCACTTAATGCTGCTGAGTTGGAGGGTTTGTATATGTTGGGCCTGTTGGCACAGCAGATGCTAGCAGATTAGACTAATGTTGATGGGACTAGTGCCCCAGGAGGATGCATTCCCATTCAGGCTATGCTGCTGCTACAGTTGATCAAATCCCCCTCTACCCCAAGTGTGGGGCAGTGACCTGCTGCTGTCACTGCTTCTTTATTAGGCTGCTTTTGCCTCAGGTGTGTGGTGGGATCCCTTGGAAGCTGCTGCTGCTGTCAATCACAAGGTTAAATTCATTTTAGAAATACTTAACTATAAATATGTAGCCTGGCTCTTGTAGGACCTCTGTATTTGTTTTTTATTGCTTTCATACGAATTACCACAAATTGAGTGACTCAAAACAACGTAAATTTATTACCTTACAAGTCTGACATTGGTCTCAATTGAGTCAAGTAAAAGTGTTGGCAGGATCGACAGATGAATGGATAAAGATGTGGCACATATATACAATGGGATATTAGTCAGCCGGAAATGAAATTGAGTTATTTGTAGTGAGGTGGATTGACCTAGAGACTGTCATACAGAGTGAAGTAAGTCAGAAAGAGAAAAACAAATACCGTATGCTAACACATATCTATGGAATCTAAAAAAAAAAAGAAAAAATGGTTATGAAGAACCTAGGGGCAGGACAGGAATAAAGACTCAGCCATAAAGAATGGACTTGAGGACACAGGGAGGGGGAAGGGTAATCTGGGATGAAGTGAGAGAGTGGCTTGGACATATATACACTACCAAATGTAAAATAGATAGCTAGTGGGAAGCAGCCACAAAGCACAGGGAGATCAGCTCTGTGCTTTGTGTCCACCTAGAGGGGTGGGTTAGGGAAGGGAGGGTGGTAGGGAGACGCAAGAGGGAGGAGATATGGGGATATATGAATATGTATAGCTGATTCACTTTGTTATGAAGCAGAAAGTAACACACCATTGTAAAGCAATTATACTCCAATAAAGATGGTTAAAAAAAAAAAAAGTGTTGGCAGAGCTACATTCTTTTCTGGAGGCTCTTAGGGGTGTTTCTGTTCCCTGGATTTTATCAGCTTCCAGCGGTCACTTGTAGTCCTTGACTCAGAGTCCCCTTTCTCCACCTACAAAACCCAAAATGTTGCATCTCTCTGATTCTGCTTCTATTAGGACATCTCTCTCTTTCTCTTTCTACAGTTGGGAATGATTTTCTGCTTTTACGGACTCATGCAATTAGATTTGTTCCATGAGGTAATCCAGGATAATCTTTCTATCTCAAGGTCTATAACTTCAGTCATATCTGCAAAGTCCTCTTTACCATGTAACGTAACATATTAATAGGTTCTAGGGATTAGGGTGAGGGCATTTTTAGGAGCCATTATGCTGCCTACCACACCCTTAACAAGTGACCTTGAGAAAGTTACTGAGATTTTTAAAGCCTTACTTTCCTCAAACATAAAATGGAAAGAAAGATATCTAGTTAATATCATGAAAGTGAAACAGTATATATGAAATCAACTAATTCAAAAAGTAAGATTTCTTCTTTTTCTTTATGATTTACGTGATTCTCAGAGTTCAGGTACTTGAAGAGTTACTTTTTTTAAAACAGAGCTAAGGAATTTCAGGGTTCAGGTGCTGTAAGATTGTCTGAATTATCTGAGTAACAATTAGCTAAGCACAGGTGTAAAGCATTTGATTTACTCCCTGGTGTTCTTTATCTTCTCATCCCACTAAATCCATATCCCTTGTCTAGCTCCAGCCAGTAGAGTCAGAGCTTGTTTTACTGTTTAACTAAAGTTCAATTTAAATTCTCTCTACATCTCCAGATTCTCAGCCCTGGTTGCATATTACAATCACCTGGGAAGATTTCAAAAAGTACTGATGCCGAATTTCTACCTATCATGGATATTTGAGGAGGGACCTGGCATGAAGTGCTCTAGCTTATGGTTTGTGGAGCCAAATCATAGTCTACACTGAGCCAAATCACTTGCGGTATCACCTCTAAAAAGGAGTTTATCTGTGGTGACTAATGCTCTTCCTTTGTCAGTATGCTTGATTTGTCCCTCTTTGGAGGAAAAAAAAAAGGGGGGGGGGGAACCCCAGCAGTTTGGCTCCCTGAATTACAACCTGATGCTGTGGAATTAGTGTTGGCTCAGAGCGCACATCTTCGGATACCCATTCTCTCTCCTGCTCCCTTGCGTGAACTTATATCCTTGGGCAGTTTTTCATCCACCACCCTCTTTTGCTTCTAATCTTAGCAAGTAAAGTCTCCCCTGAATGAAACAGCATTTCATGAGACTTGCTGGGAGCATAGGTCTGTTCCAGACCTATCATATGTTAGCTAAAGCAGATATAAGTGATGTGTTTTTGGCATTCATCCTTATGGGTTGGAGAGAGAAGACAGCATTTTATCCTTTTAGGTGTCATCTGACTGGGCAAATGGGCTCTTTCCCTCTGCTGCCTACCATGTCAAAAACTGAGGGTGTTACCTCTAGAAGGTATCTTCTAGGTATCAAAATAGTTCAGATAAGTCAGATTTCTCAGTAAAAGATGGCAAAACTATGGCTTAGGTGGTTAATTTTACATGTCAATTTGTCTGGGCCACCATGCCCAGTTATTTGGTGAAATATTTTTCTGGATATTTCTGTGATGGTGTTTTTGTGTTTTTTAAAATTTTGATTTTTATTTATTAATTTATGCTTTTGGCTGCGTTGGGTCTTTGTTGCTGCACGTGGGCTTTCTCTATTTGCAGCAAGTGAGGGCTACTCTTTGTTGTGGTGTGCGGGCTTCTCATTGCGGTGGCTTCTCTTGTTGCGGAGCATGGGCTCTAGGTGCACGGTCTCAGTAGCTGTGGTGCACGGGCTTAGTTGCTCCACGGCATGTTGGATCTCCCCAGACCAGGGCTCGAACCCATGTCCCCTGTATTAGCAGGCAGACTCTCAACCACTGCGCTACCAGGGAAGCCCAGGTTACTTTTGAACTGCAATCCCCACACTTGTAAAATGACATTAAAAACCACTCTTTCTGTGGGTTCTTAGAATTAATTAAGCAGGTTATGTGTGTAAAGTATCCTGGCACTTGAATGAGTTGTCAGAACCAAGGGCTGCTGGAGACGATGCTTATTATGCCGTAGGTCATCTCCCCTTCTACTGGGCGGCAAGTAAACACAGACACAGTAGTCAGTGCTCTGGAAGAAGTGAGTTCTGGTGCTGCAGAGCACAGAATCTTTTTTTTTCTTAATTTAAATTTTATTTTATATTAGAGTATACTTGATTTACAATATTGTGTTAGTTTTAGGTGTACAGCACAGTTATTCAGTTATACATATATCCATTCTTTTTCAGATTCTTTTCCCGTGCAGGTTATTGCAGGATATGGAGTAGAGTTCCCTGTGCTATGCATTAGGTCCTTGTTGATTACCTATTTTATATATAGTCGTGTGTATATGTTAATCCCAAACTCCTAATTTATCCCTCCCCCCCCTTCCCCTTTGCAGAGCACAGAATCTTGGAAGGGAGAGTTCAGGCTTCTTGGAGGAGGTGCCATCCTTTCTAAGGATATATAGAAGCTCCTGGGGTGGCAGGAGGGAGCAGTGGAAGCTCCTAGGGTGGCAGGAGGGAGCAGTGTGTGTCAAAGTTTGAGAAATATAAGAAAATATGGCAAAAGTAAGGTACACGAGTGGAACTCAGGTTTTGGGAAAGAAATGAGCGTTGATACTGGAAACCTACTGGGGCCAAACAGAAAAGGGCCTTCTTTGTCCTGTCAGAAGTTTTAATGTTTATCCTGAAGGCTGTGGGAAACGCTGAACAACAGTGAGATGGACTTCTGGTTTAGAGACTCACTCGGACCTCCATGTGGAAAGCACTTGATGGGGTGCAGGCTGAATTGTAATCTAAGGGTCCCACTTAAGTTGTAAAAGGTTGGACTGGATTTCGGAGATCCGAGAGGGAATGGGTGGGGCCTGGTGACCAGTTAGAAAAGGGAGGGCAGCAAGCGTGGGTGACAGTTTATAGCTGCATCTTTTTGTGAGATACACAGCACAGTAGGAAGGGATTGGGGCTGGGGAAAGGATCTTACTTCATCTTCAGTGCTTTTGGGGGGCCTGGTAGACAGGTCTGGGCCCAAGGTACAGATCTGGGCTTTTTGGGAGGACAGGTGTTTGAAGGCATGGGAGAGACTTAGGTTACCCACAAGAAGGTCCAAAGAGTCATAGGTGTGAGAGCTTTTTCAGTGGGTATATTGAGGATGCTTATAAGCTGAAAGAAAGTAGCCAGCAGAGGAAGGGTGTGAAGATCTAGGAGAGGAAATGATTGCTCATTTGTTTTCAAAAAGCTGAATACTTATTGTGTGCCTGGCCCTTTTCTAGGATCTGGGGTTCACACCGTGTGTTATCTCTTCTGCAAGGACAGTTCAACTCATCCCCTGGTGAAGAGAAGTCAGATTATTCTTTGCATCCCATTCAGGTGTAGGAACTGTTCTGTCCCTCTGAAGGGACTTTACTTAACCAGAGTAATAAGTTAGAAATCAAAAGAAATTCGAGCTGGAAGGGACCTTAAAGGCCACTGTACTTAATGTTGCCTAATATTTTACCTTGATTGTAAGAAAAATTTATTGCAGAGCCCATTCTCTTCAGAGTTCTTTCACTGAACTTTCTTTGTGTTTTTCATCCAGTGGGTCTAGCTTGTAGATTTTGGCCTCCTCGTAAATTTGCTTCTTCATCCACATTACATTTTTCCCGGACTATGGCAGAAGCTCCTGGGTGGTTTCGCGGCCCCTGGACTCAGTTCCTCTAAGTTCATCTGCCTACTCGGGTTGAGTGATCTTCTAACATGAAAAGATACGCCTAAAATAATGCTGCTAATGACTTGCCCACACAGAGTTAGTGCGTACTAGCCGCCCAGCGTGTGCTCTGCCCAGAGGCGTGTAGTCTGAACTGTGCTTGGCCAAGCCTCCTGGGGCTCTTTGGCCCTGAGGAAGGGGAGCTTTTTGTGATCACTCCCTTTACCTAATCAGTCCTTCAGCAGCGGGGCGCCTTTTTCTAATCAGCGGAGGCACCCTTACTCAGCCTGTGGTAGCCCCAGGGCTCATCACCTGTGGGATACAAGCCATGCTCTCTCCCAGGCTTGCTTCGACCAACATCTCTATTTTCTGTCCCTTCTCACACTTGGACCCCCCCCCCGCCCCGGCGTTTAGTCATCCCCACCTGCAGTATTTACAGTGCCCAGCAGGTGTCAGGCTTCAGTGTCTTTGCAGAGGTGTTCCCTCTGCAGTTACTGCACCTCCTCCTCCACCTCTGCAGAGCCTCAGCTTTCTCGATTGTACTTCAGGGTTATCATGAAGCCATCACTTAGATATAACTTTTTGCCGCCATAGGAACCTCTGTGCATAAAGGTTATGGTTCTTTATCTCATGTGATTGAAATTTTGAGTTTATACATGTCCCTCCTTAACGAGGCTTTAAGGGCAGGAGTCGTTTCTAATCCTTAGCACAGAGCAGATGCTTTTTTTCCTTTTTAGATGCTTTTTAATGATGATAAAATGTACGGTTTAAATCACTCATTTTACAATAATTTTGCTTTAGGTTGTGACAGAAATAAAGTTTCCAGAAGTTGTGTTCCTGCAATAAGAAATAAAGATGTGACCTTCCAGTTGTGTAAAGCTCACGAATGCTGTGTAAGTGCGTCGGGTGCAATAAGGAACCTGGAGCTAAATGGGCTAGTTCTGAGAGAGAGAGACTTAACTATGTTAACAAAGGTAAGCCTTCATTGTGTCCTGCCAACATTTGATAGTTGCTTTTGGGGCAAACTAAACGGGTAAAATTTTAAACTGTTCTCCCCATTAAAGGGATTGAATAAATAGGCCACTTTGGTGCACCTGTGTCTTGCGAATTGTCCAATTGGAGATGGAGGTTTAGAAAGTGAGTTTCAGTCTTGTTTAAGTCTCTTCCCATCAGACTGGTCTCGTGATTTCCTACACGCCATGTTACTTCCTGTCTACCTTTTCTTGGTGGTGTTCATGCCTGGATTGTCTCCTGTACCTGCTCAAACCTTGGTCCATTCTCATTTGTACCATGGAAGTTTGTCATGCTGGATGCTGTCAGAACGAATTTTACTTAAGTTTGTGTTAAGCCGCAAAGCACACATTTTGTATAATTTCTGTTTTTTGTGTTTGTTTATATTTTTATGGTTTCTCTTCAAGAAATATTATGAGAAGGGAAATAGCAAGATGTAAAGAGCAAAAAAGTCATCATTCTCTTTAAATTGTTAGAACATGTATCTGCAATCATAATTATAATGCACTGTGGTATGTGTTAAAATAGGAAATATATGTAATGTCCCGTAGGAGCAGCAGAGTCAGTGGTGTTAGTGGGGGTGTGTCACGGAAGTAATCACAAAGCAGGTGACTGTTGGTTGGGGTCCTGAAACATTAGTGTGTGTTCCCTGTGTCCAGTAGTGGTCTGGAGGGGTCAGGAAGCCTGCCTTTCAGTTTGAGGGAACAGAGGGTTTGAGGTCCTCTCTCTTCTATTGCTCCAGTATACTGCATAGCAGCTAATAAAATACTGGGTTTATAGTTGACATTTAAATCGCTGATTGATCATCAAGATTGGGATGTATCATTGGAAATGAAAATAGGAAGAGTCTTATGCTTTTTAGGTTTTTCTTTTTTTTTCCTATGTCTCAGAAGGCTCTTTGACGGGAGACTTTTTATTCTCCCATACAATTCCATGAATACTTTTACCCTGGCACTTATTTTAATGGCATTTTCAATTTATAAATGTCTTTGAAACACATATTGTAAACTATTTGAGGGTAATGACCATGGCCATTGGTGGCACATCTTAAATGTGCATCGTGTTAAGTTTTTTTTTTTTTAATTTTATTTATTTATTTATTTATTTATTTATGGCTGTGTTGGATCTTCGTTTCTCTGCGAGGGCTTTCTCTAGTTGTGGCAAGCGGGGGCCACTCTTCATCGCGGTGCGCGGGCCTCTCACTATCGCGGCCTCTCTCTCTGCGGAGCACAGGGTCCAGACGCGCAGGCTCAGTAATTGTGGCTCACGGGCCCATTTGCTCCGTGGCATGCGGGATCTTCCCGGACCAGGGCTCGAACCCGTGTCCCCTGCATTGGCAGGCAGATTCTCAACCACTGCGCCACCAGGGAAGCCCCATCGTGTTAAGTTTTGAGTGTCATGTGGTCTACCATCAGTGCTTCCCTCTTTCACCCAGTTTTCTTCCTCATTTCCTTCTCCAAATTTGTCTCATTTTTCTACTTTCCCTTTTGCTTCTCTATTCTTGCTTTCTCTTTCCCATTGCATCTGTCATTCTTCTTCTCCTTCTCCTTCTGACTTCATTATGGCCAACCGAAGCCTTTTCTAGTCTGTTCTCTATCTTCCTTGCCTCTTTATTGCCATCCACAAACTCTTACAGAATATTCTTGGTTGACTCCCTTACTTCCTAGCATACCCATGTACTTCATGATCACTTTAGAACATTGAAAAGGGTCGGAATGTTTAAAAATAGGTAATTCTAATCAGTCTTCTTTCACCTCTGGTATAAGACTCTTCTTCCTCAATCTGACCATTCTCCAATCTAGAAGTACTCCAGCTCATTGGTCCTCCTTACCCCCATGTTTAGGCCAAAGAACTTGTGAAACCTTAGCCCTGTTTAATACTTGAATTTATCAAAACATAAGAGAGCTAATTCTGCCTAAGGGCACCAAAGAAGAATAAAGATGCCACAGATAAACGTTTAGTCCAGATTTATAATGGACTCTAAGTGCCTAGTTGAGTGCTGACCATTAACTCACTTGAACAACAGGGAGCTCATGACAGAAACTAACATGTTAATTGTATAGACACTTCACCATTCCTCAATGTAGCTGATAAACTGCATCCAGTTAGCTTAAATAACATGAATGATGAATTTCCCTGTGTATATAAATTGGGAGTTTGTAAAGTTATCTTTTTCCCTTTGTACAACTACTGACTACCACCTCGCTTCGTCACGGCAATAGAAAATGATGACTAAGAAACACATTGTCTCTGGGCTTCCCTGGTGGCGCAGTGGTTGAGAATCTGCCTGCTAATGCAGGGGACACGGGTTCAAGCCCTGGTGTGGGAAGATCCCACATGCCGGGGAGCAACTGGGCCCGTGAGCCACAACTGCTGAGCCTGCGCGTCTGGACCCTGTGCTCCGCAGCGAGAGAGGCCACTATAGTGAGAGGCCCGCGCACCACGATGAAGAGTGGTCCCCGCTTGCCACAACTAGAGAAAGCCCTCGCACAGAAACGAAGACCCTACGCAGCCAAAAATAAATTAATTAATTAATAAAAAAAACAAAAACAAAAACAAAACCACATTGTCTCAGTATCAGTGGACATAATGTCTTAGTATTCTACAAAAATCTCTAAATTCTTAATCTAAAAGATATATCTGCCAATATCTTATATCCTTATCCTTTGTTAATATAAATATCCAATCTATGAACGTCTCAGTTTCCTTACTTAGAATATGAGGTGGATAGATTTGCTAATATCTAGGGACCTTTCCAATTTTAACATTCCCTGGTTCTAAGGGCTGAGCCAAATACAGTGGCTCCTGAATCATTAACCTCGCTCACGATGAAAGTTATCAGCAAGATCTGCATGCAAGAGATCAAATATTCATATCCGTATATACTGTAGCACATTGACTTTTACAGAACTCAAAGTAACACAACATAGTTACATTCATAGACTTAAGGTCACTGTGGTATACTTTACAGTTTTTCTTTTCCCTAGGAAGGAAATGTAGATCCCTGGGAAGGGATTTCTTTCTCTGCTTTTTAGTAGTGTAAGCCTTTATTATCTCTTGGATCCTAAAAATGGGGAGGGTTTTGGCAGGTGGAGCTTAGGAGAGACCCATCAGGTGGCAGGGACAACATGAGAAAGGGCAGAAGGAAGAATGGATTTTGAGAAGGACCTGATATCTTACATGATGAGAGCAGCGTTTCACAATGTCTGTCCTGCACAACACTGGTTTTAGATGATGTTGATGTAGTTACAAGACAGAAGCATATGGGAAGAGCCGTACTCTACATCCCGGCATGAAATTCAGGTTTCACTTTGTTACATTACGTACTCTGAAAAGTTTTGGAGGAAGGAAGTGATTTCATTTTTTTAATTCAGTCTTACTCACAGTTACTTGAGAAACCTATATTCAGCTGATGGGACTGTATTTTGTGAAAGGCCAATCGAGAAATGCTGAGATGGAGCTTAAGATATTTCTGTGTGGAGACAGGCATGTGATTATTTTTCTTATAATTCTTTACTGTTTGTCCTAACAGTTGTTACTTTGCAGGGTTTTGTTTTGTTTTGTTTTGTTTTTTACATCTTTATTGGAGTATAATTGCTTTACAGTGTTGTGTTAGTTTCTGCTGTATAACAAAGTGTATCAGCTGTATGTATACATATATCCCCAGGTTTCAGTTTTAAGCCTTCTGTTTCTACCTGAGTCATTGGGCCTCTTAGAAAGCTCAACAATTCTGCGGTCTTCATCTCTTATGTAGTTTCCAGAAGCTCCTGGCACTTACCAGTATTTCCTCTTGATTCTTTTCCTCCGACTTCAAACTTCTTACGATTCTGAGCTGATTGTTTTCTCAGCCTCTAGTGTCAAAACCAGCCACGTCGCTCATGTTCATTGTCTCAGATACAAGGTGCAATATTTCCCACGTTTATGTGTGTCAAAATATAAGTCAGGGATTGATACATAGCATATGCTCAATAACAATTGTATTTCCTTTTTTTCTTTGTTCAAAGGTATCCAAACACTGGCCAAGTTCTTAAATTGAAAGTAGAGTGATCTAATTTATTCAGCTCATCCAACCATCAATATTGAACATTTGTCTTTTTTGTTACACATATTTCTTGTATTCCAGTCGTGACGTTCTAGAGCACAGTGAGCACATGTATAACTTATTACTGTATTACTACCTTGGCTATTCCTTGACCAAAATTTACTTCATACAGCTGACAGCCTAATTAACCTACTAGAGTTTTTTTTAATGTATGCATACAAACCATAAACACCAGTTGCATTGCTAATAACTGAATTTTTACATCTCTAGGCACCCATGTATCCAACACCAGGTCAAGGTATTATAAAATATTTGTAACACCCTACAAGGTTCTCTGTTACTTCTTTCTGTTCCATACTCCCCCAGGGCAACACCCAAGCTGACCTCTTTCACCATATATGACATACAGGGCATCACACAGTGTGTATTCTTTGGTATCTGGCCTTTGGTTACATATCATTATATCAGTAGTTTATTCTTTTATTGTGTTTTCTTGATTTTTTAAACCTAGACATTCATACAGTGTCAAAGTACCACTGATTTCTTAATATTATTATGCTGACCTCCATCTTCAGAGGCTTTCCACAGTCTTCCATCTGTCTTTCCACCTACTTTCTCTTCCGTCTAATGATGTTTCATTTAACCAACCTCAGTCAGCCTTTCCCCCATATTCCCCAACACGTAGCACTCCTGTGTTCAGCCAGTTTTGTTCCCTATTCCATAAGCCCTTTGTGCCATTGCTGACACTGTGCCTGTGCCCTGCCCGGAAGGCCTGTTCCCTACCCTCTATATACTTGTTCAAGACTCAGTTTAAATGCTGCCTGTTCTAAGAAGTCTTCTCAGAAGAAGCCAGTGCTTTTTGGAATCCTTCTTTAATGAAATCCCATAGCAAGTGTCATCTGTCCTCCCTGATCTGGTAATTAATTATCCATTGTTCCTATCATATAGTGTTTGTTTTTCTTATGTGCTGTTATTATTTATTGAAGCAGATTATAGTGACTTGAACCAGGAACTGGGTCATTTTCCTCTTCATTTTAGTGCAAGTTTCTGTGACATGAAGTTAAACTCCTTTTCCCTCACTTCCCATTCACCCACTTGTTAAACACAAAGTACAAGTGAAACTTATTGGTTAACAGGTTTTTGTGGTCCTTGGTTCTGGTCCCTAGGTCTAAGCTGTGCTTCTGTAGTGCTAATTTGACTGATTTCTTATTGTCACATAACTCAGGAATTAACTAAATCATTACAAATTTAGATACATATAAGATATTATAAGAAAACCAGTGGATGTCACAAGTTTAGGCCTGGGGGAGAGTGTTGTATGAGTCCTAGTTTGGTGGGGCTCACACTGCATGATCGCGCCTTCCAGTATTCCATTGTAAGTAAGAAAGAGGTATGCAAATATATGCTTAACATTTAACAGTGTTGATAAAAAAGAGAGGAGAGAAAGGGATGACAGGTACTTTGAGGGCTTTTTGGAATTCATGAACAATTATGATTGGATGGGGAAAAAGAAAAACCGAGGGCTAACCTCCCGCAGGTGAGCTCAGGAAAGAGAGAAGGGCTCATCTGGTATGCAGGTAGAGAGGTTTGACCTACAGAATCTTAGAAAACCTCAACAATCTGAGCAGTGATGGCAAGAGGCAAACTAAAGGGATAACAAAAGTCTGCAAAAGTCTCGCACCAAGAGCTTTGGCATGGTGTTCATCATCTCGCTAATCCTAACATGCAGACATTTATGAGAGTAAAGTCAGGTCTTTGCCAGAGTGGGTTCCTTATTTGGGCAACTGGGTCAAATGAAGAAAGGCAAATGTAGGCTGCCGGAGTAAATAAGGAGGGGAAAAACAAAACGAACGAGACCTATCATTCATCAGTGGTTTCCCCCCAATATTCTTAGCCTCCACCTTATCTCCATCTTACTGGTAACACAGGAACTAGACTGAACAGTCAGGTCAAAGGTCTCTACAGAAACGGAGGTAATATAGAAAATAAGAAAATAAAACATGAAATTGTAGATTTTCTTCCTAGGGGTAATTGAGATGATAGTTGAATAATAACATAAGATCAGGTGAAGTCTAAAGACATTTTAGAAAAGCTGGATAAAGTAAGAAAACATCTGTTCGCTGGCATCTGAATGTTAGAGAGACACCAAGACATGTGGGCCAAGTTCTGGAGAGAAGGGAAACACAGACGCAAGCTTGACATTTGGTGCAGCTTTTCTCCTTGGGGCATTTGCTGATTCAAATCTTACAGACTAGGAGCTGAAAAGCCAAGGAGTTCAAAAGACTCTAACCACAGAAGCCAAACGGCAAGAGCTCAAGCTAAAGGCAACAACTAATGGAATGACAAGCTAAGTGTATCTTTAGTCTCACAGGGCTGCGGAAACCATTACATTTAAAGCCTAACAAATACATGGGTAGTTGGGAATAGGGAGAATCCAAACGCTCATATGGTAATCCCAAAGGGCAACACCCGTAGAGGAAGGACAAGACAGAAATAGAGCAACCTTCACACAGACTGAAAAACAGCTTTGAATGAGCTCAAACTGAGAATGGACTAAGGTTTCCAGTCCCTAGAGTAACTGTCTGCCATGGGCAAAAGGAAATCTTTTCAAGAGAACGATAACGACATCCAGAATGTGGAGGTATCTTTATAGTTTCCTAAAATAAGTTAAGCCCAATTTTAATATAAAAAAATAATTTGATATACCAAGAAAAAGACTAAATGATCCAAAGCTCAAAAAAAAAAAAAAAAACAGAACAAGAAAGAAAGAAAGAAGACAATATAAATAGACAAAGGAGGACAAGAGTTACCAGGCATTGGTTAAAAAAAAACCAAAACAACTATGATTAAACAAAGAAAATAGACACATGGCAAATAAGCATATGAAAAGATGCTACACATTCCATGTCATCAGGGAATTTTAAATTAGAACAATAATGAGATACCACTACACACCTATTCAAATGGCTAAAATCCAAATACTGAAATACCAAAGTTGTTGACGATGCAGAACAACTCGAATTCTCATTTGTTGCTAGCAGGATACTTGGCAGTTTCTTACAGAACTAAACATACTTTTACCATACAGTGATCTAGTAATCATGCTCTTTGGTATTTACCCATAGGAACTGAAAAGTTATGTCCACATAAAATCCTGCACGTGGATGTTTATAACAGTTTCTTTCATAATTGCCAAAACTTGAAATCAACCAAGATGTTTTTCAATAGGTGAATGGATAAACAAGCTATTGTGTATCCGTACAAAGGAATAGCATTCAGCAATAAAAAGAAAAGGCTATGAAGCCATGAAAAGGCATGGAAGAAGCTTAAATGCATATTGCTAAGTGAAAAAAAGCCAATCTGCAAAGGCTACATGCATATTATATGATTGGAGCTATATGAAATTTAGGAAAAGGCAAAAGTGTGGAGACAATCAAAAGATCAGTGGTTGCCAGAGGTTGTGGGGAGGGAGAAAAGGATGGGTGAAGCCCGGAATTGTAAAGGCAGAGAAACTCCTGTGTATGGTTCTGTAATGGTGGATACAGGTTATTGCACATTTGTCAAAAATCATATAATGTACAAAACAAAGAGTGAAGTGTAAAGTAAAGCATGGACATTAGTTAGTAATAATGTATCAATATTGGTTCATTAACTATAACAAATATATTATGCTAATGTAAGATGTTAATAATAGGGGAAACTGGGTTGAGAGGTAAGGAAGTATGAGAACTCTGTCCTTTCTGCTTAATTTTTCTGTAAGCCAGAAACAGCTCCAAAATAGTCTGTTAATTTAAAAAACAAATGTAGACCTGCATACAAAACTTGCACGTAAATCCAACCACAGCAGCATTATTCATAAAAGCCCCAAAGAGGAAATAACCCAAATGGCCATTTACTGTGAATGATCAATGAAACACAGTAATATCCACACCATGGAATATTATTCAGCCATAAAAAGAAATCAAGTACTGATACATGCTACAACATAGATGAACCTTGAAAACATGCTAAGTAATTGTATGATTCCATTTGTATGCAATGTCCAGACTAGGCAAATCTGTAGAGACAAAGTATATTAGTGGCTGCCTAGGGTTCAGAGAAGTGGGGGAGTGAGTGACTTATAGTAGATTATTTTGGGGGGGGGGGATGGATGAAAGTTTTACAATTGATTGTGGTGGTAGATGCATAACACATTAAATTGTACACTTTAAATAATATGGAAAGTAAATTATATGTCAATGAAACTATTATTTAAAATTATGATTTTACAGAAATTCAGTCCTTAACTATTATGTATCTATCTAGCTATCTATCAATCTATCTATCTCTCTATCTGTCTATCTATCCATCTATCTCTCTATCTGTCTATCTATCCATCTATCTATCTATCTATCTATCTCTCTATCTGTCTGTCTATCTATCTATCTGTGTGTCTATCTATCTATCTCTATCTCTCTGTCTATCTCTATCTATCTATCTATGTCTCTTTCTATCTATCTGTCTATGTCTCTCTCTCTTCTCTGTCTATCTATCTGCCTATCTCTCTGTCTCTCTCTATCTCTCTGTCTCTATCTGTCTCTCTATGTATCTGTCTATCTATCTGTCTGTCTATATATCTCTATCTCTCTATCATCTATCTGTCTATCTATCTATCATCTCTCTATGTATCTATCTATCTATGTATCTATCTATCTATATCTACCTGTCTACCCATCTATCCTTATGTATAGAACAGTAACAATGGCTTATAAGTCACTTCCCTACATTATTTTATCCTTCCAAAACTCTTGAGAGGTCAGTAGGCCATAGGAAAAGCACTGAGTTCACTGGAACACTTGAAGGTTGAATTAACTGTTTGTGATCACTCAATCAGTAAATGGTGATGCAGGGAATTCCACACACATCTTCTCTGTCCTCCTTTCCTCCTTCCCTCCCTCCTACTTGCTGACTCTATTCCAGCCACATTATTTACTGATTCTTCCCTGAGGACACTGGCATCCTTCCTCTGGGCCTTGCAGAGGTTATTCCCATGATCTGGAATGCTTTTCCCTCAGATGTCTGACTCATCTGCCTCCCTCTAGACTGTTCAAATTCCACCTTCCCAGTAAAACTTATCCTGTCTACCGTTGAAGTTGAAAGCCTTGCTCCTCTCTGCCCACAATCTCACCTCACCATATACTGCTTAATCTCCATAGCATTTATTCCTGTCGAACCTACCAGAGAATGTACATGGGTTTCTGTTCTCCCCTCCAACTGGAAGATAGGCTGCACAGACTCAGGAATTTTGCCATTATTAAACCTAGTGGAGGCCCAGCAGAACTCTAGGGTCAGCCAGAACTGGGCACAATTATAACTCTCGTGATTTGATATTTTAGTGGGTTAGCTCAGAGCCAAGCCAGTTATTAAAGAGGATCTTTTCTGCTGTTTTAAGCAGCATGGTACATTTGAGGTCAACTTAAATTTTCAGTAATTACAGAGCAGGTATGAACTTTTCCTTTGTTTCTCCAGACACATGAACCCGGATGCCAAATCCATCCTCTCTGGGTGTAGTGGGAATGTATGAAGATGACTGGCCTAAGTCTCAATTGAATAAAAAGATGCCCCAAAAGACATTTCAGCATTTTCAAAAAGTTCAGTCATAAAGTGTGGTTCCTTATCACACATCAGGGATTATCTAGCCTCCAGTGTGGTTTTTGTTTTTTGCAGTAAAAATGTGTCATTTTATATTTTAAATTTGCATTATGAAAATAAGTCTGTACACGAAGTAATTAATACATATCTAATGAATATGAATCATGTCAATTTGGTCATGGTATTTAAAGTTGGCTTTGGCTTTGAAGTATTTTTAAATTCATAGAAAATATTGAACTTCTAATAAAATAAATAAAACATTGTAATAATTGATATTAATAATCAACTTCAAAATTTCTTTGTCTGCATTTTCTGTTCAATTTTAAAAGAGAAGTCACTTTCAGTAGTGTTCCCAAGTGAGTGATTGCACCTTCTATGATTTGAAAAAAGATCCGATTGCCATTAGCTGTTCTTAAGTGCTGAACATAACTGAGAGAAATTGTAACAAGACACTCTCTGTCACTGGCAGGAAATCCATCTCCGTCCTTTGCGGGGGCAGTCCCGAGCTCATGTTTTAACGGACGCGAATGCAAACCGTGGTTCTCACGTGACTTTCTGAAGAGCCCCCGCAGCAGGCCCAGGTACCTTGAGTGGACTAAGTCTCACTTTATGGCAGTGGCATCAGATGGTGGCTACAGAAGGTTGCCGACGTCCCTGTGTGCTCTGACAGGCTCTGCAGACCGGGGGACGAAAGGACCAAGGAACTCTGACCGCCCTCGGGAATCCCAAGTGACTGGAGGGACACCGCGTCAGGGCCCCAGGCAGTGTCGCCCACTGTTCCGGAGGCGGGCGGAGGCTCCGCAGCTTCATTTCGTCCCGTCCCTTCCAGTATTTAAAATTATTGTCAAGATGCTGGGTTAACTCAGGCAGGTCTACAAAGGCGTCCCAAGCAGCAAACATGTCTGTGATGAACAATGAAAGAGATTTGGGATTTGGGGATGCTGCAGGTATTTCTGTCAAAAACTGGCATCACCACAGGCAAGTCCTGTTGCTTCTCTTCATCAGTCTGAGAAAAACATTCTTCTGAGATACGTGCGGCCCACTCAATGCACTGCTCCACGGGTCGGCAGGGATTGGACACATCAGCACACTTAATCAGTCAGGGTGAGTCACCCCAACTCTCCCTCCTCTGGACCTTAGTTCCTCCTGATTGTCACTCGTTACACTGAAAACAGATTTCAGGAGTCAGCACGTGCAGCCATAATGTGTGCCTAATTCCACATCCCAGTCACTGGGACACAGAATTTTGGTGTCTTAAGTCTGGCTCCCACATCACCACTCACATGTGTCAGTTCTTCCTCTACAGCTGAGTCAGTGAGTAAAGACACATAAACAGAAGCAGATTAATACGAACAAGGTTTTATTGACATATATATATGTACATAAAGCTGGGAAAGAGAAAGGCCCATTGAGGCAAATGCATAGGGGGAGAGGAAGCATCTGAAAACAGCAGTGGGCATCCTGCCAGTTCCAAGTCTAGGGAAAACTTGGGTCCGCCAAGTTAACAGTCAAGCCAGGGATGGCACAGTGGATGATACAGCCAGCTGTCTTCCATTCTCCTAACTGGAGCTTCTCAAGTCTGGTGTAGTTCTGAAGTGGGCTCATATGCTCCTCACCCTCCAGCACACACACACACACACACACACGCACACGCACACACAAACACACACACACACACACACTAGCACACCCCTGAGGTGTGGTCCTCCGGCTTGCTGTAGGAAGAGAGGAGGTGAAGTTTCACTTCAAGGGGCTGAGCCACTTTCCAGTGAGGCAAAGTCCATTCATGGTGACACACAGTTTGCAGAATAAGATCTGCTCTTCATTTGTTGAGTTTCTTCATAGAAGAAAGGAATTCGCTGGTGGCTCCTATGAAGCCCTGGGCAGGTTATGAGGCTGCCAGACTCCTATGAGCACAGGCACAGCTGCCCTGACCAGGGGCCTGCAAACACAATGCTGGCTCGTCTAAGTCAGAGGGGTGTCCTGACTCGGGGACCCCAGTGTTCTTCCTGAGGGTGGAGCTTCCTCTCTAAGTATGGATGCTGCTATCCCCCATGGTACCACCTGGGTTTTGACCAGGGGGGGCCTCAGGTGCTTTGTATGAATGTGGCACCAGAAGTGTATCCAGTCACAGCAGGTGTGGTGCTCACCCAGCACCGGTGAGATGTTGTGCCCTCCATCCGCACCACCTGTGTGTTGGCCAGGTGGGTCCCAGTTGTAAGCGGGAATAGCAGGTCCTCCAGTCATGGGCATGATGTTGTTCCCTCCTAGACGACCACCACCTGGATTGTGGGCAGGTGGGCCTCTTGCGCTTGGCAATAAGGTAGAACTAGAAGTGTGTTGAAACCCACGGGTGATGACCACACTTGCAACTGCAACAGATGTGGTGTGCTCTGTTAGAAGGTGGAAAGTGACATGTCCCTTGACAGATTTCTTCTCCTTGGTGATGGAACTTTTACATGTAGATTTTCTCCGTCCAGATGGGCCCTGTGTGCAGTGACGGAAAGTGGGAACCCTAGGGCCTCCCATCGTGGGGATGGTGTTGTCCCCTGCCATCACCGTACCACCTGTACTCCGCCCAGGTGGGCCCCGGGTGTTTGGATTTAAGGTGGAATCAGGTATGTTCCCAAATGCTGGGATGGTGCCTGCCCCTCCTAGTGCAGCAGCCTTGCCGTGGTCAGGTAGATGGCAGGTTGTCTGGCCCAAAGTAGGAACAGAAGCGGTGCTGGGTGCCCCACTTAGTCCTGCCCCGAAGTTAAGTGGTCTGGATGCCTGTGAGTGAGTGAGGCCTGGGGCTGACACACCGACCCCAAGGCTCCCACCGGCCGTAGGGGCTGCAGGTCCCATGAACAGTGGTCCCGGTGTGCTGTCGGCAGAGAGCGAGCTACTGTCCCCAGTACTGGGCATCCTGGTGGCAAGTCCGAAGCCAGTAGCAATGGACACAGCCCTGGGGAGAATGCCTGGCTTGTCGCCAAAGGCCGGCTGCGTGTTGCCGGTTGTGGCGAATAGGGAAGCTGGCGAAGCTGCCGGCATGATGCTGACTCGCGGTGGCTAGGCTGCAGGGGCGACTAGGACTTTATCTTGTGCTGAGGCTGCTGGGTTTCCCAATAGAAAATTATCGTTAGGCCTCTGCCCATCGTTGGCCCCCAGTGTGGCCTGAGACGGGAGACCTGGGTCCAAGGAAGCTTGAAGTGTTGGTCTTATCTGTTGACCACGTTGCAGGTAAATGCGTCGAGGCATGGGCTGAGGCATTGCTACTACTGGGAGGTGTGTTCCCAGAACTAGGAACAGCCCTGTGAAATGCCTGTTGGTTCTGCCTGGAGACAGGCCGAAGGCTGGTGACGGCCGAAGTGACTGTGTAAAATTTTTCTTTCAGTGGCAACCTATAATCTTTAAAATATGGTGAGCATCTTGTCTGTTTTGAAGGGGATATGACAATAAATCTACCAGATGGAAAATCCTGTTAAAAGTACAAAAGCTTTAGTAATTTGCTCAGTGTGGTGGTTTTATGCTTCTTTTTCTTTTTCTCCCTACGGTGACGGCCGAAGTCGTAACTGGGGGGCTGGGGAAAACAGGAGCCGAATGTAAAATGACAGTCTGGGAAGGAGGTGTGGTGTCCATAGGTACAGTGTCAGAGCTGCTGCCTGCTGAAGCACCGGTGACGGCCGAAGTCGTAACTGGGGGGCTGGGGAAAACAGGAGACGAATGGAAAATGACAGCCTGGGAAGGAGGTGTGGTGTCCATAGGTACAGTGTCAGAGCTGCTGCCTGCTGAAGCACCGGTGACGGCCGAAGCCGTAACTGGGGGGCTGGGGAAAACAGGAGCCGAATGGAAAATGACAGCCTGGGAAGGAGGTGTGGTGTCCATAGGTACAGTGTCAGAGCTGCTGCCTGCTGAAGCATTGGTGACGGTCGAAGTCGTAACTGGGGGGCTGGGGAAAGCAGGAACCGAATGGAAAATGACAGCCTGGGAAGGAGGTGTGGTGTCCATAGGTACAGTGTCAGAGGTGCTGCCTGCTGAAGCACCGATGCTGGCCGGAGCTGTAAATGGGGGGCTGGGGAAAACAGGAGCCGAATGGAAACTGACAGCTCCGGAAGGGGCAGCAGTGTCCATGTAGACGCTAGGCTGCAGGGTCACACTTCCAGATGCCGTGACCATGCTGGTGGAAGGGATTGCCACAGAAGTCCTGGGCTGCCCAGTTACAATAGGGGGATCGCTGGTAGGGGCTGGAAGAGGGGTAAGTGAGTTTAAAGGAGGGGTAGGAGCTACACAGATGGGTGTTGGGGGTTCTTTTTCATGCGACGGTGGCTGGACCTTCCTTACGTTCTTGGGGATCTTTTTCCAGCGACACTGAATGTTCTTCTCCAAGGTGCCTGGGTGTTTGGCAGCAGCTAAGCACGGAAGCTTAGGAGGAGGGGGCAGCTCACCTCGATCCCACGTCAGTGCCTCGTTCCCCGACGGGGGCGACCTCAGCCCTGGCAGCGGCAGAAAAAGCGGCAGGGGAATCTTCCGCTTCCAGGGCCTACTGCTGGTAGATAGCAGGGAAGAGGAGCTACTTGTTGGGATGCGTGAAGACTCTTCAGGCTGCAGCTCCTTCCCAGACGTCAGTGAACCTGGTGATTTGGGCCGGTGGTCTTCACCCAGCACTTTTTTTGTTGGCCTCTCCAGCAGCAGGGAGCAGCATGCGGTTGGGGCAGAGGACAGCACGGCATGGGATGGGGCCTTCACCTCCCTCTGCTCACCTCCTTCCGGGGCTGTCATTTTCCATTGTGCCCCTGTTTTCCCCAGCCCCCGTCTCCTCAGTGGGAGGTGACTGGATGGTACCGGCTTCCTGACGTTGACTCCCTGCTCAGGGCAGAAGGCAGGCGCTGGAGCAGCAGGGTGGTCCCGGTCAGATGTGGCAGCCTCCCAGGAGGGCAAAACCAGCGGGTGACAGCCCACCGGGGCCCCACGGCGGGGCGGGCGGCGGGGCCGGCGGCGGTGGCGGAGCCAGGTACGAAATTTGCATAGTAAATTGCCCATGTAGGACCGGTTGTGCGCCAAGCGATCCGAGAACAGAGTGAAACTGGGAGAGCTTCTCCTTAGCTTCACCTCCTCTCAAGGTCTAGCACGCACTGGACACTGGATGGCTCAGCCTGGCGCTTGTGACATGTCCATTGTACTCGTCACAGAGAAAGGGCGGGCGGGGCAGGGCGGGGGGCGCATGCAAGCCCAGCCCCTGGAGAAACCCCGGCCCAAAGGCAAAGGGCGGGGCCCCAGAGCCCGACCCCTTCTGGACTTTCTAGTGGCTGGGACTTCTCGCTGTGGGTGGCAGGTGTTTGGCACCGGATGGACCACCATGCGGAGACTGTTGGGGACTGTGGAAGCCTTCTCCTCCAGAGCTCACCCTGCCTGGGCACCGGCTCTGCAGGCCCCTCAGCCCTGCGTATGTATCGGCCAGCCCTTCCCCCCCCAAGGGGCCCAGGGACCAGAGCCTGTTCAGAGCTGAGTGCAGGAGGCACCCAGAGCTTGCCAGGCTGTGGCCCACCTCCTCCAGGGACCTCCCCAGCTTCTCTGCGAGGCCTGATGACGGGATCACCTTCTCCAGGGCTGCTCAGCTGCCAGCATCACCATGAGCCAGGTGGCGAAGGTTTCTGAGCAGGGGATGCAGAGCCCTGACCCGCCTGGGTGCTGCAGCCCACGATGTCCCTTCCTGGCAGATAGGTTCTTTCTTCACTTCCTTTTCGAAATTTGGTAAAACAACATTTAAACCTTCGACTGTTCTTCAGGTTATACAGATGGTAGTGGCTTAGCTAGGATTCGAAGCAAGGCTGTGTGATTCCAGAGCTCGTGCTCTGGACTGTGGCGCCTTCTTATCATATATGCTTCATGTGTTACTTTTGTTTTTTTTTCTTGTGGCCCTTATGGTACTTAGCCCTAAGTGCCATACGTGTGATGAACACGTACACTGCCCTGTAGGAGGTCTTCTTTTGTTCAACGCATGAATTGGTCATCCACCACACGGGGTTCTAGTCTCAGAAGATACAGGTCAGGGAGCACCAGCTGTCAGCATAGCAGCGCCCCACATTTCTAATTGAGGCTTGCAGCCCAGATTTTCCCTTTGGTCTAGTGTGAAGGATCCAGATATGTAAAGCTTATATTCTAGACAAATCATGGGCTATCCGGAAAGAAATTCACCAGTAAATTATTCCAGTTTCTCTGGCCTTCCTGGAGTATATCCAGTAAGGCATCTCATTCATGTCTGGCAAGCAAATATATCGTTTATTGCAACTTCATCGTGGAGTGATGTATTGGTTTAAAGTACGATCAACACAATTTGGTCATTGTGAGTATGCCAGCTGGGTCCACTGTTTACTACACATATGTAACTCTAGCGATTCTTACGCCCAAGAGAGGAGACATACTCTTGGGTGTCTAGGGCAAGGGAAACATGTGTTGTTATTCAGGAGCTGGAAGCTTCAGCATGACAGGAAAGAATTGAAAAATCCTGGTCTACACATGACTTTACCTTGTTTGAAACTTGTTTCTTTGGCTTGCTTCATTGGAGTGTTTTCTCTCTCCTGGGGCTGACATTGTGTGTTATGTATCACGCATGTGACATGTAGAAGTTTCAGAACCCAGAGTCATATAGATCAATAAAAATGTATTTATATATTTTAGTTTAAAATCTATTGAAAATAACACTGGGCATAATTCATATATTCCAAAATTAGTTTGACCCTCTGCCCATGAGATTCTTTTTATGATATGTGACAGCTAATTTGGACTTCCATCCCCAATAAACTTTGAGGTTTGAGGACACAAAAGGTTTTGCTCAGACCTAAATTCTGTCTGAAAAAAAGGGCTAAGTATTATAAGCCCTTTCTAACCTCTCCAGGAGCAGAAATGATTTACAGCTGTGGCATTGAACCATAGTTCCTTGATCTCATTTGAGAAGAGTTCTGTAAGAAACGATGTCTTGATTTTTGTTTGTTTTGTTTGTTCCCTGTTTTCTTGTCTTACTTACCAACAATCCATTGTAATTCATGAGTTAGTATGGCAGCAGGCTGGGTGTTCCCTGGAGCTCATTAAATGAACTTTTGTTCCTCAAATGATGTTTGTCTCCTTGTTTTCAGCCCCTCTTCTTTCCTCTGCCCTTTACTATAACCAGAGCTCAGCAAAAGCTGACTGGCTTTGTGCAGACCCTACTTAGGGTAGTCTTTTCTTAATTATTTTATTCATGGCTCCTCCATTTCATTGTTTGCCTTCTCAAAATGTGTTGCAATCTTTCTGTGGTTGATGACTTCCACAATGTCTTGGCTTTTATTGGTTGCTTAATTTTGGTTCTTTATCTCATGTGATTGAAATTTTGAGTTTATACATGTCCCTCCTTAACGAGGCTTTAAGGGCAGGAGTCGTTTCTAATCCTTAGCACAGAGCAGATGCTTTTTTTTCTTTTTAGATGCTTTTTAATGATGATAAAATGTACGGTTTAAATCACTCATTTTACAATAATTTTGCTTTCGGTTGTGACAGAAATAAAGTTTCCAGAAGTTGTGTTCCTGCAATAAGAAATAAAGATGTGACCTTCCAGTTGTGTAAAGCTCACGAATGCTGTGTAAGTGCGTCGGGTGCAATAAGGAACCTGGAGCTAAATGGGCTAGTTCTGAGAGAGAGAGACTTAACTATGTTAACAAAGGTAAGCCTTCATTGTGTCCTGCCAACATTTGATAGTTGCTTTTGGGGCAAACTAAACGGGTAAAATTTTAAACTGTTCTCCCCATTAAAGGGATTGAATAAATAGGCCACTTTGGTGCACCTGTGTCTTGCGAATTGTCCAATTGGAGATGGAGGTTTAGAAAGTGAGTTTCAGTCTTGTTTAAGTCTCTTCCCATCAGACTGGTCTCGTGATTTCCTACACGCCATGTTACTTCCTGTCTACCTTTTCTTGGTGGTGTTCATGCCTGGATTGTCTCCTGTACCTGCTCAAACCTTGGTCCATTCTCATTTGTACCATGGAAGTTTGTCATGCTGGATGCTGTCAGAACGAATTTTACTTAAGTTTGTGTTAAGCCGCAAAGCACACATTTTGTATAATTTCTGTTTTTTGTGTTTGTTTATATTTTTATGGTTTCTCTTCAAGAAATATTATGAGAAGGGAAATAGCAAGATGTAAAGAGCAAAAAAGTCATCATTCTCTTTAAATTGTTAGAACATGTATCTGCAATCATAATTATAATGCACTGTGGTATGTGTTAAAATAGGAAATATATGTAATGTCCCGTAGGAGCAGCAGAGTCAGTGGTGTTAGTGGGGGTGTGTCACGGAAGTAATCACAAAGCAGGTGACTGTTGGTTGGGGTCCTGAAACATTAGTGTGTGTTCCCTGTGTCCAGTAGTGGTCTGGAGGGGTCAGGAAGCCTGCCTTTCAGTTTGAGGGAACAGAGGGTTTGAGGTCCTCTCTCTTCTATTGCTCCAGTATACTGCATAGCAGCTAATAAAATACTGGGTTTATAGTTGACATTTAAATCGCTGATTGATCATCAAGATTGGGATGTATCATTGGAAATGAAAATAGGAAGAGTCTTATGCTTTTTAGGTTTTTCTTTTTTTTTCCTATGTCTCAGAAGGCTCTTTGACGGGAGACTTTTTATTCTCCCATACAATTCCATGAATACTTTTACCCTGGCACTTATTTTAATGGCATTTTCAATTTATAAATGTCTTTGAAACACATATTGTAAACTATTTGAGGGTAATGACCATGGCCATTGGTGGCACATCTTAAATGTGCATCGTGTTAAGTTTTTTTTTTTTTAATTTTATTTATTTATTTATTTATTTATTTATGGCTGTGTTGGATCTTCGTTTCTCTGCGAGGGCTTTCTCTAGTTGTGGCAAGCGGGGGCCACTCTTCATCGCGGTGCGCGGGCCTCTCACTATCGCGGCCTCTCTCTCTGCGGAGCACAGGGTCCAGACGCGCAGGCTCAGTAATTGTGGCTCACGGGCCCATTTGCTCCGTGGCATGCGGGATCTTCCCGGACCAGGGCTCGAACCCGTGTCCCCTGCATTGGCAGGCAGATTCTCAACCACTGCGCCACCAGGGAAGCCCCATCGTGTTAAGTTTTGAGTGTCATGTGGTCTACCATCAGTGCTTCCCTCTTTCACCCAGTTTTCTTCCTCATTTCCTTCTCCAAATTTGTCTCATTTTTCTACTTTCCCTTTTGCTTCTCTATTCTTGCTTTCTCTTTCCCATTGCATCTGTCATTCTTCTTCTCCTTCTCCTTCTGACTTCATTATGGCCAACCGAAGCCTTTTCTAGTCTGTTCTCTATCTTCCTTGCCTCTTTATTGCCATCCACAAACTCTTACAGAATATTCTTGGTTGACTCCCTTACTTCCTAGCATACCCATGTACTTCATGATCACTTTAGAACATTGAAAAGGGTCGGAATGTTTAAAAATAGGTAATTCTAATCAGTCTTCTTTCACCTCTGGTATAAGACTCTTCTTCCTCAATCTGACCATTCTCCAATCTAGAAGTACTCCAGCTCATTGGTCCTCCTTACCCCCATGTTTAGGCCAAAGAACTTGTGAAACCTTAGCCCTGTTTAATACTTGAATTTATCAAAACATAAGAGAGCTAATTCTGCCTAAGGGCACCAAAGAAGAATAAAGATGCCACAGATAAACGTTTAGTCCAGATTTATAATGGACTCTAAGTGCCTAGTTGAGTGCTGACCATTAACTCACTTGAACAACAGGGAGCTCGTGACAGAAACTAACATGTTAATTGTATAGACACTTCACCATTCCTCAATGTAGCTGATAAACTGCATCCAGTTAGCTTAAATAACATGAATGATGAATTTCCCTGTGTATATAAATTGGGAGTTTGTAAAGTTATCTTTTTCCCTTTGTACAACTACTGACTACCACTTCGCTTCGTCACGGCAATAGAAAATGATGACTAAGAAACACGTTGTCTCTGGGCTTCCCTGGTGGCGCAGTGGTTGAGAATCTGCCTGCTAATGCAGGGGACACGGGTTCAAGCCCTGGTGTGGGAAGATCCCACATGCCGGGGAGCAACTGGGCCCGTGAGCCACAACTGCTGAGCCTGCGCGTCTGGACCCTGTGCTCCGCAGCGAGAGAGGCCACTATAGTGAGAGGCCCGCGCACCACGATGAAGAGTGGTCCCCGCTTGCCACAACTAGAGAAAGCCCTCGCACAGAAACGAAGACCCTACGCAGCCAAAAATAAATTAATTAATTAATAAAAAAAACAAAAACAAAAACAAAACCACATTGTCTCAGTATCAGTGGACATAATGTCTTAGTATTCTACAAAAATCTCTAAATTCTTAATCTAAAAGATATATCTGCCAATATCTTATATCCTTATCCTTTGTTAGTATAAATATCCAATCTGTGAACGTCTCAGTTTCCTTACTTAGAATATGAGGTGGATAGATTTGCTAATATCTAGGGACCTTTCCAATTTTAACATTCCCTGGTTCTAAGGGCTGAGCCAAATACAGTGGCTCCTGAATCATTAACCTCGCTCACGATGAAAGTTATCAGCAAGATCTGCATGCAAGAGATCAAATATTCATATCCATATATACTGTAGCACATTGACTTTTACAGAACTCAAAGTAACACAACATAGTTACATTCATAGACTTAAGGTCACTGTGGTATACTTTACAGTTTTTCTTTTCCATAGGAAGGAAATGTAGATCCCTGGGAAGGGATTTCTTTCTCTGCTTTTTAGTAATGTAAGCCTTTATTATCTCTTGGATCCTAAAAATGGGGAGGGTTTTGGCAGGTGGAGCTTAGGAGAGACCCATCAGGTGGCAGGGACAACATGAGAAAGGGCAGAAGGAAGAATGGATTTTGAGAAGGACCTGATATCTTACATGATGAGAGCAGCGTTTCACAATGTCTGTCCTGCACAACACTGGTTTTAGATGATGTTGATGTAGTTACAAGACAGAAGCATATGGGAAGAGCCGTACTCTACATCCCGGCATGAAATTCAGGTTTCACTTTGTTACATTACGTACTCTGAAAAGTTTTGGAGGAAGGAAGTGATTTCATTTTTTTAATTCAGTCTTACTCACAGTTACTTGAGAAACCTATATTCAGCTGATGGGACTGTATTTTGTGAAAGGCCAATCGAGAAATGCTGAGATGGAGCTTAAGATATTTCTGTGTGGGGACAGGCATGTGATTATTTTTCTTATAATTCTTTACTGTTTGTCCTAACAGTTGTTACTTTGCAGGGTTTTGTTTAGTTTTGTTTTGTTTTTTACATCTTTATTGGAGTATAATTGCTTTACAGTGTTGTGTTAGTTTCTGCTGTATAACAAAGTGTATCAGCTGTATGTATACATATATCCCCAGGTTTCAGTTTTAAGCCTTCTGTTTTTACCTGAGTCATTGGGCCTCTTAGAAAGCTCAACAATTCTGCGGTCTTCATCTCTTATGTAGTTTCCAGAAGCTCCTGGCACTTACCAGTATTTCCTCTTGATTCTTTTCCTCCGACTTCAAACTTCTTACGATTCTGAGCTGATTGTTTTCTCAGCCTCTAGTGTCAAAACCAGCCACGTCGCTCATGTTCATTGTCTCAGATACAAGGTGCAATATTTCCCACGTTTATGTGTGTCAAAATATAAGTCAGGGATTGATACATAGCATATGCTCAATAACAATTGTATTTCCTATTTTTCTTTGTTCAAAGGTATCCAAACACTGGCCAAGTTCTTAAATTGAAAGTAGAGTGATCTAATTTATTCAGCTCATCCAACCATCAATATTGAACATTTGTCTTTTTTGTTACACATATTTCTTGTATTCCAGTCGTGACGTTCTAGAGCACAGTGAGCACATGTATAACTTATTACTGTATTACTACCTTGGCTATTCCTTGACCAAAATTTACTTCATACAGCTGACAGCCTAATTAACCTACTAGAGTTTTTTTTAATGTATGCATACAAACCATAAACACCAGTTGCATTGCTAATAACTGAATTTTTACATCTCTAGGCACCCATGTATCCAACACCAGGTCAAGGTATTATAAAATATTTGTAACACCCTACAAGGTTCTCTGTTACTTCTTTCTGTTCCATACTCCCCCAGGGCAACACCCAAGCTGACCTCTTTCACCATATATGACATACAGGGCATCACACAGTGTGTATTCTTTGGTATCTGGCCTTTGGTTACATATCATTATATCAGTAGTTTATTCTTTTATTGTGTTTTCTTGATTTTTTAAACCTAGACATTCATACAGTGTCAAAGTACCACTGATTTCTTAATATTATTATGCTGACCTCCATCTTCAGAGGCTTTCCACAGTCTTCCATCTGTCTTTCCACCTACTTTCTCTTCCGTCTAATGATGTTTCATTTAACCAACCTCAGTCAGCCTTTCCCCCATATTCCCCAACACGTAGCACTCCTGTGTTCAGCCAGTTTTGTTCCCTATTCCATAAGCCCTTTGTGCCATTGCTGACACTGTGCCTGTGCCCTGCCCGGAAGGCCTGTTCCCTACCCTCTATATACTTGTTCAAGACTCAGTTTAAATGCTGCCTGTTCTAAGAAGTCTTCTCAGAAGAAGCCAGTGCTTTTTGGAATCCTTCTTTAATGAAATCCCATAGCAAGTGTCATCTGTCCTCCCTGATCTGGTAATTAATTATCCATTGTTCCTATCATATAGTGTTTGTTTTTCTTATGTGCTGTTATTATTTATTGAAGCAGATTATAGTGACTTGAACCAGGAACTGGGTCATTTTCCTCTTCATTTTAGTGCAAGTTTCTGTGACATGAAGTTAAACTCCTTTTCCCTCACTTCCCATTCACCCACTTGTTAAACACAAAGTACAAGTGAAACTTATTGGTTAACAGGTTTTTGTGGTCCTTGGTTCTGGTCCCTAGGTCTAAGCTGTGCTTCTGTAGTGCTAATTTGACTGATTTCTTATTGTCACATAACTCAGGAATTAACTAAATCATTACAAATTTAGATACATATAAGATATTATAAGAAAACCAGTGGATGTCACAAGTTTAGGCCTGGGGGAGAGTGTTGTATGAGTCCTAGTTTGGTGGGGCTCACACTGCATGATCGCGCCTTCCAGTATTCCATTGTAAGTAAGAAAGAGGTATGCAAATATATGCTTAACATTTAACAGTGTTGATAAAAAAGAGAGGAGAGAAAGGGATGACAGGTACTTTGAGGGCTTTTTGGAATTCATGAACAATTATGATTGGATGGGGAAAAAGAAAAACCGAGGGCTAACCTCCCGCAGGTGAGCTCAGGAAAGAGAGAAGGGCTCATCTGGTATGCAGGTAGAGAGGTTTGACCTACAGAATCTTAGAAAACCTCAACAATCTGAGCAGTGATGGCAAGAGGCAAACTAAAGGGATAACAAAAGTCTGCAAAAGTCTCGCACCAAGAGCTTTGGCATGGTGTTCATCATCTCGCTAATCCTAACATGCAGACATTTATGAGAGTAAAGTCAGGTCTTTGCCAGAGTGGGTTCCTTATTTGGGCAACTGGGTCAAATGAAGAAAGGCAAATGTAGGCTGCCGGAGTAAATAAGGAGGGGAAAAACAAAACGAACGAGACCTATCATTCATCAGTGGTTTCCCCCCAATATTCTTAGCCTCCACCTTATCTCCATCTTACTGGTAACACAGGAACTAGACTGAACAGTCAGGTCAAAGGTCTCTACAGAAACGGAGGTAATATAGAAAATAAGAAAATAAAACATGAAATTGTAGATTTTCTTCCTAGGGGTAATTGAGATGATAGTTGAATAATAACATAAGATCAGGTGAAGTCTAAAGACATTTTAGAAAAGCTGGATAAAGTAAGAAAACATCTGTTCGCTGGCATCTGAATGTTAGAGAGACACCAAGACATGTGGGCCAAGTTCTGGAGAGAAGGGAAACACAGACGCAAGCTTGACATTTGGTGCAGCTTTTCTCCTTGGGGCATTTGCTGATTCAAATCTTACAGACTAGGAGCTGAAAAGCCAAGGAGTTCAAAAGACTCTAACCACAGAAGCCAAACGGCAAGAGCTCAAGCTAAAGGCAACAACTAATGGAATGACAAGCTAAGTGTATCTTTAGTCTCACAGGGCTGCGGAAACCATTACATTTAAAGCCTAACAAATACATGGGTAGTTGGGAATAGGGAGAATCCAAACGCTCATATGGTAATCCCAAAGGGCAACACCCGTAGAGGAAGGACAAGACAGAAATAGAGCAACCTTCACACAGACTGAAAAACAGCTTTGAATGAGCTCAAACTGAGAATGGACTAAGGTTTCCAGTCCCTAGAGTAACTGTCTGCCATGGGCAAAAGGAAATCTTTTCAAGAGAACGATAACGACATCCAGAATGTGGAGGTATCTTTATAGTTTCCTAAAATAAGTTAAGCCCAATTTTAATATAAAAAAATAATTTGATATACCAAGAAAAAGACTAAATGATCCAAAGCTCAAAAAAAAAAAAAAAAACAGAACAAGAAAGAAAGAAAGAAGACAATATAAATAGACAAAGGAGGACAAGAGTTACCAGGCATTGGTTAAAAAAAAACCAAAACAACTATGATTAAACAAAGAAAATAGACACATGGCAAATAAGCATATGAAAAGATGCTACACATTCCATGTCATCAGGGAATTTTAAATTAGAACAATAATGAGATACCACTACACACCTATTCAAATGGCTAAAATCCAAATACTGAAATACCAAAGTTGTTGACGATGCAGAACAACTCGAATTCTCATTTGTTGCTAGCAGGATACTTGGCAGTTTCTTACAGAACTAAACATACTTTTACCATACAGTGATCTAGTAATCATGCTCTTTGGTATTTACCCATAGGAACTGAAAAGTTATGTCCACATAAAATCCTGCACGTGGATGTTTATAACAGTTTCTTTCATAATTGCCAAAACTTGAAATCAACCAAGATGTTTTTCAATAGGTGAATGGATAAACAAGCTATTGTGTATCCGTACAAAGGAATAGCATTCAGCAATAAAAAGAAAAGGCTATGAAGCCATGAAAAGGCATGGAAGAAGCTTAAATGCATATTGCTAAGTGAAAAAAAGCCAATCTGCAAAGGCTACATGCATATTATATGATTGGAGCTATATGAAATTTAGGAAAAGGCAAAAGTGTGGAGACAATCAAAAGATCAGTGGTTGCCAGAGGTTGTGGGGAGGGAGAAAAGGATGGGTGAAGCCCGGAATTGTAAAGGCAGAGAAACTCCTGTGTATGGTTCTGTAATGGTGGATACAGGTTATTGCACATTTGTCAAAAATCATATAATGTACAAAACAAAGAGTGAAGTGTAAAGTAAAGCATGGACATTAGTTAGTAATAATGTATCAATATTGGTTCATTAACTATAACAAATATATTATGCTAATGTAAGATGTTAATAATAGGGGAAACTGGGTTGAGAGGTAAGGAAGTATGAGAACTCTGTCCTTTCTGCTTAATTTTTCTGTAAGCCAGAAACAGCTCCAAAATAGTCTGTTAATTTAAAAAACAAATGTAGACCTGCATACAAAACTTGCACGTAAATCCAACCACAGCAGCATTATTCATAAAAGCCCCAAAGAGGAAATAACCCAAATGGCCATTTACTGTGAATGATCAATGAAACACAGTAATATCCACACCATGGAATATTATTCAGCCATAAAAAGAAATCAAGTACTGATACATGCTACAACATAGATGAACCTTGAAAACATGCTAAGTAATTGTATGATTCCATTTGTATGCAATGTCCAGACTAGGCAAATCTGTAGAGACAAAGTATATTAGTGGCTGCCTAGGGTTCGGAGAAGTGGGGGAGTGAGTGACTTATAGTAGATTATTTTGGGGGGGGGGGATGGATGAAAGTTTTACAATTGATTGTGGTGGTAGATGCATAACACATTAAATTGTACACTTTAAATAATATGGAAAGTAAATTATATGTCAATGAAACTATTATTTAAAATTATGATTTTACAGAAATTCAGTCCTTAACTATTATGTATCTATCTAGCTATCTATCAATCTATCTATCTCTCTATCTGTCTATCTATCCATCTATCTCTCTATCTGTCTATCTATCCATCTATCTATCTATCTATCTATCTCTCTGTCTATCTGTCTGTCTATCTATCTATCTGTGTGTCTATCTATCTATCTCTATCTCTCTGTCTATCTCTATCTATCTATCTATGTCTCTTTCTATCTATCTGTCTATGTCTCTCTCTCTTCTCTGTCTATCTATCTGCCTATCTCTCTGTCTCTCTCTATCTCTCTGTCTCTATCTGTCTCTCTATGTATCTGTCTATCTATCTGTCTGTCTATATATCTCTATCTCTCTATCATCTATCTGTCTATCTATCTATCATCTCTCTATGTATCTATCTATCTATGTATCTATCTATCTATATCTACCTGTCTACCCATCTATCCTTATGTATAGAACAGTAACAATGGCTTATAAGTCACTTCCCTACATTATTTTATCCTTCCAAAACTCTTGAGAGGTCAGTAGGCCATAGGAAAAGCACTGAGTTCACTGGAACACTTGAAGGTTGAATTAACTGTTTGTGATCACTCAATCAGTAAATGGTGATGCAGGGAATTCCACACACATCTTCTCTGTCCTCCTTTCCTCCTTCCCTCCCTCCTACTTGCTGACTCTATTCCAGCCACATTATTTACTGATTCTTCCCTGAGGACACTGGCATCCTTCCTCTGGGCCTTGCAGAGGTTATTCCCATGATCTGGAATGCTTTTCCCTCAGATGTCTGACTCATCTGCCTCCCTCTAGACTGTTCAAATTCCACCTTCCCAGTAAAACTTATCCTGTCTACCGTTGAAGTTGAAAGCCTTGCTCCTCTCTGCCCACAATCTCACCTCACCATATACTGCTTAATCTCCATAGCATTTATTCCTGTCGAACCTACCAGAGAATGTACATGGGTTTCTGTTCTCCCCTCCAACTGGAAGATAGGCTGCACAGACTCAGGAATTTTGCCATTATTAAACCTAGTGGAGGCCCAGCAGAACTCTAGGGTCAGCCAGAACTGGGCACAATTATAACTCTCGTGATTTGATATTTTAGTGGGTTAGCTCAGAGCCAAGCCAGTTATTAAAGAGGATCTTTTCTGCTGTTTTAAGCAGCATGGTACATTTGAGGTCAACTTAAATTTTCAGTAATTACAGAGCAGGTATGAACTCTTCCTTTGTTTCTCCAGACACATGAACCCGGATGCCAAATCCATCCTCTCTGGGTGTAGTGGGAATGTATGAAGATGACTGGCCTAAGTCTCAATTGAATAAAAAGATGCCCCAAAAGACATTTCAGCATTTTCAAAAAGTTCAGTCATAAAGTGTGGTTCCTTATCACACATCAGGGATTATCTAGCCTCCAGTGTGGTTTTTGTTTTTTGCAGTAAAAATGTGTCATTTTATATTTTAAATTTGCATTATGAAAATAAGTCTGTACACGAAGTAATACATATCTAATGAATATGAATCATGTCAATTTGGTCATGGTATTTAAAGTTGGCTTTGGCTTTGAAGTATTTTTAAATTCATAGAAAATATTGAACTTCTAATAAAATAAATAAAACATTGTAATAATTGATATTAATAATCAACTTCAAAATTTCTTTGTCTGCATTTTCTGTTCAGTTTTAAAAGAGAATCCACTTTCAGTAGTGTTCCAAAGTGAGTGATTGCACCTTCTATGATTTGAAAAAAGATCCGATTGCCTTTAGCTGTTCTTAAGTGCTGAACATAACTGAGAGAAATTGTAACAAGACACTCTCTGTCACTGGCAGGAAATCCATCTCCGTCCTTTGCGGGGGCAGTCCCGAGCTCATGTTTTAACGGACGCGAATGCAAACCGTGGTTCTCACGTGACTTTCTGAAGAGCCCCCGCAGCAGGCCCAGGTACCTTGAGTGGACTAAGTCTCACTTTATGGCAGTGGCATCAGATGGTGGCTACAGAAGGTTGCCGACGTCCCTGTGTGCTCTGACAGGCTCTGCAGACCGGGGGACGAAAGGACCAAGGAACTCTGACCGCCCTCGGGAATCCCAAGTGACTGGAGGGACACCGCGTCAGGGCCCCAGGCAGTGTCGCCCACTGTTCCGGAGGCGGGCGGAGGCTCCGCAGCTTCATTTCGTCCCGTCCCTTCCAGTATTTAAAATTATTGTCAAGATGCTGGGTTAACTCAGGCAGGTCTACAAAGGCGTCCCAAGCAGCAAACATGTCTGTGATGAACAATGAAAGAGATTTGGGATTTGGGGATGCTGCAGGTATTTCTGTCAAAAACTGGCATCACCACAGGCAAGTCCTGTCGCTTCTCTTCATCAGTCTGAGAAAAACATTCTTCTGAGATACGTGCGGCCCACTCAATGCACTGCTCCACGGGTCGGCAGGGATTGGACACATCAGCACACTTAATCAGTCAGGGTGAGTCACCCCAACTCTCCCTCCTCTGGACCTTAGTTCCTCCTGATTGTCACTCGTTACACTGAAAACAGATTTCAGGAGTCAGCACGTGCAGCCATAATGTGTGCCTAATTCCACATCCCAGTCACTGGGACACAGAATTTTGGTGTCTTAAGTCTGGCTCCCACATCACCACTCACATATGTCAGTTCTTCCTCTACAGCTGAGTCAGTGAGTAAAGACACATAAACAGAAGCAGATTAATACGAACAAGGTTTTATTGACATATATATATGTACATAAAGCTGGGAAAGAGAAAGGCCCATTGAGGCAAATGCATAGGGGGAGAGGAAACATCTGAAAACAGCAGTGGGCATCCTGCCAGCTCCAAGTCTAGGGAAAACTTGGGTCCGCCAAGTTAACAGTCAAGCCAGGGATGGCACAGTGGATGATACAGCCAGCTGTCTTCCATTCTCCTAACTGGAGCTTCTCAAGTCTGGTGTAGTTCTGAAGTGGGCTCATATGCTCCTCACGCTCCAGCACACACACACACACGCACACGCACACACAAACACACACACACACACACTAGCACACCCCTGAGGTGTGGTCCTCCGGCTTGCTGTAGGAAGAGAGGAGGTGAAGTTTCACTTCAAGGGGCTGAGCCACTTTCCAGTGAGGCAAAGTCCATTCATGGTGACACACAGTTTGCAGAATAAGATCTGCTCTTCATTTGTTGAGTTTCTTCATAGAAGAAAGGAATTCGCTGGTGGCTCCTATGAAGCCCTGGGCAGGTTATGAGGCTGCCAGACTCCTATGAGCACAGGCACAGCTGCCCTGACCAGGGGCCTGCAAACACAATGCTGGCTCGTCTAAGTCAGAGGGGTGTCCTGACTCGGGGACCCCAGTGTTCTTCCTGAGGGTGGAGCTTCCTCTCTAAGTATGGATGCTGCTATACCCCATGGTACCACCTGGGTTTTGACCAGGGGGGGCCTCAGGTGCTTTGTATGAATGTGGCACCAGAAGTGTATCCAGTCACAGCAGGTGTGGTGCTGTCCCCCATGCCCCCCCCCCCGGTTCTCTGCACAGATGGGTTCCAAGTCTGATGGCAGTTATTGACACAGGGCCTCCCAGCACCGGTGAGATGTTGTGCCCTCCATCCGCACCACCTGTGTGTTGGCCAGGTGGGTCCCAGTTGTAAGCGGGAATAGCAGGTCCTCCAATCATGGGCATGATGTTGTTCCCTCCTAGACGACCACCACCTAGATTGTGGGCAGGTGGGCCCCTTGTGCTTGGCAATAAGGTAGAACTAGAAGTGTGTTGAAACCCACGGGTGATGACCACACTTGCAACTGCAACAGATGTGGTGTGCTCTGTTAGAAGGTGGAAAGTGACATGTCCCTTGACAGATTTCTTCTCCTTGGTGATGGAACTTTTACATGTAGATTTTCTCCGTCCAGATGGGCCCTGTGTGCAGTGACGGAAAGTGGGAACCCTAGGGCCTCCCATCGTGGGGATGGTGTTGTCCCCTGCCATCACCGTACCACCTGTACTCAGCCCAGGTGGGCCCCGGGTGTTTGGATTTAAGGTGGAATCAGGTATGTTCCCAAATGCTGGGATGGTGCCTGCCCCTCCTAGTGCAGCAGCCTTGCCGTGGTCAGGTAGATGGCAGGTTGTCTGGCCCAAAGTAGGAACAGAAGCGGTGCTGGGTGCCCCACTTAGTCCTGCCCCGAAGTTACGTGGTCTGGATGCCTGTGAGTGAGTGAGGCCTGGGGCTGACACACCGACCCCAAGGCTCCCACCGGCCGTAGGGGCTGCAGGTCCCATGAACAGTGGTCCCGGTGTGCTGTCGGCAGAGAGCGAGCTACTGTCCCCAGTACTGGGCATCCTGGTGGTAAGTCCGAAGCCAGTAGCAATGGACACAGCCCTGGGGAGAATGCCTGGCTTGTCGCCAAAGGCCGGCTGCGTGTTGCTGGTGGTGGCGAATAGGGAAGCTGGCGAAGCTGCCGGCCTGATGCTGACTCGCGGTGGCTAGGCTGCAGGGGCGACTAGGACTTTATCTTGTGCTGAGGCTGCTGGGTTTCCCAATAGAAAATTATCGTTAGGCCTCTGCCCATCGTTGGCCCCCAGTGTGGCCTGAGACGGGAGACCTGGGTCCAAGGAAGCTTGAAGTGTTGGTCTTATCTGTTGACCACGTTGCAGGTAAATGCGTCGAGGCATGGGCTGAGGCATTGCTACTACTGGGAGGTGTGTTCCCAGAACTAGGAACAGCCCTGTGAAATGCCTGTTGGTTCTGCCTGGAGACAGGCCGAAGGCTGGTGACGGCCGAAGTGACTGTGTAAAATTTTTCTTTCAGTGGCAACCTATAATCTTTAAAATATGGTGAGCATCTTGTCTGTTTTGAAGGGGATATGACAATAAATCTACCAGATGAAAAATCCTGTTAAAAGTACAAAAGCTTTAGTAATTTGCTCAGTGTGGTGGTTTTATGCTTCTTTTTCTTTTTCTCCCTACGGTGACGGCCGAAGTCGTAACTGGGGGGCTGGGGAAAACAGGAGCCGAATGTAAAATGACAGTCTGGGAAGGAGGTGTGGTGTCCATAGGTACAGTGTCAGAGCTGCTGCCTGCTGAAGCACCGGTGACGGCCGAAGTCGTAACTGGGGGGCTGGGGAAAACAGGAGCCGAATGGAAAATGACAGCCTGGGAAGGAGGTGTGGTGTCCATAGGTACAGTGTCAGAGCTGCTGCCTGCTGAAGCACCGGTGACGGCCGAAGCCGTAACTGGGGGGCTGGGGAAAACAGGAGCCGAATGGAAAATGACAGCCTGGGAAGGAGGTGTGGTGTCCATAGGTACAGTGTCAGAGCTGCTGCCTGCTGAAGCATTGGTGACGGCCGAAGTCGTAACTGGGGGGCTGGGGAAAGCAGGAACCGAATGGAAAATGACAGCCTGGGAAGGAGGTGTGGTGTCCATAGGTACAGTGTCAGAGGTGCTGCCTGCTGAAGCACCGATGCTGGCCGGAGCTGTAAATGGGGGGCTGGGGAAAACAGGAGCCGAATGGAAACTGACAGCTCCGGAAGGGGCAGCAGTGTCCATGTAGACGCTAGGCTGCAAGGTCACACTTCCAGAAGCCGTGACCATGCTGGTGGAAGGGATTGCCACAGAAGTCCTGGGCTGCCCAGTTACAATAGGGGGATCGCTGGTAGGGGCTGGAAGAGGGGTAGGTGAGTTTAAAGGAGGGGTAGGAGCTACACAGATGGGTGTTGGGGGTTCTTTTTCATGCGACGGTGGCTGGACCTTCCTTACGTTCTTGGGGATCTTTTTCCAGCGACACTGAATGTTCTTCTCCAAGGTGCCTGGGTGTTTGGCAGCAGCTAAGCACGGAAGCTTAGGAGGAGGGGGCAGCTCACCTCGATCCCACGTCAGTGCCTCGTTCCCCGACGGGGGCGACCTCAGCCCTGGCAGCGGCAGAAAAAGCGGCAGGGGAATCTTCCGCTTCCAGGGCCTACTGCTGGTAGATAGCAGGGAAGAGGAGCTACTTGTTGGGATGCGTGAAGACTCTTCAGGCTGCAGCTCCTTCCCAGACGTCAGTGAACCTGGTGATTTGGGCCGGTGGTCTTCACCCAGCACTTTTTTTGTTGGCCTCTCCAGCAGCAGGGAGCAGCATGCGGTTGGGGCAGAGGACAGCACGGCATGGGATGGGGCCTTCACCTCCCTCTTCTCACCTCCTTCCGGGGCTGTCATTTTCCATTGTGCCCCTGTTTTCCCCAGCCCCCGTCTCCTCAGTGGGAGGTGACTGGATGGTACCGGCTTCCTGACGTTGACTCCCTGCTCAGGGCAGAAGGCAGGCGCTGGAGCAGCAGGGTGGTCCCGGTCAGATGTGGCAGCCTCCCAGGAGGGCAAAACCAGCGGGTGACAGCCCACCGGGGCCCCACAGCGGGGCGGGCGGCGGGGCCGGCGGCGGTGGCGGAGCCAGGTACGAAATTTGCATAGTAAATTGCCCATGTAGGACCGGTTGTGCGCCAAGCGATCCGAGAACAGAGTGAAACTGGGAGAGCTTCTCCTTAGCTTCACCTCCTCTCAAGGTCTAGCACGCACTGGACACTGGATGGCTCAGCCTGGCGCTTGTGACATGTCCATTGTACTCGTCACAGAGAAAGGGCGGGCGGGGCAGGGCGGGGGGCGCATGCAAGCCCAGCCCCTGGAGAAACCCCGGCCCAAAGGCAAAGGGCGGGGCCCCAGAGCCCGACCCCTTCTGGACTTTCTAGTGGCTGGGACTTCTCGCTGTGGGTGGCAGGTGTTTGGCACCGGATGGACCACCATGCGGAGACTGTTGGGGACTGTGGAAGCCTTCTCCTCCAGAGCTCACCCTGCCTGGGCACCGGCTCTGCAGGCCCCTCAGCCCTGCGTATGTATCGGCCAGCCCTTCCCCCCACAAGGGGCCCAGGGACCAGAGCCTGTTCAGAGCTGAGTGCAGGAGGCACCCAGAGCTTGCCAGGCTGTGGCCCGCCTCCTCCAGGGACCTCCCCAGATTCTCTGCGAGGCCTGATGACGGGAGCACCTTCTCCAGGGCTGCTCAGCTGCCAGCATCACCATGAGCCAGGTGGCGAAGGTTTCTGAGCAGGGGATGCAGAGCCCTGACCCGCCTGGGTGCTGCAGCCCACGATGTCCCTTCCTGGCAGATAGGTTCTTTCTTCACTTCCTTTTCGAAATTTGGTAAAACAACATTTAAACCTTCGACTGTTCTTCAGGTTATACAGATGGTAGTGGCTTAGCTAGGATTCGAAGCAAGGCTGTGTGATTCCAGAGCTCGTGCTCTGGACTGTGGCGCCTCCTTATCATATATGCTTCATGTGTTACTTTTGTTTTTTTTTCTTGTGGCCCTTATGGTACTTAGCCCTAAGTGCCATACGTGTGATGAACACGTACACTGCCCTGTAGGAGGTCTTCTTTTGTTCAACGCATGAATTGGTCATCCACCACACGGGGTTCTAGTCTCAGAAGATACAGGTCAGGGAGCACCAGCTGTCAGCATAGCAGCGCCCCACATTTCTAATTGAGGCTTGCAGCCCAGATTTTCCCTTTGGTCTAGTGTGAAGGATCCAGATATGTAAAGCTTATATTCTAGACAAATCATGGGCTATCCGGAAAGAAATTCACCAGTAAATTATTCCAGTTTCTCTGGCCTTCCTGGAGTATATCCAGTAAGGCATCTCATTCATGTCTGGCAAGCAAATATATCGTTTATTGCAACTTCATCGTGGAGTGATGTATTGGTTTAAAGTACGATCAACACAATTTGGTCATTGTGAGTATGCCAGCTGGGTCCACTGTTTACTACACATATGTAACTCTAGCGATTCTTACGCCCAAGAGAGGAGACATACTCTTGGGTGTCTAGGGCAAGGGAAACATGTGTTGTTATTCAGGAGCTGGAAGCTTCAGCATGACAGGAAAGAATTGAAAAATCCTGGTCTACACATGACTTTACCTTGTTTGAAACTTGTTTCTTTGGCTTGCTTCATTGGAGTGTTTTCTGTCTCCTGGGGCTGACATTGTGTGTTATGTATCACGCATGTGACATGTAGAAGTTTCAGAACCCAGAGTCATATAGATCAATAAAAATGTATTTATATATTTTAGTTTAAAATCTATTGAAAATAACACTGGGCATAATTCATATATTCCAAAATTAGTTTGACCCTCTGCCCATGAGATTCTTTTTATGATATGTGACAGCTAATTTGGACTTCCATCCCCAATAAACTTTGAGGTTTGAGGACACAAAAGGTTTTGCTCAGACCTAAATTCTGTCTGAAAAAAAGGGCTAAGTATTATAAGCCCTTTCTAACCTCTCCAGGAGCAGAAATGATTTACAGCTGTGGCATTGAACCATAGTTCCTTGATCTCATTTGAGAAGAGTTCTGTAAGAAACGATGTCTTGATTTTTGTTTGTTTTGTTTGTTCCCTGTTTTCTTGTCTTACTTACCAACAATCCATTGTAATTCATGAGTTAGTATGGCAGCAGGCTGGGTGTTCCCTGGAGCTCATTAAATGAACTTTTGTTCCTCAAATGATGTTTGTCTCCTTGTTTTCAGCCCCTCTTCTTTCCTCTGCCCTTTACTATAACCAGAGCTCAGCAAAAGCTGACTGGCTTTGTGCAGACCCTACTTAGGGTAGTCTTTTCTTAATTATTTTATTCATGGCTCCTCCATTTCATTGTTTGCCTTCTCAAAATGTGTTGCAATCTTTCTGTGGTTGATGACTTCCACAATGTCTTGGCTTTTATTGGTTGCTTAATTTTGGTTCTTTATCTCATGTGATTGAAATTTTGAGTTTATACATGTCCCTCCTTAACGAGGCTTTAAGGGCAGGAGTCGTTTCTAATCCTTAGCACAGAGCAGATGCTTTTTTTTCTTTTTAGATGCTTTTTAATGATGATAAAATGTACGGTTTAAATCACTCATTTTACAATAATTTTGCTTTAGGTTGTGACAGAAATAAAGTTTCCAGAAGTTGTGTTCCTGCAATAAGAAATAAAGATGTGACCTTCCAGTTGTGTAAAGCTCACGAATGCTGTGTAAGTGCGTCGGGTGCAATAAGGAACCTGGAGCTAAATGGGCTAGTTCTGAGAGAGAGAGACTTAACTATGTTAACAAAGGTAAGCCTTCATTGTGTCCTGCCAACATTTGATAGTTGCTTTTGGGGCAAACTAAACGGGTAAAATTTTAAACTGTTCTCCCCATTAAAGGGATTGAATAAATAGGCCACTTTGGTGCACCTGTGTCTTGCGAATTGTCCAATTGGAGATGGAGGTTTAGAAAGTGAGTTTCAGTCTTGTTTAAGTCTCTTCCCATCAGACTGGTCTCGTGATTTCCTACACGCCATGTTACTTCCTGTCTACCTTTTCTTGGTGGTGTTCATGCCTGGATTGTCTCCTGTACCTGCTCAAACCTTGGTCCATTCTCATTTGTACCATGGAAGTTTGTCATGCTGGATGCTGTCAGAACGAATTTTACTTAAGTTTGTGTTAAGCCGCAAAGCACACATTTTGTATAATTTCTGTTTTTTGTGTTTGTTTATATTTTTATGGTTTCTCTTCAAGAAATATTATGAGAAGGGAAATAGCAAGATGTAAAGAGCAAAAAAGTCATCATTCTCTTTAAATTGTTAGAACATGTATCTGCAATCATAATTATAATGCACTGTGGTATGTGTTAAAATAGGAAATATATGTAATGTCCCGTAGGAGCAGCAGAGTCAGTGGTGTTAGTGGGGGTGTGTCACGGAAGTAATCACAAAGCAGGTGACTGTTGGTTGGGGTCCTGAAACATTAGTGTGTGTTCCCTGTGTCCAGTAGTGGTCTGGAGGGGTCAGGAAGCCTGCCTTTCAGTTTGAGGGAACAGAGGGTTTGAGGTCCTCTCTCTTCTATTGCTCCAGTATACCGCATAGCAGCTAATAAAATACTGGGTTTATAGTTGACATTTAAATCGCTGATTGATCATCAAGATTGGGATGTATCATTGGAAATGAAAATAGGAAGAGTCTTATGCTTTTTAGGTTTTTCTTTTTTTTTCCTATGTCTCAGAAGGCTCTTTGACGGGAGACTTTTTATTCTCCCATACAATTCCATGAATACTTTTACCCTGGCACTTATTTTAATGGCATTTTCAATTTATAAATGTCTTTGAAACACATATTGTAAACTATTTGAGGGTAATGACCATGGCCATTGGTGGCACATCTTAAATGTGCATCGTGTTAAGTTTTTTTTTTTTAATTTTATTTATTTATTTATTTATTTATTTATGGCTGTGTTGGATCTTCGTTTCTCTGCGAGGGCTTTCTCTAGTTGTGGCAAGCGGGGGCCACTCTTCATCGCGGTGCGCGGGCCTCTCACTATCGCGGCCTCTCTCTCTGCGGAGCACAGGGTCCAGACGCGCAGGCTCAGTAATTGTGGCTCACGGGCCCATTTGCTCCGTGGCATGCGGGATCTTCCCGGACCAGGGCTCGAACCCGTGTCCCCTGCATTGGCAGGCAGATTCTCAACCACTGCGCCACCAGGGAAGCCCCATCGTGTTAAGTTTTGAGTGTCATGTGGTCTACCATCAGTGCTTCCCTCTTTCACCCAATTTTCTTCCTCATTTCCTTCTCCAAATTTGTCTCATTTTTCTACTTTCCCTTTTGCTTCTCTATTCTTGCTTTCTCTTTCCCATTGCATCTGTCATTCTTCTTCTCCTTCTCCTTCTGACTTCATTATGGCCAACCGAAGCCTTTTCTAGTCTGTTCTCTATCTTCCTTGCCTCTTTATTGCCATCCACAAACTCTTACAGAATATTCTTGGTTGACTCCCTTACTTCCTAGCATACCCATGTACTTCATGATCACTTTAGAACATTGAAAAGGGTCGGAATGTTTAAAAATAGGTAATTCTAATCAGTCTTCTTTCACCTCTGGTATAAGACTCTTCTTCCTCAATCTGACCATTCTCCAATCTAGAAGTACTCCAGCTCATTGGTCCTCCTTACCCCCATGTTTAGGCCAAAGAACTTGTGAAACCTTAGCCCTGTTTAATACTTGAATTTATCAAAACATAAGAGAGCTAATTCTGCCTAAGGGCACCAAAGAAGAATAAAGATGCCACAGATAAACGTTTAGTCCAGATTTATAATGGACTCTAAGTGCCTAGTTGAGTGCTGACCATTAACTCACTTGAACAACAGGGAGCTCATGACAGAAACTAACATGTTAATTGTATAGACACTTCACCATTCCTCAATGTAGCTGATAAACTGCATCCAGTTAGCTTAAATAACATGAATGATGAATTTCCCTGTGTATATAAATTGGGAGTTTGTAAAGTTATCTTTTTCCCTTTGTACAACTACTGACTACCACCTCGCTTCGTCACGGCAATAGAAAATGATGACTAAGAAACACATTGTCTCTGGGCTTCCCTGGTGGCGCAGTGGTTGAGAATCTGCCTGCTAATGCAGGGGACACGGGTTCAAGCCCTGGTGTGGGAAGATCCCACATGCCGGGGAGCAACTGGGCCCGTGAGCCACAACTGCTGAGCCTGCGCGTCTGGACCCTGTGCTCCGCAGCGAGAGAGGCCACTATAGTGAGAGGCCCGCGCACCACGATGAAGAGTGGTCCCCGCTTGCCACAACTAGAGAAAGCCCTCGCACAGAAACGAAGACCCTACGCAGCCAAAAATAAATTAATTAATTAATAAAAAAAACAAAAACAAAAACAAAACCACATTGTCTCAGTATCAGTGGACATAATGTCTTAGTATTCTACAAAAATCTCTAAATTCTTAATCTAAAAGATATATCTGCCAATATCTTATATCCTTATCCTTTGTTAGTATAAATATCCAATCTATGAACGTCTCAGTTTCCTTACTTAGAATATGAGGTGGATAGATTTGCTAATATCTAGGGACCTTTCCAATTTTAACATTCCCTGGTTCTAAGGGCTGAGCCAAATACAGTGGCTCCTGAATCATTAACCTCGCTCACGATGAAAGTTATCAGCAAGATCTGCATGCAAGAGATCAAATATTCATATCCGTATATACTGTAGCACATTGACTTTTACAGAACTCAAAGTAACACAACATAGTTACATTCATAGACTTAAGGTCACTGTGGTATACTTTACAGTTTTTCTTTTCCCTAGGAAGGAAATGTAGATCCCTGGGAAGGGATTTCTTTCTCTGCTTTTTAGTAGTGTAAGCCTTTATTATCTCTTGGATCCTAAAAATGGGGAGGGTTTTGGCAGGTGGAGCTTAGGAGAGACCCATCAGGTGGCAGGGACAACATGAGAAAGGGCAGAAGGAAGAATGGATTTTGAGAAGGACCTGATATCTTACATGATGAGAGCAGCGTTTCACAATGTCTGTCCTGCACAACACTGGTTTTAGATGATGTTGATGTAGTTACAAGACAGAAGCATATGGGAAGAGCCGTACTCTACATCCCGGCATGAAATTCAGGTTTCACTTTGTTACATTACGTACTCTGAAAAGTTTTGGAGGAAGGAAGTGATTTCATTTTTTTAATTCAGTCTTACTCACAGTTACTTGAGAAACCTATATTCAGCTGATGGGACTGTATTTTGTGAAAGGCCAATCGAGAAATGCTGAGATGGAGCTTAAGATATTTCTGTGTGGGGACAGGCATGTGATTATTTTTCTTATAATTCTTTACTGTTTGTCCTAACAGTTGTTACTTTGCAGGGTTTTGTTTTGTTTTGTTTTGTTTTTTACATCTTTATTGGAGTATAATTGCTTTACAGTGTTGTGTTAGTTTCTGCTGTATAACAAAGTGTATCAGCTGTATGTATACATATATCCCCAGGTTTCAGTTTTAAGCCTTCTGTGTTTACCTGAGTCATTGGGCCTCTTAGAAAGCTCAACAATTCTGCGGTCTTCATCTCTTATGTAGTTTCCAGAAGCTCCTGGCACTTACCAGTATTTCCTCTTGATTCTTTTCCTCCGACTTCAAACTTCTTACGATTCTGAGCTGATTGTTTTCTCAGCCTCTAGTGTCAAAACCAGCCACGTCGCTCATGTTCATTGTCTCAGATACAAGGTGCAATATTTCCCACGTTTATGTGTGTCAAAATATAAGTCAGGGATTGATACATAGCATATGCTCAATAACAATTGTATTTCCTTTTTTTCTTTGTTCAAAGGTATCCAAACACTGGCCAAGTTCTTAAATTGAAAGTAGAGTGATCTAATTTATTCAGCTCATCCAACCATCAATATTGAACATTTGTCTTTTTTGTTACACATATTTCTTGTATTCCAGTCGTGACGTTCTAGAGCACAGTGAGCACATGTATAACTTATTACTGTATTACTACCTTGGCTATTCCTTGACCAAAATTTACTTCATACAGCTGACAGCCTAATTAACCTACTAGAGTTTTTTTTAATGTATGCATACAAACCATAAACACCAGTTGCATTGCTAATAACTGAATTTTTACATCTCTAGGCACCCATGTATCTAACACCAGGTCAAGGTATTATAAAATATTTGTAACACCCTACAAGGTTCTCTGTTACTTCTTTCTGTTCCATACTCCCCCAGGGCAACACCCAAGCTGACCTCTTTCACCATATATGACATACAGGGCATCACACAGTGTGTATTCTTTGGTATCTGGCCTTTGGTTACATATCATTATATCAGTAGTTTATTCTTTTATTGTGTTTTCTTGATTTTTTAAACCTAGACATTCATACAGTGTCAAAGTACCACTGATTTCTTAATATTATTATGCTGACCTCCATCTTCAGAGGCTTTCCACAGTCTTCCATCTGTCTTTCCACCTACTTTCTCTTCCGTCTAATGATGTTTCATTTAACCAACCTCAGTCAGCCTTTCCCCCATATTCCCCAACACGTAGCACTCCTGTGTTCAGCCAGTTTTGTTCCCTATTCCATAAGCCCTTTGTGCCATTGCTGACACTGTGCCTGTGCCCTGCCCGGAAGGCCTGTTCCCTACCCTCTATATACTTGTTCAAGACTCAGTTTAAATGCTGCCTGTTCTAAGAAGTCTTCTCAGAAGAAGCCAGTGCTTTTTGGAATCCTTCTTTAATGAAATCCCATAGCAAGTGTCATCTGTCCTCCCTGATCTGGTAATTAATTATCCATTGTTCCTATCATATAGTGTTTGTTTTTCTTATGTGCTGTTATTATTTATTGAAGCAGATTATAGTGACTTGAACCAGGAACTGGGTCATTTTCCTCTTCATTTTAGTGCAAGTTTCTGTGACATGAAGTTAAACTCCTTTTCCCTCACTTCCCATTCACCCACTTGTTAAACACAAAGTACAAGTGAAACTTATTGGTTAACAGGTTTTTGTGGTCCTTGGTTCTGGTCCCTAGGTCTAAGCTGTGCTTCTGTAGTGCTAATTTGACTGATTTCTTATTGTCACATAACTCAGGAATTAACTAAATCATTACAAATTTAGATACATATAAGATATTATAAGAAAACCAGTGGATGTCACAAGTTTAGACCTGGGGGAGAGTGTTGTATGAGTCCTAGTTTGGTGGGGCTCACACTGCATGATCGCGCCTTCCAGAATTCCATTGTAAGTAAGAAAGAGGTATGCAAATATATGCTTAACATTTAACAGTGTTGATAAAAAAGAGAGGAGAGAAAGGGATGACAGGTACTTTGAGGGCTTTTTGGAATTCATGAACAATTATGATTGGATGGGGAAAAAGAAAAACCGAGGGCTAACCTCCCGCAGGTGAGCTCAGGAAAGAGAGAAGGGCTCATCTGGTATGCAGGTAGAGAGGTTTGACCTACAGAATCTTAGAAAACCTCAACAATCTGAGCAGTGATGGCAAGAGGCAAACTAAAGGGATAACAAAAGTCTGCAAAAGTCTCGCACCAAGAGCTTTGGCATGGTGTTCATCATCTCGCTAATCCTAACATGCAGACATTTATGAGAGTAAAGTCAGGTCTTTGCCAGAGTGGGTTCCTTATTTGGGCAACTGGGTCAAATGAAGAAAGGCAAATGTAGGCTGCCGGAGTAAATAAGGAGAGGAAAAACAAAACGAACGAGACCTATCATTCATCAGTGGTTTCCCCCCAATATTCTTAGCCTCCACCTTATCTCCATCTTACTGGTAACACAGGAACTAGACTGAACAGTCAGGTCAAAGGTCTCTACAGAAACGGAGGTAATATAGAAAATAAGAAAATAAAACATGAAATTGTAGATTTTCTTCCTAGGGGTAATTGAGATGATAGTTGAATAATAACATAAGATCAGGTGAAGTCCAAAGACATTTTAGAAAAGCTGGATAAAGTAAGAAAACATCTGTTCGCTGGCATCTGAATGTTAGAGAGACACCAAGACATGTGGGCCAAGTTCTGGAGAGAAGGGAAACACAGACGCAAGCTTGACATTTGGTGCAGCTTTTCTCCTTGGGGCATTTGCTGATTCAAATCTTACAGACTAGGAGCTGAAAAGCCAAGGAGTTCAAAAGACTCTAACCACAGAAGCCAAACGGCAAGAGCTCAAGCTAAAGGCAACAACTAATGGAATGACAAGCTAAGTGTATCTTTAGTCTCACAGGGCTGCGGAAACCATTACATTTAAAGCCTAACAAATACATGGGTAGTTGGGAATAGGGAGAATCCAAACGCTCATATGGTAATCCCAAAGGGCAACACCCGTAGAGGAAGGACAAGACAGAAATAGAGCAACCTTCACACAGACTGAAAAACAGCTTTGAATGAGCTCAAACTGAGAATGGACTAAGGTTTCCAGTCCCTAGAGTAACTGTCTGCCATGGGCAAAAGGAAATCTTTTCAAGAGAACGATAACGACATCCAGAATGTGGAGGTATCTTTATAGTTTCCTAAAATAAGTTAAGCCCAATTTTAATATAAAAAATAATTTGATATACCAGGAAAAAGACTAAATGATCCAAAGCTCAAAAAAAAAAAAAAAACAGAACAAGAAAGAAAGAAAGAAAGAAAGAAGACAATATAAATAGACAAAGGAGGACAAGAGTTACCAGGCATTGGTTAAAAAAAACCAAAACAACTATGATTAAACAAAGAAAATAGACACATGGCAAATAAGCATATGAAAAGATGCTACACATTCCATGTCATCAGGGAATTTTAAATTAGAACAATAATGAGATACCACTACACACCTATTCAAATGGCTAAAATCCAAATACTGAAATACCAAAGTTGTTGACGATGCAGAACAACTCGAATTCTCATTTGTTGCTAGCAGGATACTTGGCAGTTTCTTACAGAACTAAACATACTTTTACCATACAGTGATCTAGTAATCATGCTCTTTGGTATTTACCCATAGGAACTGAAAAGTTATGTCCACATAAAAACTGCACATGGATGTTTATAACAGTTTCTTTCATAATTGCCAAAACTTGAAATCAACCAAGATGTTTTTCAATAGGTGAATGGATAAACAAGCTGTTGTGTATCCGTACAAAGGAATAGCATTCAGCAATAAAAAGAAAAGGCTATGAAGCCATGAAAAGGCATGGAAGAAGCTTAAATGCATATTGCTAAGTGAAAAAAAGCCAATCTGCAAAGGCTACATGCATATTATATGATTGGAGCTATATGAAATTTAGGAAAAGGCAAAAGTGTGGAGACAATCAAAAGATCAGTGGTTGCCAGAGGTTGTGGGGAGGGAGAAAAGGATGGGTGAAGCCCGGAATTGTAAAGGCAGAGAAACTCCTGTGTATGGTTCTGTAATGGTGGATACAGGTTATTGCACATTTGTCAAAAATCATATAATGTACAAAACAAAGAGTGAAGTGTAAAGTAAAGCATGGACATTAGTTAGTAATAATGTGTCGATATTGGTTCATTAACTATAACAAATATATTATGCTAATGTAAGATGTTAATAATAGGGGAAACTGGGTTGAGAGGTAAGGAAGTATGAGAACTCTGTCCTTTCTGCTTAATTTTTCTGTAAGCCAGAAACAGCTCCAAAATAGTCTGTTAATTTAAAAAACAAATGTAGACCTGCATACAAAACTTGCACGTAAATCCAACCACAGCAGCATTATTCATAAGAGCCCCAAAGAGGAAATAACCCAAATGGCCATTTACTGTGAATGATCAATGAAACACAGTAATAACCACACCATGGAATATTATTCAGCCATAAAAAGAAATCAAGTACTGATACATGCTACAACATAGATGAACCTTGAAAACATGCTAAGTAATTGTATGTTTCCATTTGTATGCAATGTCCAGACTAGGCAAATCTGTAGAGACAAAGTATATTAGTGGCTGCCTAGGGTTCGGAGAAGTGGGAGAGTGAGTGACTTATAGTAGATTATTTTTGGGGGGGGGGGTGGATGAAAGTTTTACAATTGATTGTGGTGGTAGATGCATAACACATTAAATTGTACACTTTAAATAATATGGAAAGTAAATTATATCTCAATGAAACTATTATTTAAAATTATGATTTTACAGAAATTCAGTCCTTACCTATTATGTATCTATCTGTCTATCTAGCTATCTATCTATCTATCTATCTCTCTATCTGTCTATCTATCCATCTATCTCTCTATCTGTCTATCTATCCATCTATCTATCTATCTCTCTGTCTATCTGTCTATCTATCTGTGTGTCTATCTATCTCTCTATCTCTATCTCTCTGTCTATCTCTATCTATCTATCTATGTCTCTTTCTATCTATCTGTCTATGTCTCTCTCTCTTCTCTGTCTATCTATCTGCCTATCTCTCTGTCTCTCTCTATCTCTCTGTCTCTATCTGTCTCTCTATGTATCTGTCTATCTATCTGTCTGTCTATATATCTCTATCTCTCTATCATCTATCTGTCTATCTATCTATCATCTCTCTATGTATCTATCTATCTATGTATCTATCTATCTATATCTACCTGTCTACCCATCTATCCTTATGTATAGAACAGTAACAATGGCTTATAAGTCACTTCCCTACATTATTTTATCCTTCCAAAACTCTTGAGAGGTCAGTAGGCCATAGGAAAAGCACTGAGTTCACTGGAACACTTGAAGGTTGAATTAACTGTTTGTGATCACTCAATCAGTAAATGGTGATGCAGGGAATTCCACACACATCTTCTCTGTCCTCCTTTCCTCCTTCCCTCCCTCCTACTTGCTGACTCTATTCCAGCCACATTATTTACTGATTCTTCCCTGAGGACACTGGCATCCTTCCTCTGGGCCTTGCAGAGGTTATTCCCATGATCTGGAATGCTTTTCCCTCAGATGTCTGACTCATCTGCCTCCCTCTAGACTGTTCAAATTCCACCTTCCCAGTAAAACTTATCCTGTCTACCGTTGAAGTTGAAAGCCTTGCTCCTCTCTGCCCACAATCTCACCTCACCATATACTGCTTAATCTCCATAGCATTTATTCCTGTCGAACCTACCAGAGAATGTACATGGGTTTCTGTTCTCCCCTCCAACTGGAAGATAGGCTGCACAGACTCAGGAATTTTGCCATTATTAAACCTAGTGGAGGCCCAGCAGAACTCTAGGGTCAGCCAGAACTGGGCACAATTATAACTCTCGTGATTTGATATTTTAGTGGGTTAGCTCAGAGCCAAGCCAGTTATTAAAGAGGATCTTTTCTGCTGTTTTAAGCAGCATGGTACATTTGAGGTCAACTTAAATTTTCAGTAATTACAGAGCAGGTATGAACTCTTCCTTTGTTTCTCCAGACACATGAACCCGGATGCCAAATCCATCCTCTCTGGGTGTAGTGGGAATGTATGAAGATGACTGGCCTAAGTCTCAATTGAATAAAAAGATGCCCCAAAAGACATTTCAGCATTTTCAAAAAGTTCAGTCATAAAGTGTGGTTCCTTATCACACATCAGGGATTATCTAGCCTCCAGTGTGGTTTTTGTTTTTTGCAGTAAAAATGTGTCATTTTATATTTTAAATTTGCATTATGAAAATAAGTCTGTACACGAAGTAATACATATCTAATGAATATGAATCATGTCAATTTGGTCATGGTATTTAAAGTTGGCTTTGGCTTTGAAGTATTTTTAAATTCATAGAAAATATTGAACTTCTAATAAAATAAATAAAACATTGTAATAATTGATATTAATAATCAACTTCAAAATTTCTTTGTCTGCATTTTCTGTTCAATTTTAAAAGAGAATTCACTTTCAGTAGTGTTCCAAAGTGAGTGATTGCACCTTCTATGATTTGAAAAAAGATCCGATTGCCTTTAGCTGTTCTTAAGTGCTGAACATAACTGAGAGAAATTGTAACAAGACACTCTCTGTCACTGGCAGGAAATCCATCTCCGTCCTTTGCGGGGGCAGTCCCGAGCCCATGTTTTAACGGACGCGAATGCAAACCGTGGTTCTCACGTGACTTTCTGAAGAGCCCCCGCAGCAGGCCCAGGTACCTTGAGTGGACTAAGTCTCACTTTATGGCAGTGGCATCAGATGGTGGCTACAGAAGGTTGCCGACGTCCCTGTGTGCTCTGACAGGCTCTGCAGACCGGGGGACGAAAGGACCAAGGAACTCTGACCGCCCTCGGGAATCCCAAGTGACTGGAGGGACACCGCGTCAGGGCCCCAGGCAGTGTCGCCCACTGTTCCGGAGGCGGGCGGAGGCTCCGCAGCTTCATTTCGTCCCGTCCCTTCCAGTATTTAAAATTATTGTCAAGATGCTGGGTTAACTCAGGCAGGTCTACAAAGGCGTCCCAAGCAGCAAACATGTCTGTGATGAACAATGAAAGAGATTTGGGATTTGGGGATGCTGCAGGTATTTCTGTCAAAAACTGGCATCACCACAGGCAAGTCCTGTCGCTTCTCTTCATCAGTCTGAGAAAAACATTCTTCTGAGATACGTGCGGCCCACTCAATGCACTGCTCCACGGGTCGGCAGGGATTGGACACATCAGCACACTTAATCAGTCAGGGTGAGTCACCCCAACTCTCCCTCCTCTGGACCTTAGTTCCTCCTGATTGTCACTCGTTACACTGAAAACAGATTTCAGGAGTCAGCACGTGCAGCCATAATGTGTGCCTAATTCCACATCCCAGTCACTGGGACACAGAATTTTGGTGTCTTAAGTCTGGCTCCCACATCACCACTCACATGTGTCAGTTCTTCCTCTACAGCTGAGTCAGTGAGTAAAGACACATAAACAGAAGCAGATTAATACGAACAAGGTTTTATTGACATATATATATGTACATAAAGCTGGGAAAGAGAAAGGCCCATTGAGGCAAATGCATAGGGCGAGAGGAAGCATCTGAAAACAGCAGTGGGCATCCTGCCAGCTCCAAGTCTAGGGAAAACTTGGGTCCGCCAAGTTAACAGTCAAGCCAGGGATGGCACAGTGGATGATACAGCCAGCTGTCTTCCATTCTCCTAACTGGAGCTTCTCAAGTCTGGTGTAGTTCTGAAGTGGGCTCATATGCTCCTCACCCTCCAGCACACACGCACACGCACACGCACACACAAACACACACACACACACACTAGCACACCCCTGAGGTGTGGTCCTCCGGCTTGCTGTAGGAAGAGAGGAGGTGAAGTTTCACTTCAAGGGGCTGAGCCACTTTCCAGTGAGGCAAAGTCCATTCATGGTGACACACAGTTTGCAGAATAAGATCTGCTCTTCATTTGTTGAGTTTCTTCATAGAAGAAAGGAATTCGCTGGTGGCTCCTATGAAGCCCTGGGCAGGTTATGAGGCTGCCAGACTCCTATGAGCACAGGCACAGCTGCCCTGACCAGGGGCCTGCAAACACAATGCTGGCTCGTCTAAGTCAGAGGGGTGTCCTGACTCGGGGACCCCAGTGTTCTTCCTGAGGGTGGAGCTTCCTCTCTAAGTATGGATGCTGCTATCCCCCATGGTACCACCTGGGTTTTGACCAGGGGGGGCCTCAGGTGCTTTGTATGAATGTGGCACCAGAAGTGTATCCAGTCACAGCAGGTGTGGTGCTGTCCCCCATGCCCCCCCCCCGGTTCTCTGCACAGATGGGTTCCAAGTCTGATGGCAGTTATTGACACAGGGCCTCCCAGCACCGGTGAGATGTTGTGCCCTCCATCCGCACCACCTGTGTGTTGGCCAGGTGGGTCCCAGTTGTAAGCGGGAATAGCAGGTCCTCCAATCATGGGCATGATGTTGTTCCCTCCTAGACGACCACCACCTAGATTGTGGGCAGGTGGGCCCCTTGTGCTTGGCAATAAGGTAGAACTAGAAGTGTGTTGAAACCCACGGGTGATGACCACACTTGCAACTGCAACAGATGTGGTGTGCTCTGTTAGAAGGTGGAAAGTGACATGTCCCTTGACACAGATTTCTTCTCCTTGGTGATGGAACTTTTACATGTAGATTTTCTCCGTCCAGATGGGCCCTGTGTGCAGTGACGGAAAGTGGGAACCCTAGGGCCTCCCATCGTGGGGATGGTGTTGTCCCCTGCCATCACCGTACCACCTGTACTCCGCCCAGGTGGGCCTCATGTGTTTGGATTTAAGGTGGAATCAGGTATGTTCCCAAATGCTGGGATGGTGCCTGCCCCTCCTAGTGCAGCAGCCTTGCCGTGGTCAGGTAGATGGCAGGTTGTCTGGCCCAAAGTAGGAACAGAAGCGGTGCTGGGTGCCCCACTTAGTCCTGCCCCGAAGTTAAGTGGTCTGGATGCCTGTGAGTGAGTGAGGCCTGGGGCTGACACACCGACCCCAAGGCTCCCACCGGCCGTAGGGGCTGCAGGTCCCATGAACAGTGGTCCCGGTGTGGTGTCGGCAGAGAGCGAGCTACTGTCCCCAGTACTAGGCATCCTGGTGGCAAGTCCGAAGCCAGTAGCAATGGACACAGCCCTGGGGAGAATGCCTGGCTTGTCGCCAAAGGCCGGCTGCGTGTTGCTGGTGGTGGCGAATAGGGAAGCTGGCGAAGCTGCCGGCATGATGCTGACTTGCGGTGGCTAGGCTGCAGGGGCGACTAGGACTTTATCTTGTGCTGAGGCTGCTGGGTTTCCCAACAGAAAATTATCGTTAGGCCTCTGCCCATCGTTGGCCCCCAATGTGGCCTGAGACGGGAGACCTGGGTCTAAGGAAGCTTGAAGTGTTGGTCTATCTGTTGACCACGTTGCAGGTAAATGCGTCGAGGCATGGGCTGAGGCATTGCTACTACTGGGAGGTGTGTTCCCAGAACTAGGAACAGCCCTGTGAAATGCCTATTGGTTCTGCCTGGAGACAGGGGCAGACTGGAAAATGACAGCCTGGGAAGGAGGTGTGGTGTCCATAGGTACAGTGCCAGAGCTGCTGCCTGCTGAAGCATTGGTGACGGCTGAGGCCGTAACTGGGGGGCTGGGGAAAACAGGAGCCGAATGGAAAATGACAGCCTGGGAAGGAGGTGTGGTGTCCATAGGTACAGTGTCAGAGCTGCTGCCTGCTGAAACATTGGTGACGGCCGAAGCCGTAACTGGGGGGCTGGGGAAAGCAGGAGCCGAATGGAAAATGACAGCCTGGGAAGGAGGTGTAGTGTCCATAGGTACAGTGTCAGAGCTGCTGCCTGCTGAAGCACCGGTGACGGCCGAAGTCGTAACTGGGGGGCTGGGGAAAGCAGGAGCCGAATGGAAAATGACAGCCTGGGAAGGAGGTGTGGTGTCCATAGGTACAGTGTCAGAGCTGCTGCCTGCTGAAGCACCGATGCCGGCCGAAGTCGTAACTGGGGGGCTGGGGAAAGCAGGAGCCGAATGGAAAATGACAGCCTGGGAAGGAGGTGTGGTGTCCATAGGTACAGTGTCAGAGGTGCTGCCTGCTGAAGCACCGATGATGGCCGAAGCTGTAACTGGTGGGCTGGGGAAAACAGGAGCCGAATGGAAAATGACAGCTCCGGAAGGGGCAGCTGTGTCCATGTAGACGCTAGGCTGCAAGGTCACACTTCCAGATGCCGTGACCATGCTGGTGGAAGGGATTGCCACAGAAGTCCTGGGCTGCCCAGTTACAATAGGGGGATTGATGGTAGGGGCTGTAAGAGGGGTAGGTAAGTATAAAGGAGGGGTAGGAGCTACACAGATGGGTGTTGGGGGTTCTTTTTCATGGGACGGTGGCTGGACCTTCCTCACGTTCTTGGGGATCTTTTTCCAGCGACACTTAATGTTCTCCTCCAAGGTGCCTGGGTGTTTGGCAGCAGCTAAGCACGGAAGCTTAGGAGGAGGGGGCAGCTCACCTCGATCCCACGTCAGTGCCTCGTTCCCCGACGGGGGCGACCTCAGCCCTGGCAGCGGCAGAAAAAGCGGCAGGGGAATCTTCCGCTTCCAGGGCCTACTGCTGGTAGATAGCAGGGAAGAGGAGCTTCTTGTTGGGATGCGTGAAGACTCTTCACGCTGCAGCTCCTTCCCAGACGTCAGTGAACCTGGTGATTTGGGCCGGTGGTCTTCACCCAGCACTTTTTTTGTTGGCCTCTCCAGCAGCAGGGAGCAGCATGCGGTTGGGGCAGAGGACAGCACGGCATGGGATGGGGCCTTCACCTCCCTCTTCTCACCTCCATCCCAGGCTGTCATTTTCCGTTCTGCCCCTGTTTTCCCCAGCCCCCCTCTCCTCAGTGGGAGGTGACTGGATGGTACCGGCTTCCTGACGTTGACTCCCTGCTCAGGGCAGAAGGCAGGCGCTGGAGCAGCAGGGTGGTCCCGGTCAGATGTGGCAGCCTCCCAGGAGGGCAAAACCAGCGGGTGACAGCCCACCGGGGCCCCACGGCGGGGCGGGCGGCGGGGCCGGCGGCCGTGGCGGAGCCAGGTACGAAATTTGCATAGTAAATTGCCCATGTAGGACCGGTTGTGCGCCAAGCGATCCGAGAACAGAGTGTGAAACTGGGAGAGCTTCTCCTTCGCTTCACCTCCTCTCAAGGTCTAGCACGCACTGGACACTGGATGGCTCAGCCTGGCGCTTGTGACATGTCCATTGTACTCGTCACAGAGAAAGGGCGGGCGGGGCAGGGCGGGGGGTGGGGGGCGCATGCAAGCCCAGCCCCTGGAGAAACCCCGGCTCAAGGGCAAAGGGCGGGGCCCCAGTGCCCGACCCCTTCTGGACTTTCTAGTGGCTGGGACTTCTCGCTGTGGGTGGCAGGTGTTTGGCACCGGATGGACCACCATGCGGAGACTGTTGGGGACTGTGGAAGCCTTCTCCTCCAGAGCTCATCCTGCCTGGGCACCGGCTCTGCAGGCCCCTCAGCCCTGCGTATGTATCGGCCAGCCCTTCCCCCCCAAGGGGCCCAGGGACCAGAGCCTGTTCAGAGCTGAGTGCAGGAGGCACCCAGAGCTTGCCAGGCTGTGGCCCGCCTCCTCCAGGGACCTCCCCAGCTTCTCTGCGAGGCCTGATGACGGGAGCACCTTCTCCAGGGCTGCTCAGCTGCCAGCATCACCATGAGCCAGGTGGCGAAGGTTTCTGAGCAGGGGATGCAGAGCCCTGACCCGCCTGGGTGCTGCAGCCCACGATGTCCCTTCCTGGCAGATAGGTTCTTTCTTCACTTCCTTTTCGAAATTTGGTAAAACAACATTTAAACCTTCGACTGTTCTTCAGGTTATACAGATGGTAGTGGCTTAGCTAGGATTCGAAGCAAGGCTGTGTGATTCCAGAGCTCGTGCTCTGGACTGTGGCGCCTCCTTATCATATATGCTTCATGTGTTACTTTTGTTTTTTTTTCTTGTGGCCCTCATGGTACTTAGCCCTAAGTGCCATACGTGTGATGAACACGTACACTGCCCTGTAGGAGGTCTTCTTTTGTTCAACGCATGAATTGGTCATCCACCACACGGGGTTCTAGTCTCAGAAGATACAGGTCAGGGAGCACCAGCTGTCAGCATAGCAGCGCCCCACATTTCTAATTGAGGCTTGCAGCCCAGATTTTCCCTTTGGTCTAGTGTGAAGGATCCAGATATGTAAAGCTTATATTCTAGACAAATCATGGACTATCCGGAAAGAAATTCACCAGTAAATTATTCCAGTTTCTCTGGCCTTCCTGGAGTATATCCAGTAAGGCATCTCATTCATGTCTGGCAAGCAAATATATCGTTTATTGCAACTTCATCGTGGAGTGATGTATTGGTTTAAAGTACGATCAACACAATTTGGTCATTGTGAGTATGCCAGCTGGGTCCACTGTTTACTACACATATGTAACTCTAGCGATTCTTACGCCCAAGAGAGGAGACATACTCTTGGGTGTCTAGGGCAAGGGAAACATGTGTTGTTATTCAGGAGCTGGAAGCTTCAGCATGACAGGAAAGAATTGAAAAATCCTGGTCTACACATGACTTTACCTTGTTTGAAACTTGTTTCTTTGGCTTGCTTCATTGGAGTGTTTTCTGTCTCCTGGGGCTGACATTGTGTGTTATGTATCACGCATGTGACATGTAGAAGTTTCAGAACCCAGAGTCATATAGATCAATAAAAATGTATTTATATATTTTAGTTTAAAATCTATTGAAAATAACACTGGGCATAATTCATATATTCCAAAATTAGTTTGACCCTCTGCCCATGAGATTCTTTTTATGATATGTGACAGCTAATTTGGACTTCCATCCCCAATAAACTTTGAGGTTTGAGGACACAAAAGGTTTTGCTCAGACCTAAATTCTGTCTGAAAAAAAGGGCTAAATATTATAAGCCCTTTCTAACCTCTCCAGGAGCAGAAATGATTTACAGCTGTGGCATTGAACCATAGTTCCTTGATCTCATTTGAGAAGAGTTCTGTAAGAAACGATGTCTTGATTTTTGTTTGTTTTGTTTGTTCCCTGTTTTCTTGTCTTACTTACCAACAATCCATTGTAATTCATGAGTTAGTATGGCAGCAGGCTGGGTGTTCCCTGGAGCTCATTAAATGAACTTTTGTTCCTAAACTGATGTTTGTCTGCTTGTTTTCAGCCCCTCTTCTTTCCTCTGCCCTTTACTATAACCAGAGCTCAGCAAAAGCTGACTGGCTTTGTGCAGACCCTACTTAGGGTAGTCTTTTCTTAATTATTTTATTCATGGCTCCTCCATTTCATTGTTTGCCTTCTCAAAATGTGTTGCAATCTTTCTGTGGTTGATGACTTCCACAATGTCTTGGCTTTTATTGGTTGCTTAATTTTGGTATTTCTACAGTTTTATTTAAATATGGTTTCAGGAGGAACAGAAAGTAAATGTTTCCTAGTCTGCCATCTTGCGCTGAAAATCCCTGTTGATTTTAGCATCCAGTGTTCCCATGGGAAAACACCCAACCCTGGCATTAATAGATGTAACACTCAAGATTTCAGCTTTTCTTGAGCAATCACTAAGGATTTAATATGTGGTCATTTCTAATGGGAAAATAATAACTGTCTCATGGAGTTGATTTGAGGATTAAATTAGATAATGAACATGAAAATGCTTTGTAAGGTTTAAAAATCTATAAAAATGTTTTGTGTTATTATTTGATTGTTTATGTTCTGTTCTGTTCATTCCACAGAATCATCTTGAGAACACATACTGTTTTTTATGTACCTGGTATATATCTCAATTAGTTTGAAGAATTTCCCAGATACCTGTTAATAGGTAGTTCTCCAATTCCAATCTTGCCACGTCCTGTACCACATAGGAATTTGATTTCTCTTTCTTTCTCTGGGTTGTTCAGAACCCAACGAAAGAACAATGGAATGGCATCAAAGAGATCAGGGTTCTTGACCCAGATTTACCATAAAATAATTGTGTCCTCTTGGGAAAATTATAGTTATTCTAGGCCCCTTTCCTTTTCTTTACTTTGACAGAGCTGCACTAGATGACCCCAAATAACATTACACTCTTTCAGTCGTAGCTTAGATGTGATTGGTTTTCTGAAACAAATGAAGACAATGACACGTGAAACCGTGCAACATCTCTGTAACTATGTTTTCTTAGAGTTGCCTCCATTGTACACATGATAAGATGGCTGAGCACAGAAGCAGATGTTTTGACCAGAGGTTCCGGAGTAAATGGAGCTAAACCACAAGTTTCCTTCTTTCCTGACGCTCACTTAGCCACAACATAGGCTGCTGAATATTAAGCTGTAAAGTATATTATCAGTATAGTTTAAAAGAAGCTGTTCTTCTAGGATTTCCAATTAATAGCAGGAGGTTTTGAAATCCTTAAAAGATCATCTAATTTTGTGAGATTTACGGCTCTATTTTCCTGTCAAGCAAGTTGTATTAGTGCCAGACAATCATCTGAGCTTCTGGATGCTTCTCTGAACCTCTTGAATTTTTCTTCTTGCTATCTGGAATTCATTCCAGATAAGCCTTTTTGTAGAGAGTATGTACAGACTTGTCTATTTTCATGTAAGAAAGCGATGCAGTGAGTCAGGATGGGGGTTAAGCCCTCATTCTCAGAGTGGTATTGAGCTCCTGGTGAAATATAATGATCATTTCCTCAGAATAGAAAAGCAGTTATCTCAAGTTTTTAATGCCATTAACTATTTATACATTTATGTATAATACATATATTTATTGTACCTACGAGGTGTGTTCTCTTTGGGAAGTACAAAGCTATTTGAGACATAGGTTGTTAATTTTTTTGTTTTCCCACAAATACTGTGACCCTTTGAGCAGGAAGGTCTATATTTTACTAACATCTAGAACAAGCAGCTAACACGGTATCTAAGATGTAGTCAATAAATATGAAATAGATAAATGAACACATTTTAAAGGAAGGGCCAGGACATGAACAAATAGAAAATTTTCATGTTCAGTCACAAAGCCACAACAGACATAAAAATGATACAGACAACAAGTGCTACGGTCATTCAAAGAAGGCATAGAATAGATACAATGAGGATCTCCTCTATGGCACAGGGAACTCTACTCAATATTTTGTAATAACTTCTAAGGGAAAAGAATCTGAAAACGGAATCACTGTGCTGTACACCTGAAACTGACACGACATTGTAAATCAACTATACTTCAATTAAAAAACAAACAGACAACGACAACAACAAAAAACCAAAGAGGTCGTAGAAGTTCTTATGAGATTCCATAAGAGAAGAGAAGCCAAATGAGGACAGGAGAGAAGGCTTTTGAATCAGTTCAGAGGAGAAGTCACAGAGGAACTAGTGTTTGACCTGAACTTGAGATTAAGATTAAGATGAATTAATCTTAATTAATTAAGATTGCAACACAGGGATATTACAGATGAAGGTAATCACATAAACTTACTATACTGAAACTTGCAGAGGTTATGAGTGTTGTTCAAGATCCCAACGCAAGTGCATTGTGGAATCAGAATTTTAAGTGAGACCTAATGAACTAAAAACAAACACAAAAACAAGCCCTTCCTGTGATAACCACGTTGCCTTTGAAGTCTTTTTTTTGGTGGGTTGGTAGAAACTGGTTCCAGTGTTCTGCACAACTGTACATTGTTTCTTGCAGACATGACTAGTTCTGTCCCCCCGCGGCCCCCTACCCCCGAGTTGATCCTCAAAGTTTCCTTTAGAATGGACTTGCTAAAACGCAGACATGCAAGTATTCATGACGCCTGTGGCCAATCGTTTCTCCTGCCATTGCCTACTTCGCTTCTGGATTATGTGAACAATTCACTGTCTTCATTTATGCTTTTCCCTCCTCCGAGAATTCCTTTCTCCCTATGGGGCACCTGGGACACCCACTTCATTTTTCAAAACTCAATTTACATATTATGTCTTTTGTGCACTCTTCTTTTTAGTGTTGTGATCACACGCTCCTTTTTGCTACCCTTGCACTTCTGCATGCCTGATTGTTGCACTCGCTACACTGTATTGTGACTGTAGTTTTTACATATCTCTGTGTTCTCCTAGGCAACATTCCTTTGGGCCAGGGACTACCTTTTTACATCTATTGATGCTGCCTTAGCATGTTACTTGTTGTGAAGTAGTTAGTTATAAAAATGAGATTGGAATAAATTAAAAATTGTTATGTACATATTACTTATTATCACTTTACAGATATAACAGGAAAAAATATTAATGTTGGTGCTGAAAGTTCACTTCTAGTAAGCGGTGGTGGTACTTGACTCTACTTATCATATTTTCCCCACTATTTTATATCTTTCTACCTGATAGCTCTTCTTTATTTCCATCTATGTTTCTTTATTGCTAAACCAAGAAAAACAGGTATGAGGGTAGGGCTAGGCCATACTTGGCTGGAATAGTAAAGAAATTGTGTGGGGTTTTGGTGAGAAAATCCTGAAGCATAGAGGTCTGCATCTTCCCTTTGAGGCATGTGGAGGGGTCTGCTTCTAAAGAGTTTTATTAGCGACTAGTCAAGATGCTTTTGCACAAGGCTCCTGATTAGCTGTTGGTATACTAAGAGTGAATCAGAGTTAGCGTAGTTTCTGATTTCTTTTACATTGTCAATGTGGATGATCATTTTTTACTGCTGGGGGTGGTGGTGATGGGGAGTGAGGGAATGTTCCTTTCCTGCTCCTGATGGTTCAGTCCCGTCAAGAGAGCTCTTAGGGTCATTTCAGCCCTGCTTCTTTACTGACTCTGCCCCAGGGTGATCAAGTGACTTATATAGAAAGCTTGAAAAGAATTAAGTGAGCATGCTTGCCTTGACTAATTCTGTCCTCTCCCTTGAGAGTGTGAGTGAGTGTCTTCTGTTTCTCTCATTCTGTGTATAACGAGTTAGTAAATCTGCCCAATTCTGGGATTCCGTTATGTGATCATTGCGTTCAAACTGGATTCTCAAGCCAGGGTTATCAACAGTAACAGGAATATTCGGCCCTCCATCTTTTCTCTTTTATCTTATTTCCTAATTTATTCCAAACCAAATGGAATTAAGGCATTGTACTTGCTGGAAGGTAATGAAAAGACCCTAACATTTGGTGCATTACCTGGGAACACTGAGAAATAAAAAGAAAGGAGCAGGCATTTTGGAGAGGAAAATGTCCATGTGGAAAATATTTTGGTACTGCCAAGGAAGGTAGTCTAGTGCCTTGGTCTTTAATGTATGGTGGGAAGTTGAGACCTTTGACTGTTTGAAAATATTTAGGTTTGTGCAGTAAACTGCTGAAGCCTAGAAAAGGTTTAATGCATGCTGTATAAGTGTCCTCCGTGCTTGCTGGGAGACTAATAAAGTTGGAGGCTTAACACAATAGAAGTTTACTATCTCACAGTTGTAGAGGCCAGAAGTGTGATATCAAGGCGTCAGCAAGGCTGCTCTCCCTACAGATGCTCTAGGGGAGATTCTATCCCTGCCTCTTTCAGTTTCTGGTGGTTGCCAGCTTCCTTGGCTTGAGGCCACATCACTCAGTTTTTGTCTCTGTCTTCACATCACCCCCTTTCTGTGTCTGTATCTTCTCTTTTGTATGTCTCAAATGTCCCTCTGCCCTTCTTGTATAATAAGGACAATTGTCATTCTATTTAGGACCCATCCAGATAATACAGGATGGAAATCCCATCTCAAGATCCTTAATGACATTTGCAAAACCTTTTTTTCAAACGAGGTAACAGTCAAGGATTAGGACATGGATATATACTTGTTGGATGGGGCCACCATCCAACCCACTATACCAGCCGTAAGATACTTTGATTTTGGCTGATGGCTGCAGCTTATGGCGTGGGAGAGGGGCTGTTTCTTTAGAGCCACTTAAGTAAAAGTCTGACATAAAGAAAAGGGGCGTTAGGGAGTTGCAGGTGACTGAGCAATACCTGGAGCGGAATGAATAAGGCACCTGGAGGATCTTTAGTATACAGAGACCTTTACCTGGCACTTGACTGGAGAGTGTGCAGGATTTTACAGGGCAGGAAAGTCTCAGGCAGCCGTCCACCTTGCCTTACTCTTCAGGTAGAGTTTTTCCCAAGCAGGCTTGACTGAGACAAAGACTCAATTGTAAGGAAAACATGTTTTGTAGAACTTGTCGGCATTGACACATATGGTCTACCGTAGGCTCAAGTGACTCCCTTTACATGTGGACCCAAGCTGACACTGGATTTGTCAATTATGTTGGAGAAAGAAGTGTTCTCTTAAAGGCAGCCGCCTTTGGTCTATGCAGTTCCATAGCAGGAGGCAGTGAAAATGGCCGTGGCGGCATAGGATTGTCAAATCTACACATCAGAACTGGAGGTGTAATGTCACTCGACAGAAGCCATAATCAGTTCAGTACTGCAGTGTGAACCACAAAGTCATCAAGGAGGAGGGATAACTCAAGAGTCCACGTGTGACAGATGCTCAGGGCTGTGCACTGCACATGGCAAATTCATAGTGACAAATCAACGTGAGGCTAAACGATTCCTCCTGGTTCGAAGTTGGCAGGTCAGAAATTTCAAATAAATGGCATAGACTAATGGACATCCTAGTGAGGCTGAAACGAAAGAGACTTTATCTTTCTCTCAGATGCCATTGAGTTTCTGCTATGTTCTTTGGTCGAATTCTGTACTGGATTCTGGGAACAAAAATGTGCCTAGTTTCACTCTTCTAGGAGTGGGGGATTGGCTTGCTTTTGAGATTGTTTTTAAATTTGGGGGATAGTGCTGTAAAATCAAATTGTATCTTAGGAACTCTTTAGACTCTTTAAAAGCATGGTTCACGAGGGACTTGATAAACTGATAAAACAGCCAAGGCCCTAAGAGACCCACACCCGTGTCAGTGACAGAAGTCCAAGCTACAGATACTGAAGGAGCCCTCAGTCCCATTCAGGCAATTAAAGCCCTGTCACTGAGAATGAACCAAATGTACATTTGGGAGGATTGTTTATGGACATTTAGGACTTTGGATTTTTAACCCACAGTAACAAGGACACTTGATTTCAAAATTGGGCTTTAATACTTTGGGACCTTAATTCATAAGAGCGTTTAATGTGTGCCCTTTTAATTTCTCTGTGAAGAATTTGATACCGGCAAAGGTGTACTTTCACCTTTGATTGATGATTGATGATTTCTGAATTGTATTACTGGATGCTTTTATGTATTTAACCTTAGTGTGTCATTTAACCTCATCAGCTTTCTGTGGTTAGCTGTGCTGTGGATGGCTGGTCGAACAAAAAGTTGTTTCTGATCATTGGATATGAGTAGCCCTGGAGTTAATTTAAATTAATGCAATTTCTCGCCCATATCAGAGACTTCTGGGATGAAACTCTAAGTCGTCCACCAGCAGTTCCCGGAGGCCACTCAAATGAGTAGCCCCATAAAAGTGTGAGCAGGACTGTCCTGATAAAGGTCTATTCTTTTTCCTGAAGGGAGAGTGATATTCCGTTAATTACAGGTTTAAAGGCATAGTTGAGTGGGTTAAGAGATTGAAAAAAACAGGGAAGCATTAGTGACAATCTCCCTTCTCATTCCTAATGGTACCTCCATGTGAAGGGAATTTGATTAGTATAACTTTTAACCTCCCTGCTCTTATATTCACTGACACTGGTTGGGTAAGGTGACCTACTTGACTGGCAAAGTTAGGAAGAATAACTGGCCATGCTTTGCTAAGCTCTTCTTTCCTTCCTCTTGGGAGTGAGTCTGGTGATAGAGAGACAAAAGTTCTCTGCTCCACTGTGGACATGCCCCTTTCACATGGGTTTGCCTGGAACCAACTTGCTGCAACAAAGTGTGTAAGTCTGGATAATTCTAGAATTCAGTTGACAGACTCACCTGACTGTCTCATGAAGCCCCTTTTTCCAACATTGGCTCTAACAGTAAAAAGTGACATAATGTGTGGGCTCCAGTGCAAAATGAAAATATAGTGCCTCTTGTTCAAACTGCAAAGAAAAAGTGTTGTTGAAAGTATTTGCACTGGGGTGCATAGTGTCCTTCCCAAGTTCATGTTCACCTGGAACCTGTGAATGTGCCCAAGTAAATTCTTTTTTCAGATAGAATCGAGATAAGATGACATCATACTGGATTAGGGTGAGCCCTAAATGGGTTCTATGGGTTGTTCTCTCTTCTCTTTTTCATCTTTTTCAGCCGAAGCGTTTGGCTAATATTGGGAAGTAACACGAGTAAGAAAGGATATGATAAGATTCCTTGGACATTCTTGTTTCTTAAAAAACAACTGCTTTCTTTCTGTGTTAGAAGTAAGTTCCGATTCAGATGGAAAGCGTGGCCTCCCGGAGCTGTTAACACCTTCACTTAGTCTTGGATGTGACCAGTAGCACAGAATTCTGGTGGAACTCAGTAAGACTCCAAATGGGTACGAAATAAGCATGTCATGGAAAGCACGCCATAAGCAGGGTGAAAACTAGATGGGAATGGGGCAGCAGGAATGGTGGCAGACACACATATTGCACATGTCTCCTCTGCTCATGCGTATATTTTATTGTCCCATAAATTTTACTTACAAAACGTAAGTTCAAAGATAAAATCATTAAGAATTTCAAGACAGCAATAGCAGAGCATGAAAGCAAGCAAGCGTGGGGCCCTTCTGAGCATGGCTCATGCGGGACTTGATCAACTGGTAAAAGAGCCAAGGCTCTGAGATACCCACACCATGTCAGTGACAGAAGTCCAAGCTAGAGATATTGAAGGAGCCCTCAATGCCACTCAGGCACTGAAAGCCCTGTCACTAAGAATGAACTAAAATGTAAATTTAGGAGGATAATTTATGGACATTTAGGACTTTGGATTTTTAACCCACAGTAACAAGAAAACTTCATTTCAAAAGAAAATGTGAGGTCTTCAAGTTTGCTTTGGTTATTGAGGGTCCTTTGTGGTTCCATATCAATTTTGGAGTCGTTTCTTCTATTTCTGCAAAAATAGGGGATTTTGATAGGCATTGTATTAAATCTGTAGATAGCTTTGTGTAATATGGACATTTTAACAATAGTTCATGAACATGAGATGTCTTTCCATTTATTTATGTCTTCCTTAATTTCTTTCAGTAACACTGTAGTTTTCAGTGTACAAGTCTTTCATGTCTTTGGTTAAGCTTATTCCTAAGTATTTTATTCTTTTTGATGCTATTGTAAATGGAATTGTTCTCCTAATTTCTTTTTCGGATTGTTCATTGCTAATGTGCAGAAATGCAAGTGATGCGTATATGTTGATTTCATATTCTGCAAACAAACTTTGCTAAGTTGTTTTATTAGTTCTAATAAATTTTTTGTGAAATATTTAGCATTTTCTACATCTTTTCCAATCGTTTCCCTTTCAGCCTAAGTGTATCCTTCAATCTAGGGGACCTTTTGACCTCCATCTTAGGCTTTCATCTTAATTCTCAACTTATTCAGAGTCTTAGTTGGTTAGTGTTCTCCTTATTGTTTGCCACTTTGGAGAATCCAACAACATGTTCTACTCAAGGTGAGACCTCTTTTCTCTTCCACCTCTGAAGCTGAATATCACTTATTACTTACTTCATTCTCTTAGAACTTAGCATTCGAAGTTTCAATGGTGATCTTTCTTAAAGGAGGTCAATATGCTCACTGAATTCAAGACCTCTGGTGAGTTGTGTCAAGTGTGTAGGAATCATATTAACTTGTTGGCTGTTAGCACCCCCGGAAACATTTCTCAAGTGGCATTTGAGCTTGATATTCAGGTTTATTGGACACCGCATTGAAGAGATTACCAGAATAAGAGTAGGCTGGTCTTTCCTAAAGCAGAGTTTATCCAAGGGTGACCTTGTAGCCACCTGCATCAGATTCATCCCCGTTGAGTCATTGAGTGCCCTCAACCCCCCTAAACTGTAAACTCCTTATAGACAAGAGTTATGTTTTATAGGTCCATCCACGTTGCTGCAAATAGCATTATTTCATTCTTTTTATGGCTGAATAATATTCCACTGTATATATGTACCACATCTTCTTTATCCATTCATCCATCAGTGGACATTTAGACAACTTCCATGTCTTGGCTATTGTAAATAGTGCTGCAATGAACATTGGGGTGCATGTATCTTTTCTTTCTTTCTTCTTTCTTTCTTTCTTCCTTTCTTTCTTTCTCTCTCTTTCTCTCTTTCTTTCTTTGTCTCTCTCTGTTTCTCTGTTTCTCTCTTTCTTTTTTCTTTCTTTCTTCTTTTATTGTCACACGGCATGTGAGATCTTAGTTCCCTGACCAGAGATGGAACCCATGCCCCCGGCACTGGAAGCACAGAGTCTTAACCACTGGACCACCAGGGAAATTCCAGGGGTGTATGTATAGTTTTGAATTAGAGTTTTCTCCGGATCTATGCCCAGGAGTGGAATTGCGGGACCCTATGGCAGCTGTATCTGTTCCTGCACGTCTCACATCAACCACCTGCACTCCAATCCTTGCTCTCAACGTCATCTTCGGGGAACCCAACCTGCGACAGGGACCTTGACAAGAAGAAATGGCTCAGGGAAAAGCTACCTGCACAGGGAGGAGATAGAGGCCATCGCCCCTGGGGTGCGGCGGGGAGAGTAGGCACAGAGATTTGTCATTTCACCCCCGATACTCATTTCAGCCCTCCTGGCTGCCCCACTCTAGGTCACCTCGGGATACAGAGGTGACCCGGTTAGAGTCCCTGCCTGTGCAGGAAGCTGGGTGGGGGCACCAGCGGGTCTGAATCATATTAGTGCAGGGCCTCCCCCGCGGCACTGGGGTTATTCGGGGCGGGTCACCCTCTGCTGAGGGCCCCTCCTGGGCACTGTGTGGGGTTTAGCAGCATCCCTGGCCGCACCCATTTGATTCCAGGGGCCCCTCCCCCCCACTTGTGACAACCACAGATTTTCCCCACACATCACGGAAGAACTGGGTGAGGCGGGAGCAGGATGGCCCTGGGCGAGGACAGCTGTGTTGAAGCAACCAGCCTGGCCCAGGGCAAGGTCTGCCCCAATCCCGTCAGCGCCTGCATTTAGAACTGCCCCTTTCCTCTCCCACCTCCCCTGCCCTGCAGTGGTCTCCGAGACCCCTCTCTCATCCCCATGTAATAAATCACACCTTCTCAGTTTACTGTTTGCTGCCCTCGCTAGAACGTGAGCTCTTTGAGGACAGGGATGCGGTTATGTCCCCAGCACCTAGAAGAGTGTCTGCTGTGTAGTAGATGCTTCCTAAATACTTGCTGAATAAAGGAGCTGAATAAAGGGATGAGTGGATGAATGAATGAAGGTTACAATGGAAGGAGGGGGGAGATGCCCTTTCTAGCTCTCGGGGGTTGGGAGATCAAGTGAAAGATCCGTCCTAAATAGGCTGACCAGCCTTCTGGGGTTCCCCGCGACTGAGGGTTTCCCCACAGTTCCAGCGCTCAAACCTGAAGGGTCCTGGGCAAACTGGGGGCGGGTGTTGGTCACCCTATCTAAGCACAGTAACAATTCCAGCTGCAGTAGCAATGGCCAATGACCTCTACGGTCTTATTGACCATGCACAGTTCTTTACCTGGCGGGGAAGGGTGGGCCGGGATTGGAATTCTGGTGATCCAGGGCGGGTGAGGGCACACCCCGGGCTTGTGTAGGGGAGTCCAGGAAGGTTCTGGAGGAAGTGACAGTGACACAGGAGGGAGGGAGGAGTCGAAGGAAGAACGTCCCACATGACAACGTGTGCCAATGGCCCTGGGCCCAAGGTCACACCTGACCAGGGCTTGCTTTTTTTTTTCTAATTTACTTTTTCCCACATGGATATGCAATTGTCCTAATGCCATTTATTGAAAACTCCTTAATTTCCCCACTTTCTGTCATAGCAAGTTCTCATATATCTGTTTCTGGACCTTTATTCTATACCATAGAGCTATACGTCCCATCCTTGCATCACTAGGGCTGTCTCATCACTATAACTTTATTTTTTATTCATTTTTTTTTTTTTTTTTTTTTGGCCGTGCCGTGCGGCATGTGGGATCTTATTTCCCTGACCAGGGATCGAACTCGCGCCCCCAGCAGTGGAAGCTCGGAGTCTTAATCACTGGACCTCCAGGGAAGTCCCCAGGGCTTGCTTTGACATCCATTGAATGGTGGCAGGTGGGCGCGGGGAGCAGCTGTCTGTGAGCCATCCTGTGTAGAAATGCAGGGTGGAGGGGAGGACAGATGGAGCGGGAGGGGGAAGAAGCAGAGGAGGGAGGGAGGCAGGGCGGGCGAGAGATAGAGAGTTTCCGGAGACTACAGCTCTGGCTGTGTCCTAGGGCATGAAAGCTGAAAATAGCTCCTAGTGCCGGAAGCCTTGGAGCCGGAGCCTGGGAGCCAGGGTGACTGGCTCTCCTCCCTGGTGTGTGTGTGTTGGGGGGGGGGGGGGGTGGCTCTGGGCTTCTCAGGCTGGGAATGGGGTGCACAGAGCAGGGACGGAGCGGGGACCCTTCTCTCTGGGACCTCGTGGGCCATCCTCAGCTCACAAAGCTGAGCCACTCCTGCCCTACGAGTGAGGGGCTTCTCCTCCCTGTCCCCTGGATCACACCCCCTCACACACAACTTCCCCGTGTGTGTTCCCAGCAATCAAGAGAATCTGTTTTTAAAAGATTTGGGGGAGGGGGGTAAACATACAAACAAGAGCAGAATGGATACTTTTTCAGAATGTGAATGGCTCTGTGTAAGCCCACCCCCAGGGTAACCACAGTCCTGACCTCTAACACCCTTGACGAGTCAGCCTTGGTCTGGGCTTGCGGACCCACGGAAGCTTCCTCATCCCCTCCTTCAGATCCCGTCGCTCCCTCGGCGTCTTTGTGAGAAGCACCCGGGGAAGTGGGACTGCTAGGCTGTACTGCTGCTAGAACTCCACCTGGGCTCCACCAGGCTCCAGCCCCCCGCCCTGTGCACCTCTCTGATCCTGAGGCACCTCAACTGGTAGGAGCCGCATCACCTTCCCTCCCGGGACTTGTGACACTTAAGGCAGACACCGAAAGGACAAGCCTTTGGCTCCCTGGCTGGCAAAGAGCAGCTACTCAATTGTCATAAGTGTCCGTATCAGTGAGGGTTCTCCAGACAAACAGAATCCATAGGGTGTGTGTGTGTATATACACACACACGTACATATGTACACGCATACAAAAATAGACAGCTGTGTATATATGCCGTATGCATACACACATATACACATATAGTATATACAATGCACACATACATATATACACACATATAAAATGCATAGTTTGTATATATACAGTATGTATACACACATATACACATAATAGATACAATACACACAGACATATACACTATACATACACACAAATAAAATGCATAGTTTGTATATATACAGTATGTACATATACGTATAACACATGCAATAGACACACCTAGGTACATATATATCATACATATATACACACATACAAAGATATTTAGGTGTGTATATAGACAGTATACATACATACACATATAATATATGCAATACATACACGTATATACATATGGACACACATATACACCTACATATAAAAGCACATAGCATAAAAATATATATGTACTGGATATATAAATTCATCGTATATATACATACATATATCATATATATATAAGATATAGACACATACATATATACAATGTATACACACACATACACACCTATATGTAAATATGCGCATGTACATACACATATAAATACATACGCAAGTGTGTATATAATAGTATATACAGATATACATATAATACCTAGAAACATATACACATACAGGTATACAACATATATACACACCTATATATAAATATACACTGTATACATACATACATACAGTGTACATATACTGTATATATACACACACCCATATATTAATATATGGGTGTGTGTATATATACAGCATGTTCACATTTATAATATGTATTCTATATATATACACAGACATTCATGTATACAATATATACACACAAATATATAGGCTTGTATGTATACTGTATATAGTACTTACACATATACTACAAACGCACGCACATATAAACATATGTGTATACATATATATAATATGTATACACACATATACAAATTAATAGGCTTGTATACATTCAGTATTTTTACATATATAGTTTTGTTTTAAGGAGTTGACTCATGTGACCGTGAGGCAGGCAAGTCAGGGCAGGACTCTGGGCTGGAGACACAGGCAAGAGCTGATGTCCCAAGGCCATTGGAGGAACAGTTCCCTCTTTCTACGGAACCTCATTTTTCTCTCCAGTCCTTCAACTGATGGACGAGGCCCACCCACGCCGCGGCATTGACAATCTCCTTTACTCAAAGTGGACCAATTTCAGTGTTCATCTCTTCTGAAAAATACCTTCCTGGCCACATCTGGAATAATGTTTGTGGCTGCCGGGGCCCCACGCAGTGCGCACATGAGATTAACCATCCCCGTGGCGATGATGACACTTTATTTTCTCCCTTGACCATTGTCACTACTATTCCAATTAAAATGGCAGCGCCATGAGGGCAGGGCATTTCCTTGTTTGCCAGTACTGAGCATCCAGGGTCTGGTGCCTAGCATAGGCTAAATACACGGCATTTTTTTGAACAGAAGCCAGGATTCTGGCTGTCATACTTAATGAGGAATTATAGTCTTATTATTGGTGGGGGGGGGGGGGTGCCACGGTACGTCAAGGGCGGGAGTCGAACCCGCCACCCCAGGCCCCAAGGGGTCTCCCCGGGTCCCCACTTCGGGCCGGTGGGAGTGGCCGGGGGCAGCCGAAGACTTGCGTGCGTGCGTGCGTGAGAGGGGGCGTGTCCACGGGGCGGGCGGCGCTCGCCACGAGTGAGTGGTTCAGCTCGGCCCCAGCTCGTTGTGCTCGCCTCACACCGGCCGGAGTTGGCAGCAGCGCTGGAGGCCCCGGGCCGGTGACCACAAAGAGGGAGCCGGGGGCCGGACGGGAGCGCGGCGGCGGCGGCGGCGGCGGCGGCGGCGGCGGCGGCGGCGCCAGCTGAGGCCCAGGCCAGGCCCCCTCCCCTCAGCCTCCCGCCGGCCCGCCCGCCTGTCCCGCCCCCGCCGGCGGCGCCCCGCCCCTCCCCTAACCGCCAGACTAGCCTGGTGCGGGGGCCGCGCGCGAAGACATGGGGGAGAAGCTGAGGCTGGAGTCGCCCGTGGGGGCCGAGCCCGCCGTCTACCCGTGGCCGCTGCCGGTCTACGTGAGTGCCGCCCGTCCCCTCTTCCCGGACCCCCGCCCCTCTTCCCCCACGGCGTGCGCTGAGCCCACCGAGAAACGGAGCGACTCGAGTCGCCAGACCCTCTTTGGAGCCCCCCTTCCCGCCCCGCCGTGGTTCTCCGCGGCCGTTCCAGCCCCCGCGCGCAGAGTGGGCAGAGGGGAGCCGGGGCCGGCCGGGGGCGCAGACTCGGCCGCGGGGACCCCGTGCTTCCGAGGGGCGCCCGAGCCGGGCTGCCGTTGGCTCTGTAGGGCTGGGGACCCCGGTCCCCCCGGGCCTGGACTGCCGGCGGGCTTGCCCTTCCGTACTTCATGATCTGACACGTCGGGTTTCTTTTTCCTGACCGGCTTTACCAGACTTTACCTGACCAGCTTTACCAGCGTCCCCTGATAATGTGTTAGATATTCAAGTTTTAGGGCCCGGTCCCAGCCCTATGGAATCAGCAACTCTGGTGGGGCTCAGTGATCTCTGTTATAACAGGCCCTCCAGATGATTTTTATTCACCTTAAAGTTTGAAAATATCTGCATTGTCAGCTGACCAAAGCGTCCACCAGCAGGTGAAGGGGAGTGGCGCCTGCAAAAGATAGGGACTGGCCAAGGCAAGTACAGGAGCATTTACCGCGGTAGTAATGGAGAATGCCTTTTCTCCACTGGTTGGCACAGACTAATATCTGGGAGCAGTGGCAGGGTTATTTAGGATGCTTTACATTTCAGTGTAGAGTGACCGCTGTCCTGGTTTGCCAGGGACTTCCCCTGTGTGAGCACTTAAAATCTCATCCTGGCAAACCCCTTAGCCCTGGGTTTGAAAAGCTTAGGGAATAACCTGAAATTTAGGGGAAACAGGATGTAGGTTTTGGGCAAGTCACAAGTGCTAATTAAAGCTAAGCAAGTATGGACAACATCTAGCCTTCTTTACCCCTTTGCGGGGAGGTAAATCTGATTGGGTGAAAGGACTTATTGTTAAGAGATCTTTGTAGAAACATCCCCTTCTGCTTAGTCCGCTGGTTCTCAGTTCTGGCTAGACATTGGCATCGTCTGAGGAGATTTAAAATGATTTTATTGGTCTAGGATGACCAACCGTCGGTGTGAGGGTTTTTGAAAAGTGCTTCAGATGATTCTAATGTGCAGCCAGATTTAGGTGCCACTGCTTAAGCGTTTGAACCGCTGCTACATATTTTCACCTCATCTTCCTATGAGAATATCCAACTGTAGTTGAGGTTTGTTATTTTTCTTTTTCTTTTTTTAACTGTCTTATTATAAGATTTACTGTCTTAAATAAGATTGAATGTACAGAAAATCCTGCTAGTCCATCTGGTGTAGCTGGATACCCAGAATAATATCGTTAAGATATGTACCACTTAAGTATTGTGACTGGCCTTTTTAAAATTAACATATGCATTAAATTAGTGTTGATAGTATAGATGTCTTTCGAAGTTGTCATGTTGGGGAGCTATACCTCTAATCTGCTGCCATTGCTAAATATCTGGACACCTCTTATTAGGAATTGCTTTTAAAAATCTTTAGGGATTAAAACCAAGATTGCTGTATTATTTGTACTGGGACCACAAAAACCTCACAAAGTTCCCCCGCTGTACCTTCTACTCCCATCTCTAACCCTTGGCAACTTCTAATCTGTTCTCCATCTCCACAGTTTTGTTATTTTAAGAATAATATGTAAACATAATCATGAATTACTTCATCTTCGGAGACTGGCTTTTTAAAATTTTTCGCTCGGCATCATTCCCTTGAAGTTCATTTCAATTTTTGCATATATTAATAATTTGTTCCTTTTTGTTGCTCGGTAGTATTCTATCATAAGATTTTATCACAATTTGTTTCAACATTCACCCATTGAAAGACATTTGGGTAGTTGCCAGTTTTTGGCTATTATAAATAAAACTGCTATGAACATTTATGTGTAAGTTTCTGTGGGAACTTCATTAAGTTTTTGTTTCTTTTGGATAAATGCTCAAGAGGACAATTACTGCATTGTAGGGTGAATCTACTTTTCGGATTAAAAGAGACTGTCAAGCTGTTTCTCAGAGTGGCTAAACCATTTTATATTCCCACCAGTGATGTGATATAATTTTTCTACGTACTCGCCAGCATTTGATGTTGTCACTATACTTTAATTTTAGTTATTCTCTGATATGTCATTATGGTCTTAATTTGCATTTCCCTAATGGCTAACGACGTTGAACATCTTTTCATGTGCTTCTTTGCCATGTGTATATTCTCTTCCATGAAATGTCTGTTCCTGTCTTCTGCCTATTTTCTAGTTGGATTTTTGTAAGTTGTTTGGAGAGTTCTTTGTATATTATAGATACAAGTCATTTGTCTCATATGGGATTTTCAAATATGTTTTCCCACTGTGTAATTTGAGTTTTCATCCACTTAAAAGGATCTTCTATGAAGCATTTTTAACTCATTTTGATGAGATCCAATTTATCAGTTTTTGCTTTTATTGATCATACTTTCGGTGTCAAGTCTAAGAATTATTCACCTAGTTCTAGATGCCAAAGATTTTCTCCTATTTTTTTTTTTCTAAAAATGTCCTGCTTTTACATTTAAGATTATGATCCACTTTGATTTAATTTTTGTGTAAGGTGTGTAAGGTTTAGGTTAAGGTTCATTTTTTATTTGTTTTTGTCGAGGGATGTCCAACTGTTTCAGTACCATTTTTTGAAAAGTCTATTCTTCCTTGATAGCTTTTGCACTGCTGTCAAAAACAAGTTAAATGTATTTATGTCAGTCTCTTTCTGGGTTCTCTGTTCCATTCCATTGATCTATGTATCTAGCCTCCATCATTACTGCAAAATCTTGAAATTGGGTAGATTAATTCCTCCCATTTTAATCTTCCTTTACAAATTGTTTTAGCTATTCTTCAGCCTCTTCTTACCATATAAATCTTAGAATAAGCCTGTCTATAGCCACAAAAACCTTGAGGGCATTTTAAGAGTAATTGTGTTAAGCCTCTTAACTTGGGGAGAATTGACATCTTTATTATGTTGTGTTTTCTAATCCATGAACAAGGTATGTCTCCCTATTTGTTTGGGACTTTAAAAATTTTCTTCATCAGCATTTTGTCATTTTCAGTATAGAGGTCCTATAAATGTCTTATTGGGCTTATATTTAAATATTTATTTAGGTCAGTTGTAAATGGCATCACATATTTTTATTTAAGCTTCTACACATTTGTTATTAATACATAATTTGATAAAATTGTGTTGATCTTGTACTCTAAAACATTTACAAACTAATATTATTTCTCAAGCTCTTTGTGGATTCCTTGGTATTTTCTCCATTTAGATTGTCATCTCATCTTCAGATGCAGACAGTTTTACTTTTCCTTATTCAATATAATAGGATATATTACTATTCAACATTCAGTAGGATATATTCCTTCCTATTCAACATAGTAGGAATAGTCCTTTTATCTTTTAAATAAACTTTTTAAAAACTTAACTTTTGAATTTATGTATTTCTTTATTTTTGCTTTATTTTCTTACTAGAACCTCCAGTAATATATTTAATAAAAGTGGTGAGGGCAGATATCGGTGCCTTGTTTCTGATCTTACAGAGAAAGCATTCAGTCTTTCACAGTTAAATATCATGTCGGTATAGGTTGTAGATCATCTTTATGAGTTTCAGTATGTTCCTTTTCTATTCCTAGTTTGCTTGGAGTTTTCTTTCTTCTTTTTTTAAAATCATGAATGGGGTTGGATTTTGTCAAATGCTTTCTCTGCATTAATGGATAGGATTACATGACTTTTCCCCCTTAATCTATTGGATATGGTGGATTACATTATTTGATTTTCAAATATTTAACCAACTTTGCATAACTGGAATAAATACCATTTGGTTATGGTATATTATTCTTTTTATATATTTCTGGATTTAATTTGCTAATATTTGGCTGAGGATTTTTACAGGCAATTTCATAAAAAATATTGGTCTGTAGTTTTCTTCTTTCTATACTATCCCTGTCTGGTTTTGGTATCAAGGTAATACTGGCTTCATAAAATTAATTAGGAACTGTTCCCTCTACTTCTATTTCTTATCAAGTCATGTAAAATTGGTGTTAATTCTTTAAGTCTTGGGTAAAAGTGAAACATCTAAGCCTGAATATTTCTTCTGGGCGTTTTTAAATGAAAAATCAGTGTTTCTAATGGTTACAGGAAAATTGAGATTATCTATTTCATCTTGGCTGAGTTTCGGTAGTTTTGGGTGTAGAAGCATGGGTCCATTTCATCTACATTTTTGAATTTATAGTGTAGACTTGTTCATAATAACTTGTCCCTTATTAACCTGCAGGATATGTCATGGTATCCCCAGTTGCATTTCTGATATCTGTGATTTGTGCCATCTCTCTTTTTATCTTGATCAGTCTTGCTACATCTTTATTGATAAGATTGTTTATTTCAAAGAACCAGCCTTTTGTTTCATTGATTTTCCCCCCCTATTTTCCTGTTTTCAGTTTCATGGATTTTTGTTTCATCTTTATTATTTCCTTCTTTCTGCTTGTTTAGTGTTTTTTCCTCTTCCGTTTTTACTATTTTAATATAGAAAATTAGATTATTGCTTTGTAATATTTACTTTCCCAATTTAGTGCTATAAACTTCCCTTTCAGCATTGCTTTCACTTCATTCCACAAACTTTGGTCTGTTATGCCTCCATTTTCTTTTATTCTATGCATTTAAAGTTTTTTCCTTGACTTTTTACCCATGAGTTATTTGGAATTGTGATGTTTAGTTTTCATGTGATTGAAGATTTTCCTGTTGTCTTTCTGTTATTGACTTCTAGTCTGATTCCATTATGGCTAGAGAACAGACTCTCTATGATTTTAATTCTTTTAAATCTGCTAATGTTTTTTTATCACCCAGTATATGGTATATGAGTGAATGTTCCATGGACACTTGAATATGTATTCTGCTTTTATTGAGTGTGTTCTTTAAATGTCAGTTATATCCTGTTGATTGATGATGTTTTCAGTTCTTCCATATCCTTGCTGATTTTTCTCTCTGGTAGTTCTATAAATTGCTGTGTTGAAGTCTCAAATAATAATTGTAGATTTAAAATTTTCTCCTTTTACCTTTTTCGGTGTTTGCTTCATGTGTTTTGAAGTTCTTTTGTTTGGTGCACACACATTTAGTATCACTAGGTCATCTAGGTGGATTATTCCTGTTATCTTTATGTAATGACCCTCTTTGCCCCTAATAATTTCCTTTGCTCTGAAATCTACTTTATCTGATATTAATATAACCATTCCTGCTTTTTCTGATTAATGTTCATATGATATATCTTTTTCATCCTTTTACTTTGAACTACCTATATCATGATGTTTAAAGTAAGCTTCTTATAGACAGTATATAGTTGGATCATGCTTGTGATTTTTTTCATCTACTCTTCCAATCTCTGTCTTTGACTTGGTTACTTAGATCATTTGCAGTTAATGTAATTATTGCTATGTTAAAGATTAGGTCTACCATTTTATTTTTTGTTTTGTCTTTTACCTTAGTTTCTGAATCCTATGTTTCTCTTATTTTGCCTTCTTGTGGGTTACTTAAACATTTTTTAATAAGTCCATTTTAATCTAATTTACTTATAATCATTTGTGTATACTGTTTGTATAGTTTTCTTAGTGGTTGCTTTTGGCATTACAGTATACATATGTAACTTATCATAGCCTACTGGAATCAGTGTTTTATTACTTCAAGTGAAGTTTCAAAATTTTACTTCCATTTAGGTCTCTTAATAGTCCCCAGTTTTAAAGTATGATTTTCTGTAGTATTTCCTTTATATACATTGAGAACCACATCAGATGGTGTCATAATTTTTGCTTTGACCATCATATAGGATTTAAGAAACTCATGAAGCTAATGATAGTCTCTTATATTTACCCCATTTGTTTTCACCCATTCCATTGTTCCCCTTTTCTTTCTGAAGTTCCCAGTCTTCTGTTATTGTTTTTTTATGTCTTCATAACAGTAGGTGATATCTGGGCTTTCCAGTGCCATTGGATATGAGTTTCAGGAAACACTGAGCCTGGCTCACTTAATGCTGCTGAGTTGGAGGGTTTGTATATGTTGGGCCTGTTGGCACAGCAGATGCTAGCAGATTAGACTAATGTTGATGGGACTAGTGCCCCAGGAGGATGCATTCCCATTCAGGCTATGCTGCTGCTACAGTTGATCAAATCCCCCTCTACCCCAAGTGTGGGGCAGTGACCTGCTGCTGTCACTGCTTCTTTATTAGGCTGCTTTTGCCTCAGGTGTGTGGTGGGATCCCTTGGAAGCTGCTGCTGCTGTCAATCACAAGGTTAAATTCATTTTAGAAATACTTAACTATAAATATGTAGCCTGGCTCTTGTAGGACCTCTGTATTTGTTTTTTATTGCTTTCATACGAATTACCACAAATTGAGTGACTCAAAACAACGTAAATTTATTACCTTACAAGTCTGACATTGGTCTCAATTGAGTCAAGTAAAAGTGTTGGCAGGATCGACAGATGAATGGATAAAGATGTGGCACATATATACAATGGGATATTAGTCAGCCGGAAATGAAATTGAGTTATTTGTAGTGAGGTGGATTGACCTAGAGACTGTCATACAGAGTGAAGTAAGTCAGAAAGAGAAAAACAAATACCGTATGCTAACACATATCTATGGAATCTAAAAAAAAAAAGAAAAAATGGTTATGAAGAACCTAGGGGCAGGACAGGAATAAAGACTCAGCCATAAAGAATGGACTTGAGGACACAGGGAGGGGGAAGGGTAATCTGGGATGAAGTGAGAGAGTGGCTTGGACATATATACACTACCAAATGTAAAATAGATAGCTAGTGGGAAGCAGCCACAAAGCACAGGGAGATCAGCTCTGTGCTTTGTGTCCACCTAGAGGGGTGGGTTAGGGAAGGGAGGGTGGTAGGGAGACGCAAGAGGGAGGAGATATGGGGATATATGAATATGTATAGCTGATTCACTTTGTTATGAAGCAGAAAGTAACACACCATTGTAAAGCAATTATACTCCAATAAAGATGGTTAAAAAAAAAAAAAGTGTTGGCAGAGCTACATTCTTTTCTGGAGGCTCTTAGGGGTGTTTCTGTTCCCTGGATTTTATCAGCTTCCAGCGGTCACTTGTAGTCCTTGACTCAGAGTCCCCTTTCTCCACCTACAAAACCCAAAATGTTGCATCTCTCTGATTCTGCTTCTATTAGGACATCTCTCTCTTTCTCTTTCTACAGTTGGGAATGATTTTCTGCTTTTACGGACTCATGCAATTAGATTTGTTCCATGAGGTAATCCAGGATAATCTTTCTATCTCAAGGTCTATAACTTCAGTCATATCTGCAAAGTCCTCTTTACCATGTAACGTAACATATTAATAGGTTCTAGGGATTAGGGTGAGGGCATTTTTAGGAGCCATTATGCTGCCTACCACACCCTTAACAAGTGACCTTGAGAAAGTTACTGAGATTTTTAAAGCCTTACTTTCCTCAAACATAAAATGGAAAGAAAGATATCTAGTTAATATCATGAAAGTGAAACAGTATATATGAAATCAACTAATTCAAAAAGTAAGATTTCTTCTTTTTCTTTATGATTTACGTGATTCTCAGAGTTCAGGTACTTGAAGAGTTACTTTTTTTAAAACAGAGCTAAGGAATTTCAGGGTTCAGGTGCTGTAAGATTGTCTGAATTATCTGAGTAACAATTAGCTAAGCACAGGTGTAAAGCATTTGATTTACTCCCTGGTGTTCTTTATCTTCTCATCCCACTAAATCCATATCCCTTGTCTAGCTCCAGCCAGTAGAGTCAGAGCTTGTTTTACTGTTTAACTAAAGTTCAATTTAAATTCTCTCTACATCTCCAGATTCTCAGCCCTGGTTGCATATTACAATCACCTGGGAAGATTTCAAAAAGTACTGATGCCGAATTTCTACCTATCATGGATATTTGAGGAGGGACCTGGCATGAAGTGCTCTAGCTTATGGTTTGTGGAGCCAAATCATAGTCTACACTGAGCCAAATCACTTGCGGTATCACCTCTAAAAAGGAGTTTATCTGTGGTGACTAATGCTCTTCCTTTGTCAGTATGCTTGATTTGTCCCTCTTTGGAGGAAAAAAAAAGGGGGGGGGGAACCCCAGCAGTTTGGCTCCCTGAATTACAACCTGATGCTGTGGAACTAGTGTTGGCTCAGAGCGCACATCTTCGGATACCCATTCTCTCTCCTGCTCCCTTGCGTGAACTTATATCCTCGGGCAGTTTTTCATCCACCACCCTCTTTTGCTTCTAATCTTAGCAAGTAAAGTCTCCCCTGAATGAAACAGCATTTCATGAGACTTGCTGGGAGCATAGGTCTGTTCCAGACCTATCATATGTTAGCTAAAGCAGATATAAGTGATGTGTTTTTGGCATTCATCCTTATGGGTTGGAGAGAGAAGACAGCATTTTATCCTTTTAGGTGTCATCTGACTGGGCAAATGGGCTCTTTCCCTCTGCTGCCTACCATGTCAAAAACTGAGGGTGTTACCTCTAGAAGGTATCTTCTAGGTATCAAAATAGTTCAGATAAGTCAGATTTCTCAGTAAAAGATGGCAAAACTATGGCTTAGGTGGTTAATTTTACATGTCAATTTGTCTGGGCCACCATGCCCAGTTATTTGGTGAAATATTTTTCTGGATATTTCTGTGATGGTGTTTTTGTGTTTTTTAAAATTTTGATTTTTATTTATTAATTTATGCTTTTGGCTGCGTTGGGTCTTTGTTGCTGCACGTGGGCTTTCTCTATTTGCAGCAAGTGAGGGCTACTCTTTGTTGTGGTGTGCGGGCTTCTCATTGCGGTGGCTTCTCTTGTTGCGGAGCATGGGCTCTAGGTGCACGGTCTCAGTAGCTGTGGTGCACGGGCTTAGTTGCTCCACGGCATGTTGGATCTCCCCAGACCAGGGCTCGAACCCATGTCCCCTGTATTAGCAGGCAGACTCTCAACCACTGCGCTACCAGGGAAGCCCAGGTTACTTTTGAACTGCAATCCCCACACTTGTAAAATGACATTAAAAACCACTCTTTCTGTGGGTTCTTAGAATTAATTAAGCAGGTTATGTGTGTAAAGTATCCTGGCACTTGAATGAGTTGTCAGAACCAAGGGCTGCTGGAGACGATGCTTATTATGCCCTAGGTCATCTCCCCTTCTACTGGGCGGCAAGTAAACACAGACACAGTAGTCAATGCTCTGGAAGAAGTGAGTTCTGGTGCTGCAGAGCACAGAATCTTTTTTTTTCTTAATTTAAATTTTATTTTATATTAGAGTATACTTGATTTACAATATTGTGTTAGTTTTAGGTGTACAGCACAGTTATTCAGTTATACATATATCCATTCTTTTTCAGATTCTTTTCCCGTGCAGGTTATTGCAGGATATGGAGTAGAGTTCCCTGTGCTATGCATTAGGTCCTTGTTGATTACCTATTTTATATATAGTCGTGTGTATATGTTAATCCCAAACTCCTAATTTATCCCTCCCCCCCCTTCCCCTTTGCAGAGCACAGAATCTTGGAAGGGAGAGTTCAGGCTTCTTGGAGGAGGTGCCATCCTTTCTAAGGATATATAGAAGCTCCTGGGGTGGCAGGAGGGAGCAGTGGAAGCTCCTGGGGTGGCAGGAGGGAGCAGTGTGTGTCAAAGTTTGAGAAATATAAGAAAATATGGCAAAAGTAAGGTACACGAGTGGAACTCAGGTTTTGGGAAAGAAATGAGCGTTGATACTGGAAACCTACTGGGGCCAAACAGAAAAGGGCCTTCTTTGTCCTGTCAGAAGTTTTAATGTTTATCCTGAAGGCTGTGGGAAACGCTGAACAACAGTGAGATGGACTTCTGGTTTAGAGACTCACTCGGACCTCCATGTGGAAAGCACTTGATGGGGTGCAGGCTGAATTGTAATCTAAGGGTCCCACTTAAGTTGTAAAAGGTTGGACTGGATTTCGGAGATCCGAGAGGGAATGGGTGGGGCCTGGTGACCAGTTAGAAAAGGGAGGGCAGCAAGCGTGGGTGACAGTTTATAGCTGCATCTTTTTGTGAGATACACAGCACAGTAGGAAGGGATTGGGGCTGGGGAAAGGATCTTACTTCATCTTCAGTGCTTTTGGGGGGCCTGGTAGACAGGTCTGGGCCCAAGGTACAGATCTGGGCTTTTTGGGAGGACAGGTGTTTGAAGGCATGGGAGAGACTTAGGTTACCCACAAGAAGGTCCAAAGAGTCATAGGTGTGAGAGCTTTTTCAGTGGGTATATTGAGGATGCTTATAAGCTGAAAGAAAGTAGCCAGCAGAGGAAGGGTGTGAAGATCTAGGAGAGGAAATGATTGCTCATTTGTTTTCAAAAAGCTGAATACTTATTGTGTGCCTGGCCCTTTTCTAGGATCTGGGGTTCACACCGTGTGTTATCTCTTCTGCAAGGACAGTTCAACTCATCCCCTGGTGAAGAGAAGTCAGATTATTCTTTGCATCCCATTCAGGTGTAGGAACTGTTCTGTCCCTCTGAAGGGACTTTACTTAACCAGAGTAATAAGTTAGAAATCAAAAGAAATTCGAGCTGGAAGGGACCTTAAAGGCCACTGTACTTAATGTTGCCTAATATTTTACCTTGATTGTAAGAAAAATTTATTGCAGAGCCCATTCTCTTCAGAGTTCCTTCACTGAACTTTCTTTGTGTTTTTCATCCAGTGGGTCTAGCTTGTAGATTTTGGCCTCCTCGTAAATTTGCTTCTTCATCCACATTACATTTTTCCCGGACTATGGCAGAAGCTCCTGGGTGGTTTCGCGGCCCCTGGACTCAGTTCCTCTAAGTTCATCTGCCTACTCGGGTTGAGTGATCTTCTAACATGAAAAGATACGCCTAAAATAATGCTGCTAATGACTTGCCCACACAGAGTTAGTGCGTACTAGCCGCCCAGCGTGTGCTCTGCCCAGAGGCGTGTAGTCTGAACTGTGCTTGGCCAAGCCTCCTGGGGCTCTTTGGCCCTGAGGAAGGGGAGCTTTTTGTGATCACTCCCTTTACCTAATCAGTCCTTCAGCAGCGGGGCGCCTTTTTCTAATCAGCGGAGGCACCCTTACTCAGCCTGTGGTAGCCCCAGGGCTCATCACCTGTGGGATACAAGCCATGCTCTCTCCCAGGCTTGCTTCGACCAACATCTCTATTTTCTGTCCCTTCTCACACTTGGACCCCCCCCCCCCCGGCGTTTAGTCATCCCCACCTGCAGTATTTACAGTGCCCAGCAGGTGTCAGGCTTCAGTGTCTTTGCAGAGGTGTTCCCTCTGCAGTTACTGCACCTCCTCCTCCACCTCTGCAGAGCCTCAGCTTTCTCGATTGTACTTCAGGGTTATCATGAAGCCATCACTTAGATATAACTTTTTGCCGCCATAGGAACCTCTGTGCATAAAGGTTATGGTTCTTTATCTCATGTGATTGAAATTTTGAGTTTATACATGTCCCTCCTTAACGAGGCTTTAAGGGCAGGAGTCGTTTCTAATCCTTAGCACAGAGCAGATGCTTTTTTTTCTTTTTAGATGCTTTTTAATGATGATAAAATGTACGGTTTAAATCACTCATTTTACAATAATTTTGCTTTAGGTTGTGACAGAAATAAAGTTTCCAGAAGTTGTGTTCCTGCAATAAGAAATAAAGATGTGACCTTCCAGTTGTGTAAAGCTCACGAATGCTGTGTAAGTGCGTCGGGTGCAATAAGGAACCTGGAGCTAAATGGGCTAGTTCTGAGAGAGAGAGACTTAACTATGTTAACAAAGGTAAGCCTTCATTGTGTCCTGCCAACATTTGATAGTTGCTTTTGGGGCAAACTAAACGGGTAAAATTTTAAACTGTTCTCCCCATTAAAGGGATTGAATAAATAGGCCACTTTGGTGCACCTGTGTCTTGCGAATTGTCCAATTGGAGATGGAGGTTTAGAAAGTGAGTTTCAGTCTTGTTTAAGTCTCTTCCCATCAGACTGGTCTCGTGATTTCCTACACGCCATGTTACTTCCTGTCTACCTTTTCTTGGTGGTGTTCATGCCTGGATTGTCTCCTGTACCTGCTCAAACCTTGGTCCATTCTCATTTGTACCATGGAAGTTTGTCATGCTGGATGCTGTCAGAACGAATTTTACTTAAGTTTGTGTTAAGCCGCAAAGCACACATTTTGTATAATTTCTGTTTTTTGTGTTTGTTTATATTTTTATGGTTTCTCTTCAAGAAATATTATGAGAAGGGAAATAGCAAGATGTAAAGAGCAAAAAAGTCATCATTCTCTTTAAATTGTTAGAACATGTATCTGCAATCATAATTATAATGCACTGTGGTATGTGTTAAAATAGGAAATATATGTAATGTCCCGTAGGAGCAGCAGAGTCAGTGGTGTTAGTGGGGGTGTGTCACGGAAGTAATCACAAAGCAGGTGACTGTTGGTTGGGGTCCTGAAACATTAGTGTGTGTTCCCTGTGTCCAGTAGTGGTCTGGAGGGGTCAGGAAGCCTGCCTTTCAGTTTGAGGGAACAGAGGGTTTGAGGTCCTCTCTCTTCTATTGCTCCAGTATACTGCATAGCAGCTAATAAAATACTGGGTTTATAGTTGACATTTAAATCGCTGATTGATCATCAAGATTGGGATGTATCATTGGAAATGAAAATAGGAAGAGTCTTATGCTTTTTAGGTTTTTCTTTTTTTTTCCTATGTCTCAGAAGGCTCTTTGACGGGAGACTTTTTATTCTCCCATACAATTCCATGAATACTTTTACCCTGGCACTTATTTTAATGGCATTTTCAATTTATAAATGTCTTTGAAACACATATTGTAAACTATTTGAGGGTAATGACCATGGCCATTGGTGGCACATCTTAAATGTGCATCGTGTTAAGTTTTTTTTTTTTAAATTTTATTTATTTATTTATTTATTTATTTATGGCTGTGTTGGATCTTCGTTTCTCTGCGAGGGCTTTCTCTAGTTGTGGCAAGCGGGGGCCACTCTTCATCGCGGTGCGCGGGCCTCTCACTATCGCGGCCTCTCTCTCTGCGGAGCACAGGCTCCAGACGCGCAGGCTCAGTAATTGTGGCTCACGGGCCCATTTGCTCCGTGGCATGCGGGATCTTCCCGGACCAGGGCTCGAACCCGTGTCCCCTGCATTGGCAGGCAGATTCTCAACCACTGCGCCACCAGGGAAGCCCCATCGTGTTAAGTTTTGAGTGTCATGTGGTCTACCATCAGTGCTTCCCTCTTTCACCCAGTTTTCTTCCTCATTTCCTTCTCCAAATTTGTCTCATTTTTCTACTTTCCCTTTTGCTTCTCTATTCTTGCTTTCTCTTTCCCATTGCATCTGTCATTCTTCTTCTCCTTCTCCTTCTGACTTCATTATGGCCAACCGAAGCCTTTTCTAGTCTGTTCTCTATCTTCCTTGCCTCTTTATTGCCATCCACAAACTCTTACAGAATATTCTTGGTTGACTCCCTTACTTCCTAGCATACCCATGTACTTCATGATCACTTTAGAACATTGAAAAGGGTCGGAATGTTTAAAAATAGGTAATTCTAATCAGTCTTCTTTCACCTCTGGTATAAGACTCTTCTTCCTCAATCTGACCATTCTCCAATCTAGAAGTACTCCAGCTCATTGGTCCTCCTTACCCCCATGTTTAGGCCAAAGAACTTGTGAAACCTTAGCCCTGTTTAATACTTGAATTTATCAAAACATAAGAGAGCTAATTCTGCCTAAGGGCACCAAAGAAGAATAAAGATGCCACAGATAAACGTTTAGTCCAGATTTATAATGGACTCTAAGTGCCTAGTTGAGTGCTGACCATTAACTCACTTGAACAACAGGGAGCTCATGACAGAAACTAACATGTTAATTGTATAGACACTTCACCATTCCTCAATGTAGCTGATAAACTGCATCCAGTTAGCTTAAATAACATGAATGATGAATTTCCCTGTGTATATAAATTGGGAGTTTGTAAAGTTATCTTTTTCCCTTTGTACAACTACTGACTACCACCTCGCTTCGTCACGGCAATAGAAAATGATGACTAAGAAACACATTGTCTCTGGGCTTCCCTGGTGGCGCAGTGGTTGAGAATCTGCCTGCTAATGCAGGGGACACGGGTTCAAGCCCTGGTGTGGGAAGATCCCACATGCCGGGGAGCAACTGGGCCCGTGAGCCACAACTGCTGAGCCTGCGCGTCTGGACCCTGTGCTCCGCAGCGAGAGAGGCCACTATAGTGAGAGGCCCGCGCACCACGATGAAGAGTGGTCCCCGCTTGCCACAACTAGAGAAAGCCCTCGCACAGAAACGAAGACCCTACGCAGCCAAAAATAAATTAATTAATTAATAAAAAAAAAAAAACAAAAACAAAACCACATTGTCTCAGTATCAGTGGACATAATGTCTTAGTATTCTACAAAAATCTCTAAATTCTTAATCTAAAAGATATATCTGCCAATATCTTATATCCTTATCCTTTGTTAGTATAAATATCCAATCTATGAACGTCTCAGTTTCCTTACTTAGAATATGAGGTGGATAGATTTGCTAATATCTAGGGACCTTTCCAATTTTAACATTCCCTGGTTCTAAGGGCTGAGCCAAATACAGTGGCTCCTGAATCATTAACCTCGCTCACGATGAAAGTTATCAGCAAGATCTGCATGCAAGAGATCAAATATTCATATCCGTATATACTGTAGCACATTGACTTTTACAGAACTCAAAGTAACACAACATAGTTACATTCATAGACTTAAGGTCACTGTGGTATACTTTACAGTTTTTCTTTTCCCTAGGAAGGAAATGTAGATCCCTGGGAAGGGATTTCTTTCTCTGCTTTTTAGTAGTGTAAGCCTTTATTATCTCTTGGATCCTAAAAATGGGGAGGGTTTTGGCAGGTGGAGCTTAGGAGAGACCCATCAGGTGGCAGGGACAACATGAGAAAGGGCAGAAGGAAGAATGGATTTTGAGAAGGACCTGATATCTTACATGATGAGAGCAGCGTTTCACAATGTCTGTCCTGCACAACACTGGTTTTAGATGATGTTGATGTAGTTACAAGACAGAAGCATATGGGAAGAGCCGTACTCTACATCCCGGCATGAAATTCAGGTTTCACTTTGTTACATTACGTACTCTGAAAAGTTTTGGAGGAAGGAAGTGATTTCATTTTTTTAATTCAGTCTTACTCACAGTTACTTGAGAAACCTATATTCAGCTGATGGGACTGTATTTTGTGAAAGGCCAATCGAGAAATGCTGAGATGGAGCTTAAGATATTTCTGTGTGGGGACAGGCATGTGATTATTTTTCTTATAATTCTTTACTGTTTGTCCTAACAGTTGTTACTTTGCAGGGTTTTGTTTTGTTTTGTTTTGTTTTTTACATCTTTATTGGAGTATAATTGCTTTACAGTGTTGTGTTAGTTTCTGCTGTATAACAAAGTGTATCAGCTGTATGTATACATATATCCCCAGGTTTCAGTTTTAAGCCTTCTGTTTTTACCTGAGTCATTGGGCCTCTTAGAAAGCTCAACAATTCTGCGGTCTTCATCTCTTATGTAGTTTCCAGAAGCTCCTGGCACTTACCAGTATTTCCTCTTGATTCTTTTCCTCCGACTTCAAACTTCTTACGATTCTGAGCTGATTGTTTTCTCAGCCTCTAGTGTCAAAACCAGCCACGTCGCTCATGTTCATTGTCTCAGATACAAGGTGCAATATTTCCCACGTTTATGTGTGTCAAAATATAAGTCGGGGATTGATACATAGCATATGCTCAATAACAATTGTATTTCCTTTTTTTCTTTGTTCAAAGGTATCCAAACACTGGCCAAGTTCTTAAATTGAAAGTAGAGTGATCTAATTTATTCAGCTCATCCAACCATCAATATTGAACATTTGTCTTTTTTGTTACACATATTTCTTGTATTCCAGTCGTGACGTTCTAGAGCACAGTGAGCACATGTATAACTTATTACTGTATTACTACCTTGGCTGTTCCTTGACCAAAATTTACTTCATACAGCTGACAGCCTAATTAACCTACTAGAGTTTTTTTTAATGTATGCATACAAACCATAAACACCAGTTGCATTGCTAATAACTGAATTTTTACATCTCTAGGCACCCATGTATCCAACACCAGGTCAAGGTATTATAAAATATTTGTAACACCCTACAAGGTTCTCTGTTACTTCTTTCTGTTCCATACTCCCCCAGGGCAACACCCAAGCTGACCTCTTTCACCATATATGACATACAGGGCATCACACAGTGTGTATTCTTTGGTATCTGGCCTTTGGTTACATATCATTATATCAGTAGTTTATTCTTTTATTGTGTTTTCTTGATTTTTTAAACCTAGACATTCATACAGTGTCAAAGTACCACCGATTTCTTAATATTATTATGCTGACCTCCATCTTCAGAGGCTTTCCACAGTCTTCCATCTGTCTTTCCACCTACTTTCTCTTCCGTCTAATGATGTTTCATTTAACCAACCTCAGTCAGCCTTTCCCCCATATTCCCCAACACGTAGCACTCCTGTGTTCAGCCAGTTTTGTTCCCTATTCCATAAGCCCTTTGTGCCATTGCTGACACTGTGCCTGTGCCCTGCCCGGAAGGCCTGTTCCCTACCCTCTATATACTTGTTCAAGACTCAGTTTAAATGCTGCCTGTTCTAAGAAGTCTTCTCAGAAGAAGCCAGTGCTTTTTGGAATCCTTCTTTAATGAAATCCCATAGCAAGTGTCATCTGTCCTCCCTGATCTGGTAATTAATTATCCATTGTTCCTATCATATAGTGTTTGTTTTTCTTATGTGCTGTTATTATTTATTGAAGCAGATTATAGTGACTTGAACCAGGAACTGGGTCATTTTCCTCTTCATTTTAGTGCAAGTTTCTGTGACATGAAGTTAAACTCCTTTTCCCTCACTTCCCATTCACCCACTTGTTAAACACAAAGTACAAGTGAAACTTATTGGTTAACAGGTTTTTGTGGTCCTTGGTTCTGGTCCCTAGGTCTAAGCTGTGCTTCTGTAGTGCTAATTTGACTGATTTCTTATTGTCACATAACTCAGGAATTAACTAAATCATTACAAATTTAGATACATATAAGATATTATAAGAAAACCAGTGGATGTCACAAGTTTAGGCCTGGGGGAGAGTGTTGTATGAGTCCTAGTTTGGTGGGGCTCACACTGCATGATCGCGCCTTCCAGTATTCCATTGTAAGTAAGAAAGAGGTATGCAAATATATGCTTAACATTTAACAGTGTTGATAAAAAAGAGAGGAGAGAAAGGGATGACAGGTACTTTGAGGGCTTTTTGGAATTCATGAACAATTATGATTGGATGGGGAAAAAGAAAAACCGAGGGCTAACCTCCCGCAGGTGAGCTCAGGAAAGAGAGAAGGGCTCATCTGGTATGCAGGTAGAGAGGTTTGACCTACAGAATCTTAGAAAACCTCAACAATCTGAGCAGTGATGGCAAGAGGCAAACTAAAGGGATAACAAAAGTCTGCAAAAGTCTCGCACCAAGAGCTTTGGCATGGTGTTCATCATCTCGCTAATCCTAACATGCAGACATTTATGAGAGTAAAGTCAGGTCTTTGCCAGAGTGGGTTCCTTATTTGGGCAACTGGGTCAAATGAAGAAAGGCAAATGTAGGCTGCCGGAGTAAATAAGGAGGGGAAAAACAAAACGAACGAGACCTATCATTCATCAGTGGTTTCCCCCCAATATTCTTAGCCTCCACCTTATCTCCATCTTACTGGTAACACAGGAACTAGACTGAACAGTCAGGTCAAAGGTCTCTACAGAAACGGAGGTAATATAGAAAATAAGAAAATAAAACATGAAATTGTAGATTTTCTTCCTAGGGGTAATTGAGATGATAGTTGAATAATAACATAAGATCAGGTGAAGTCTAAAGACATTTTAGAAAAGCTGGATAAAGTAAGAAAACATCTGTTCGCTGGCATCTGAATGTTAGAGAGACACCAAGACATGTGGGCCAAGTTCTGGAGAGAAGGGAAACACAGACGCAAGCTTGACATTTGGTGCAGCTTTTCTCCTTGGGGCATTTGCTGATTCAAATCTTACAGACTAGGAGCTGAAAAGCCAAGGAGTTCAAAAGACTCTAACCACAGAAGCCAAACGGCAAGAGCTCAAGCTAAAGGCAACAACTAATGGAATGACAAGCTAAGTGTATCTTTAGTCTCACAGGGCTGCGGAAACCATTACATTTAAAGCCTAACAAATACATGGGTAGTTGGGAATAGGGAGAATCCAAACGCTCATATGGTAATCCCAAAGGGCAACACCCGTAGAGGAAGGACAAGACAGAAATAGAGCAACCTTCACACAGACTGAAAAACAGCTTTGAATGAGCTCAAACTGAGAATGGACTAAGGTTTCCAGTCCCTAGAGTAACTGTCTGCCATGGGCAAAAGGAAATCTTTTCAAGAGAACGATAACGACATCCAGAATGTGGAGGTATCTTTATAGTTTCCTAAAATAAGTTAAGCCCAATTTTAATATAAAAAAATAATTTGATATACCAAGAAAAAGACTAAATGATCCAAAGCTCAAAAAAAAAAAAAAAAAAAGAACAAGAAAGAAAGAAAGAAAGAAGACAATATAAATAGACAAAGGAGGACAAGAGTTACCAGGCATTGGTTAAAAAAAAACCAAAACAACTATGATTAAACAAAGAAAATAGACACATGGCAAATAAGCATATGAAAAGATGCTACACATTCCATGTCATCAGGGAATTTTAAATTAGAACAATAATGAGATACCACTACACACCTATTCAAATGGCTAAAATCCAAATACTGAAATACCAAAGTTGTTGACGATGCAGAACAACTCGAATTCTCATTTGTTGCTAGCAGGATACTTGGCAGTTTCTTACAGAACTAAACATACTTTTACCATACAGTGATCTAGTAATCATGCTCTTTGGTATTTACCCATAGGAACTGAAAAGTTATGTCCACATAAAATCCTGCACGTGGATGTTTATAACAGTTTCTTTCATAATTGCCAAAACTTGAAATCAACCAAGATGTTTTTCAATAGGTGAATGGATAAACAAGCTATTGTGTATCCGTACAAAGGAATAGCATTCAGCAATAAAAAGAAAAGGCTATGAAGCCATGAAAAGGCATGGAAGAAGCTTAAATGCATATTGCTAAGTGAAAAAAAGCCAATCTGCAAAGGCTACATGCATATTATATGATTGGAGCTATATGAAATTTAGGAAAAGGCAAAAGTGTGGAGACAATCAAAAGATCAGTGGTTGCCAGAGGTTGTGGGGAGGGAGAAAAGGATGGGTGAAGCCCGGAATTGTAAAGGCAGAGAAACTCCTGTGTATGGTTCTGTAATGGTGGATACAGGTTATTGCACATTTGTCAAAAATCATATAATGTACAAAACAAAGAGTGAAGTGTAAAGTAAAGCATGGACATTAGTTAGTAATAATGTATCAATATTGGTTCATTAACTATAACAAATATATTATGCTAATGTAAGATGTTAATAATAGGGGAAACTGGGTTGAGAGGTAAGGAAGTATGAGAACTCTGTCCTTTCTGCTTAATTTTTCTGTAAGCCAGAAACAGCTCCAAAATAGTCTGTTAATTTAAAAAACAAATGTAGACCTGCATACAAAACTTGCACGTAAATCCAACCACAGCAGCATTATTCATAAAAGCCCCAAAGAGGAAATAACCCAAATGGCCATTTACTGTGAATGATCAATGAAACACAGTAATATCCACACCATGGAATATTATTCAGCCATAAAAAGAAATCAAGTACTGATACATGCTACAACATAGATGAACCTTGAAAACATGCTAAGTAATTGTATGATTCCATTTGTATGCAATGTCCAGACTAGGCAAATCTGTAGAGACAAAGTATATTAGTGGCTGCCTAGGGTTCGGAGAAGTGGGGGAGTGAGTGACTTATAGTAGATTATTTTGGGGGGGGGGATGGATGAAAGTTTTACAATTGATTGTGGTGGTAGATGCATAACACATTAAATTGTACACTTTAAATAATATGGAAAGTAAATTATATGTCACTGAAACTATTATTTAAAATTATGATTTTACAGAAATTCAGTCCTTAACTATTATGTATCTATCTATCTAGCTATCTATCAATCTATCTATCTCTCTATCTGTCTATCTATCCATCTATCTCTCTATCTGTCTATCTATCCATCTATCTATCTATCTATCTATCTCTCTGTCTATCTGTCTGTCTATCTATCTATCTGTGTGTCTATCTATCTCTCTATCTCTATCTCTCTGTCTATCTCTATCTATCTATCTATGTCTCTTTCTATCTATCTGTCTATGTCTCTCTCTCTTCTCTGTCTATCTATCTGCCTATCTCTCTGTCTCTCTCTATCTCTCTGTCTCTATCTGTCTTTCTATGTATCTGTCTATCTATCTGTCTGTCTACATATCTCTATCTCTCTATCATCTATCTGTCTATCTATCTATCATCTCTCTATGTATCTATCTATCTATGTATCTATCTATCTATATCTACCTGTCTACCCATCTATCCTTATGTATAGAACAGTAACAATGGCTTATAAGTCACTTCCCTACATTATTTTATCCTTCCAAAACTCTTGAGAGGTCAGTAGGCCATAGGAAAAGCACTGAGTTCACTGGAACACTTGAAGGTTGAATTAACTGTTTGTGATCACTCAATCAGTAAATGGTGATGCAGGGAATTCCACACACATCTTCTCTGTCCTCCTTTCCTCCTTCCCTCCCTCCTACTTGCTGACTCTATTCCAGCCACATTATTTACTGATTCTTCCCTGAGGACACTGGCATCCTTCCTCTGGGCCTTGCAGAGGTTATTCCCATGATCTGGAATGCTTTTCCCTCAGATGTCTGACTCATCTGCCTCCCTCTAGACTGTTCAAATTCCACCTTCCCAGTAAAACTTATCCTGTCTACCGTTGAAGTTGAAAGCCTTGCTCCTCTCTGCCCACAATCTCACCTCACCATATACTGCTTAATCTCCATAGCATTTATTCCTGTCGAACCTACCAGAGAATGTACATGGGTTTCTGTTCTCCCCTCCAACTGGAAGATAGGCTGCACAGACTCAGGAATTTTGCCATTATTAAACCTAGTGGAGGCCCAGCAGAACTCTAGGGTCAGCCAGAACTGGGCACAATTATAACTCTCGTGATTTGATATTTTAGTGGGTTAGCTCAGAGCCAAGCCAGTTATTAAAGAGGATCTTTTCTGCTGTTTTAAGCAGCATGGTACATTTGAGGTCAACTTAAATTTTCAGTAATTACAGAGCAGGTATGAACTTTTCCTTTGTTTCTCCAGACACATGAACCCGGATGCCAAATCCATCCTCTCTGGGTGTAGTGGGAATGTATGAAGATGACTGGCCTAAGTCTCAATTGAATAAAAAGATGCCCCAAAAGACATTTCAGCATTTTCAAAAAGTTCAGTCATAAAGTGTGGTTCCTTATCACACATCAGGGATTATCTAGCCTCCAGTGTGGTTTTTGTTTTTTGCAGTAAAAATGTGTCATTTTATATTTTAAATTTGCATTATGAAAATAAGTCTGTACACGAAGTAATTAATACATATCTAATGAATATGAATCATGTCAATTTGGTCATGGTATTTAAAGTTGGCTTTGGCTTTGAAGTATTTTTAAATTCATAGAAAATATTGAACTTCTAATAAAATAAATAAAACATTGTAATAATTGATATTAATAATCAACTTCAAAATTTCTTTGTCTGTATTTTCTGTTCAATTTTAAAAGAGAAGTCACTTTCAGTAGTGTTCCCAAGTGAGTGATTGCACCTTCTATGATTTGAAAAAAGATCCGATTGCCATTAGCTGTTCTTAAGTGCTGAACATAACTGAGAGAAATTGTAACAAGACACTCTCTGTCACTGGCAGGAAATCCATCTCCGTCCTTTGCGGGGGCAGTCCCGAGCTCATGTTTTAACGGACGCGAATGCAAACCGTGGTTCTCACGTGACTTTCTGAAGAGCCCCCGCAGCAGGCCCAGGTACCTTGAGTGGACTAAGTCTCACTTTATGGCAGTGGCATCAGATGGTGGCTACAGAAGGTTGCCGACGTCCCTGTGTGCTCTGACAGGCTCTGCAGACCGGGGGACGAAAGGACCAAGGAACTCTGACCGCCCTCGGGAATCCCAAGTGACTGGAGGGACACCGCGTCAGGGCCCCAGGCAGTGTCGCCCACTGTTCCGGAGGCGGGCGGAGGCTCCGCAGCTTCATTTCGTCCCGTCCCTTCCAGTATTTAAAATTATTGTCAAGATGCTGGGTTAACTCAGGCAGGTCTACAAAGGCGTCCCAAGCAGCAAACATGTCTGTGATGAACAATGAAAGAGATTTGGGATTTGGGGATGCTGCAGGTATTTCTGTCAAAAACTGGCATCACCACAGGCAAGTCCTGTTGCTTCTCTTCATCAGTCTGAGAAAAACATTCTTCTGAGATACGTGCGGCCCACTCAATGCACTGCTCCACGGGTCGGCAGGGATTGGACACATCAGCACACTTAATCAGTCAGGGTGAGTCACCCCAACTCTCCCTCCTCTGGACCTTAGTTCCTCCTGATTGTCACTCGTTACACTGAAAACAGATTTCAGGAGTCAGCACGTGCAGCCATAATGTGTGCCTAATTCCACATCCCAGTCACTGGGACACAGAATTTTGGTGTCTTAAGTCTGGCTCCCACATCACCACTCACATGTGTCAGTTCTTCCTCTACAGCTGAGTCAGTGAGTAAAGACACATAAACAGAAGCAGATTAATACGAACAAGGTTTTATTGACATATATATATGTACATAAAGCTGGGAAAGAGAAAGGCCCATTGAGGCAAATGCATAGGGGGAGAGGAAGCATCTGAAAACAGCAGTGGGCATCCTGCCAGTTCCAAGTCTAGGGAAAACTTGGGTCCGCCAAGTTAACAGTCAAGCCAGGGATGGCACAGTGGATGATACAGCCAGCTGTCTTCCATTCTCCTAACTGGAGCTTCTCAAGTCTGGTGTAGTTCTGAAGTGGGCTCATATGCTCCTCACCCTCCAGCACACACGCACACGCACACGCACACACAAACACACACACACACACACTAGCACACCCCTGAGGTGTGGTCCTCCGGCTTGCTGTAGGAAGAGAGGAGGTGAAGTTTCACTTCAAGGGGCTGAGCCACTTTCCAGTGAGGCAAAGTCCATTCATGGTGACACACAGTTTGCAGAATAAGATCTGCTCTTCATTTGTTGAGTTTCTTCATAGAAGAAAGGAATTCGCTGGTGGCTCCTATGAAGCCCTGGGCAGGTTATGAGGCTGCCAGACTCCTATGAGCACAGGCACAGCTGCCCTGACCAGGGGCCTGCAAACACAATGCTGGCTCGTCTAAGTCAGAGGGGTGTCCTGACTCGGGGACCCCAGTGTTCTTCCTGAGGGTGGAGCTTCCTCTCTAAGTATGGATGCTGCTATCCCCCATGGTACCACCTGGGTTTTGACCAGGGGGGGCCTCAGGTGCTTTGTATGAATGTGGCACCAGAAGTGTATCCAGTCACAGCAGGTGTGGTGCTCACCCAGCACCGGTGAGATGTTGTGCCCTCCATCCGCACCACCTGTGTGTTGGCCAGGTGGGTCCCAGTTGTAAGCGGGAATAGCAGGTCCTCCAATCATGGGCATGATGTTGTTCCCTCCTAGACGACCACCACCTAGATTGTGGGCAGGTGGGCCTCTTGCGCTTGGCAATAAGGTAGAACTAGAAGTGTGTTGAAACCCACGGGTGATGACCACACTTGAAACTGCAACAGATGTGGTGTGCTCTGTTGGAAGGTGGAAAGTGACATGTCCCTTGACACAGATTTCTTCTCCTTGGTGATGGAACTTTTACATGTAGATTTTCTCCGTCCAGATGGGCCCTGTGTGCAGTGACGGAAAGTGGGAACCCTAGGGCCTCCCATCGTGGGGATGGTGTTGTCCCCTGCCATCACCGTACCACCTGTACTCCGCCCAGGTGGGCCCCAGGTGTTTGGATTTAAGGTGGAATCAGGTATGTTCCCAAATGCTGGGATGGTGCCTGCCCCTCCTAGTGCAGCAGCCTTGCCGTGGTCAGGTAGATGGCAGGTTGTCTGGCCCAAAGTAGGAACAGAAGCGGTGCTGGGTGCCCCACTTAGTCCTGCCCCGAAGTTAAGTGGTCTGGATGCCTGTGAGTGAGTGAGGCCTGGGGCTGACACACCGACCCCAAGGCTCCCACCGGCCGTAGGGGCTGCAGGTCCCATGAACAGTGGTCCCGGTGTGCTGTCGGCAGAGAGCGAGCTACTGTCCCCAGTACTGGGCATCCTGGTGGCAAGTCCGAAGCCAGTAGCAATGGACACAGCCCTGGGGAGAATGCCTGGCTTGTCGCCAAAGGCCGGCTGCGTGTTGCCGGTTGTGGCGAATAGGGAAGCTGGCGAAGCTGCCGGCATGATGCTGACTCGCGGTGGCTAGGCTGCAGGGGCGACTAGGACTTTATCTTGTGCTGAGGCTGCTGGGTTTCCCAATAGAAAATTATCGTTAGGCCTCTGCCCATCGTTGGCCCCCAGTGTGGCCTGAGACGGGAGACCTGGGTCCAAGGAAGCTTGAAGTGTTGGTCTTATCTGTTGACCACGTTGCAGGTAAATGCGTCGAGGCATGGGCTGAGGCATTGCTACTACTGGGAGGTGTGTTCCCAGAACTAGGAACAGCCCTGTGAAATGCCTGTTGGTTCTGCCTGGAGACAGGCCGAAGGCTGGTGACGGCTGAAGTGACTGTGTAAAATTTTTCTTTCAGTGGCAACCTATAATCTTTAAAATATGGTGAGCATCTTGTCTGTTTTGAAGGGGATATGACAATAAATCTACCAGATGGAAAATCCTGTTAAAAGTACAAAAGCTTTAGTAATTTGCTCAGTGTGGTGGTTTTATGCTTCTTTTTCTTTTTCTCCCTACGGTGACGGCCGAAGTCGTAACTGGGGGGCTGGGGAAAACAGGAGCCGAATGTAAAATGACAGTCTGGGAAGGAGGTGTGGTGTCCATAGGTACAGTGTCAGAGCTGCTGCCTGCTGAAGCACCGGTGACGGCCGAAGTCGTAACTGGGGGGCTGGGGAAAACAGGAGCCGAATGGAAAATGACAGCCTGGGAAGGAGGTGTGGTGTCCATAGGTACAGTGTCAGAGCTGCTGCCTGCTGAAGCACCGGTGACGGCCGAAGCCGTAACTGGGGGGCTGGGGAAAACAGGAGCCGAATGGAAAATGACAGCCTGGGAAGGAGGTGTGGTGTCCATAGGTACAGTGTCAGAGCTGCTGCCTGCTGAAGCATTGGTGACGGCCGAAGTCGTAACTGGGGGGCTGGGGAAAGCAGGAACCGAATGGAAAATGACAGCCTGGGAAGGAGGTGTGGTGTCCATAGGTACAGTGTCAGAGGTGCTGCCTGCTGAAGCACCGATGCTGGCCGGAGCTGTAAATGGGGGGCTGGGGAAAACAGGAGCCGAATGGAAACTGACAGCTCCGGAAGGGGCAGCAGTGTCCATGTAGACGCTAGGCTGCAGGGTCACACTTCCAGAAGCCGTGACCATGCTGGTGGAAGGGATTGCCACAGAAGTCCTGGGCTGCCCAGTTACAATAGGGGGATCGCTGGTAGGGGCTGGAAGAGGGGTAGGTGAGTTTAAAGGAGGGGTAGGAGCTACACAGATGGGTGTTGGGGGTTCTTTTTCATGCGACGGTGGCTGGACCTTCCTTACGTTCTTGGGGATCTTTTTCCAGCGACACTGAATGTTCTTCTCCAAGGTGCCTGGGTGTTTGGCAGCAGCTAAGCACGGAAGCTTAGGAGGAGGGGGCAGCTCACCTCGATCCCACGTCAGTGCCTCGTTCCCCGACGGGGGCGACCTCAGCCCTGGCAGCGGCAGAAAAAGCGGCAGGGGAATCTTCCGCTTCCAGGGCCTACTGCTGGTAGATAGCAGGGAAGAGGAGCTACTTGTTGGGATGCGTGAAGACTCTTCAGGCTGCAGCTCCTTCCCAGACGTCAGTGAACCTGGTGATTTGGGCCGGTGGTCTTCACCCAGCACTTTTTTTGTTGGCCTCTCCAGCAGCAGGGAGCAGCATGCGGTTGGGGCAGAGGACAGCACGGCATGGGATGGGGCCTTCACCTCCCTCTTCTCACCTCCTTCCGGGGCTGTCATTTTCCATTGTGCCCCTGTTTTCCCCAGCCCCCGTCTCCTCAGTGGGAGGTGACTGGATGGTACCGGCTTCCTGACGTTGACTCCCTGCTCAGGGCAGAAGGCAGGCGCTGGAGCAGCAGGGTGGTCCCGGTCAGATGTGGCAGCCTCCCAGGAGGGCAAAACCAGCGGGTGACAGCCCACCGGGGCCCCACGGCGGGGCGGGCGGCGGGGCCGGCGGCGGTGGCGGAGCCAGGTACGAAATTTGCATAGTAAATTGCCCATGTAGGACCGGTTGTGCGCCAAGCGATCCGAGAACAGAGTGAAACTGGGAGAGCTTCTCCTTAGCTTCACCTCCTCTCAAGGTCTAGCACGCACTGGACACTGGATGGCTCAGCCTGGCGCTTGTGACATGTCCATTGTACTCGTCACAGAGAAAGGGCGGGCGGGGCAGGGCGGGGGGCGCATGCAAGCCCAGCCCCTGGAGAAACCCCGGCCCAAAGGCAAAGGGCGGGGCCCCAGAGCCCGACCCCTTCTGGACTTTCTAGTGGCTGGGACTTCTCGCTGTGGGTGGCAGGTGTTTGGCACCGGATGGACCACCATGCGGAGACTGTTGGGGACTGTGGAAGCCTTCTCCTCCAGAGCTCACCCTGCCTGGGCACCGGCTCTGCAGGCCCCTCAGCCCTGCGTATGTATCGGCCAGCCCTTCCCCCCCAAGGGGCCCAGGGACCAGAGCCTGTTCAGAGCTGAGTGCAGGAGGCACCCAGAGCTTGCCAGGCTGTGGCCCGCCTCCTCCAGGGACCTCCCCAGATTCTCTGCGAGGCCTGATGACGGGAGCACCTTCTCCAGGGCTGCTCAGCTGCCAGCATCACCATGAGCCAGGTGGCGAAGGTTTCTGAGCAGGGGATGCAGAGCCCTGACCCGCCTGGGTGCTGCAGCCCACGATGTCCCTTCCTGGCAGATAGGTTCTTTCTTCACTTCCTTTTCGAAATTTGGTAAAACAACATTTAAACCTTCGACTGTTCTTCAGGTTATACAGATGGTAGTGGCTTAGCTAGGATTCGAAGCAAGGCTGTGTGATTCCAGAGCTCGTGCTCTGGACTGTGGCGCCTCCTTATCATATATGCTTCATGTGTTACTTTTGTTTTTTTTTCTTGTGGCCCTTATGGTACTTAGCCCTAAGTGCCATACGTGTGATGAACACGTACACTGCCCTGTAGGAGGTCTTCTTTTGTTCAACGCATGAATTGGTCATCCACCACACGGGGTTCTAGTCTCAGAAGATACAGGTCAGGGAGCACCAGCTGTCAGCATAGCAGCGCCCCACATTTCTAATTGAGGCTTGCAGCCCAGATTTTCCCTTTGGTCTAGTGTGAAGGATCCAGATATGTAAAGCTTATATTCTAGACAAATCATGGGCTATCCGGAAAGAAATTCACCAGTAAATTATTCCAGTTTCTCTGGCCTTCCTGGAGTATATCCAGTAAGGCATCTCATTCATGTCTGGCAAGCAAATATATCGTTTATTGCAACTTCATCGTGGAGTGATGTATTGGTTTAAAGTACGATCAACACAATTTGGTCATTGTGAGTATGCCAGCTGGGTCCACTGTTTACTACACATATGTAACTCTAGCGATTCTTACGCCCAAGAGAGGAGACATACTCTTGGGTGTCTAGGGCAAGGGAAACATGTGTTGTTATTCAGGAGCTGGAAGCTTCAGCATGACAGGAAAGAATTGAAAAATCCTGGTCTACACATGACTTTACCTTGTTTGAAACTTGTTTCTTTGGCTTGCTTCATTGGAGTGTTTTCTCTCTCCTGGGGCTGACATTGTGTGTTATGTATCACGCATGTGACATGTAGAAGTTTCAGAACCCAGAGTCATATAGATCAATAAAAATGTATTTATATATTTTAGTTTAAAATCTATTGAAAATAACACTGGGCATAATTCATATATTCCAAAATTAGTTTGACCCTCTGCCCATGAGATTCTTTTTATGATATGTGACAGCTAATTTGGACTTCCATCCCCAATAAACTTTGAGGTTTGAGGACACAAAAGGTTTTGCTCAGACCTAAATTCTGTCTGAAAAAAAGGGCTAAATATTATAAGCCCTTTCTAACCTCTCCAGGAGCAGAAATGATTTACAGCTGTGGCATTGAACCATAGTTCCTTGATCTCATTTGAGAAGAGTTCTGTATGAAAGGATGTCTTGATTTTTGTTTGTTTTGTTTGTTCCCTGTTTTCTTGTCTTACTTACCAACAATCCATTGTAATTCATGAGTTAGTATGGCAGCAGGCTGGGTGTTCCCTGGAGCTCATTAAATGAACTTTTGTTCCTCAAATGATGTTTGTCTCCTTGTTTTCAGCCCCTCTTCTTTCCTCTGCCCTTTACTATAACCAGAGCTCAGCAAAAGCTGACTGGCTTTGTGCAGACCCTACTTAGGGTAGTCTTTTCTTAATTATTTTATTCATGGCTCCTCCATTTCATTGTTTGCCTTCTCAAAATGTGTTGCAATCTTTCTGTGGTTGATGACTTCCACAATGTCTTGGCTTTTATTGGTTGCTTAATTTTGGTTCTTTATCTCATGTGATTGAAATTTTGAGTTTATACATGTCCCTCCTTAACGAGGCTTTAAGGGCAGGAGTCGTTTCTAATCCTTAGCACAGAGCAGATGCTTGTTTTTCTTTTTAGATGCTTTTTAATGATGATAAAATGTACGGTTTAAATCACTCATTTTACAATAATTTTGCTTTAGGTTGTGACAGAAATAAAGTTTCCAGAAGTTGTGTTCCTGCAATAAGAAATAAAGATGTGACCTTCCAGTTGTGTAAAGCTCACGAATGCTGTGTAAGTGCGTCGGGTGCAATAAGGAACCTGGAGCTAAATGGGCTAGTTCTGAGAGAGAGAGACTTAACTATGTTAACAAAGGTAAGCCTTCATTGTGTCCTGCCAACATTTGATAGTTGCTTTTGGGGCAAACTAAACGGGTAAAATTTTAAACTGTTCTCCCCATTAAAGGGATTGAACAAATAGGCCACTTTGGTGCACCTGTGTCTTGCGAATTGTCCAATTGGAGATGGAGGTTTAGAAAGTGAGTTTCAGTCTTGTTTAAGTCTCTTCCCATCAGACTGGTCTCGTGATTTCCTACACGCCATGTTACTTCCTGTCTACCTTTTCTTGGTGGTGTTCATGCCTGGATTGTCTCCTGTACCTGCTCAAACCTTGGTCCATTCTCATTTGTACCATGGAAGTTTGTCATGCTGGATGCTGTCAGAACGAATTTTACTTAAGTTTGTGTTAAGCCGCAAAGCACACATTTTGTATAATTTCTGTTTTTTGTGTTTGTTTATATTTTTATGGTTTCTCTTCAAGAAATATTATGAGAAGGGAAATAGCAAGATGTAAAGAGCAAAAAAGTCATCATTCTCTTTAAATTGTTAGAACATGTATCTGCAATCATAATTATAATGCACTGTGGTATGTGTTAAAATAGGAAATATATGTAATGTCCCGTAGGAGCAGCAGAGTCAGTGGTGTTAGTGGGGGTGTGTCATGGAAGTAATCACAAAGCAGGTGACTGTTGGTTGGGGTCCTGAAACATTAGTGTGTGTTCCCTGTGTCCAGTAGTGGTCTGGAGGGGTCAGGAAGCCTGCCTTTCAGTTTGAGGGAACAGAGGGTTTGAGGTCCTCTCTCTTCTATTGCTCCAGTATACTGCATAGCAGCTAATAAAATACTGGGTTTATAGTTGACATTTAAATCGCTGATTGATCATCAAGATTGGGATGTATCATTGGAAATGAAAATAGGAAGAGTCTTATGCTTTTTAGGTTTTTCTTTTTTTTTCCTATGTCTCAGAAGGCTCTTTGACGGGAGACTTTTTATTCTCCCATACAATTCCATGAATACTTTTACCCTGGCACTTATTTTAATGGCATTTTCAATTTATAAATGTCTTTGAAACACATATTGTAAACTATTTGAGGGTAATGACCATGGCCATTGGTGGCACATCTTAAATGTGCATCGTGTTAAGTTTTTTTTTTTTAAATTTTATTTATTTATTTATTTATTTATTTATGGCTGTGTTGGATCTTCGTTTCTCTGCGAGGGCTTTCTCTAGTTGTGGCAAGCGGGGGCCACTCTTCATCGCGGTGCGCGGGCCTCTCACTATCGCGGCCTCTCTCTCTGCGGAGCACAGGGTCCAGACGCGCAGGCTCAGTAATTGTGGCTCACGGGCCCATTTGCTCCGTGGCATGCGGGATCTTCCCGGACCAGGGCTCGAACCCGTGTCCCCTGCATTGGCAGGCAGATTCTCAACCACTGCGCCACCAGGGAAGCCCCATCGTGTTAAGTTTTGAGTGTCATGTGGTCTACCATCAGTGCTTCCCTCTTTCACCCAGTTTTCTTCCTCATTTCCTTCTCCAAATTTGTCTCATTTTTCTACTTTCCCTTTTGCTTCTCTATTCTTGCTTTCTCTTTCCCATTGCATCTGTCATTCTTCTTCTCCTTCTCCTTCTGACTTCATTATGGCCAACCGAAGCCTTTTCTAGTCTGTTCTCTATCTTCCTTGCCTCTTTATTGCCATCCACAAACTCTTACAGAATATTCTTGGTTGACTCCCTTACTTCCTAGCATACCCATGTACTTCATGATCACTTTAGAACATTGAAAAGGGTCGGAATGTTTAAAAATAGGTAATTCTAATCAGTCTTCTTTCACCTCTGGTATAAGACTCTTCTTCCTCAATCTGACCATTCTCAAATCTAGAAGTACTCCAGCTCATTGGTCCTCCTTACCCCCATGTTTAGGCCAAAGAACTTGTGAAACCTTAGCCCTGTTTAATACTTGAATTTATCAAAACATAAGAGAGCTAATTCTGCCTAAGGGCACCAAAGAAGAATAAAGATGCCACAGATAAACGTTTAGTCCAGATTTATAATGGACTCTAAGTGCCTAGTTGAGTGCTGACCATTAACTCACTTGAACAACAGGGAGCTCATGACAGAAACTAACATGTTAATTGTATAGACACTTCACCATTCCTCAATGTAGCTGATAAACTGCATCCAGTTAGCTTAAATAACATGAATGATGAATTTCCCTGTGTATATAAATTGGGAGTTTGTAAAGTTATCTTTTTCCCTTTGTACAACTACTGACTACCACCTCGCTTCGTCACGGCAATAGAAAATGATGACTAAGAAACACATTGTCTCTGGGCTTCCCTGGTGGCGCAGTGGTTGAGAATCTGCCTGCTAATGCAGGGGACACGGGTTCAAGCCCTGGTGTGGGAAGATCCCACATGCCGGGGAGCAACTGGGCCCGTGAGCCACAACTGCTGAGCCTGCGCGTCTGGACCCTGTGCTCCGCAGCGAGAGAGGCCACTATAGTGAGAGGCCCGCGCACCACGATGAAGAGTGGTCCCCGCTTGCCACAACTAGAGAAAGCCCTCGCACAGAAACGAAGACCCTACGCAGCCAAAAATAAATTAATTAATTAATAAAAAAAACAAAAACAAAAACAAAACCACATTGTCTCAGTATCAGTGGACATAATGTCTTAGTATTCTACAAAAATCTCTAAATTCTTAATCTAAAAGATATATCTGCCAATATCTTATATCCTTATCCTTTGTTAGTATAAATATCCAATCTATGAACGTCTCAGTTTCCTTACTTAGAATATGAGGTGGATAGATTTGCTAATATCTAGGGACCTTTCCAATTTTAACATTCCCTGGTTCTAAGGGCTGAGCCAAATACAGTGGCTCCTGAATCATTAACCTCGCTCACGATGAAAGTTATCAGCAAGATCTGCATGCAAGAGATCAAATATTCATATCCGTATATACTGTAGCACATTGACTTTTACAGAACTCAAAGTAACACAACATAGTTACATTCATAGACTTAAGGTCACTGTGGTATACTTTACAGTTTTTCTTTTCCCTAGGAAGGAAATGTAGATCCCTGGGAAGGGATTTCTTTCTCTGCTTTTTAGTAGTGTAAGCCTTTATTATCTCTTGGATCCTAAAAATGGGGAGGGTTTTGGCAGGTGGAGCTTAGGAGAGACCCATCAGGTGGCAGGGACAACATGAGAAAGGGCAGAAGGAAGAATGGATTTTGAGAAGGACCTGATATCTTACATGATGAGAGCAGCGTTTCACAATGTCTGTCCTGCACAACACTGGTTTTAGATGATGTTGATGTAGTTACAAGACAGAAGCATATGGGAAGAGCCGTACTCTACATCCCGGCATGAAATTCAGGTTTCACTTTGTTACATTACGTACTCTGAAAAGTTTTGGAGGAAGGAAGTGATTTCATTTTTTTAATTCAGTCTTACTCACAGTTACTTGAGAAACCTATATTCAGCTGATGGGACTGTATTTTGTGAAAGGCCAATCGAGAAATGCTGAGATGGAGCTTAAGATATTTCTGTGTGGGGACAGGCATGTGATTATTTTTCTTATAATTCTTTACTGTTTGTCCTAACAGTTGTTACTTTGCAGGGTTTTGTTTTGTTTTGTTTTGTTTTTTACATCTTTATTGGAGTATAATTGCTTTACAGTGTTGTGTTAGTTTCTGCTGTATAACAAAGTGTATCAGCTGTATGTATACATATATCCCCAGGTTTCAGTTTTAAGCCTTCTGTTTTTACCTGAGTCATTGGGCCTCTTAGAAAGCTCAACAATTCTGCGGTCTTCATCTCTTATGTAGTTTCCAGAAGCTCCTGGCACTTACCAGTATTTCCTCTTGATTCTTTTCCTCCGACTTCAAACTTCTTACGATTCTGAGCTGATTGTTTTCTCAGCCTCTAGTGTCAAAACCAGCCACGTCGCTCATGTTCATTGTCTCAGATACAAGGTGCAATATTTCCCACGTTTATGTGTGTCAAAATATAAGTCAGGGATTGATACATAGCATATGCTCAATAACAATTGTATTTCCTTTTTTTCTTTGTTCAAAGGTATCCAAACACTGGCCAAGTTCTTAAATTGAAAGTAGAGTGATCTAATTTATTCAGCTCATCCAACCATCAATATTGAACATTTGTCTTTTTTGTTACACATATTTCTTGTATTCCAGTCGTGACGTTCTAGAGCACAGTGAGCACATGTATAACTTATTACTGTATTACTACCTTGGCTATTCCTTGACCAAAATTTACTTCATACAGCTGACAGCCTAATTGACCTACTAGAGTTTTTTTTAATGTATGCATACAAACCATAAACACCAGTTGCATTGCTAATAACTGAATTTTTACATCTCTAGGCACCCATGTATCCAACACCAGGTCAAGGTATTATAAAATATTTGTAACACCCTACAAGGTTCTCTGTTACTTCTTTCTGTTCCATACTCCCCCAGGGCAACACCCAAGCTGACCTCTTTCACCATATATGACATACAGGGCATCACACAGTGTGTATTCTTTGGTATCTGGCCTTTGGTTACATATCATTATATCAGTAGTTTATTCTTTTATTGTGTTTTCTTGATTTTTTAAACCTAGACATTCATACAGTGTCAAAGTACCACTGATTTCTTAATATTATTATGCTGACCTCCATCTTCAGAGGCTTTCCACAGTCTTCCATCTGTCTTTCCACCTACTTTCTCTTCCGTCTAATGATGTTTCATTTAACCAACCTCAGTCAGCCTTTCCCCCATATTCCCCAACACGTAGCACTCCTGTGTTCAGCCAGTTTTGTTCCCTATTCCATAAGCCCTTTGTGCCATTGCTGACACTGTGCCTGTGCCCTGCCCGGAAGGCCTGTTCCCTACCCTCTATATACTTGTTCAAGACTCAGTTTAAATGCTGCCTGTTCTAAGAAGTCTTCTCAGAAGAAGCCAGTGCTTTTTGGAATCCTTCTTTAATGAAATCCCATAGCAAGTGTCATCTGTCCTCCCTGATCTGGTAATTAATTATCCATTGTTCCTATCATATAGTGTTTGTTTTTCTTATGTGCTGTTATTATTTATTGAAGCAGATTATAGTGACTTGAACCAGGAACTGGGTCATTTTCCTCTTCATTTTAGTGCAAGTTTCTGTGACATGAAGTTAAACTCCTTTTCCCTCACTTCCCATTCACCCACTTGTTAAACACAAAGTACAAGTGAAACTTATTGGTTAACAGGTTTTTGTGGTCCTTGGTTCTGGTCCCTAGGTCTAAGCTGTGCTTCTGTAGTGCTAATTTGACTGATTTCTTATTGTCACATAACTCAGGAATTAACTAAATCATTACAAATTTAGATACATATAAGATATTATAAGAAAACCAGTGGATGTCACAAGTTTAGGCCTGGGGGAGAGTGTTGTATGAGTCCTAGTTTGGTGGGGCTCACACTGCATGATCGCGCCTTCCAGTATTCCACTGTAAGTAAGAAAGAGGTATGCAAATATATGCTTAACATTTAACAGTGTTGATAAAAAAGAGAGGAGAGAAAGGGATGACAGGTACTTTGAGGGCTTTTTGGAATTCATGAACAATTATGATTGGATGGGGAAAAAGAAAAACCGAGGGCTAACCTCCCGCAGGTGAGCTCAGGAAAGAGAGAAGGGCTCATCTGGTATGCAGGTAGAGAGGTTTGACCTACAGAATCTTAGAAAACCTCAACAATCTGAGCAGTGATGGCAAGAGGCAAACTAAAGGGATAACAAAAGTCTGCAAAAGTCTCGCACCAAGAGCTTTGGCATGGTGTTCATCATCTCGCTAATCCTAACATGCAGACATTTATGAGAGTAAAGTCAGGTCTTTGCCAGAGTGGGTTCCTTATTTGGGCAACTGGGTCAAATGAAGAAAGGCAAATGTAGGCTGCCGGAGTAAATAAGGAGAGGAAAAACAAAACGAACGAGACCTATCATTCATCAGTGGTTTCCCCCCAATATTCTTAGCCTCCACCTTATCTCCATCTTACTGGTAACACAGGAACTAGACTGAACAGTCAGGTCAAAGGTCTCTACAGAAACGGAGGTAATATAGAAAATAAGAAAATAAAACATGAAATTGTAGATTTTCTTCCTAGGGGTAATTGAGATGATAGTTGAATAATAACATAAGATCAGGTGAAGTCCAAAGACATTTTAGAAAAGCTGGATAAAGTAAGAAAACATCTGTTCGCTGGCATCTGAATGTTAGAGAGACACCAAGACATGTGGGCCAAGTTCTGGAGAGAAGGGAAACACAGACGCAAGCTTGACATTTGGTGCAGCTTTTCTCCTTGGGGCATTTGCTGATTCAAATCTTACAGACTAGGAGCTGAAAAGCCAAGGAGTTCAAAAGACTCTAACCACAGAAGCCAAACGGCAAGAGCTCAAGCTAAAGGCAACAACTAATGGAATGACAAGCTAAGTGTATCTTTAGTCTCACAGGGCTGCGGAAACCATTACATTTAAAGCCTAACAAATACATGGGTAGTTGGGAATAGGGAGAATCCAAACGCTCATATGGTAATCCCAAAGGGCAACACCCGTAGAGGAAGGACAAGACAGAAATAGAGCAACCTTCACACAGACTGAAAAACAGCTTTGAATGAGCTCAAACTGAGAATGGACTAAGGTTTCCAGTCCCTAGAGTAACTGTCTGCCATGGGCAAAAGGAAATCTTTTCAAGAGAACGATAACGACATCCAGAATGTGGAGGTATCTTTATAGTTTCCTAAAATAAGTTAAGCCCAATTTTAATATAAAAAATAATTTGATATACCAGGAAAAAGACTAAATGATCCAAAGCTCAAAAAAAAAAAAAAAAAACAGAACAAGAAAGAAAGAAAGAAAGAAAGAAAGAAGACAATATAAATAGACAAAGGAGGACAAGAGTCACCAGGCATTGGTTAAAAAAAACCAAAACAACTATGATTAAACAAAGAAAATAGACACATGGCAAATAAGCATATGAAAAGATGCTACACATTCCATGTCATCAGGGAATTTTAAATTAGAACAATAATGAGATACCACTACACACCTATTCAAATGGCTAAAATCCAAATACTGAAATACCAAAGTTGTTGACGATGCAGAACAACTCGAATTCTCATTTGTTGCTAGCAGGATACTTGGCAGTTTCTTACAGAACTAAACATACTTTTACCATACAGTGATCTAGTAATCATGCTCTTTGGTATTTACCCATAGGAACTGAAAAGTTATGTCCACATAAAAACCTGCACATGGATGTTTATAACAGTTTCTTTCATAATTGCCAAAACTTGAAATCAACCAAGATGTTTTTCAATAGGTGAATGGATAAACAAGCTGTTGTGTATCCGTACAAAGGAATAGCATTCAGCAATAAAAAGAAAAGGCTATGAAGCCATGAAAAGGCATGGAAGAAGCTTAAATGCATATTGCTAAGTGAAAAAAAGCCAATCTGCAAAGGCTACATGCATATTATATGATTGGAGCTATATGAAATTTAGGAAAAGGCAAAAGTGTGGAGACAATCAAAAGATCAGTGGTTGCCAGAGGTTGTGGGGAGGGAGAAAAGGATGGGTGAAGCCCGGAATTGTAAAGGCAGAGAAACTCCTGTGTATGGTTCTGTAATGGTGGATACAGGTTATTGCACATTTGTCAAAAATCATATAATGTACAAAACAAAGAGTGAAGTGTAAAGTAAAGCATGGACATTAGTTAGTAATAATGTGTCGATATTGGTTCATTAACTATAACAAATATATTATGCTAATGTAAGATGTTAATAATAGGGGAAACTGGGTTGAGAGGTAAGGAAGTATGAGAACTCTGTCCTTTCTGCTTAATTTTTCTGTAAGCCAGAAACAGCTCCAAAATAGTCTGTTAATTTAAAAAACAAATGTAGACCTGCATACAAAACTTGCACGTAAATCCAACCACAGCAGCATTATTCATAAGAGCCCCAAAGAGGAAATAACCCAAATGGCCATTTACTGTGAATGATCAATGAAACACAGTAATAACCACACCATGGAATATTATTCAGCCATAAAAAGAAATCAAGTACTGATACATGCTACAACATAGATGAACCTTGAAAACATGCTAAGTAATTGTATGTTTCCATTTGTATGCAATGTCCAGACTAGGCAAATCTGTAGAGACAAAGTATATTAGTGGCTGCCTAGGGTTCGGAGAAGTGGGAGAGTGAGTGACTTATAGTACATTATTTTTGGGGGGGGGGGGGTGGATGAAAGTTTTACAATTGATTGTGGTGGTAGATGCATAACACATTAAATTGTACACTTTAAATAATATGGAAAGTAAATTATATCTCAATGAAACTATTATTTAAAATTATGATTTTACAGAAATTCAGTCCTTACCTATTATGTATCTATCTGTCTATCTAGCTATCTATCTATCTATCTATCTATCTCTCTATCTGTCTATCTATCCATCTATCTCTCTATCTGTCTATCTATCCATCTATCTATCTATCTCTCTGTCTATCTATCTATCTGTGTGTCTATCTATCTCTCTATCTCTATCTCTCTGTCTATCTCTATCTATCTATCTATGTCTCTATCTATCTATCTGTCTATGTCTCTCTCTCTTCTCTGTCTATCTATCTGCCTATCTCTCTGTCTCTCTCTATCTCTCTGTCTCTATCTGTCTCTCTATGTATCTGTCTATCTATCTGTCTGTCTATATATCTCTATCTCTCTATCATCTATCTGTCTATCTATCATCTCTCTATGTATCTATCTATCTATGTATCTATCTATCTATATCTACCTGTCTACCCATCTATCCTTATGTATAGAACAGTAACAATGGCTTATAAGTCACCTCCCTACATTATTTTATCCTTCCAAAACTCTTGAGAGGTCAGTAGGCCATAGGAAAAGCACTGAGTTCACTGGAACACTTGAAGGTTGAATTAACTGTTTGTGATCACTCAGTCAGTAAATGGTGATGCAGGGAATTCCACACACATCTTCTCTGTCCTCCTTTCCTCCTTCCCTCCCTCCTACTTGCTGACTCTATTCCAGCCACATTATTTACTGATTCTTCCCTGAGGACACTGGCATCCTTCCTCTGGGCCTTGCAGAGGTTATTCCCATGATCTGGAATGCTTTTCCCTCAGATGTCTGACTCATCTGCCTCCCTCTAGACTGTTCAAATTCCACCTTCCCAGTAAAACTTATCCTGTCTACCGTTGAAGTTGAAAGCCTTGCTCCTCTCTGCCCACAATCTCACCTCACCATATACTGCTTAATCTCCATAGCATTTATTCCTGTCGAACCTACCAGAGAATGTACATGGGTTTCTGTTCTCCCCTCCAACTGGAAGATAGGCTGCACAGACTCAGGAATTTTGCCATTATTAAACCTAGTGGAGGCCCAGCAGAACTCTAGGGTCAGCCAGAACTGGGCACAATTATAACTCTCGTGATTTGATATTTTAGTGGGTTAGCTCAGAGCCAAGCCAGTTATTAAAGAGGATCTTTTCTGCTGTTTTAAGCAGCATGGTACATTTGAGGTCAACTTAAATTTTCAGTAATTACAGAGCAGGTATGAACTCTTCCTTTGTTTCTCCAGACACATGAACCCGGATGCCAAATCCATCCTCTCTGGGTGTAGTGGGAATGTATGAAGATGACTGGCCTAAGTCTCAATTGAATAAAAAGATGCCCCAAAAGACATTTCAGCATTTTCAAAAAGTTCAGTCATAAAGTGTGTTTCCTTATCACACATCAGGGATTATCTAGCCTCCAGTGTGGTTTTTGTTTTTTGCAGTAAAAATGTGTCATTTTATATTTTAAATTTGCATTATGAAAATAAGTCTGTACACGAAGTAATACATATCTAATGAATATGAATCATGTCAATTTGGTCATGGTATTTAAAGTTGGCTTTGGCTTTGAAGTATTTTTAAATTCATAGAAAATATTGAACTTCTAATAAAATAAATAAAACATTGTAATAATTGATATTAATAATCAACTTCAAAATTTCTTTGTCTGCATTTTCTGTTCAATTTTAAAAGAGAATTCACTTTCAGTAGTGTTCCAAAGTGAGTGATTGCACCTTCTATGATTTGAAAAAAGATCCGATTGCCTTTAGCTGTTCTTAAGTGCTGAACATAACTGAGAGAAATTGTAACAAGACACTCTCTGTCACTGGCAGGAAATCCATCTCCGTCCTTTGCGGGGGCAGTCCCGAGCCCATGTTTTAACGGACGCGAATGCAAACCGTGGTTCTCACGTGACTTTCTGAAGAGCCCCCGCAGCAGGCCCAGGTACCTTGAGTGGACTAAGTCTCACTTTATGGCAGTGGCATCAGATGGTGGCTACAGAAGGTTGCCGACGTCCCTGTGTGCTCTGACAGGCTCTGCAGACCGGGGGACGAAAGGACCAAGGAACTCTGACCGCCCTCGGGAATCCCAAGTGACTGGAGGGACACCGCGTCAGGGCCCCAGGCAGTGTCGCCCACTGTTCCGGAGGCGGGCGGAGGCTCCGCAGCTTCATTTCGTCCCGTCCCTTCCAGTATTTAAAATTATTGTCAAGATGCTGGGTTAACTCAGGCAGGTCTACAAAGGCGTCCCAAGCAGCAAACATGTCTGTGATGAACAATGAAAGAGATTTGGGATTTGGGGATGCTGCAGGTATTTCTGTCAAAAACTGGCATCACCACAGGCAAGTCCTGTTGCTTCTCTTCATCAGTCTGAGAAAAACATTCTTCTGAGATACGTGCGGCCCACTCAATGCACTGCTCCACGGGTCGGCAGGGATTGGACACATCAGCACACTTAATCAGTCAGGGTGAGTCACCCCAACTCTCCCTCCTCTGGACCTTAGTTCCTCCTGATTGTCACTCGTTACACTGAAAACAGATTTCAGGAGTCAGCACGTGCAGCCATAATGTGTGCCTAATTCCACATCCCAGTCACTGGGACACAGAATTTTGGTGTCTTAAGTCTGGCTCCCACATCACCACTCACATGTGTCAGTTCTTCCTCTACAGCTGAGTCAGTGAGTAAAGACACATAAACAGAAGCAGATTAATACGAACAAGGTTTTATTGACATATATATATGTACATAAAGCTGGGAAAGAGAAAGGCCCATTGAGGCAAATGCATAGGGCGAGAGGAAGCATCTGAAAACAGCAGTGGGCATCCTGCCAGCTCCAAGTCTAGGGAAAACTTGGGTCCGCCAAGTTAACAGTCAAGCCAGGGATGGCACAGTGGATGATACAGCCAGCTGTCTTCCATTCTCCTAACTGGAGCTTCTCAAGTCTGGTGTAGTTCTGAAGTGGGCTCATATGCTCCTCACCCTCCAGCACACACACACACACACACGCACACGCACACACAAACACACACACACACACACACACACACACTAGCACACCCCTGAGGTGTGGTCCTCCGGCTTGCTGTAGGAAGAGAGGAGGTGAAGTTTCACTTCAAGGGGCTGAGCCACTTTCCAGTGAGGCAAAGTCCATTCATGGTGACACACAGTTTGCAGAATAAGATCTGCTCTTCATTTGTTGAGTTTCTTCATAGAAGAAAGGAATTCGCTGGTGGCTCCTATGAAGCCCTGGGCAGGTTATGAGGCTGCCAGACTCCTATGAGCACAGGCACAGCTGCCCTGACCAGGGGCCTGCAAACACAATGCTGGCTCGTCTAAGTCAGAGGGGTGTCCTGACACGGGGACCCCAGTGTTCTTCCTGAGGGTGGAGCTTCCTCTCTAAGTATGGATGCTGCTATCCCCCATGGTACCACCTGGGTTTTGACCAGGGGGGGCCTCAGGTGCTTTGTATGAATGTGGCACCAGAAGTGTATCCAGTCACAGCAGGTGTGGTGCTCACCCAGCACCGGTGAGATGTTGTGCCCTCCATCCGCACCACCTGTGTGTTGGCCAGGTGGGTCCCAGTTGTAAGTGGGAATAGCAGGTCCTCCAATCATGGGCATGATGTTGTTCCCTCCTAGACGACCACCACCTAGATTGTGGGCAGGTGGGCCTCTTGTGCTTGGCAATAAGGTAGAACTAGAAGTGTGTTGAAACCCACGGGTGATGACCACACTTGCAACTGCAACAGATGTGGTGTGCTCTGTTAGAAGGTGGAAAGTGACATGTCCCTTGATAGATTTCTTCTCCTTGGTGATGGAACTTTTACATGTAGATTTTCTCCGTCCAGATGGGCCCTGTGTGCAGTGACGGAAAGTGGGAACCCTAGGGCCTCCCATCGTGGGGATGGTGTTGTCCCCTGCCATCACCGTACCACCTGTACTCAGCCCAGGTGGGCCCCAGGTGTTTGGATTTAAGGTGGAATCAGGTATGTTCCCAAATGCTGGGATGGTGCCTGCCCCTCCTAGTGCAGCAGCCTTGCCGTGGTCAGGTAGATGGCAGGTTGTCTGGCCCAAAGTAGGAACAGAAGCGGTGCTGGGTGCCCCACTTAGTCCTGCCCCGAAGTTACGTGGTCTGGATGCCTGTGAGTGAGTGAGGCCTGCGGCTGACACACCGACCCCAAGGCTCCCACCGGCCGTAGGGGCTGCAGGTCCCATGAACAGTGGGCCCGGTGTGGTGTCGGCAGAGAGCGAGCTACTGTCCCCAGTACTGGGCATCCTGGTGGTAAGTCCGAAGCCAGTAGCAATGGACACAGCCCTGGGGAGAATGCCTGGCTTGTCGCCAAAGGCCGGCTGCGTGTTGCTGGTGGTGGCGAATAGGGAAGCTGGCGAAGCTGCCGGCCTGATGCTGACTCGCGGTGGCTAGGCTGCAGGGGCGACTAGGACTTTATCTTGTGCTGAGGCTGCTGGGTTTCCCAATAGAAAATTATCGTTAGGCCTCTGCCCATCGTTGGCCCCCAGTGTGGCCTGAGACGGGAGACCTGGGTCCAAGGAAGCTTGAAGTGTTGGTCTTATCTGTTGACCACGTTGCAGGTAAATGCGTCGAGGCATGGGCTGAGGCATTGCTACTACTGGGAGGTGTGTTCCCAGAACTAGGAACAGCCCTGTGAAATGCCTGTTGGTTCTGCCTGGAGACAGGCCGAAGGCTGGTGACGGCCGAAGTGACTGTGTAAAATTTTTCTTTCAGTGGCAACCTATAATCTTTAAAATATGGTGAGCATCTTGTCTGTTTTGAAGGGGATATGACAATAAATCTACCAGATGAAAAATCCTGTTAAAAGTACAAAAGCTTTAGTAATTTGCTCAGTGTGGTGGTTTTATGCTTCTTTTTCTTTTTCTCCCTACGGTGACGGCCGAAGTCGTAACTGGGGGGCTGGGGAAAACAGGAGCCGAATGTAAAATGACAGTCTGGGAAGGAGGTGTGGTGTCCATAGGTACAGTGTCAGAGCTGCTGCCTGCTGAAGCACCGGTGACGGCCGAAGTCGTAACTGGGGGGCTGGGGAAAACAGGAGCCGAATGGAAAATGACAGCCTGGGAAGGAGGTGTGGTGTCCATAGGTACAGTGTCAGAGCTGCTGCCTGCTGAAGCACCGGTGACGGCCGAAGTCGTAACTGGGGGGCTAGGGAAAACAGGAGCCGAATGGAAAATGACAGCCTGGGAAGGAGGTGTGGTGTCCATAGGTACAGTGTCAGAGCTGCTGCCTGCTGAAGCACTGGTGACGGCCGAAGCCATAACTGGGGGGCTGGGGAAAGCAGGAACCGAATGGAAAATGACAGCCTGGGAAGGAGGTGTGGTGTCCATAGGTACAGTGTCAGAGGTGCTGCCTGCTGAAGCACCGATGCTGGCCGGAGCTGTAAATGGGGGGCTGGGGAAAACAGGAGCCGAATGGAAACTGACAGCTCCGGAAGGGGCAGCAGTGTCCATGTAGACGCTAGGCTGCAAGGTCACACTTCCAGAAGCCGTGACCATGCTGGTGGAAGGAATTGCCACAGAAGTCCTGGGCTGCCCAGTTACAATAGGGGGATCGCTGGTAGGGGCTGGAAGAGGGGTAGGTGAGTTTAAAGGAGGGGTAGGAGCTACACAGATGGGTGTTGGGGGTTCTTTTTCATGCGACGGTGGCTGGACCTTCCTTACGTTCTTGGGGATCTTTTTCCAGCGACACTGAATGTTCTTCTCCAAGGTGCCTGGGTGTTTGGCAGCAGCTAAGCACGGAAGCTTAGGAGGAGGGGGCAGCTCACCTCGATCCCACGTCAGTGCCTCGTTCCCCGACGGGGGCGACCTCAGCCCTGGCAGCGGCAGAAAAAGCGGCAGGGGAATCTTCCGCTTCCAGGGCCTACTGCTGGTAGATAGCAGGGAAGAGGAGCTACTTGTTGGGATGCGTGAAGACTCTTCAGGCTGCAGCTCCTTCCCAGACGTCAGTGAACCTGGTGATTTGGGCCGGTGGTCTTCACCCAGCACTTTTTTTGTTGGCCTCTCCAGCAGCAGGGAGCAGCATGCGGTTGGGGCAGAGGACAGCACGGCATGGGATGGGGCCTTCACCTCCCTCTTCTCACCTCCTTCCGGGGCTGTCATTTTCCATTGTGCCCCTGTTTTCCCCAGCCCCCGTCTCCTCAGTGGGAGGTGACTGGATGGTACCGGCTTCCTGACGTTGACTCCCTGCTCAGGGCAGAAGGCAGGCGCTGGAGCAGCAGGGTGGTCCCGGTCAGATGTGGCAGCCTCCCAGGAGGGCAAAACCAGCGGGTGACAGCCCACCGGGGCCCCACGGCGGGGCGGGCGGCGGGGCCGGCGGCGGTGGCGGAGCCAGGTATGAAATTTGCATAGTAAATTGCCCATGTAGGACCGGTTGTGCGCCAAGCGATCCGAGAACAGAGTGAAACTGGGAGAGCTTCTCCTTAGCTTCACCTCCTCTCAAGGTCTAGCACGCACTGGACACTGGATGGCTCAGCCTGGCGCTTGTGACATGTCCATTGTACTCGTCACAGAGAAAGGGCGGGCGGGGCAGGGCGGGGGGCGCATGCAAGCCCAGCCCCTGGAGAAACCCCGGCCCAAAGGCAAAGGGCGGGGCCCCAGAGCCCGACCCCTTCTGGACTTTCTAGTGGCTGGGACTTCTCGCTGTGGGTGGCAGGTGTTTGGCACCGGATGGACCACCATGCGGAGACTGTTGGGGACTGTGGAAGCCTTCTCCTCCAGAGCTCACCCTGCCTGGGCACTGGCTCTGCAGGCCCCTCAGCCCTGCGTATGTATCGGCCAGCCCTTCCCCCCACAAGGGGCCCAGGGACCAGAGCCTGTTCAGAGCTGAGTGCAGGAGGCACCCAGAGCTTGCCAGGCTGTGGCCCGCCTCCTCCAGGGACCTCCCCAGCTTCTCTGCGAGGCCTGATGACGGGAGCACCTTCTCCAGGGCTGCTCAGCTGCCAGCATCACCATGAGCCAGGTGGCGAAGGTTTCTGAGCAGGGGATGCAGAGCCCTGACCCGCCTGGGTGCTGCAGCCCACGATGTCCCTTCCTGGCAGATAGGTTCTTTCTTCACTTCCTTTTCGAAATTTGGTAAAACAACATTTAAACCTTCGACTGTTCTTCAGGTTATACAGATGGTAGTGGCTTAGCTAGGATTCGAAGCAAGGCTGTGTGATTCCAGAGCTCGTGCTCTGGACTGTGGCGCCTCCTTATCATATATGCTTCATGTGTTACTTTTGTTTTTTTTTCTTGTGGCCCTTATGGTACTTAGCCCTAAGTGCCATACGTGTGATGAACACGTACACTGCCCTGTAGGAGGTCTTCTTTTGTTCAACGCATGAATTGGTCATCCACCACACGGGGTTCTAGTCTCAGAAGATACAGGTCAGGGAGCACCAGCTGTCAGCATAGCAGCGCCCCACATTTCTAATTGAGGCTTGCAGCCCAGATTTTCCCTTTGGTCTAGTGTGAAGGATCCAGATATGTAAAGCTTATATTCTAGACAAATCATGGGCTATCCGGAAAGAAATTCACCAGTAAATTATTCCAGTTTCTCTGGCCTTCCTGGAGTATATCCAGTAAGGCATCTCATTCATGTCTGGCAAGCAAATATATCGTTTATTGCAACTTCATCGTGGAGTGATGTATTGGTTTAAAGTACGATCAACACAATTTGGTCATTGTGAGTATGCCAGCTGGGTCCACTGTTTACTACACATATGTAACTCTAGCGATTCTTACGCCCAAGAGAGGAGACATACTCTTGGGTGTCTAGGGCAAGGGAAACATGTGTTGTTATTCAGGAGCTGGAAGCTTCAGCATGACAGGAAAGAATTGAAAAATCCTGGTCTACACATGACTTTACCTTGTTTGAAACTTGTTTCTTTGGCTTGCTTCATTGGAGTGTTTTCTGTCTCCTGGGGCTGACATTGTGTGTTATGTATCACGCATGTGACATGTAGAAGTTTCAGAACCCAGAGTCATATAGATCAATAAAAATGTATTTATATATTTTAGTTTAAAATCTATTGAAAATAACACTGGGCATAATTCATATATTCCAAAATTAGTTTGACCCTCTGCCCATGAGATTCTTTTTATGATATGTGACAGCTAATTTGGACTTCCATCCCCAATAAACTTTGAGGTTTGAGGACACAAAAGGTTTTGCTCAGACCTAAATTCTGTCTGAAAAAAAGGGCTAAGTATTATAAGCCCTTTCTAACCTCTCCAGGAGCAGAAATGATTTACAGCTGTGGCATTGAACCATAGTTCCTTGATCTCATTTGAGAAGAGTTCTGTAAGAAACGATGTCTTGATTTTTGTTTGTTTTGTTTGTTCCCTGTTTTCTTGTCTTACTTACCAACAATCCATTGTAATTCATGAGTTAGTATGGCAGCAGGCTGGGTGTTCCCTGGAGCTCATTAAATGAACTTTTGTTCCTCAAATGATGTTTGTCTCCTTGTTTTCAGCCCCTCTTCTTTCCTCTGCCCTTTACTATAACCAGAGCTCAGCAAAAGCTGACTGGCTTTGTGCAGACCCTACTTAGGGTAGTCTTTTCTTAATTATTTTATTCATGGCTCCTCCATTTCATTGTTTGCCTTCTCAAAATGTGTTGCAATCTTTCTGTGGTTGATGACTTCCACAATGTCTTGGCTTTTATTGGTTGCTTAATTTTGGTTCTTTATCTCATGTGATTGAAATTTTGAGTTTATACATGTCCCTCCTTAACGAGGCTTTAAGGGCAGGAGTCGTTTCTAATCCTTAGCACAGAGCAGATGCTTTTTTTTCTTTTTAGATGCTTTTTAATGATGATAAAATGTACGGTTTAAATCACTCATTTTACAATAATTTTGCTTTAGGTTGTGACAGAAATAAAGTTTCCAGAAGTTGTGTTCCTGCAATAAGAAATAAAGATGTGACCTTCCAGTTGTGTAAAGCTCACGAATGCTGTGTAAGTGCGTCGGGTGCAATAAGGAACCTGGAGCTAAATGGGCTAGTTCTGAGAGAGAGAGACTTAACTATGTTAACAAAGGTAAGCCTTCATTGTGTCCTGCCAACATTTGATAGTTGCTTTTGGGGCAAACTAAACGGGTAAAATTTTAAACTGTTCTCCCCATTAAAGGGATTGAACAAATAGGCCACTTTGGTGCACCTGTGTCTTGCGAATTGTCCAATTGGAGATGGAGGTTTAGAAAGTGAGTTTCAGTCTTGTTTAAGTCTCTTCCCATCAGACTGGTCTCGTGATTTCCTACACGCCATGTTACTTCCTGTCTACCTTTTCTTGGTGGTGTTCATGCCTGGATTGTCTCCTGTACCTGCTCAAACCTTGGTCCATTCTCATTTGTACCATGGAAGTTTGTCATGCTGGATGCTGTCAGAACGAATTTTACTTAAGTTTGTGTTAAGCCGCAAAGCACACATTTTGTATAATTTCTGTTTTTTGTGTTTGTTTATATTTTTATGGTTTCTCTTCAAGAAATATTATGAGAAGGGAAATAGCAAGATGTAAAGAGCAAAAAAGTCATCATTCTCTTTAAATTGTTAGAACATGTATCTGCAATCATAATTATAATGCACTGTGGTATGTGTTAAAATAGGAAATATATGTAATGTCCCGTAGGAGCAGCAGAGTCAGTGGTGTTAGTGGGGGTGTGTCACGGAAGTAATCACAAAGCAGGTGACTGTTGGTTGGGGTCCTGAAACATTAGTGTGTGTTCCCTGTGTCCAGTAGTGGTCTGGAGGGGTCAGGAAGCCTGCCTTTCAGTTTGAGGGAACAGAGGGTTTGAGGTCCTCTCTCTTCTATTGCTCCAGTATACTGCATAGCAGCTAATAAAATACTGGGTTTATAGTTGACATTTAAATCGCTGATTGATCATCAAGATTGGGATGTATCATTGGAAATGAAAATAGGAAGAGTCTTATGCTTTTTAGGTTTTTCTTTTTTTTTCCTATGTCTCAGAAGGCTCTTTGACGGGAGACTTTTTATTCTCCCATACAATTCCATGAATACTTTGACCCTGGCACTTATTTTAATGGCATTTTCAATTTATAAATGTCTTTGAAACACATATTGTAAACTATTTGAGGGTAATGACCATGGCCATTGGTGGCACATCTTAGATGTGCATCGTGTTAAGTTTTTTTTTTTTAATTTTATTTATTTATTTATTTATTTATGGCTGTGTTGGATCTTCGTTTCTCTGCGAGGGCTTTCTCTAGTTGTGGCAAGCGGGGGCCACTCTTCATCACGGTGCGCGGGCCTCTCACTATCGCGGCCTCTCTCTCTGCGGAGCACAGGGTCCAGACGCGCAGGCTCAGTAATTGTGGCTCACGGGCCCATTTGCTCCGTGGCATGCGGGATCTTCCCGGACCAGGGCTCGAACCCGTGTCCCCTGCATTGGCAGGCAGACTCTCAACCACTGCGCCACCAGGGAAGCCCTGTCTCCTTGTTTTCAGCCCCTCTTCTTTCCTCTGCCCTTTACTATAACCAGAGCTCAGCAAAAGCTGACTGGCTTTGTGCAGACCCTACTTAGGGTAGTCTTTTCTTAATTATTTTATTCATGGCTCCTCCATTTCATTGTTTGCCTTCTCAAAATGTGTTGAAATCTTTCTGTGGTTGATGACTTCCACAATGTCTTGGCTTTTATTGGTTGCTTAATTTTGGTATTTCTACAGTTTTATTTAAATATGGTTTCAGGAGGAACAGAAAGTCAATGTTTCCTAGTCTGCCCTCTTGAGCTGAAAATCCCTGTTGATTTTAGCATCCAGTGTTCCCATGGGAAAACACCCAACCCTGGCATTAATAGATGTAACACTCAAGATTTCAGCTTTTCTTGAGCAATCACTAAGGATTTAATATGTGGTCATTTCTAATGGGAAATTAATAACTGTCTCATGGAGTTGATTTGAGGATTAAATTAGATAATGAACATGAAAATGCTTTGTAAGTTGTAAAAATCTATAAAAATGTTTTGTGTTATTATTTGATTGTTTATGTTCTGTTCTGTTCATTCCACAGAATCATCTTGAGAACACATACTGTTTTTTATGTACCTGGTATATATCTCAATTAGTTTGAAGAATTTCCCAGATACCTGTTAATATGTAGTTCTCCAATTCCAATCTTGCCACGTCCTGTACCACATAGGAATTTGATTTCTCTTTCTTTCTCTGGGTTGTTCAGAACCCAACGAAAGAACAATGGAATGGCATCAAAGAGATCAGGGTTCTTGACCCAGATTTACCATAAAATAATTGTGTCCTCTTGGGAAAATTATAGTTATTCTAGGCCCCTTTCCTTTTCTTTACTTTGACAGAGCTGCACTAGATGACCCCAAATAACATTGCACTCTTTCAGTCGTAGCTTAGATGTGATTGGTTTTCTGAAACAAATGAAGACAATGACACGTGAAGCTGTGCAACATCTCTGTAACTATGTTTTCTTAGAGTTGCCTCCATTGTACAGATGATAAGATGGCTGAGCACAGAAGCAGATGTTTTGACCAGAGGTTCCAGAGTAAATGGAGCTAAACCACAAGTTTCCTTCTTTCCTGACGCTCACTTAGCCACAACATAGGCTTCTGAATATTAAGCTGTAAAGCATATTATCAGTATAGTTTAAAAGAAGCTGTTCTTCTAGGATTTCCAATTAATAGCAGGAGGTTTTGAAATCCTTAAAAGATCATCTAATTTTGTGAGATTTACGGCTCTATTTTCCTGTCAAGCAAGTTGTATTAGTGCCAGACAATCATCTGAGCTTCTGGATGCTTCTCTGAACCTCTTGAATTTTTCTTCTTGCTCTCTGAAATTCATTCCAGATAAGCCTTTTTGTAGAGAGTATGGACAGACTTGTCTATTTTCATGTAAGAAAGCGATGCAGTGAGTCAGGATGGGGGTTAAGCCCTCATTCTCAGAGTGGTATTGAGCTCCTGGTGAAATATAATGATCATTTCCTCAGAATAGAAAAGCAGTTATCTCAAGTTTTTAATGCCATTAACTATTTATACATTTATGTATAATACATACATTTATTGTACCTACGAGGTGTGTTCTCTTCGGGAAGTACAAAGCTATTTGAGACATAGGTTGTTCATTTTTTTGTTTTCCCACAAATACTGTGACCCTTTGAGCAGGAAGGTCTATATTTTACTAACATCTAGAACAAGCAGCTAACACGGTATCTAAGATGTAGTCAATAAATATGAAATAGATAAATGAACACATTTTAAAGGAAGGGCCAGGACATGAACAAATAGAAAATTTTCCTGTTCAGTCACAAAGCCACAACAGACATAAAAATGATACAGACAACAAGTGCTACGGTCATTCAAAGAAGGCATAGAATAGATACAATGAGGATCTCCTCTATGGCACAGGGAACTATACTCAATATTTTGTAATAACTTCTACGGGAAAAGAATCTGAAAACGGAATCACTGTGCTGTACACCTGAAACTGACACGACATTGTAAATCAACTATACTTCAATTAAAAAACAGACAACGACAACAACAAAAAACCAAAGAGGTCGTAGAAGTTCTTATGAGATTCCATAAGAGAAGAGAAGCCAAATGAGGACAGGAGAGAAGGCTTTTGAATCAGTTCAGAGGAGAAGTCACAGAGGAACTAGTGTTTGACCTGAACTTGAGATTAAGATTAAGATGAATTAATCTTAATTAATTAAGATTGCAACACAGGGATATTACAGATGAAGGTAATCACATAAACTTACTATACTGAAACTTGCAGAGGTTATGAGTGTTGTTCAAGATCCCAACGCAAGTGCATTGTGGAATCAGAATTTTAAGTGAGGCCTAATGAACTAAAAACAAACACAAAAACAAGCCCTTCCTGTGATAACCACGTTGCCTTTGAAGTCTTTTTTTTGGTGGGTTGGTAGAAACTGGTCCAGGAATGACTAGTTCTGTCCCCCCGCGGCCCCCAACCCCCGAGTTGATCCTCAAAGTTTCCTTTAGAATGGACTTGCTAAAACGCAGACATGTAAGTATTCATGACGCCTGTGTCCAATCATTTCTCCTGCCATTGCCTACTTCGCTTCTGGATTATAAGAACAATTCACTGTCTTCATTTATGCTTTTCCCTCCTCCAAGAATTCCTTTCTCCCTATGGGGCACCTGGGACACCCACTTCATTTTTCAAAACTCAATTTACATATTATGTCTTTTGTGCACTCTTCTTTTTAGTGTTGTGATCACACGCTCCTTCTTGCTACCCTTGCACTTCTGCATGCCTGATTGTTGCACTCGCCAAACTGTATTGTGACTGTAGTTTTTACATATCTCTGTGTTCTCCTAGGCAACATTCCTTGGGGCCAGGGACTACCTTTTTACATCTGTTGATGCTGCCTTAGCATGTTACTTGTTGTGAAGTAGTTAGTTATAAAAATGAGATTGGAATAAATTAAAAATTGTTATGTACATATTACTTATTATCACTTTACAGATATAACAGGAAAAAATATTAATGTTGGTGCTGAAAGTTCACTTCTAGTAAACGGTGGTGGTACTTGACTCTACTTATAATATTTTCCCCACTATTTTATATCTTTCTACCTGATAGCTCTTCTTTATTTCCATCTATGTTTCTTTATTGCTAAAGCAAGAAAAACGGGTATGAGGGTAGGGCTAGGCCATACTTGGTTGGAATAGTAAAGAAATTGTGTGGGGTTTTGGTGAGGAAATCCTGAAGCATACAGGTCTGCATCTTCCCTTTGAGGCATGTGGAGGGGTCTGCTTCTAAAGAGTTTTATTAGCAACTAGTCAAGATGCTTTTGCACAAGGCTCCTGATTAGCTGTTGGTATACTAAGAGTGAATCAGAGTTAGCGTAGTTTCTGATTTCTTTTACATTGTCAATGTGGATGATCATTTTTTACTGCTGGGGGTGGTGGTGGTGGGGAGTGAGGGAATGTTCCTTTCCTGCTCCTGATGGTTCAGTCCCGTCAAGAGAGCTCTTAGGGTCATTTCAGCCCTGCTTCTTTACTGACTCTGCCCCAGGGTGATCAAGTGACTTATATAGAAAGCTTGAAAAGAATTAAGTGAGCATGCTTGCCTTGACTAATTCTGTCCTCTCCCTTGAGAGTGTGAGTGAGTGTCTTCTGTTTCTCTCATTCTGTGTATTACGAGTTAGTAAATCTGCCCAATTCTGGGGTTCCGTTATGTGATCATTGCGTTCAAACTGGATTCTCAAGCCAGGGTTATCAACAGTAACAGGAATGTTCGGCCCTCCATCTTTTCTCTTTTATCTTATTTCCTGCTTTATTCCAAACCGAATGGAATTAAGGCATTGTACTTGCTGGAAGGTAATGAAAAGACCCTAACATTTGGTGCATTACCTGGGAACACTGAGAAATAAAAAGAAAGGAGCAGGCATTTTGGAGAGGAAAATGTCCATGTGGAAAATATTTTGGTACTGCCAAGGAAGGTAGTCTAGTGCCTTGGTCTTTAATGTATGGTGGGAAGTTGAGACCTTTGACTGTTTGAAAATATTTAGGTTTGTGCAGTAAACTGCTGAAGCCTAGAAAAGGTTTAATGCATGCTGTATAAGTGTCCTCCGTGCTTGCTGGGAGACTAATAAAGTTGGAGGCTTAACACAATAGAAGTTTACTATCTCACAGTTGTAGAGGCCAGAAGTGTGATATCAAGGCGTCAGCAAGGCTGCTCTCCCTACAGATGCTCTAGGGGAGATTCTATCCCTGCCTCTTTCAGCTTCTGGTGGTTGCCAGCTTCCTTGGCTTGAGGCCACATCACTCAGTTTTTGTCTCTGTCTTCACATCACCCCCTTTCTGTGTCTGTATCTTCCCTTTTGTCTGTCTCAAATGTCCCTTTGCCCTTCTTGTATAATAAGGACAATTGTCATTCTATTTAGGACCCATCCAGATAATACAGGATGGAAATCCCATCTCAAGATCCTTAATGACATTTGCAAAACCTTTTTTTCAAACGAGGTAACAGTCAAGGATTAGGACATGGATATATACTTGTTGGATGGGGCCACCATCCAACCCACTATACCAGCCGTAAGATACTTTGATTTTGGCTGATGGCTGCAGCTTATGGCGTGGGAGAGGGGCTGTTTCTTTAGAGCCACTTAAGTAAAAGTCTGACATAAAGAAAAGGGGCGTTAGGGAGTTGCAGGTGACTGAGCAATATCTGGAGCGGAATGAATAAGGCACCCACCTGGAGGATCTTTAGTATACAGAGACCTTTACCTGGCACTTGACTTGAGAGTGTGCAGGATTTTACAGGGCAGGAAAGTCTCAGGCAGCCGTCCACCTTGCCTTACTCTTCAGGTAGAGTTTTCCCAAGCAGGCTTGACTGAGACAAAGACTCAATTGTAAGGAAAACATGTTTTGTAGAAATTGTCGGCATTGACACATATGGTCTACCGTAGGCTCAAGTGACTCCCTTTACATGTGGACCCAAGCTGACACTGGATTTGTCAATTATGTTGGAGAAAGAAGTGTTCTCTTAAAGGCAGCCGCCTTTGGTCTATGCAGTTCCATAGCAGGAGGCAGTGAAAATGGCCATGGCGGCATAGGATTGTCAAATCTACACATCAGAACTGGAGGTGTAATGTCACTCGACAGAAGCCATAATCAGTTCAGTACTGCAGTGTGAACCACAAAGTCATCCAGGAGGAGGGATAACTCAAGAGTCCACGTGTGACAGATGCTCAGGGCTGTGCACTGCACATGGCAAATTCATAGTGACAAATCAACGTGAGGCTAAAAGATTCTTCCTGTTTCGAAGTTGGCAGGTCAGAAATTTCAAATAAATGGCATAGACTAATGGACATCCTAGTGAGGCTAAAACGAAAGAGACTTTATCTTTCTCTCAAATGCCATTGAGTTTCTGCTATGTTCTTTGGTCGAATTCTGTACTGGATTCTGGGAACAAAAATGTGCCTAGTTTCACTCTTCTAGGAGTGGGGGATTGGCTTGCTTTTGAGATTGTTTTTAAATTTGGGGGATAGTGCTGTAAAATCAAATTGTATCTTAGGAACTCTTTAGACTCTTTAAAAGCATGGTTCACGAGGGACTTGATAAACTGATAAAACAGCCAAGGCCCTAAGAGACCCACACCCGTGTCAGTGACAGAAGTCCAAGCTACAGATACTGAAGGAGCCCTCAGTCCCATTCAGGCAATTAAAGCCCTGTCACTGAGAATGAACCAAATGTACATTTGGGAGGATTGTTTATGGACATTTAGGACTTTGGATTTTTAACCCACAGTAACAAGGACACTTGATTTCAAAATTGGGCTTTAATACTTTGGGACCTTAATTCATAAGAGCGTTTAATGTGTGCCCTTTTAATTTCTCTGTGAAGAATTTGATACCGGCAAAGGTGTACTTTCAAATTTGCAACATTTCTATGATTTCTGAATTGTATTACTGGATGCTTTTATGTATTTAACCTTAGTGTGTCATTTAACCTCATCAGCTTTCTGTGGTTAGCTGTGCTATGGATGGCTGGTCGAACAAAAAGTTGTTTCTGATCATTGGATATGAGTAGCCCTGGAGTTAATTTAAATTAATGCAATTTCTCACCCATATCAGAGACTTCTGGGATGAAACTCTAAGTCGTCCACCAGCAGTTCCCGGAGGCCACTCAAATGAGTAGCCCCATAAAAGTGTGAGCAGGACTGTCCTGATAAAGGTCTATTCTTTTTCCTGAAGGGAGAGTGATATTCCGTTAATTACAGGTTTAAAGGCATAGTTGAGTGGGTTAAGAGATTGAAAAAAACAGGGAAGCGTTAGTGACAATCTCCCTTCTCATTCCTAATGGTACCTCCATGTGAAGGGAATTTGATTAGTATAACTTTTAACTTCCCTGCTCTTATATTCACTGACACTGGCTGGGTGAGGTGACCTACTTGACTGGCAAAGTTAGGAAGAATAACTGGCCATGCTTTGCTAAGCTCTTCTTTCCTTCCTCTTGGGAGTGAGTCTGGTGATAGAGAGACAAAAGTTCTCTGCTCCACTGTGGACATGCCCCTTTCACATGGGTTTGCCTGGAACCAACTTGCTGCAACAAAGTGTGTAAGTCTGGATAATTCTAGAATTCAGTTGACAGACTCACTTGGCTGCCTCATGAAGCCCCTTTTTCCAACATTGGCTCTAACAGTAAAAAGTGACGTAATGTGTGGGCTCCAGTGCAAAATGAAAATATAGTGCCTCTTGTTCAAACTGCAAAGAAAAAGTGTTGTTGAAAGTATTTGCACTGGGGTGCATAGTGTCCTTCCCAAATTCATGTTCACCTGGAACCTGTGAATGTGCCCAAGTAAATTCTTTTTTCAGATAGAATCGAGATAAGCTGACATCATACTGGATTAGGGTGAGCCCTAAATGGGTTCTATGGGTTGTTCTCTCTTCTCTTTTTCATCTTTTTCAGCCGAAGTGTTTGGCTAATATTGGGAAGTAACACGAGTAAGAAAGGATATGATAAGATTCCTTGGACATTCTTGTTTCTTAAAAAACAACTGCTTTCTTTCTGTGTTAGAAGTAAGTTCCGATTCAGATGGAAAGCGTGGCCTCCCGGAGCTGTTAACACCTTCACTTAGTCTTGGATGTGACCAGTAGCACAGAATTCTGGTGGAACTCAGTAAGACTCCAAATGGGTACGAAATAAGCATGTCATGGAAAGCACGCCATAAGCAGGGTGAAAACTAGATGGGAATGGGGCAGCAGGAATGGTGGCAGACACACATATTGCACATGTCTCCTCTGCTCATGCGTATATTTTATTGTCCCATAAATTTTACTTACAAAACGTAAGTTCAAAGATAAAATCATTAAGAATTTCAAGACAGCAATAGCAGAGCATGAAAGCAAGCAAGCGTGGGGCCCTTCTGAGCATGGCTCATGCGGGACTTGATCAACTGGTAAAAGAGCCAAGGCTCTGAGATATCCACACCATGTCAGTGACAGAAGTCCAAGCTAGAGATATTGAAGGAGCCCTCAATGCCACTCAGGCACTGAAAGCCCTGTCACTGAGAATGAACCAAAATGTAAATTTAGGAGGATAATTTATGGACATTTAGGACTTTGGATTTTTAACCCACAGTAACAAGAAAACTTCATTTCAAAAGAAAATGTGAGGTCTTCAAGTTTGCTTTGGTTATTGAGGGTCCTTTGTGGTTCCATATCAATTTTGGAGTCGTTTCTTCTATTTCTGCAAAAATAGGGGATTTTGATAGGCATTGTATTAAATCTGTAGATAGCTTTGTGTAATATGGACATTTTAACAATAGTTCATGAACATGAGATGTCTTTCCATTTATTTATGTCTTCCTTAATTTCTTTCAGTAACACTGTAGTTTTCAGTGTACAAGTCTTTCATGTCTTTGGTTAAGCTTATTCCTAAGTATTTTATTCTTTTTGATGCTATTGTAAATGGAATTGTTCTCCTAATTTCTTTTTCGGATTGTTCATTGCTAATGTGCAGAAATGCAAGTGATGCGTATATGTTGATTTCATATTCTGCAAACAAACTTTGCTAAGTTGTTTTATTAGTTCTAATAAATTTTTTGTGAAATATTTAGCATTTTCTACATCTTTTCCAATCGTTTCCCTTTCAGCCTAAGTGTATCCTTCAATCTAGGGGACCTTTTGACCTCCATCTTAGGCTTTCATCTTAATTCTCAACTTATTCAGAGTCTTAGTTGGTTAGTGTTCTCCTTATTGTTTGCCACTTTGGAGAATCCAACAACATGTTCTACTCAAGGTGAGACCTCTTTTCTCTTCCACCTCTGAAGCTGAATATCACTTATTACTTACTTCATTCTCTTAGAACTTAGCATTCGAAGTTTCAATGGTGATCTTTCTTAAAGGAGGTCAATATGCTCACCGAATTCAAGACCTCTGGTGAGTTGTGTCAAGTGTGTAGGAATCATATTAACTTGTTGGCTGTTAGCACCCCTGTTAGAACCTTTCTAAAGTGGCGTTTGAGCTTGATATTCAGGTTTATTGGACACCGCATTAAAGAGTTTAACAGAATAAGAGTAGGCTGGTCTTTCCTAAAGCAGAGTTTATCCAAGGGTGACCTTGTAGCCACCTGCATCAGATTCATCCCCGTTGAGTCATTGAGTGCCCTCAACCCCCCTAAACTGTAAACTCCTTATAGGCAAGAATTATGTTTTATAGCTCTTGTTCCCCTTCCCTCTACCTAAACATGCCTGGAATAGAAGGTGCCTCTACGAACAGGTGTTGCTTTATTTTAAACTACATTAAGTACATGTATATGTTCATTTCCCTGTGGGAAAGGAGGCTACATTCCACAGGATTCAAATATCAAGCCTTTAAACTTCCTTGAACCCATAGATATATAAATAGTTGCATAACTATCCTCCCTCTATACAACTCTAAGAGGATCATATCAAAGTATGGTCATTAATTGTTTTTCATTGCAAACAGATAATAAGCAAAGTGAAAGGAACTTCTTCCACCAAAGTAAAGGCCAAAGTTCAAAAAGTCAAATGAATATGGGATTTGTTACTATTCTAAATAGGAAAGAACACTGACAAGAAATATCACAGTGCTGGTTGCTATTATCATCTTTTCATTTTCCATTCCAGTTGTTTATATTATCTTCATGGGATTTCACTGAAGTTATCAAGGTTTTTTAATAGTCAAATTAAAAAACGAAATCCCTTGAAATGCCAATACAAAGAAAAATGAGTCAGAACATGAAAAAATGTTTTACACAAGTTGACAACATATATTCTTGGCTCATTTCTCTTTTTGAGACAAGTTCCATCTTATTCACACCCACATGTACAATAGACTGAATAAAATACAACCCCATCACTCGATGGTGATAAAAAAAGGAAAGACAAGCTGGTTCCGAAAATTCCTCTATTTATTCCTAGTGTCTTGTTGCATCTGGCAAAAAAGAGCATTTTGAAATATTCTCTAAGGTTTTGTATTTTATTTTATAATAATTTGTTTATTTATCTCAATGTAAATATTAAAAACGCATGAGAAATATTTTAACATTTGGCATTTGACTATTCCTATCTATTTCCTTAATGTTTCCTTTGCCTCGTATGATGATCTTTTGGGATAGACAGCACATACCACTCTCATACTCCCCAGACACTACAGCCCCATACGCATGCAAAATAGCTCGTGGGGATGTGTTAACATACACTTGGTTGAGGCAGGAAGGCTGTAGAATACATCGTTTTTACACCTCAACATTTTAAGTGTTTTTGGAAAGTAACCCTAGTTTGAGTGCAAGATCCATCGATTTATCAAATGCATTTCAGGTATACCTAGGTATGTCCAGTCAAATGGTAAGGCTATATTACTGGGAGACTATTTACATGAACAAGTGAAAAGACATCAGTGAAAGAATATATTATAACCAAGAGTCAGATATAATACATCAGTCAAATAGAATGTAGATCCCAGAAACATATCCACACATATAAGGACAACTGATTTTTCAACAGAGCTGCAAAGCCAATTTTGAGGAGAAAGGATAGTCTTCTTGACAAATGTTGCTGGAAGCATATAGCACACGGATATTGTGCCTAGATAGCCATATGCAAAAGTATGACCTTTGATCCCTACTTCACACCATATAAAGAATTAGCTAAATGTAGATCAAAACATAAATCTCTGAAACTTGGACAAAATCTTTTTGACCTTGGGTTAAGCAAAGATTTCCTAGAGATGACACCAAAAACAAGACCCATAAACGAAAAAAAATGATAAATTGGATTTCATCTTTGGAAGCCATTATTAATAAAAGAAAAGCCACAGGTTGGAATATTTACAAATTATATGCCTGAAAAGACTTGTGTCTCTAACACGTATAGAACTCTCAAAAGTCAGTAATTAGAAAAAATTTTAAAAATTAACAATATGGGTAAAAATATTTAAAAAGAGATCCTGCCAAGGAGGTGTACGGATGCAAATAAGCACATGAAGTTGCTCAATGTAATGAATTATTAATGAATTATTATCTAAATGAAAATGAAAGCCCCAGGAGATACCACTACACACCTATTGAATGGCTAAAATTAGAAAAGTCCAAGCACACCAAGTATTGGTGAGGCAGTGTAGGAACTGGAAGTCTTTTACACTGCTAGTGGGAAGGAAAATGGTACAGTCACTTCAGTCAACAGTTTGGCTGTTTCTTTGTAAGTTGAACATACACCTACCGTATGATCCAGCCTTTCTGCACCTAGATATTTATGCAAGAAAAAGAAAGCATATGTTCATACAAAGACTTGTACGTGGATCATCATAGCATGTTTATTTTTAATAGACAGAATTGTAACAACCTCGGGCACCCATCAACAGGTGAATGAGTAAACATACTGTGGTATACTCATACAGTGAAACACTACTCAGCAAAACAAAGTGATCAACTATTGATACCCACAAAAATATGAGTTACTCTCAAAATAATTACATTGAGTGAAAGAAACCAGATAAAAGAGTCCTCACTGTGTGAATCCATTTATATAAATTTCTAGAAAACTCCAAACACATCTCTAACGATAGAAAGCATATCAGTGATCACTTGGGGATGTGGAGGGGTGGAATGTGAGGGGAAAAAAGGGGCTTTATGAATGAGGCATAAAAACACTTGCAAGTGATGGATATGTTCCTTTTCTTGATTGTGTTGGCAGTTCCATGGGTACATGCATATTTCAGAAATTAAATTGTGTTCTTTAAGTATGTGCAGTGTACTGTGTGTCTGTTCTATTTAACAGAGCCATTACAAAAAGGCTAAGAACAGACGTTTGTCTCAACAAATAAATGTAGCAAAGAACAGAAAAGTCAAGTACAGTATGATCTCTGTCAGTTGAATTTTCCTATAGTTGATTTCCCTCAAAAAATATATCCCAGTTCTTAAAAGAGATGGGACTCTAGTAAAAGGTAAAAAAAACCGGCAAAGCCATCAGCAGGGTGAGCTCCAGCTACTTTTCAATTGTGAGACACTAGGTGCACGGTGCAGACATGCTAGGGTGTTTGTTCTTCCTGCCCAATATCTTGGAGAGGATATTAAACACCCCCGTTAAATGCCTGCAAGTGATGGCCAGAGTGGAGTTTGGAGAATGATGGCTGTGATCTTTAATATGGTTGTGCCTTTGTAAAGAGTCTCACTCAGAATTTCCAGGGTAATTTTGGAGTCAACTTTTTTTTGTTTTTTGGATGATATATATGTCTAACTCACCTCAAGAATATATCCACGTAGACTTGAACTCAGGGACCAGCTGGTGTAAATTTGTGTGGTTATCTCCTGACCTAACCTTTTAGCCTCTTTTTGTTCCTTGATTGTAGTTAAGCTTCATCTTGCCTCGGGGCCTTTGTATTTGCTGTTCCCATGTTTTGGAAATATTATTTCCAGAAAAATTGTCCATAAATGATTCCTTTCTATTCTTTAGCACTCATCTCTTAAAGATATTTTTTCCTTGATTGTCCTACTAGCCTAACTTAGTCCCAATTTATCAGATTACCTTACTTCTTTCACAGAATAATAATCAAAACAAATATTATCTTTGGTGTCTCTTTGTATTTAAATGAACTTCTTCCCAAAGAACTCAAGCCCCACAGTGACAGAGGTTGTTACCTTTCTTATCCCTTATTCTGTGTCTTAGAACTGTGTCTGGCATGTAGTAATCACTCGAGGCCTGTTGACTGTGTAAAGAATATGTGAGTAGATGAACAGATTTGGAGTTATTTGAGGTTGCTCTTAATGATGGCTGGTGTTGGTGATTACATTAAAACTGTAGGTTTTAGAGTAGGAAGTGATCTTGCTGAGTCTCACAGCTACGGCAAAACTCTACCTACTGTAGCATCCCTGACAGATGATCAAGTCTGAGCTTGAATAACTGTATATGAAAGACCCTAGCCAGGGCAACCTCCTAGCTTTCTTGCCAGCAGGTCACAACCTTCCATGGGAGTTTGCTCCCTATTATTCAGCTGTAATTAGGAGAAAACGGTTTGGTTTACCCAGAATCATCTTCTCTCAGTCTCCTTGTTCTAGTTCCTAGAGAATAGACAGGACAGAGTTTCCTCTAAATTACATCCTTTGGGTTTGCATTCCTGCTTGTAACAAAATAAGCACCGTGCTATGGAAAAATTCCCCTTGATTGTCTGCCACTTGTTGCTACATTGCTTGTTAGTGTTTAGAAATAATTTGTGTTAATGTTCCACATTATAATTGATGGAGTACAGAAATAAAAGAGATCTCGGGGTTATGTCAGAAGCAATCAGACGGATATTTTTTTTAAATATTTTTAGATATGTAATTCTTTTTTTTTTAATTTATTTATTTATTTATTCGTGGCTGTGTTGGGTCTCCGCCCCTGCGCGAGGGCCCTCTCCAGTTGCGGCAAGCGGGGACCACTCTTCATCGCGGTGCGCGGGCTTCTCACTATCGTGGCCTCTCTTGTTGCGGAGCACAGGCTCCAGACGCGCAGGCTCAGTAATTGTGGCTCACGGGCCCAGTTGCTCCGTGGCATGTGGGATCCTCCGAGACCAGGGCTCGAACCCGTGTCCCCTGCATTGGCAGGCAGACTCTCAACCACTGCGCCACCAGGGAAGCCCCCAGACAGATATTTTAACTTACCCTTTTAATGTATTTAATGCTGACACTGTGAGGAATTGAGCATTATAGTCACCGCGTTATTGCCATTGCTGAAAAAATGTATTTATGGTGAAATTTATGGTAACTTTGAAAGCATTAGCTGATGGGGGAATTGTCAGCTACATCTTAGAGCTCTGAGCATTTCTCAAAAAGTTGTGATACGAAACACCTCTGCCTTTTCTTGTATTTCTGTTATGTTCAGCTACTTCACAAAAAGCATTCTTCATATTCCTGAAATAATGATGGGCTTAGTTGAGATTCTTTTGGGTCCTAAGGGAACAACATGTGTGCATAATAGTGTCGAGTTACACAGAGCCTGGATGTTTGGCTCCAGACTGAAAGCCCCATGGAGTCGTTTTTTCACATCTGGTCACCAATGTGTATGAATGGGAGAAAACCAAAGTTCTGGTTTGTTCCATCAAGGGGAGCCACACTCCTTTTACTTTTGCTGTGACAAACAAGTAAAGAGGTGTAAAATATCTGAAAAGAGCCTCTTAGGGTTTGGTAGAACTCTTAAGTGGGATGTAGAGAATATACAACAAAAAGAAAAGCAAGTGAGTACTGCTGGCAAAGTTTTTCAAGGACAGCTAACAAAATAATAATAGTAGTAACAACAATAGTAAGATTGATTTTAAAAGACTTAAGAGTGGCATGGATTCCTAAGCACTCTACTTGTATTAACTCCACGCCACAGCTCTGTAAAATGGGTGAGGTTATTAAGAGGAGGTTGTTTTTCAAAGAGGAAGTGAAACACAAAGAAGTAACACTCCTGAAGTCCCACCACTAATAAGTGGTGGAGCTGGGGAAAAAAGATCCAGGCAAATTAATTTCAGAGTTAGTGCTCTTAACCAGTAGGTTATGTCCCACAGGTGATATTTGCACATTTTGAAATCACTTTACAAATACTATTTTTACCCCTAAAGTACACAGGGAATACCCAGGGAAATTGGCATTATAATTATTTTTATCTCTTTGCCACTAATCTGTTAACTTTTGGCAGTTCAGTCTCCTTCCCCAACTTCTTAAAAATTCAGCCTACAATCCAAAACAATAAGGGCTAGTGAAAATAAATGTCTTGTAAATCCAGTTCAAGAGAGCAACTAAAAACTAAGGCCCCCAAGGATGTAAAAGAGAAAGCAAAAGAAAAGAAGAGACAAGAAGCCCAAACCTTATGATTAAGCTCCACGTTGTTAGGTAAAGGGGCATTTAATTAATGTTTCTTTAATACCTTGTGCACAGAGGCATGGCTCTACAGAAGCCAAGGAGTCTCCCTTTCATCACGGATTCATGGTATGCTTCTGGCAGGGTCACTTCCTTCTTTGAGCCTCAAAGCTTTTCATCAAGACAGTGAGGGAAATGGAACAAGGTTAGCTCTCACAAGCCAGCTCTCATGTTCTCTCATGTTACCTGTGAGTCTAGGCAAGTGCCGAATGTCTTTAACATGACAGATTATATTTTTTCTTAACCATTTCTCTTCTCCTGATTTTTATGTAATTTCTAATACATAGTAGAATAGTAGAAAAGAAAACATACCACACTGAGAAGTAACTGATACGCTAACTTTCCATTCTCATTTCACTGCCAATTCAGCCAAAAACCTTCTGTAGAATTCTGATGCAGACCATGAAAACACACTGTAAGTGTTCCAAAGTCTTCTCCATATTTGGTAGTCCTGTGATTTCCATTGGCAGAACTATCTTGGACTGTCATCTGAAAATCTATCAAAAAGAAATTAAGTAATAGGAATTCATATCAATGATATTGGAGAAAGAAATCCTTGAACTTATCTTACTGTGTGAACCTTCATCCATGTGCAAAATCAACAAGAAAGGTTCAACTTTAAAGGCAACATCTTCCCATGAATAGAAGGGAGAACATAACACAAATAATATACAATGCTAACATTATGTACATACACATATATACAAGTGGTCTTGAAATATATTCCCAGATATTAATTGGATTAAAGTTTGGGGCAATAAAGCATTTTTTCTCATCGAGAACATTATTCTTTAAGGCACATACAGACACACATATCTGCCCTGCTGGCCTCTCACAGTTTCAGCTGATTCCAATCATGTCCCCAGTTCATTTCCCCATATATTTATTCTCGGATTAATGATTTTTGAACAGGTGTTCATCTCTTTAGAAATACCTGTGCCATGACCGCAGAGTACTCAGATTTCTTTTTGGCATTTGGTGGCATATGATGGGGAAAGTGACGAGTTTTATGACAGGAGAGGTAGAAGGTGAAGCTTAGAGTAAGTAAGACTTTATGCATAGTTCTTAATCCCAAAAGGAAAAGAGAAGGATAGCAGCGAAAGTCATTGGAATAAAGGATCTCTCAGATGAATCAGCATTAGGATAATTCATTGGTTACCGACTGTCCAGTCGTTTTAGGTTATAAAGTATTCCTGAGTGACTGCATCACTTTATGAAAGGATCTACCTAACTATAGCTTTCTTTTGCTGGAGTTAGTTTATATGGCAATAATATGCATAGAGAATGACAATTGTGAATTCCTGTCTTCCCCAAATTGAAGACACTCGTTAAGGTACAAGTTTCCCCAAGACTGCAAATGATTTATCCGTACTATACTGACTGAAACTGTGTCTTACCATTCTTGTTTGTTAAAGGAGATAACAAGGCTAACTTTGAGTAGAGTAATAGCAAGATACTTAGAAAATACTTTCAGGTTAAGTTTTGTATACAAAGTTCAGTGTTTACCCACCAAAAGCAAATCAGCTCATTTAGTATTGCAGGAAATGCCTTCATACTTTTTCATTGCCACTAAAGGAATTTAAAACACCTGTTGGATATATTCCCTCCTAGAATGCCATTTGTACACTTATTCCTAATAGGACCTGTTATTTTAAATGCAAACTCATATTAGAAGGCTCAGAATTGATACTCAGTATTTATAGTGATCACATGGTTTAGGGTCCTCAGATTTGGGCTCAGACTTGCATTTCAAGCATTGCAAACTGAGCTTGTTAAATGATTTCCTTGCAACCAGGGAAAATTGTTTATCTGAATCTAAAGTCCAATTAAAGTAATGTAATAGTGGTGATAGTGGTTGATGAAGCAGACTAGCATAGCAGCTAGGGCAATTATGGACAAGTTACATTTAACCTCTCTGTGCCTCAGTGTCTTCCTCTGAAACTGAGTTTCTTCATCAGTGGTGATAAATCTGGTACCAATCTGACAGAGTTATTGTAAGAAATGAAGGAGTTCACAAATTTCCTAAAGGCTTAATGTTTGGCTTGTCATTACTAAATGCTGGTAATTATTAGTAAAACAATATCCCTCTATTATTTATTATATCAAAATAATAATGATAAGGGCCTGTTATTTTAGTAGTTCTATTTTTTGGTCATATAGTTTAGACTAACTCATATTGTTTAAATGTGAAACCAAGAAGAAAAACAGTTTTGTTTTGTTTTTTTAACCTGGTCAAGGAACCCAAATCACCTAATTCAGAAATGTTTCTAACTTGGCATCTGCTTTGAATCTGTCACAGCCAGAGAAAGTTTATTGTCTCAGAAAGTGACAGCCTTGTATTTGTGTAGCATAAAAAAGAAGATACATGCTAGATAAGATATAGACCCCTTATCATAGTCATGCCACATAGAGTGCAAAACTATTCCTGCTGGGTTCGAACATTGTGATCCAGAGCCTGCCATTGCCTATTATCAGGAGCAGGAAAGCGTAAGAACCGTATGTGTTTGCCCTTAAGTTGGTCTACAACACAGATACTGTCAATCAGCCTCTGATAGTACCCTCCCCGTGGACAAACTTCTGTGCTCTTTTGAGCATGATCAGATGGAGTCTACCATCAGTGTGGTGGGAGTTCACTTGGCTTCAAGTGTGTCCATGTTGAAGGGTGAAATTAACAAATACTAACCACATTTGTGGCTGTCCAAACTAGGAAAATAGTTAAAGAATCAGGACATGAAGAATCAGGCAAATACTCATTTGGCGTCAACCCAATAAAAAAGCTCCTTGGTGAGAAAAAAGTTGCCAAAGATGAAAGCCCAAAATAGTGCTACTTTAGCCTAACCACAGGGTCAAAGCAAATAACACACATACACACAAACGCAAAAGGAAGCCCTCTTCACACTAATGCCCCAAAGTCCTTTATGGGTCTTCAAATTGAGCAGATTAGGTAGGTTGTCCTTTACGGACTGGGTCCACCTAACAAGACTGCTTACTAACAGAATATCTCTGTTTTGTCATTTAATAGACATCCCAAACTTAATATACCTTGCTATCAAATACACACATAGTCACTCATGCTTTTCCTGTAGACTTTCCAAAACAGAAAAGGGCAGCTCCATTCTTCCTGGTGCTCAGTTACAAAATGTGATTTATCTTTGACTTTTTCCTTTCTCTCTCCTGTCACATCCAATACAGAAGCAAAATGTGTTGGCCCTATCTTTGAGACAGAACCAGAATTTGACAGTTTCTCGATTTTTCCACTATTACCACTCAGGATTAAGATTTCGTTGTCTGTCATCTTAATTATTATCCCTCTGAAATGTGTCCTTAACACAGTGGCCGGAGAACCCTTTGAGAATCTAAGTCAGAAGAATTATGTGACTTCAGTGTCTTCCCCTTCATCATAGTTGAAGCTGAAGTTCTTAAAATGCTGGAAAGTTGCTACATGATTACCCTCCACATTATATATTTGATCTCATCTCCTCTACCTCTACTCCTTGCTCACTCTTTTCCAAACACCTTATACTCTTTAGTCCTTGATGTTCAACAAGTATAGTAGGCAGACATTTTCACTTGCTATTCCCTTTACCTGAATTGCTGTTCTCTTTACTATCTACAGTACTCATCCACTCACTTTTTTAGGTCTTTTCTCAAATATCACCATCTCCATTATGAGGCCTTGCTTGGATTCCCTGTAATAACCTGCAGCCCCACTAATACACACTACCTCCTTAGAAGCCTCCCTTCTGCTGTAGAATCTGTTGAATGAATGAATGGAGTGAGCTATGTCTAATTTCCAAAAAAATAAACATCAGCCGTAAACACTTGTTGAGAGACGGGTTCAGGGTATAAAGAATAAAAGAAGTGTAAATTCAGGCCTTACCATTCACCATCCATTCCCTCAGGGTTCTGCTATGGTGTATCTTTGAATAAAAAGCACAATTTGATAAGACTAATTAATAGCTTAAATTCGTTAGACTCCCAAACCTTTTATAGTAGAAATGTGATAAAAATTGTGTCAGAGATTCTCAACAAAATGTTAGCAAACTGAAGCCACAAAAGTATAAAAACAATTATATACCATGACCAAACGGGATTTGTGTCAGGTATGTAAGGCTGGTTCAACATTTGAAAATTAATTAATATAATCCATCCAAGACAAAAAAAGGAAAAAAAAAACATGTAAATACATGCAGAAGAAGCATTTGACAAAATCCAGTGTGTACTCATGAGAAAAACTCTCAGTAAACTAGGAATAGAGAGGGACTTTCTTAACTTGATAAATACGATCTACAAAAAAACCAATAGCTAACATCATACTTACTGGAGAGAAACTCAATGCTTTCCCACTAAGATTAAGCACAAGGCAAGGATGTCCTCCTTTATTATAACTTTTCAGTATTGTGCTGCAAGTCCTTGCTAATGCAATAAGGCAAGAAAAGGAAATAAACGGTGTACAGATTAAGAAGGAAGACATAAAGCTGTCTTTGTTCACAGGTGACATGATCATCTATGTAGAAAATCTTAAAGAGTTGACCCAAAACTCCTGTAACAAATAAGTGATTATAGCAAGGTTGCAGGATCCAAGGTTAATATACAAAAGGTGATTGCTTTCCTATATACCAATAATGAGCAAGTGGAATAGGTTTAAAAAAACCCCACACTATTTACAATAGCACTGCCAAAAATGTATACTTCAGTATAAATCTAATAAAATAAGTACAACCTCTATAGGAGGAAAACTACAAAACCATGATGAATGAAGTCAAAGAATAACTAAATAAATGGAGAGATATTGCATGTTCATGAATAGGAAGACTCAGTATTATCAAAATGTCTGTTCTTTCCGACTTAATCTATAGAAATTCAGTGCGATCCCAATCAAAATCTCAGCAAGTTATTTTATGGATATTGGCAAACTGATTCTAAAGTCCATATGAAGAGGCAAGAGACCCAGAATAGCTATCACCTCATTGAAGAAGGACAAAGTTGAAGGGATGACACTACCCAGCTTGAGGACTTATTATGAAGGTGCAGTAATCAAGACAGGGTGGTATTGGTGAAAGAACAAATAGATCAATGGAACAGAATAAAGAGCCCCAAAATAGACCCACATAAATACAGTCAACTGATCTTTGGCAAAAGAACAAAGGCAATACAATGGAGCAAAGATAGTCTTTTCATCAAATAGTGCTGAAACAACTGGATGTCCATAGTAAAAAAAAAAAAAAAAAATCTAGACACAGACTTTATATCCTTCATAAAAATTAACTCAAAATGAACCACAGACCTAAATGTAAAACACAAAACTGTAAAACTCCCAGAAGATAACATAGGAGAAAACCTAGATGACCTTGGGTATGGCAATGAATTTTAAAATATAACACCAAAGGCACAATCCATGAAAGAAAGAATTGATAAGCTAGACTTCATTAAAATAGAAAATTTCTGCTCTGTGAAAATCACTATCAAGATAATGAAAAGACAAGCCACAGAGTGGGAGAAAACATTTGTAAAAGACGCATCTTGTTAGGGTAAAGTGGCAACTTGCAAGCTTCTTACATGTGCAACTGGTGTAATTTATTTTGGTAGGTAGTGTGAGGTACAGACTTTAGTTTTCAATGGGTGTGTAGTTTTCTAGGCATCAATTTTAAAGATTATACCTTGACTATCACAATCAAACTTCCCAGACATACTTAGAACTATTTGTGGATATTCTTTTCTGTTTAATTTGTATATGTGTTCATTCATGTAGTAATGCTACAATGTTTGAGTTGTAGTGGCTTTATAGTTAAGTTATATAGCTGCCTGCTAATTAACAGATACTCAACTTCTAATAAAGTTTATTACTTGTACCTGAATGCCTCCAGATTATGTTCTTCATTCAGACTCTTTACTATTCACTCAATATAAATTCAGAGCTGATATACATTAAAAACTGAACTAAGGTGGCTAACATTTTTTAGTTTTCATCTATATTCCTAGATTTAAAATATGAGAAAGTAATAGAATGCAACATTTTTAAAAACCTCTAATGACTCACATTTTCTATCTCTAATTAAAACAGAATACCCTGTGGAATATCTTTGCATCATTTACCCGGTTTCATTAATTCTGGCTGCTGAAGTTAATTTAAATTCACTCTGGTAAAATGAGAGCTCAGTATAAGCTTTTAGCATACTCAGTGAGACTTACAAATAGTCATCTGCTAGGTGGTAAACAGTAAACAGTCTTGTTTATTGCAAATAATCTTAGCCAATAAATGTTATTTATGCTCCATTTAAGAATAAAGATGTTAATCTGAGATCACAAAACGATCTTTTTGTTAAAGCTAAAAGCAATTCTGCTTTAATTAGTTGCAAATGCAAATATTACCCAACTTCTTTCTCCTTCTTTGATAGTTGTATAGAAATAAAACTAAATACAAGAATGTAAGCCAAACCCACTACAAATGAAACTGCACTACAGGCCCAGTATCTTCAGTGATTTCTAGATGATTTCTATGCTCAAACCTTCATTCTATCCTCTTTTCCTAAACAGAATTTTTTTTTTTTTTTTGGTTTTGAGTAACTTTTATTACACAAGGGATTCATATTCTTTATAGAGAAATCATGTAATCAAATAATCCAAAAATAGATTAAAAAGCAGCCATAATTCTACCTCTCAGATATATTATCACTGTATCTATTTTATAGTATAGCTTTCATATATATTTTTTTAACATCTTTATTGGAGTATAATTGCTTTACAATGTTGTGTTAGTCTCTGCTGTATAACAGTGTCTCAGCTGTACGTATATATATATCCCCATATCCCCTCCTTTTTGCGTCTCCCTCCTACCCTCCCTATCCCACCCCTCTAGGTGGTCACAAAGCCCCGAGCTGATCTCCCTGTGCTATTTGGCTGCTTCCCACTAGCTATCTATTTTACATTTGGTAGTGTATATATGTCCATGCCACTCTCTCACTTCGTCCCAGCTTACCCTTCCCCCTCCCCATGTCCTCAAGTCCATTCTCTACGTCTGCGTCTTTATTCCTGTCCGGCCCCTAGGTTCTTCAGAACCTTTTTTTTTTTTTTAAGATTCCATATATATGTGTAAGCATACGGTATTTGTTTTTCTCTTTCTGACTTACTTCACTCTGTATGACAGACTCTAGGTCCATCCACCTCACTACAAATAACTCAATTTCGTTTCTTTTTATGGCTGAGTAATATTCCATTGTATATATGTACCACATCTTCTTTATCCATTCATCTGTCGATGGACACTTATGTTACTTCCATGTCCTGGCTATTGTAAATAGAGCTGCAATGAACATTGTGGTACATGACTCTTTTTGAATTATGGTTTTCTCAGGGTATATGCCCAGTAGTGGGATTGCTGGGTTGTATGGTAGCTCTATTTTTAGTTTTTTAAGGAACCTCCATACTGTTCTCCATAGTGGCTGTATCAATTTACATTCCCACCAACAGTGCAAGGGGGTTCCCTTTTCTCCACACCCTCTCCAGCATTTATTTTTTGTAGATTTTTTTGATGATGGCCATTCTGACTGGTGTGAGGTGATAGCACTCTTGAAGATGGAGAGGAAAGAGTGAATTTTAAAAAATAATAATTCTTAAATATTTTAAATAAAGATTCTAAGAGATATTTCCACAACTTTATTCATAGTAGCACAATTTACAATAACCAGGAGGTGGGAGCAACCTAAGCATCTATCAGTGGATGAATGGATAAACAGAATGTGTTATATACAAACAATGGAATATTATACAGCCTTAGAAAGGAAGGCAATCCTGACACATGCTACAACATGGATGAAACTTGAGAACATTAGGCTAAATGGAACAAGTCAGTGACAAAAAGACAAATTTCATTTATATGAATTATCTAATGTACTGAAATTCATAGAAATGGAAAATAGAATAGGGGCTGAGAAGAGGCAGAAAAGGAGAGTTGTTGTTTAAAGGGAATAGAGTTTCAGATTTGCAGGATGGAAAAGTTCTTTACTTAACACTACTAAACTGTGACCTTAAAAATGGTTAAGATAGTAAATTTTATGTTATGTGTATTTTAACACAACAAAAAAGAAAAATAGTAACAATGATCAATGAAACAAATATTGCTAAATGTTAATTATTGAATGTAGATACTAGATGAATGTGTGCTCATTTTATCATTCTTTCAACTTTTCTGTATGATTGAAAATTTCACAATAAGAAATTGAAAAAGAAAAAAGTATTTATTGTATAATTACATTTACATGAAATATCTAGAGTAGGAACATTTATAGAGACACAAAGTAGACTAGAGGTTGCCAAAGGTTGAGGGAGGGGGAAGAGTTTGAGGTGATGAAAAACATGTGGAAACAGATCATGGTGATGGCTGCACAACATTGTGAATGTAACCATGGCACAAAATTCCACACCTAAAAATCATTTAAATTGCAAATTTTATGTTACATATTTACCAAAAATTTAAAAATAGACTGAGCATGTAATAGGCATTTTAGTTTTTAGAATTTCAATACTAGCTTTTCCCAGTTTCAAAGTAGTAGATTCAATATTCTTTCCACATTATTATGGACCATTCATTGAAATTCCGGTCCATGGTTATCAATGCTGTTACAGTACATTGTGAATTATCAGAGAAACAGTCAAATTATTGTACAATGTACCTTGTGATTGTAATCAACAGAGTTAGGGGCTTCTTTGTTGCCATAATAGATTTTTTTTTTTACTTTTTGGCCACAGCCCGAAGCATGTGGGATTAGTGCCCCAACCAGGGATCAAACACATGCCTCCTGCATTGGAAGTGGGGAGTCTTAACCACTGGACCGCCAGGGAAGTACCTAAACTTATTTTTAGTTGACTGCTGTGCTACAGTAATTAAGACATATTATACTGGCTCAGGGATAAAGAAAAGACCTATTGATCAGAAAATAGAGCCTAGAAAGAAACCAATACCTAAACGGACAGTTTATGCAGGGACATAAAAATAAGTTTGGATCCTGCTTCACATCAAATGGAAAAGTAAATTTCAGGAGGGTTCATATTTCTAATGTAAAAGCCAATACTGAGGGCTTCCCTGGTGGTGCAGTGGTTAAGAATCCGCCTGCCAATGCAGGGCACACGGGTTTGAGCCCTGGTCCAGGAAGATCCCACATGCTGCGGAGCAACTAAGCCCGTGAGCCACAACTACTGAGCCCATGTGCCACAGCTAGTGAAGCCCACGCGCTTAGAGCCTGTGCTCTGCAGTAAGAGAAGCCACTGCAAATGAGAAGCCCGCGCACCGCAACGAAGAGTAGCCCCAAATCGCTGCAACTAGAGAAAGCCCACGCCTGGCAACGAGGACCCAATGCAGCCAAAAATAAATAATAATAAATAAAATAAATTTTAAAAAAATTTTTTAAAAAGCCAATACTGAGAATTCTTCAGTCTGAAGTACTATGGGTTTCATAAAAAAAGACCTACTGAGTACAAGCCATTATGGAAAGTATTAACAAACTTTAACTACATAATTAAAATGTTCACACCAAAAAAAAAAAAAAAGCTGTATAGGATATCTAAAAAGAAGTCATACACTTAAAGGAGAAATTTGCAATGCATATAACAAATACTAATATCCCTATTATGTAAAGAATTCATATGAATCAATAAGAAAAAGTTAAACAACTCAGTAGAAATATCACAAATAGATATTTAACAGAAAGGAAAATAAATGTGTGATATGACAACTGATGAACTAATTTTTACAACAAGCAAACTGTCACAATAAATGAAAAGATGTTGGTGATAATATGAATTACCAGAAACTTTTAATGTGTGTATAAATTGGTTCAACCACTTAAGAAAACTCTTAAATACCCAAAGGAGAATATGTATTTCCTTTACACAATAATTCCATGACAAGTATAAAACACTCTCTCACTGCTACCATGAGATGTGTAAAAGAATACTCACACGGAATCATTCATAATAGCAGAAAACTAGCTGCAATCAGACTACCTTTCCATCAGCATTATAAAGCATATCTATTTTGAAAAGTCACCATACATAATGTAAAAATACAGAATATTGTCAATTAATTAGTTACTAATACACACCAAAACACAAAAATGCAATAATTAGAAAAACGATCAGGATAAAAAATTTAAACGTTTCAATTAAAACATTTTGGAAAGAGGAAAATCTATTAATTGCAGAAACCTAAATACAGGAGTGGTAAGACAATGACATTTAATCCTATTACCAGTTTTACAGTGCAAATATGACCAAATAATGACAAATTCATAGGAGTTAAACTAGTAGAAGAACATCAAAGAAAAGGATCAGTAAAAAAATTCAGGATTCTGTTTGTCACTGGAGGGGAGGGGGTGATGCAAGTGGGAGAACAGTTGCATTCTATAATGACGGCATTGCTTTAACTTCGGGATAGGTATGTGCATGGTTATTATGGTACTATTCCTGCAGAACTACACATAGGTTTTTGTTTTTGTTTTTGTTTTACACATAGGTTTTAAGCTCTCCTTTGTATATGATATTTTAACAAGTAAAATTGAGGAAAGGCCCTTCCATATTCTTAATTCTAAATATATTTCCCAGTTCTTCTAATATGGGTCATGCAGCTTAGACTTTAGAGGTCATCAGAATCTCCAAAAGTACTTATTAACAGTTCTATAATCCCTTAAATGTCTCCCCAGAGGTTCAAAGTCAGTGATTCTTGCTGGAGGTCAGGGAAACCTCAGTATGAACAAAGGTCTCAGGTGATTCATCTCTGCAGCTGTTCTGTGGACATCAATAGAGGAAGCTCTGCACTAGAGTGAACAGGAGTGCCACGCGGGGAGCTGTTTCCCAGGCTGGTGCTGAAAATAAAACCACCCCTCAACCACCAGTGAACAGAAGGTTCTTCACCCACTCTCTTGACTCTCCCTTGACAGCTCCACTGTTTTCACCTCATCCACAGAGATGGTTCTGACTGACGGCCTCTTGTTTCTGTGCTTCTGGGGAAAGTGATCCTGCTTATCTTGCCAGCTTCCCTTTCTCCTCTTGTCTTATTCTCAACATCTCCTTGTCAAAGGAAAGTAGTTCTCCATAGAATAAGACACATTTAATAATTTTCCATGAAGGCCCTAAGTCTGCACCCAATCTGCTAAGACATCAATGATACAATTAATTTTATTCAAGGATGTTTCTCTATGTGGACTCCACTAGAGATGTGTAAGAAACAAAGCAATAGGGACTTCCCTGGTGGTGCAGTGGTTAAGAATCTGCCTGCCAATGCAGGGGACACGGGTTCAAGCCCTGGTCCAGGAAGATCCCACATGCAGCAGAGCAACTAAGCCCATGCGCCACAATTCTGGGTTCCATATTGTTGATAAATCTGATGGAAAAGATGTGGTCCCTAGTCCAGCAGCAGGAGTATCACCAGAGGTGAACACCAATTTGGGAAGGGAAGTAATGGAATGGAGGGATGCTTTCCATATGCTTGTTATTTTGTTATTTTGAAAAAAGACCTGAAGTTAATAAAGCAGTGTGTGAACATTTGTTAATTCTGGAAAGGATCTAGGAATGGTCATTTAAAAAATTACACTATGCTGTTCTGATTATTTATAACATTTGGTAACTTTATTAGGAGAAACATGTAGTCACGCTGATGAAGCTAACTGGATTGGCACCTCCTTTCTCAGAGACCTCACAGCCTGGCAACAGAGATAACACAGAGCTGTGTTAAAAACACAGAACTGGAAGATACAGTAAAACTGCCCAAGCCTCCTCCCTGAAACCACTACAAAAATGAAGTTAAATGCCCGCAAAGTTGAAAACAATCACCATGTTTGTAAATGAGCATATTCCTGCTGAGAAAGAAAAGAGTCTTTGCCATTGTGGAGAGAGAGTAGGAGACTGACAGAATGAGAGCTCTTTGAGGATTGCAGGAAAGGTACAAGGGAACATGTCAAGATGGGAGACAGGCAAGAGGCAAATGGATGCCTTGGTTCTAATCATTTTATGCATGTCCTTTCCTCACAGTTTCCCATGGATAAACTTGTAGTAAAACACCTGCCCTGATTTCCAAACATTAACAAAGGGACATTTTGCTACCTGGATGACTTCACTGTGCAATGATGGAATCTCTCCTAGAGATGCAATGATGCATCTCTGCTAGGTGTTCAGTGATGGAGACTAAAGTTCTATAAGAGGAGAGGGACTGAGTGAAGCTCCAGGTTCCTGGGCAAGAGGTACAGGTGTGCTGTTTCTTTACCAGGGAAGTGCTGTTGAGTGCGGTTTTCACAATTTGTAGTCTCTGTACCTCTGGAGGACCAATATCCAAAGCTCCTCATTAGCCAAACAATTTCATCATCATTCTGATGCCAGTGCAGTGCAAATCCTTAAAGGCCAAGAAGATATAATGGAAAAATTCAGGGTGGTTGATTCCCTGATGCTATGAAGCCAGGTGTTCATCATTCACTGCTCCACCTCTTTCTGTTCACATGTATTTCACATACAGTGCAAATGTGGACACACCATTCTTCTCTAACTGGACTCTAGTATTCTTTTTTTAGATACAACCAATGGCATATCTATGCAATCAGTGATATCAGGAAGCCTGGTTATAATTGTAGGTTATGAAGTTATTTATTTATTCATTCATTCATTCATTCATTTCAGCCACATAAGAAGGAATGAAATTCTGACACATTACAACATGGATAAACCCTAAAAATATTATGCTCTGCGAAATAAGCCAGACAAAAAAGGACAAATTTTATATGATTTCAGTTATAAGGTACGTAGAATAGGCAACTTCATAAGGGCAGAAAGTAGACTGGTGGCTACAGGGGAGAGGGTGAGAAGGATTGATTTTTGAGAGTGCTGGAATATATTAAAAGTTGTTTATTTCTATACTGAGTAATCAAAGCACGTTGATATTGATGGAGTGAATAAGGTCACATGTGGAGATATTTCATTGGAAGTTTATTTGCCCTGCTTTCTTCTTCACTATATTGAAAGAACAATTCTGAATTTTCATTCTTGAAAATTGTTTTAGTGGCTTTTTTTTTTCTGTATTAACTTTTTTATTAGTGGCTTATTTTTAAAGTGCTTAGATTCCTGTCTTTACCTTTTGGATTGTATTAGTCTCTCAGGTGCTCAACTCCTCTGAGGTCATAAAAATATCTTTGTATATTGTCTTCCAAAATATTTAATCACTTTGACTTTTGCTTAACATTGGAATGATTTTTGTTTGTTTTTGTCTAGAGAGAAAGATGTTATTTATCAGTTTCAATTCCCTTTTTTTGAGTTTTTTAAATTGTGGTGAAATAGATATAAAATTTATCATTTCAGCCATTTAAAGTGTTCAATTCCATGGCACTAAGAACATTCACAATGTTGTGGGACCACCACCATTACCCATTTCCTGAACTTTTTCATCACCCTGAACAGAAATTCTTTACGCATTCAACAATAACTCCGGGGGATACCCTGTCAGTCCAGTGATTAGGACTCAGCGCTTGGCCTGGGTTCAATCCCTGGTCAGAGAACTAAAATCCCACAAGCCATGATGTGCACGGTCAAAAATAAACAAACAAAAAACAATAACTCCGCATTTCATTCTTTTCTTAGAGCTTTCAAAAGGAGCCCAACACTTTGACTTTAGCGCAATGTAGCTGATTTCAGGCTTCTGATTTCCAGGACTGCAAGAGAATACATTTGTGTTGTTTTAGGATACTAAGCTTGTGGTAATGTGTCACAATGACAATAGGAAACTAATACAGGACATATGTCCCAAATCAGGCTGATAATAAAAACAATGTCTTTTGGGTGTCTCCTTGGAAAGATTCTTTCTGCATTGCAAAGAGACCTAAGAGAGGCAGCCAGTTTTCTGTTTCTGGTTATTGTGTCTGAAATGTCCCTCCACAGCTATAGGCATTGATGACCATCAGGGGAACAGCCTTAGGAAGAAGGCCTAGGCAGAATGAAATGCAGCCCTGTGTTTTTGTGCCTAGACCTATCTGACCTCTAAAGTCATTGTTAGAAAAGATGATAAAGTGATCATTTATCATTTCCCTATGAGAGTCGAGACTTTTGCCTTATTATTGCTGAAGGCATGCATGTATTCTCACTGAGAGAATCGAAGTGTCTCAGATCTTCCAAAATTGTAAATATAATTATGCCAATTTTGTAGATGAGGAAACTGAGCTTAGAGGGTTCAAGTAAACTGTCAAAGGTCACATAGCTACTGTTTAGCAGAGGTAGGATTCAAATTCAGGTGGTCTGATTCCAAAACTCTCACCCCCCAGAAATATAAAAATAAAATAAAAAAGAAACACCAAAAAATTTTCTTTAATTAAAAACAAATCCTCGGGGTTTCCCTGGTGGCGCAGTGGTTGGGAGTCTGCCTGCCAATGCAGGGGGACACGGGTTCGAGCCCTGGTCTGGGAGGCTCCCACATGCCGCGGAGCAGCTGGGCCCGTGAACCACAATTACTGAGCCTGCGCGTCTGGAGCCTGTGCTCCGCAACAAGAGAGGCCACGATAGTGAGAGGTCCACGCACCGCGATGAAGAGGGGCCCCCGCTTGCCACAACTAGAGAAAGCCCTCGCACAGAAACGAGGACGCAACACAGCCATAAATAAATAAATTTTTTAAAAAAATGGTCCACATCAAAAAAATCTTCAAAAAAAAACCAAAAAAACAAATTCTCACCCTTAACCATCTGATATCCGGTCTTAAGTATTTCAAGAAGGTGGTCAGACTTGCTGGACCTCTCCTTAATTTATTTCTCTGTGTTATATTCCAGCAGTGTAAGCCCAAAGCAACTGGAAATCAATGGAAAGATGATATTCTAGAAATGAGTTTCCTCAAAGCCCCCATCATAGGCTTGTTCCTCAGACTACAGATAAAGGGGTTCATCATAGGGGTGACCACAGTATACATCACTGATACTACTGCACTCTTCCTGGAGGAGTGAGTGGCTGCAGAACTAAAGTACACCCCAAAACCTGTCCTGTAAAACAAGGAAACAACTATTAAGTGTGACCCACAGATGGAAAATGCCTTATCCTTTCCACCAGCTGATGGGATTTTCAGGACAGAGGAGACAATTCGAGTATAAGAGAAAATTATCCCAGAGAGAGGAATGACGCCCAACAGGCTGGTCACTAAATACACGAGGATATTATTGATGAGGATATCAGAACAGGCGAGTTGGAGAATATGAGCTAGTTCACAGAAAAAGTGGGGAATTTTTAGTTCTGTGCAAAAGGACAGCCGCAGTGCCATCAAAGTGTGGAGCAGGGCATCCAGAACACTAACAAAGAAGGAGATCAGAACCAGCCCGCAGAGCTTGGGGTTCATGATGACATTGTACCTCAGTGGGTGACAGATGGTCACAAATTGATCATAGGCCATCATGACCAGAATTCCATTTTTCAGTCCAGCAAAAGTCAGGACAAAGCAGATTTGGGTGAGGAATCCTGTGTAACTGGTGGATTCGCTCTGTGTCTGGATGTTCACTAGCATGTTTGGGATTGTGGTGGTGGTGAAACAATGTCAATGAAAGACAGATTAGAGAGGAAGAAGTACATGGGGGTGTGGAGGTGGGAGTTATAGATACTGGCCAGGATGATGAGCAAGTTACCAAGCACAGTGACCACGTATATGGACAGGAACAGGCAGAATAGGAGGGGCTGCAGTTCTGGATCCCCTGACAATCCCAGAAGGAGGAATTCTGCAGTATCAGAGAGGTTTCCTGGTTTCATGTTGTCAATGGGTCTGTTAGAAAGATGGTGACAAGAAAACAAAACTTCAGAGAAACTTCCTTAATCTTGTCCATATTTTGAAACCAATCGGTTACAGGTCTTTTCTCCTGCTTCCTTCTCTCCCCTCTTCTTTCCTCTCCTTTTCTCGCTTTACATTCCCACAAAACTTCGCGCCACACCACCCCGTCCCAAGCTTTTATAGTCCATCTATTCTTTGTCAAGTAGGGGTATGTACTCACAGGAAAATAGTCATGGAATGTTGTCTTCTCCCTTAAGATGCTTCCAAGCAAATAACTCCAGAATAAAATTATTAAGACTCTGTTCTAGAATACAGTTTTGGAAAATGCAGTCTGTGGACAAAATTCTGCCTGCTGCTTATTTCAGTAAATAAAGGTTTACTGGAACACAGCCATTTGTTTATTTATGGTCCATGGCAGCTTCCCCGCTACAACGTCTGAGTTGAGAATACTTGTGACAGAGACCGTATAGCCCACACAACCTAACACATTTACTATTTAGCTCTTTACTGAAAAAGATGTGCCTACTTCTAGTCTAGAATCTTGACTAAATTTAGGTTCAATTTTTGGCAAACATCCTTAAATATATTCATGAGGAAGAACACATTGCCTATTTGTCTTCTTGTAATAATTATTGCCTAGATCTATTAATTCACTAGGAGTTACAAAATGCTGACATTTTAATTCTTTATTCAGTTATTGGCTGAAATACTTCCATAAAGACGAAATTTCCCGAATCAGATAGGTGGATTTCTGGGAGTTCCCTGGTGGTCTAGTGGCTAAGACTCCACTCTCCCAACGCAGGATGCCCGGGTTCAATCCCTGGTCAGGAAACTAGATCCCACATGCCGCAGCTGAAGATCCCGCACCGGCAGTGAAGATCCCTCGTGCTGCAACTAAGACCTGGCGTAGCCAAATAACTAAATAAATATTTTGTAAAAAATAGATTGATTTCTTATAAGAAATTGAGTTCTTATAAGAAAGACAGAATACTTCTTGATTCCTGTGTTCATCACTTTTTAAAATAATTGGTTTTCAGCATTATCCAACGATGAACATTATGTCATCATGAACTCCCTGAATTTTAAATGCATTTGATATATTTCAATACACTGCAGTTATTATTTATATTAATTCTCAAATTGTCGTATCTTTGGCCAGGGAAAGTCTCCTCATCTTGCCTCTGCAGTCCTTCTGAAATGAACCCAGCAGCCTCATATCTCCCTTAACTTTGACATGAAAGCTGTTCTTTGCCCATCATCTTGCAATAGATACATATATCAAATCATTATATTGTACACCTAAAACTAATACGATGTTCTATGTCAATTATATCTCAATTTTTAAAAAAGAAAGAAAATGTCAAGAGTAAGCTACAGGGACTTCCCTGGTGGTGCAGTGGTTAAGAATCTGCCTGCCAATGCAGGGGACAGGGGTTCGAGCCCTGGTCCGGGAAGATCCCACATGCCGCGGGAGCAACTAAGCCCGTGCACCACAACTAGTGAGCCCGCACGCCGCAGCTACTGAAGCCCGCATGCCTAGAGGCCGTGCTCTGCAGCAAGAGAAGCCACCACAATGAGAAGCCTGCGCACTGCAACAAAGAGTATCCCCCACGTGCTGCAACTAGAGAAAGCCCGCGCGCAGCCAAAGAGACCCAACGCAGCCAAAAAAAAAAAAAGAAAAAGAAATACTTGACCTATACCTACATTTCATACAACTTATAGTTGAAAAGGCAGGTTCACATGCCCATGTGCTCCAACACACATGTAAGTTTTCCTGTGACTGCACTGAGACCCTGCTTACTCTGTAATCTCGTGGGTCTGGACTTCTGTCCTGGTGGTTTTCTTCTGAGCACCTAGCATGCTCTGTAATGATGTCTGCCTTCGTCACAATTTTTTAAAGGTGGCTGAAGCTAATATGGCAAAAGCTTGGCATTAATTCTGGAAGGTGATTGCATGGCTGTTTATTTTACTGCTTGCTGTGAAGTTCTCATGGTTTAAAATATTTTGTAATGTTTTGTCTGGGGGTTTTCAAAGAAAGACTAAACAGTAGACTCAACGTCCTCTCCCAGAGTCCTCACAAGTAAGAAATAAGGACAAGACTTGATTGACTTCTCTAAGGATGAAATCTGGAATGAGGACTGGGAAAATTGAGAAGCCAAACTCACGTCACTCCAGCCCCACTCACTACCAAATAAATGAGGGAAACCAGAGAATTGTAAAAACATCTGCCAGATTTCTGAAGGGGCTAATTCATACTCAGGTGGGGAAGGAGTCCCTTGGATTTAAAGACAGAATAGGAGCCAGAAATGATGAAAGCTGATTGCAAATTGGATGAAAGTGGAAAAGTAAATATATCAAGAATGTCAAAAACTTGTCATCTCACTTGTAATTCCACTGAACTTTATCTCACCTCTTGGATGTCCTCCAGATAGGCTGGTTAAAAAAATAAACTGTTCAATTTCTCACTGCATTTATTGGGCACTTCAGATTACCTTGGAGCCATCAATGTACTCATTCACCTTTCCTCTGGATATTGAAGGATGGGGATGGAAAATCTGTCCCCAGGAAGGGCAGATGGACCAAGTAAGGCAACTGGATGCTGGGCAAGAGGGATCATCTCAGAAGGAGACTCCAGTATGCTCTTTCCTGACCTGAGTAGGGCTGTTGAGTAGAGTGGTCACAGATAGACTATATTCAGTCTCTATGGCCCTGAGGGCTCAGTTTCCAAAGCTCATTAGCCAAATGTGTACTGTCATTACTTCTCCCAGGCAGCTCATATCCTTAAGGAGCACAGATGCTAGAAGGGAGAGCTCCTGCATGGCTGACTTCCTGACCCTGAGAGGACAGACAGGTATATGTCATTTTCTTCCCACGTTTCCTCTCACATCCAGGGTATCGCATTCTTGGATTCTCAGGTCTAACCTTAAGGGACCTGATGGCCTCCTAAGACCAACTCCCAGCCTTCTCTGAGCCAGAGATTATTACTAAAGGACAAGGGAACCAGAGTGGTTTAAGTCCCCACGGGGACAGAGACTCAGGGATGCAGGGAATGTATCATGGAATCATTGCCACACAGTCACTTAAGAAAATTTTCTCCTTTCTTAACTAAAGTCCCTACATGAATGAAGTTAGTACTATTGTAGGAAAGAGGTAGCAAGGAAACCAATTTACTAGTTACTTGGGCAGGCTTTTCGAAGTTGCCTGAAAAATAGACATAAACCAACAATCTTAAAGAAATCACAAAAAAGCACTAATCATAAAGGAAGTGACTGATAAACTGATTGCATTAATACTGAGAAACCCTGAGGGATATACAGCAACTCCCTATTATTGCAACTTTTGTCGAAGTGCAAAAGTAGTTCAATATAAAATTTTAAAAATCAAAATATGGCACTCCATACTCATCAAAATGGCCAAACTGAAAAGACAATGTGAAATATTGGCAAGAGACTGGGAATGTAAATTGGTGCAACTACTTTGGAAAATTCTTTGGTAGTTTTGAATAAATATGACCATAGATATTGCACTCCTAAATACATACCCAACAAAAATATGTACAATTGTGAATCAAAAAACATGTACAATAATGTTTGTGGCAGAGCCATTTGTAAAATATCCCAGCTATAGGGCTTCCCTGGTGGCGCAGTGGTTGAGAATCTGCCTGCTAATGCAGGGGACACGGGTTCGAGCCCTGGTCTGGGAAGATCCCACATGCCGCGGAGCAACTGGGCCCGTGAGTCACAACTGCTGAGCCTGCGCGTCTGGAGTCTGTGCCCCGCAACGGGAGGGGCCGCGATAGTGAGAGGCCCGTGCACCACGATGAAGAGTGGCCCCCGCTTGCCGCAACTAGAGAAAGCCCTCGCACAAAACAAAGACCCAACACAGCTAAAAATAATAAATAGAGTAGCTATTAATTAAAAAAAAAAAAATCCCAGCTATAAACAGATAAAATGTTCAAAACAGTTGAATGATAAAGTGTGCATATTCATTCTATAGAAAACTATGCAACAATGAAAATAAACTCCTGCTAAATGCAACAGCAAAAATGAATCTCAAAAATGTAATGTTGAGTAGAAGAAGCCAGGCACAAATGATAACATACGGTATCAGGCACAGAGTGCACATAACCTTAAATACACTAAAAATCATTGAATTTTACACTTCAAATGGGTGAACTTTTGTGGTATGTGAATTATATCTCAGTAAAGTTGTTTTTAAAATACATGACTCCAGGGAATTCCCTGGCAGTCCAGTGGTTAGGACTCAGTGCTCACTGCCTGGGCCCAGGTTCAATCCCTGGTCGGGGAACTAAGATTCCGCAAGCCTCGCAGCGTGGCCAAAAAAAAAAGACACAAATGAACTTATTTAGGTAACATAAACGGACTCACAGACATAGAAAACAAACTCATGGTTACCAAAGGGAAAAGGGGTGAGGAAGGGATAAATTAGGAGTTTAGGATTAGCAGATACAAACTACTATATATAAAGTAGATAAACAACAAAGTCCTACATTCGACTGTATAGCACAGGGAACTATATTCAATATCCTATAATAAACCATAATGGAAAAGAATATGAAAAAGAATATGTATATATATCTATAACTGAATCACTTTACTGTACACCAGAAACGAAGACAACATTGTAAATCAACTATAGTTTGACTTAAAAAATTAAAAAGACATGATTCATAGAGTACCTACATTCTGGTGGTAGGAATCAGAGTGATTAGTAATGGAAAGAGGATTAAAGAATGATTCTCAGGTGCCTATTATACCCTATATCTTAACCAGAGTGTACAGTAGTTAATACAGAAGTGTTCTACCTTGTAAAAATTCATGCAATTGTACATTCTTGTACATGTTAAATGTAAACAAAATGTGTTGGAAAAAGTTCAGAATTCCAAGGAGAATTTCACCATCTGCAATCTTCATGGGAAGGTTCATTACAGACCTTGTGCAGGCAATGGTAGATTAGGACACATGAAATATACAGGTACACAGATGATTTGTAAGCACAACTTAAGAGCTTTATCCAATAGGTAAACATCTATTAAACATACATCCCTGTACCAAATAATTTTTCACTTTTGTTACCATATATAAAACTTTATTTTTAAAAACTGACCATCTGTGGACTCTATTGGTTAGTGACTAGTCAATTAGGAGTGAAAAAAGAAAAACAAAAAACCTCCCTACCACCACCACACACACAAAACAAAGGAACAAACACATGGAAAACATGGTGGCTTAAAACATTAGGCGTTTATTTTTCTCAAGTAACAAGTCTTGAAGTTATTAAAACATTTTCCCTTCAGCGTTATATCTTCTAAGGGATAATGAATGAATAAAGGATTTCTCACAGTCATTGCGTAACTTAGGTTTCTTCCATATATGCATTACTTAGAGGCTTTCTCACATTCTTCACAACCAGTTCTTTTCACTTAGCATTTGGTTGTTATGTCTTAAAGATTGAGAGTTCACTGAAAGCTACTTTACATGGATATCATTAAAAGGGGGTTTATTGAGCATGAGTTCTCTCATGACGCCGAAGGGGTAAGGATTTACTGAAACCTTGCCCGCAGACATTGCATCTATAGGGTTTTTCTTTAGTATGTATTCTTTTGTGCACAATGAGATTACACTTAACATTGAAGGATTTTCCACATTGATTACACTCATAGGGTTTCTCTCCAGTGTGAGTTCTCATGTGTACTTTAAGGGACACATGCCTGGTAAAAGCTTTTCCACACTCACTGCACTTAAAAGGTTTCTTGTCCCTGGTATGGATTTTCATATGCCTCCTATGAGATAAGAGACCACGGAAGGTTTTCCCACATTCCTTACATTCATGTGTCAATTTCATGTGAATTTTCTTGTGTAAAACAAGGAAAGATTTCACTCTGAAGTCTTTTCCACATTGATTACATGTAAAGGGTTTTTCTCCAGTGTGAATTCTCACATGTTCCTTAAGACATGAACGATCCCTGAAAGCTTTCCCACAGTCATTGCACTTACAGGGTTTCTCTCCAGTATGAATTTTCTTGTGCGTGATAAGGTTGGAGCTCAGGCTAAAAGCTTTCCCACACTTATCACACTTGAAAGGTTTCTCTCCAGTATGTATCCGTAGGTGTATCTTAAGAGATGACTTACTACTCAGGGCTTTACCACAATGGCTACATTCAATGGACTTCTCTCCAGTGTGGATTCTCTTATGTCTTTTAAAATATGGGAGAATACTGAAGGTTTTCCCACAATCATTGCACGTATAGGGTTTCTCTCCAGTATGTGTCATCTGGTGTATGTTAAGCCTATAGCTTCTACTGAAGGTTTTGGTGCATTGATCACATTTGTAAGGTTTTTCTCCTGAATGAGTCCCTGAATGTTGTCTGAGAAGTGAGCTATCTCGGAAGGTTTTTCCACAGTCACGGCACTCAAACGGCTTCTCCCCGGTATGAATTCTCTTGTGACGCGTAAGGTAAGAGCTTGAGCTGTAGGCCTTCCCACACTGATCACACTTAAACGGTTTTTCTCCAGTGTGGGTTCTCATGTGCAACTTAATGGATGAATGGCTCTGTAATACTTTACCACACTGATTACACTCAACAGGTTTCTCTCTAATGTGAGTTTTTTCATCCTTCTTAAGGTATGAGATTGAATTTATGACTTTCCCCAAGTCACTGCACTCATAGGATGCCTCTTCTGTATGTTGTCTCTTGTGTCCAGCTAAGTTAGAACTCCTGAGGAAGGCATTCTCATCTTTTTTACATTCATAAGATTTTTCCCGAGGAAGAATTCCCTCAGGTGGCTTAAGATGTGAAGAATCTCTAAGGCCTTTTGCAGAGTCAAGGTATCGATGGGGTTTCTTGCTAGGGTAAATATTATTCTGAGTAATGCTAGATTTCACACTGAAGGCTTCAACAATTTCACTGCATTGAATGGGATTGCCTCCAAGAGCTTGTTCCTGTTGATTAAAATATGAGTTACGATCACAGGATTTATCATGTTCATGACTGAGAATCTCCCCCGACATAAATTCTGATACATCTAATGAGCACTTTATTAGCATGAGAGTTCCACATTTTCTTAGTGAATATGCAGTTTCAGACTGAGTTTATCAGCTTGAATAAGCTGATTGCTCTACCAGATGGCTTCACTGGAGTATCTTCAACAGAGTTAAGATAAAATTGCCTTAGAGTGAGTATCTTAAACATTTAACAACTAATTCCATTACGCAAGTATTTACTTTGGGGATTCTCTGTAACCATTTTTGGAACTAAGTTATGAGTTTCCTTCAAATGAATACTTAGAGAATCTTCTGCTTTCTATTGGTGAAATGAGTGTGATATCACTCATATTACCCTCTAGTCCTTTTCTATCTTATAGAATTCTGGACTTCTAATGTGAGGACAAGAAATTATCCCATGTGACTCTTACCTTCTTGCCATTGAGCGTATATTTCTCCAAAATACGTTGTTTTTGCTGTGGTTGTTTGGTTTTAAGGAGAATCAGCTCATCTGAACAAAGTGGGAAAAAGTTTTGGAAAAGACATGGTGACAATATGCTGACAAAAAGCAGGTAATGCCCCAACCCAATCTGAAACAAATGGGAAACATAACCTCAAGTTCCTAGAGTATAAAATAGTGGGATGTATAGCACAGGGAACAGATCTTGTAGGTAAGACATTCATATATGCCTGGTGCTCACCTGAACAGGTGTCTTGGTGAATTCTTCTCTCTACTATCTCCATTTCATCTTCCTGCTCCATCTGGGTGATGAGAGGAGGCTTGCTGAGTTGATGTCCTATTATGGGGAATGATACATATGAGAGGACCATGCAGTGTACAACAAAAACTACCATCAAGGGCTTCCCTGGTGGCGCAGTGGTTGAGAATCTGCCTGCCAATGCAGGGGACACGGGTTCGAGCCCTGGTCTGGGAAGATCCCACATGCCGCGGAGCAACTGGGCCCGTGAGCCACAATTACTGAGCCTGCGCGTCTGGAGCTTGTGCTCCGCAACAAGAGAGGCCGCGACAGTGAGAGGCCCACGCAACGCGATGAAGAGTGGCCCCCACTTGCCGCAACTGCAGAAAGCTCTCGCACAGAAACGAAGACCCAACACAGCCATAAATAAACAAATTAATTAATTAATTAAAAAAAAAAAAAAACTACCATCAACCTGTGACAACAACTTGGTCTTTGAGGTTCTGAAGATAGGCAGTTATAAGCAGCAAAATGACAAAATTCTAACAGAGAAAGCAAAAGCAAAGCATTTCAGAGATCAACTTTCCATAAATGGAAAATTGTCTTTCCAAGAGAAATTACTGAACCTTGGTAAAAGAACAAAATCTGTGACATTTTAATTTAAGAATATTCCCATCCCTTGGGAATTCCCTGGTGGTCCAGTGGTTAGGACTCTGTGCTCTCACTGCCGAAGGCCTGGGTTTGATCCCTGGTCAGGGAACTAATATCCCATAAGCCACATGGCACAGCCAAAAAAAAGAAGAAAAAATGGCCAAAACCAGTAGTGCTGCAGTCAACAGAGAGGTCTGACCTCTTTGGGAGCTCTGTTCAAAGAACCATCCCCAGAACACAGACAATATTTTTTTTTTCTAAACTTGCAGCTCCCTAGAAAATCTCTACACTCAGGGTGGTGTGGCTATTTGTTTTTACTCAGAGCTCAGCTTAGCAGATAAAAAAAGCCCTTAACCCCAAGGCATTACCCAAACAATGGCAACCAGCTAGTAACATCCCCATATGCTTAAGGCTCTGATTTCACTTGGGGAAAACAGAAGGCTGGCTGGGAATTTGAAAGGAAAACAAGAACTAGACAAACCACAGGGAACTTTGAGAAGCTCCCAACAAGTTTCTGGGGATCTAAAAGGCTGTGTGCATGAGTGAGGCTACGCACATGCCCAGGAAATATCTAGGAAAGAATAAGTCCCAAGTCACTTACCTTTGGTGGACTTTAAGACCCTGTCCAAGCCCAAGCAGGAAGTGAAAGCTAAGCCTGTCTTGTAAGCTGTGCCTTGCCTGAAGCTTAAAGCTGTGACTTCTCCCATAGATCCCCCTGGCAAAGGGTAGAAGAGATACAGGCAAGGCATTTAAGAAAATCTTTTTACCAATCATTGGTGGACTACTAAATTATAATGACCAGCTAGTGACTCCCAGGAAGCCAGGCTTTTAAAATTATGTATTAAAAAAAAAAAACCATAGGAAAAAGCTCTATGGCTGCACAGTGCAAGGAATACAGAATCTGTAGAATTCATCTAGAAAAGTCACTAAACAAAAAAGAAAAGAAAAGTCACTAAACAAATAAGTACCAACAAGAAAACAACAAAAGACAGCAATGAAACCAAATCCCCCTAAAATTGAGTTCCCTTACCAAGTTTATGATTATTAATCTTTCTATCCAAAACTTTATTCCCTTTCTTTCTTATCCCCTCTGACCTCAATCCTGTGCTAACTAAACACTAATCAACCAGTCAGATGACTAAAATTGCTGTTGTTGATAACATCATTAATGTACTAAAATTGCTATTATAGATATTATCATTAATGTACCAACTCAAGTTTTTTCTCCAGGGCAAGATGAGCTAGCAGACCCCTAAGCCATGGACCACCAGGCCAGAGAATCTTAAACCAGAGACATCCTGACTCCCAAAACCATGACTAAGAAATGTCACAGAAATGTGACAAGACAATGATTAATCCCAGCCTCTTTTTTCTTCCTTTAAAAAACCCCCTAACTCAAAGGCCAAGTTGGGGTGGATCTGAGGCTTTCCTCCCACTCCCTTGCTTGGTGCCCTGCAATAAACGCTGTACTTTCCTTCACCATAACCCAGTGTCAGTAGATTAAGCAAAGAAACAGGAAAGTATCCCACATATACAGGAGGAAGAAAAGCAGCCAACAGAAAATGTCCCTTTAAGGGGCCCAGAGTTAGGATTCAGTAGACAAAGATTTAAAATCACCTATTATAAATATACTTAATGGACAAAGACTGAAAACTTTCCCCTAAGATTAGGAACAAGAAAGGGATGTCCACTCACCACTTCTTTTCAACATTATACTGGGATTTCTAGCCAGGGGAATTAGGCAAGGAAAAAAGAAATAAACGGCATCCAATTTAGAAAGAAGAAAAACTCTCTCTATTCCCAGATGTCATGAGCTTATAAATAGAAAATATGAAGGAGTCTACAAAAAAAAAACTATTAGAATAAGGAAGTTCAATACATAGCAAGGTACACGGTCATATACAAAAATCAACTGTATCTCCATAGACTAGAAATGAACATACTGAAAATGAAATCAAGAAAACAATTCCATGGTGATCATTTTGCAATGTATAGAAATATCGAATCATTATGTTGTGCACCAGAAACTAACAGTGTTGTAGGTCAATTGTACTTCAAAAACAAACAAACAGAAAACTCAGAGAAAAAGAGATCAGAACTGTGGTTACCAGGTGGGGAAGTTGGGGGAGGGAGAATTAGATGAAAATGGTCAAAGAGTACAAACTTCCAATTATAAGATAAGTAAGTACTAGGGATGTAATGTACAGCATAATTAATATAATTAACACTGGTATACATTACACATGAAAGTTGTTGAGAGTAAATCCTGAGTTCTTACCACAAGGAAAAAAAAATTTTTTTCAGGGCTTCCCTGGTGGTGCAGTCGTTAAGAATCCGCCTGCCAATGCAGAGGACAAGGGTTCGAGCCCTGGTCTGGGAAGATCCCACATGCCGTGGAGCAACTAAGCCCGTGTGCCACAACTACTGAGCCTGCGCTCTAGAGCCCACAAGCCACAACTACTGAGCCTGTGTGCCACAACTACTGAAGCCCATGCACCTAGAGCCCGTGGCTCCACAACAAGAGAAGCCACTGCAATGAGAAGCCCGTGCACCACAACGAAGAGTAGCCCCCACTCGACGCAACCAGAGAAAGCCCGCACACAGCAATGAAGACCCAATGCAGCCAAAAATTAAAAATTAAAAAATTAAATTAAAAAAAAAATTTTTTTTTCTTTTGCACCTACCAGATGATGGATGTTCACTAAACTTAGTAATTTCCTGATGTATGTAAGTCAAATTCATTATGCTATACATCTTAAACTTATACAGTCTTGTATGTCAATTATATCTCAATAAAACTAGAGGAGAAATAAATAATTTAAAAACTAAAAAGGAAAACAATTCCATTGACAACAGCATCATAAAGAAAATACTTTAGCAATAATTTTAACTAAAGAAGTCTGACTTAGATGTTGAAAAGTACAAAACATTGTTGACAGAATTTAAAGAAGACCTCAATAAGATGTAAAGACATTCCATGTTCATGGCTTGGTAAACATAATATTGTTAATTTGGCAATACTCCCAGATTGGTCTACAGATTTAATGTGACCTTTAGCAAAATCCCACCTGGATTATTTGCAGAAATTGACCAACCACCCTAAAATTCATATGAAAATGCAAGGGATCCAGAATAGTCAAAACAATCTTGAAAAAGAGAAATAAAGTTGGAGAACTCACATTTTCCAATTTCAAACTTACTACAAGGCTCAGCAATCAACAGCACTGTACTGGCATAATGATAGACATATAAACTATTGGAATAAAATTGAGTCCAGAAAAAATATACCAATTTGTACATAAATTTGACTTTCTCAAAATTAAAACCTTTTATGCTGCAAATGATGCTATCAAGAAAGTGAAAAGGCAACACACAGAATGAAATATATCTACAAATCATGTATCTGACAAGGGATTTGTATCTCAAAAATAAAAAGAACATTCACAGCTCAGTAGGAAAAAAAGACAGTCCAATTTTCAAATGAACAAAGGATTTAAATAGAGGTTTCTCCAAAGAAGATACACAAATGGTCAATAAACACATGAAAAGATGCTCAACATCATTAGTCATTAGGGAAATGCAAATCTAAAGCACAATGAGATTCCATTTCACAACTATTAGGATGGCTATAATCAAAAAGACAGGAAATAAGTATTGGTAAGAATGTGGAGAATTTGGAACCTGCATACATTGCTGAAGGGAATGTAAAATGATACAGCCAGTTTGGAAAACAATTTGGCAGTTCCTCAAAATGTTAAGTATAAAGTTACCAAATGACCCAGCAATTTCACTCTTAGGCATATACCCAAGACAAAGGACAACATATGTCCACACAAAAACTTGTATGTGAATGTTTGTAGCAGCATTCTTCATAACAGCAAGTGTCAAAAATCCAAATGTCCATCAACTGATGAATGGATAAACAAAACGTTGTATATCTATGCAAGAGAATATTATTCAGCAATGAATAGGATATAAGTACTGACATATGCTACAACAAGGATGAACCTTGAAAACATTATGCTAAGTGAAAATCTAAGTCACAAAAGACCACATTTGGTATGATTCCATTAATATGAAACGCAGAATAGGGAAACCTGTAGAAAAGGAAAGTAGATTAGTTGTCTCCAGGGGCTGCAGGCAGGGAGGAATGAAACACCCTGTAGGCGGAGCAACAAAAATGTTATGGAATTAGACAGTGGTGACGGTTGCACAGCTATATGAATATATTAGACAAAAAAACCCGTTGTTTTGTACACTTCAAATGAGTAAATTATGGTATGTGAATTATGCCTCAATATGGCAATTTTTCTTAAAAGTAAAAGCCTACAAAAAAAACTCCTATAGGTGTATCACAAGTTCATTGGGTCTTACTCACCCAAGAAATCCATGTTCAAATTCAGTAAATAAATCAAGGGATTCTGTTAGTCTTACCCAGTGAAGCCAAGTTTCTATAGTTCTCTAGCATCACATCTCTGTACAGTTTTCTCTGAGATGAATTCAGCAATGCCCACTCCTCCTGGGTGAAGTCCATGGCCACATCCTCAAAGGTTATTGAGTTCTAAAATAACAACACATTCTGTCTCAACCAGCCACCAACCCCACCACTGTTCCTGGAGAGAGGATCATGCGCAATGGCACTGGAAATGAAAGACCTGTTTCACAGTAAATTCAAGATTCTGAGGGCTCTTCATTTAACCCAGGACTCAGTTCTCAGAATCTTTCCTTCTTTATTCATGCTCACTCCTTAAGGAATTGCATCCAGCCTCAAGAATTTAAGGCCTCTCTAACACATGATGAACATGTGTTCATAATTGTATTCTCTTCTATCTGCAGGGTTAATCAGAGACCTGAACACATTGCAAGAATGAGAGAAATACTTCCTAAATGAAAAAATTATTTCCCACAGGGTGGCCATACATTTTTTGAGGCTAAGACAGTCTTATATCCTTCTTTTACTTTTTACTTCTTCTACTAACAGCACTAAGCAGGAGAGATGCCTGAAAAAAAACTGTAAGTAGGAAGGTAGTAGAAGAATTATTTTTTGGAAGTCCCTTAACCACCATCAGAAGTTTCAAAATGCAGGTTGGGTTATGAGGCTCCAGAGTAGTGGAAGGAGATGCATTCACCCCAGGGGACAGGAATGTATTTTAGGAGAAAGAAAAAAAATTTATGACTCACTTGTAACCCAGAGTGGAAGTTTTCCATCTCTGTGATCCTCTCATGGGCACAGGAAGGGTCTAGGACAGGCAGAGCTAGAGGAGAGGGTGACATGAGTTTCTAGGCACATACATAGTCTCAACTTTCCTAGCAAGGAAGTTGAAAGTCAGAAAGGTTGAGAGTTGTTACCTTTCCCAGCTTTATAAAACGAATGGATGGGATAAGGAGGTGCCACCCCTAAATTTTCTTCCCTCTCCCCACCATGCACATATGCCCTTCCTCTAAAATCCCAAAGGGCACTGAATCCGACATAAGCAAATTCTGGGGCAACCAAGTGTTCGTAGAGCTCCATACCCACCTCCTTTCATTTCAGCCCCTTCTTCCCAGTCCCCTGTGGCTACTCAACTCCCTTATTTTGTGCCCACTTATTCGTGGTGAAGTGAATCTACCCTAGGAACTTACCACATATAGTGGACAGATGTGGGGCTGCCATTTTGCAATCCTGTAAGTAGTAAATATGATCAGACAGCAACCAGGAGAACAAGGATACTCCTCTTATTGCTTCTACGATCCACCCCAGGCAGGGCTCTGAAATAAAGAAATATTAACAAGAGGATTCACAAGCTTTCTGTTTCTCCTTTGCACTTAGGACAATTACATCATCATGCATCCAGTATGTGTTCCTTTCAGATTCAAGCTGTCTTTGATCCTGGGTCATTGTTTTGCATGCCACGTACAACCTCAAAGCAATATAGTGGGTATTCTTGACCTTCCCCATTCCTAATGTACATCCTCCACATTATGAAACCACATTACCCACCACTTATCAAAAATTCCATCTCCACTGAGGCACTTCACTGGCTTCTCCCCTGAATTAGCACCAACATATAGACCTGACCCATTAAAGTCACTGTCACCTGACTCCCATTCTTCATTGTAACTCCCACCCCTGCTCTGATTCAAGATGATTCCATGTTCTTGGGCATAAACTAGCAAACGTCCATGGCTTCCACATCTCAACCGAACACCTTAAATTTATCATCACCTGAGACTCTTGCTCTCTACGAAGGCAAAAAGTCAGACATCCCACTTTCTGAACACAGTAGGTATACTTCCATCTTGTTCACTTTTTTGCCTGTATTGCATCTGCTTTCCTACCTCATAGAAGCTTCCAAGCCATCCATACTTCCACCATATTGCTATTTATAATCCTCATTTCCTTGGCACTAAATATGAAATGCCATGGCCCATCACTTCAATTAATATATTTTCTAAAACCTCAAATTCTTCTCTGAGGAATCATATAACACCTGCCTTAGATAATTCCAACCATCTGTCTATCCTGCCTGGGTAATTCCTTTCCAATAAGTTATACGGGAAGCACTAAAAATTTGAGTCCACGTACTCTAAATGGGGCTTCAACACTAAAGGAAAAGCCCAACAGGCAATTTAACCTCCTAGTTATCCAAAGACCTTTTCACAGTTCCTGCAAGATTTTGAATCTTATGTGGTCTCAACATTATCTCTTCAATAACAAATGATCTTACATCTGACTTTGCAGAGAAACTCTAACAATGAAGGAAGGATTCCTCATTTTCTTGCCACTAGTACAGAAGTAGTTCCACAGCATCATGGTTTCTTTCACTTTGCAAACAAGATATGTCTGCCTTCTTATCTAAAGTCAATATCTGCTACTTTGCCATGTCATGTTTCCCACCTTTGGCACATTTTGAGCTGGGTACTTCTTTGTTATGGGGGTACCATCCTGTCATTGTAGGATGCTTAGTAGAATCCCTGGACTCTATCCACTAGATGTCAGTAGTATCCCCTCTAGTTGTGAAAGGGGTATTGCCAAATGTCCCCTAGAGGGCAAAATTTCCCCTTTAAGAACCACTGGTCTAATAATCCCTTCCTACCTTCTCAGAAAGCTTGCTTTATTAATTATTCCTTTGCTCTTTTCCATCACCATCAACTTCTACTCCACTGTACTCATACTTCTAACATTGAAACATAATCAAAGATGTCCCATCTTACGACAAAATCCTACTGTATAGCACAGAGAACTGTATTCAGTATCCTATGATAAACCATAATGGAAAAGAATATTAAAAAAAAAAAACAGGAATGTTAAAAAAAACCGAAGAGAAAGTGCATGGGCTTGGAGACAGGTATTTTCCTTGCTAATTTTTTTTCCTTTTTCCTTTGTAATTTTTCTAAAGTTTGAGAGTTATCTTAAGATAAGTGATTGAATATTTTTACATCTTCTAAACATTGCCTTGTATTTTCTAATACATATTGCCTTGTATCTCTTCTTTCTAAATAAACGTTCTTGTTCATCTGAAAATAATTTAAAATCTCCCATCTTGAAACAAATTCATGCCTTGGGTCCCACTTGGCCCTACAGTTACTGCTCAGTCCCTCTTCCTTTTCTCCATCCAGCTTCTGGAAAGACTGGTCTACCCTCTCATTATCCCCATTTCCTCACCTCGCTTAATTACACTCCAAACAGGTTTCTGTCTCACCACCACCTCACTGACACTGCTCTGCCAAGACTGCCAAGGATTTAAGAGGATTAATCCAGTGAATGCCATTCTGTTTTTGACTTAGTTCGTTCATCAGAAAAATTCTATCACTACTTTCTTCTATAAATCAGCCTCTGTTCTGGGCTTTTGTGACCATAATCTTCTGGTTGGCATCTTACTTCTCTGGCCACTCTCTTTCAGGCTCATTGGCCAGCTCCTCTCCCACTGTTGACTGTCCTCAAGGCTCAGTCCTGGCCCTTATCTCTCACCTTATTCTGTGTATTCCACATCTATGCATTCCCTTGAAATTAAATTCTATCTCGGGACTACCCTGGTGGCGCAGCGGAAGACTCTGCGTTCCCAATGCAGAGGGCCTGGGTTAGATTCCCTGGTCAGGGAACTAGATCACACATGCATGCCACAACTAAGAGTTCGTCTGCCACAACTAAGGAGCCCACGTGCCGCAACTAAGACCCGGTGCAACCAAATAAATAAATAAATATTATAAATAAATAAATTCCATCTCTATGCTCATAACACCCAAATCTCCAGTTTGAGAACTCAAATCTGAGCTTAAGACTCATGTATTCCTGCTGCCTTTTCAACTACGGCCATCTAAACGTTTTGTAGGCACCTTTGAAGAAACTTACCAGACTGAACTTATCTCTTCCCCAAAACTGTTTTCACTTCAAACATCTGCACTCTCAGTAAGGAGTACTAATGCTCTAGGTATTCAGAGCAGGCAGAAGGCATCACTGGTATCACACCCTTTACCCCACCCCACAGCTATAATTAATTAAAACTGAAGATTAATTATTTGATAAGCGCTTCTCCCCTCCTGTGGGCTCGACTCAATTAAAACTCACAGAATCCTTGACTCCTCTCCATCAGCCCACAACAACCATTGAAATTTTAAAATATGGGCACACTTCTTCCCCCATCCCCCAAAGGCAGCAATCACCTGAAACCTAAAACTATTCCTTTGTAGACTTCTCCACCCTACCACACAGCAGAAACTGACAAAGACTAATCCAAGCCACACCCTCTCTCCACCCAACTCCAATAATTTCTTCAATGGTGCTCTCTCCAGAGAAAATCCCAACTACTAAATTCTTCCCCCTTCCCTGCCACACATGGATAATTTTTGCTTTGTCATTTTTCTGTCCATTTAAATGTCATTTCCTCAGAATCACCTTTATTGTGAGCCCCATATTTAATATAAAGCCTATCTTATTTTATTGTCTGAGCTCTCTCTATTCTTCCTATGTAGCCCTCAGAATTTGTAATTATATATTTAGTTTTTTGCTTACTTATATTTTCTCTTCCACTAGATTGTAATGTCCAAGAGAATGGCCTTTTCTTTTTTTTCTTTTAATAAGAGACCATATGATTCAAGGCACATATACATAATTCATTAGGGTTTTTTTTTTAATTTATTTATTTATTTACTTTTGGCTGTGTTGGGTCTTCGTTTCTGTGCGAGTGCCCTCACCAGTTGCGGCAAGCGGGCCTCTCACTATCGCAGCCTCTCTTGTTGCGGAGCACAGGCTCCAGACGCGTAGGCTCAGTAGTTGTGGCTCACGGGCCCAGTTGCTCCGCGGCATGTGGGATCTTCCCAGACCAGGGCTCGAACCCGTGTCCCCTGCATTGGCAGGCAGACTCTCAACCACTGCGCCACCAGGGAAGCCCGCCTTTTCTTATTAAAACCCTATACCCAGTCACTAGCACATCACTAGCCACACTGTAAAGCGTACAGCATTCTGGGCTCAGAAATGAATGAGTATGGATTCCACCTTCAATCTATCCCCCAAATCATCACTTTGTTCTACTTTGTAACCATCAAGAGTCTAGATTACCATCACTCATTCCTAAATCCTACTACTAACCCTTGATCTTTTCTCCACCAGTCAAGCTTGTCCTCTGCACTCCATCCTCACCATGCGAGCTCTGCTAAACACAAATCTAATTGTTGATGCCCCTGTTCACAATGGCTTCCCACCAGCATTAAATTAAATTATACCCTGAACTTGCTTTCCAGATTACAAGTCATGTGGCTGAGACTCCTGCAATCTAGTTCACTTTCCTCCTCTCTTGCTTCTTTTTTCAGCCATGTCCTGTCTTGCTCACATCCTGGTACAATCCAGGGATTTTAGCTGCTTCAGGGATTTTTACATGTGCAGAGTCCTCCTGCTAAAATGCTCTCCCCATTCCTGGCCCCATCACAGCCTAGCCCACTGCCTGTCTGTATCCTAGTCATTTCTAAGACTGTGGATTTTGGCTTCAATAACTTTTTTTTTTTTCCAAGAGGCTTTATGAGCCCTTAGACTGAGTCCTCCATTGACGTGCTCTAATTTAAAATAACTCAGGGACTTCCCTGGTGGTCCAATGGTTAACACTCTCTGCTTCCAATGCAGGGGGCATGGATTCCACCCCTGGTCGGGGAACTAAGATCCCACATGCCGTGGGCAGGGCCAAAAAATAATTTAAAAAATAAAATAACTCAAAACCAGCTATCATTTACAAGCAGGTTTGATGGTTGGACTGTAAACTCCAGAGGACCTAACCCTTATAAATTTTGTTTGCCATTGTACCCGTGGGCCTGAGCAAAGAGTAACAGGCTCGGTGTGGGCATGTAATAAATATTTGTGGACCACTGACAGGAGACAAAAACTCACCCGGGGAATTTTTCAGTGTGAACACACTAAATGATAAGAATAGGGGACTTCCCTGGTGGCGCAGTGGTTAAGAATCCGCCTACCAATGCAGGGGACACGGGTTCAAGCCCTGGTCCAGGAAGATCCCACATGCAGCAGACCAACTAAGCCCATGCACCACAACTACTGAGCCTGCGCTCTAGAGAGCCCATGAGCCACAACTACTGAAGCCTGTGCACCTAGAGCCCGGCTCTGCAACAAGAGAAGCCACCACAATGAGAAGCCTGCACACCGCCACGAAGACCCAACGCAGCCAAAAATAAAATAATAATAAATAAATAATAAAATTTTAAAATAAATAAATAAATAAATAATAAATGATAAGAATCACTAAAACATATGTAATACATGATAAAAACAAGAAGCTTGTTAGTGAGTTTTTAAAATAATGTGAATTCAATTTAAGTAAAGGAAGCATCAAATTCTGTAAGAGAATACTCGTTTATAACCAAATTACTTGCATTTAAAAGTTGATGCCTAATTTGCTTTTATTATGTTTTATATGGTTTGGGGGAAAACAAATATTTATTTAACACAGCACTAGGTAAAACTCATTCCATATAAAGTCAATTGAACTCTCATTTCAGGTAGTACCTTAATGAAATTTGCATCACTTTTTAAAGAATGTCTTGACTTTCAAGTGTTGGGGGTTGTCAGGTTAGCTGAGCTCGCTTGAAAAGAACAAAGCCGACCTTAATAGTAGAACTCATAATTAAAAGGTAAATAAATTGCCCATCCTGACACCCTGTGAACAAAGCCTTTGTGGATGAAAACCTGCGGTCTGCCTCTACAAGGATGAAGTCACTAGCCACTGCAGTGGCTGACCTTCAATACACCCTGAAGGAGTTCGGGGCAGAGCTGAGGAATGAGGCGCTCTGTGCTCTGGGAAAAACTGGCAGAACAGGTCTTCAGATAGTTAGATATTCTTCAGGAGAAGATTTTATGAGACCAATTTCTTGCATCTTCTTCTATCTAGAAAAGGACTAAAATCATCGACAGAGACATCTGTTCCTCATGACTAGTAGCAACCCTCTGCCAGCAAGTGTGCTTCATTGCACGTGTCCGCCTTCACCCAAATTACATGTATACTGACCTCCCCCCTACCTTTTTGGGATCAGTTCCTCAGAGGTATCTGAGAGGCTGTCTCCTAGGCTATAGTCCTCACTTTACCCCCAAATAAAACTTAACTCACAACTCACACGTTGTGCACTTTTTTCAGTCGACGCTTACCCAACATAAATTAACTGAAAAATTTCATTTCACAAGATACCTCAATCTCAAATGCACCCGGATGCCCACAGTCAAGAGAAAAGGTTCTGCAGGGTAAAAATTATCTTACAAAGTGAAGGGCAGTGGGGAGCCCCTGCCACGAGCTCTTATTCGTTACTCACCGAAAGACACAGAAATCCACAGTCAGCGAGGTAAGAGCTTGGGCCAGGCTGATGTCCACTTACATCTCAGCTACAGCAAGCTTTCTGTCAGGAGAAATGCACAAGGTCACTGACTTTTATCTATCATACAACTGAAAGGACTAAAGGCTTAAAAGACACACCCTATTCTCCCTGACTAGATTTACACAGTCATCTAGAGCAAATAGTAACAGGCTCAGTGTTACTGATTTATATAGGATTATTGTTAAACCAAAGAATACACACCCTGTTTACACTAGTTCCTTTTAATTGTACAAGTAAAGATACCAAGTTCAGTCGTCCCTCAGTATCTGCGGAGTATTGGTTCCAGGACCACCGCCCCACGCATACCAAAAGCCAGGGACTTTCAAGTCCCTTATGTAACATGGTATAGTGTTACATTCTGCCCGCCCATTCAGCGGGTCCCGCGTCTGCGGATTCAGCCAATCGCGGATCTACCGACCCCCAGGGTCGACTGTATTCAACGATATCAATAGAGTGGTTCGTTGCCTACGGAAGTCTAAATTGTTGCGTATTTTTACAGGGTAATTATTCATTCATTGAATTGATGTTATTGAGTGCTTACTGTATACCATGCACTATTCTAAATACGAGGAATGTAAAATAAACAACACAACATATACACAGAAAAATCAAATAAGGAAGAAAGCAAATGGCGGGACTTCCCTGGTGGTCCAGTGGCTAAGACTCCGCGCTCCCAATGCAGGGAGCCCAGGTTGCATCCCTGGTCAGGGAACTAGATCCCACATGCCGCAACTAAAAGATCCCGCATGCCGCGAGGAAGATCCCGCACGTGGCAACGAAGATCCGGCGCAGCCAGATAAATATTAAAAACAAAAAAGCAAGAAAGAAAAAAAGAAAAAGCAAATGGCAAATGCTAGAAGAAAAGTAAATGGTAATGGGGTACCTGAATGACTGGTAGTAGTTGAACACAGGCACTCTTTGGGGGGCTGATGTTCCAGCGGAGACCTTGACAAGGCTCATTAAAACGTTGCTTGACATAACCGAGGCTGGATTGACTCGAGACAATCCAGCTGCCTCGAGGACAGCGAGACCGTTTATTTGTGAGAACTTCCAGCACTATAACTTGTTAGCTCTGCGTCAGTTCCAGATCCCCACCCCTCCTCCACGTGCCTGGCAACAAACATTTCCTGCCTCCTCTTTTCCTGTTATTGCAATTCTTTAAAGCAGTTTGTTAAGTTTCAAGACACTTCCCCACTCCTCCACCATCCTGCACTTTACCCTCAGCCCCCGCTCACCCTCACCCCGACTATCACTCCAGCCCCGCCCACAAAGCAGTTTTTAACAAGTCCCTCCTTCCCTCTCCAGCCACTGGCCTCCGCATATTAAAGCTTTTTTCCTCCATTCCCTCCCTGAAACGATTCTGGCTAACAATAGGCGTTTCTGCCTGCTGCAATAGTCCCTCTTAATAATAAAGTCATTCCTTACTGGCATTCGAAGTGGCATTTTTCTTTTTTTTTTTTTTTTATTTGACAATCTGAATTACAAAGGCCAACTGTGGGAAGATCTGGGAGAAGACATTTCAAAAGAGAGAAATGCCAGAAATGCTGATACAAAAGCCTTGAGGCATGAATAAGCTTGGGGAGTTTGAAGAATAGAGAATCCCTCTCAGTGGTGAGCTGAAAGTCCACACTGCAGAGCTGATCCTACAGCTCTGCCCAGCTCTGCCTTCAATGACTGGGAGCTCGAATTTGTGGGGGGAGAATTTACACCTCAGAAATCGACCAGTGCTACAAATCGGATCTTTTTCCTGACTTCCCAGCAAACCATTGCCTCCAATCATTGGTTCCTATTATGGGTATAATAATGGCACCTAACTCATGGGTTGCAACAATTTCCTGGCTCACACAGTAATATTTTATCAGCTCCTATTTGGGTCTGGCACTGTGTTAAGCCACGGTGAGCAAAAACTGTTCCCTTGTAGTTGCATTTTACAGGGCAAAGTGGCCTTTCATCAAATAATTGCCAGAGTCTTGGATCTCAGTACAGTCATAGTTGAGTGCCATCAATGACTAGAGCCCCAAATTAAGAACCCTGGCCGAGGGGGAGAGTCAGAGGAGGCTACCTGAGCAGGTGCTCCTGATGCAAAAAAATCTAGAAGCTGTAGAGATGCACTCATTAGTGTTTCCAAAATGGGATGCAGACAGTATTTTAAAAACTGTGTATTTTAATATGTATTAGAAAATATCACCAGCACCAAAAAACAAACTTTGCTGAGTTTAAAAGAAGAGCCAATTAAGTGTCACTTTCAAGTCGATGAGGGTATTAACAACAACCATGAAGACAATCAGGAATGGCTGATGTTTGGGAGACTGCCTCCTGGGAAAGCGAGTGGTACTTGGTGAAGGGTGACTATCTGCTGTTGGGCATCTTGCTGTTGATCATCCCAGACTGTGAGCTTTGGTACCAGAGGCAGGAGAGAGGAAAGGCCACATGCTTATCCCGGCTCAGGGAATTAGCAAGCCAGCAATTTCCTTCCTTCTGCTGCAGGAGTGGAGTGAAGAGAGAACAATTTGGCTGATGAGGAGCTTTGGAGACAAGGCCCCTAGGGCCAGAGAAAAACTGTAAATATACTAAGTGTCCCCTATCAACACAATCTCACACCTACCAACCAGAAAGCTTTGCTACCTTGTTGCTTCTTAGAGAATGTGTATTGTCCAGAAACTGCACACATGACTGTCTCCTTGAAATTCACAAGCATCAATTTCTCTTCAACATCTACATCCTGGGGAGAAATTCGGCCCCTGGGGTCTCCTGTGGGGCCATCCTGGAAATACAGAAATCCTTGTAAGTTCTAGAGGAAAGGGGGCAACATTGTTATTATTGTTATCATTATTATTCCTATTTGGAGGTAGTCCTAGGTTAATTAAGTAGGAAATCTAAACCAATGGTTCTCAAAATGTGTCCCTAGACCAGCAGCCAGGGCTGGGTTCATGGGTGTACAACCAGAAGAGCCACAGAGGACCCCACTCTTGGTTGAATGCTCTGCTATCACTGTCTTGACATTTTGCCAACATGGGGTCCCACATTTTCATTTTGCACTGGGACCCGAAAATTATGCAGCAGGTTCTACCAGTCCTATCAGCATTACCTGGGGAGTTCTTTGAAATGCAGTTTCTCAGACTTCACCTAGACATGCTGAAACTCTGGGGTGGTGCCCAGCAACCTGTGTTTTAAGAAACCCTTTAGGTGACTCTGATGCATGGTCAAGAGTGAGAATCGCTGTCTAACTGCCCTCCCGATTTTTCTGGCCTATTTCCAAGTCCCTTGGCACTAGATTTGCAATTGCTTGTGGCTCTGCTGACCCCTTTCTCTCACCTTAAAATTGCATGGACCAATTCGCTACTCGAAGGAATCAATACTTCTCAAAATTTTCTGGGAATTCCAGGCTGCTCCAGTGCATCCCTTTACGTCCCAGGAAGGGAAGGAGGAGACCTGTGCTGTTGAATGCTCACATTGCTCGTTTTGGATCCAACCCTTTAAGGAAGACACTGAGATTCAAGGAAAGGGGGTCAGTCTCCCCAGACAACTTGCTCCTTAATGTGATCAAGGATCCTCATGGAATTTTCAAGATGGTCCTATTTCTTCACAACTCATAGGTGTTGTCCCTGGATGTTCTCTCTCTTCTGCCTCCTCCTTTACATTCCTGTCCTTTCCGCCCTAAACCCTCCAACACACGCCACTCAAAGGGAGCAATCAGGTCAGGATCTTCTCAAGTCCTGGTAATCGTAATATAAATAATACGAATAATTGCAGGAACATGGATGGACCTAGAGCTTATCATAATAAGTCAAGTAAGTCAGACAGAGAAAGATAAATACCATATGATATTACTCATATGTGGAATCTAATTTTTTTAAAATGATATAAATGAACTTATTTACAAAACAGAAACAGACTCACAGATTTCAAAAACAAACTTATGGTTACCAAAGGGGAAACGTGGTGGGGAGGGATAAATTAGGAGCTTGGGATTAACATACACACAGTACTAGATATAAAATAGGTAACCAACAAGCACCTACTGTATAGCACAGGGGACTCTACCATGTACATAGTACATATTACTATGTAATAACCTATATGGGTAAAGAATCTGAAAAAGAATGAATATATGTATATGTATAATTGAATCATTTTGCTGTGCACCTGAAACTAACACAGCATTGTAAATCAACTATACTCCAATAAAATTTAAAAATAATAAGAATATGAATAATGAACGTGTTGGGGAGGGGAAAAATCCCCTCCCCCTTCTTGAGTTCTTCTGGGCGATCTAATAATTAAATTGACACAAGACAGATTAAAAGGAGAAAAAAAATTAAGTCATACATACAAAAGTCTCATAGAAATAGGACCTAAGAAGTGACCAAGGCAGGCAGCTTTTATACTTTTTAGACAAAGGAACAATAAATTTGTGAGGAGTTGACCATACAAAGAAAAATAGGCTTGGATGCCTAATTAATGAAGAAGTAACAAGATCTGTTTATATAGCCTTCTTGGCCCTGGGCTCCCTATCTCTGGTGATAAGGATTTTTCCATCCTCCTGGTACAGGGAGGGTACCTTTTCACATGGGAGATTTATTTTCTGCTTTCAAGGAGACAGAGGGGAGAGTCAAAGTGTCCCCCTCGCATTGGACATTTTTGTGAAGTTTTTTTTTTTGGCTGCGCTGTGTGACTTGCAGGATCTTAGTTCCCTGACCAGGGATTGAACCCAGGCCCCCTGCATTGGGAGCGTGGAGTCTTAACCACTGGACCACCAGGGAAGTCCCTAAAGTAACTGTAATTCAAAATAATCATTATGACACTTTGGCATATTTGGGGGTGACCTGCTCTGAGCCCCAGTAAGTGCATACTCTGCTATGGGCTTTATTTTTTTCCTTTTCATGTGTACTCCTGGAATGCAGGGTACTCCTACATTCTCACTCCCATTATCCAGATGGGAAACAAAAGCTCAAACATGTTCAAGGATTTTCCTCCTTGGATTTATACAGAATTTGAATCCAGATGTGGCTGATTCCACGCCACGCTTTAGGAATTTCTACAGCAGTAATTCTCGAAGTGTGACCCCCTGACCAGCATCAGCATCACCTGGGGACTTGTTAGAAATGCAAATTCTTGGACCCCACCCCAGACCTAGTCAATCAGAAACTCTAGAGTGGGGCTTCCCTGGTGGCGCAGTGGTTGAGAATCTGCCTGCCAATGCAGGGGACACGGGTTCGAGCCCTGGTCTGGGAAGATCCCACATGCCGCGGAGCAACTGGACCCGTGAGCCGCAATTACTGAGCCTGTGCGTCTGGAGCCCATGCTCCACAACAAAAGAGGCCGCGATAGTGAGAGGCCCACGCACCGCGATGAAGAGTGGCCCCCACTTGCCGCAACTAGAGAAAGCCCTCGCACAGAAACGAAGACCCAGCACAGCCATAAAAATAAATAAATTTAAAAAACAAAAAAAAAAACAAACAAAAAAAAGAAACTCTAGGGTGGGACCCAGAGATCTGTTTAACAAACACTTTGGGCGATTCTGATGCACATTAAAGTTTAAAAACCATAGTGCCATCGTAATTACTATCTTCCTTGAGAATAACCAACTTATCAGTGTCCTTATTTTGTCCCCTGGTTTGTGGAACATGGAGGCTGGGTGTTGAGAGCTCTGTAATTCTCATTATCCTTTTAGCCTCTGATCCCTGGGGACTCATTATGGATGGCTCCTTCCCCCTCATTCCTAAGAACGATTGGTAGACACTTGGAGAACCGCCTAGTCAGTCCTTCCTTGCCTCTTTGGCAAGGTCCAAGGATCCTGAAGCAGACTGAGGAGACAGAGTTGGTAAGGATCTAAGTCTGTCTCCTGCCGTGGATTCTTCCAGGAGACAGCACTCACCCAGTTATTTCTAAGCTGGACTTGGTTGTGATCCTACCAAGAACAGGAGGAGGTAAGATCTGAGTCTCCATGAATGGTGTTAAATATTCCCTGATCTGCAGGATTCTCTGGCTGAGGGAGAAGCATGAAACAGAAGCGAGGGTGGGGTTTTGTTCCCTAAGAACATCCATGAAGTTCGAGAAATGAGGGGCAACTGATTTCTCAAAGCACAGTGGGCAGGAGCATGAGTAAAGCAAACCAGAAAGAGTTCCTTCGGGATTTTTTATTAATTCATTTATTTTTTTAATCATGACAAAATATATCAAATAAAATGTACCCTTTAAGCTATTTTTTTTTTTTTGAGGTTTTTTTTTTTTAAGTTAAATTTATTTATTTATTTATTTATTTTTGGCTGTGTTGGGTCTTCGTTTCTGTGCGAGGGCTTTCTCTAGTTGTGGCAAGTGGGGGCCACTCTTCATCGCGGTGCGCGGGCCTCTCACTATGGCGGCCTCTCTTGTTGCGGAGCACAGGCTCCAGACGCGCAGGCTCAGTAGTTGTGGCTCACGGGCCTAGTTGCTCCGCGGCATGTGGGATCTTCCCAGACCAGGGCTCGAACCCGTGTCCCCCTGCATTGGCAGGCAGATTCTCAAACACTGTGGCACCAGGGAAGCCCAAAGCTATTTTAAGTATACAGTTCAGTAGCATTAAGTTCAATCCCATTGTTGGGCAACCATCACCACCATCCATCTCCAGAACAGTTTTCATGTTGCAAAACTGAAACTCTGTCCTCATGAAACACTACCCCTCCCCATTCTTCCATCCCCCCAGCCCCTGGCAACTACCCTTCTGCCTTCTACTCTCTGTATGAATTTGACTACTCGAGGTACTTCATATAAGTGGAATCTTACTGCATTTGTCCTTTTGTGACTGGTTTATTTCACTTAGCATTATGTCCTCAAGGTTCATCCATGTTGTAGCACGTGTCAGAATGTCCTTCCTTTTTAAGGCTGAATAATATTTAATATTCCACTGTATGTATATTCCACATTTTGCTTATTCATTCATCTGTCACTGGAGAGATGGGCTGCTTCCACCTTTCGGTTATTGTAAATAATGCTGCTAAGAACATGGGAGTATAAATAGCTCTCGGAGATCCTACTGTCAGATCTTTTGGTTACAGACCCAGAGGTGGAATTGCTGGATCATATGGTAATTCTATTTTTAATTTTTTGAGAAGCTCTTCAACATTTTCTTTAAGAAAAACAGAAAACAACAAGGTCCTACTGTATAGCACAGGGAACTATATTCAATATCCTATGATAAACCATAATGGAAAAGAATATGAAAAAGAGTATATATATATTATATATATAATATATAACATATATATTATATATAACGGTGACTTTGCTGTTCACCAGACATTGGCACAACATTGTAAATCAACTATACTTCAATAAAAAATTAAATTAAATTAAAAAACATAAATAATCAATAACAGAAAGGAAACCTAAATACACTGAAAAAATATGAAAAGGATTATGCCAGTATATGTGTTATGGTCTAAAAGTTTGTGTACCCCCAAAATATATATGCTGAAATCCTAACCCCCAAATATGATGGTATTATGAAGTGGGGCCTTTGGGAGGTGCTTAAGTCATGAAGGTAGAGCCCTCATGAATGGGATTAGTGTCCTATAAAAGAGATCCCTCACCCCTTCTGCCAGGTAAGGATATAAGAAGTCTCTAGCCTCCAGGCCGACCCTCCCTCCATCACCCAACATGCTGGCACCCTGATCTCAGACTTTCATTCCAGTCTCCAGAATTATGAGAAATAAATTCCTATTGTTTATAAGCTAAAAAAAAAAAAGAACAAAAAAGAAAAACAGAAAAATTACAAAATCTCTTTCTCGCATTTTTAAACTTTCCAAATGTTGAAATTTCATTCATGTTTCTGGAATTGTGACAGTTAAACAGATCAGACTGTGTGTCAAAAAATTAAGGGGAAGAGGAACATCCTTAAGTAAGTTCAATATTTTCTCTTCCATAAAGACTAATATACCAATAACTATTCTGTTATTAATAAAAAACAATAATGGCAATAATGAGAGCCAATATTTCTGGAGTATTCCCTGTGTCCCCAGTACCCAGAACGTTTCCTATCTAATGCATACGTCTTATTAATTTGAAGGACACAAATGTCCTTTGAACTTTGCTCAACTTCTTTTCCTTTGTGACTAGACACCTGTCCTTCCTCCCTTGCTTCATAAACCATTGCCTGGGTTCTGATCCTGTCAAGGGGCCTGGATGTTAGCATTGGCTAGTTCATGAGTTCCCTCCCACATGCCAGCCAGTGTGAAGGCAGAGCTTAAAAATGCTCATTTGTTTCCTTTGCTTTCTCAAGACTCTATGCATTCCATCCTCCCTTCACTTCTGTTACAAATATGTGTCCTTCCAAAGCTCATATTCTGAGATGAATAATTTGCTTTTGATTAGAGCAGGAAATGACACATCTTCATCAATTATGTGTCCTGCTGGTATTTGCACACCAGCTCCTAGAATTATTCACTCTTGAAGCTTTCTCAATGAAACCACGTGGAGTGTCAGTTTTACAAGGTAAATTCATTGCTGAGAGTGCCTTGCCCCATGTGTAATTATTACAGGGCCCAGATGTTGGAAGAACTTGAATGCCAAAGTGAAGACTTGTGGGTTTATTGGGTAGAATGCCATTGAAGTGTTCCAGAAGGATGTGCTGGACCTTCCCTGGCACGCTTGGGAAGAAGATTGCTCTGCAAAAATGCACAGGGTTAAATGCATTCAAGAGTACTTGGAGGGGCTTCCCTGGTGGCGCAGTGGTTAAGAATCCGCCTGCCAATGCAGGTAACACGGGTTCGAGGCCTGGTCTGGGAAGATCCCACACGCTGCGGAACAACTAAGCCCATGTACCACAACTACTGAGCCTGCGTTCTAGAACCCACGAGCCACAACTACTGAGCCCATGTGCCACAACTACTGAAGCCCATGCGCCTAGAGCCCGTGCTCCACAACAAGAGAAGCCACTGCAATGAGAAGCTTGCGCACCGCAACGAAGAGTAGCCGCCACTCGCCATAGCTAGAGAAAGCCCGCAAGCAGAAACGAAGACCCAACGCAGTCAAAAATAAATAAATAACTTAATTAAGTGATTTTTAAAAGAAAGAGTACTTAGAGGGTAGGGGATAATTACAAAGCCATTGCCATATAGACATGTCCAAAAAGGTAGCTACCAAGGAACAACTAGTTGAAAGAAATATGCTATAAAATGACTCTGTCTGAGTTTCTAGACTTGCAGGATCTCAGTTCCCTGACCAGGGACTGAACCTGGGGCCACGGCAGTGAAAGCGCCGAGTCCTAACTACTGGACTGTCAGGGAACTCCCTAAATCAGTTTTTCAGAAAAAGCATCAGCTATTCTTGTTTTAAGAGCCAGACAGGAATTTCCCCTACGGGTATGACACTTCCACAATAGACAAGGTATAGATTCATTTAACCTTTTCTTGTAATGTCCCTCACTGTAGGCTGATGGCAAATGACAGATTGCAGCAAAACAATTCTTTCTATATAGACAGGTTCCAATAGAGTGGTTTGATCCAATTTGTAAAAAGTAGAATATTTAAAAGAATGGATTAATGACATTATTTCTCACATTGAGACAGTAGAGAATCTGAGCTTATAATTTCCAGCAATACCTGGGATTTGCCATTCTGAGCAGACTCAGTATAAAGTTAACTACAGAGTTAAAATTCTCTGAGAAAATGAAGTCATCCAACCAGGTTTGACCCTATGTGAAGAAACGATTAGAATTTAATCACAGATTTTATTTATTCATTTATTTATTTAATAAATTTATTTTATTTATTTATTTTTGGCTGTGTTGGGTCTTCATTGCTGTGCATGGGGTTTCTCTAGTTGCGGCGAGCAGGGGCTACTCTTTCTTGTGGTGCGCAGGCTTCTCATTGTGGTGGCTTCTCTTGTTGCAGAACACGGGCTCTAGGTGCACGGGCTTCAGTAGTTGTGGCTCGCAGGCCCATTAGTTGTGGCTCACGGGCTCTAGAGCACAGGCTCAGTAGTTGTGGCACACAGGCTTAGTCGCTCCGTGGCATGTGGGATCTTCCCGGACCAGGGCTCGAACCCGCGTCCCCTGCGTTGGCAGGCGATTCCTAACCACCGCACCACCAGGGAAGCCCTAATCATCGATTTTAAAATGCCATGCAGGCATGATAGTTCCTAAAAAAAAAATTTTTTTTAATTTTTAATAAAATGTTTTAATTTTTAAATTTTAGCATTAGAACAAAATGTATGGTACTCAGAAGTCATTCAGAAATTACTTGGTGAAGGAAGAAATGAGTAGAGCAACCAGAAGGGAAGAATTGTTTAAATGACTACTCTCAAACAAGTGATGTCTGTGTGTCTATTTCATGGTAATTCATGTCTCTATTTTCCAGTAGACTCATCAACAACATGGAATCAGAAAACCAGACTGGTGTCTCAGAATTCCTCCTCCTGGGCCTCTCAGAGGATCCAGACCTGCAGCCCCTTCTCTTTGGGCTGTTCCTGTCCAGGTACCTGGTCACTGTGCTGGGGAATCTGCTCATCATGCTGGCCGTCAGCTCAGACTCCCAGCTCCACACCCCCATGCACTTCCTCCTCTCCCACCTGTCCTTTGTTGACATCTGTTTCACCTCCACTATAGTCCCCAAGATACTGGTGAACATCCAGACAGGAAACAAAGCCATCACCGATGCAGGCTGCCTCACTCAGGTGTATTTTTTCATGGTTTTCATATGTATGGACCATTTGCTCCTGACCATCATGGCTTATGACCGCTACGTGGCCATCTGCCACCCTCTGTATTATGCAATCATCATGAACCCCCGTCTCTGTGGTCTGATGAGTCATTGCTCCTTGTTCATTAGCGTTATGAACGCCTTGCTCCACAGTCTGATGGTGTTGCATCTGTCCTGCACAGACTTGAAAATCCCCCACTTCTTCTGTGAACTTGCTCAGATCCTCAGACTCGCCTGTTCTGATACTCTTATCAATGACATCCTGACTAGCCTGTTAGGTGTTGGTCCCCTCTCAGGGATAATTTTCTCTTACACTCGCATTGTCTCGTCCAGCCTGAGAATTCCATCAATTGGTGGAAAGTATAAAGCTTTTTCCACCTTTGGGTCTCACCTGTCTGTCGTTTTCTTATTCTATGGGATCTGTGTTGGAGTTTACCTTAGTTCTGTAGCTACTCTCTCTCCCAGGAGGAGGGCAGTGGCCTCAGTGATGAACACTGTGGTCACTCCTATGGTGAACCCCTCTGTCTACAGCCTGACGAACAGAGCCATAAAGGGAGACTTGAGGACACTGATCTCTGGAACATTTTCTTTTTCATGATTCTGCCATCTGCCTTGGGTGTGGGCTTCTAGAAAGAGTCAAAGGGAATGAAATACTGGGTATGCCAGAATTCCTGACTCTTCCAAAATTCAATTTTCCTAGCAAAGTGATTAATCATGGGTTTTCAAATCAGATATCTTTGTATTAAATCCTTCTATCCTGGGAATTCCCTGGAGGTCCAGTGGTTAGGACTCTGAGCTTCCACTGCAGGGAACACGGGTTCGATCCCTGGTCGGGGAACTAAGATCCTGCAGGCTGCAATGCAGCAGCAGCAAAAAAAAAAAAAAAAAAATCCTTCTATCCTGTGTTTTACTACCTGTCATTTATCAGCTAACTTAACTCTCTGAGTTCAGTCGACATCTATAAAATAGGCAAAATATTACATATTTAATAGTGATATAGGGAATATATCTCATATATGGGAATATATGAGTATATGAGATAGTTTAATATATGTGTACAGAAATTTGTCTATATTAAGCACTAGTAAAATCAAATGTGTAATTATCAGGTGTTAACTGAAGTCAATTAATCTCAATAAAGCTGGAGGAAAAAATTATTATCAGATGTGCAGTCCATGTGTTTGTAAACTTGTAGTGAACACTCATTTGCTTTCACATTATACTTAGATAAACCAATTCTCGTTTCATCTCTCCCTTTTGAGTCATCCTCATTTTCCTCATTTCTGCTGCAATCTATGCAGAGAAATTGATTTGAATAAAGTCAATTGAGAGTTTTTATTTAATCCGTGAGTTATATAGAAGTGCATTTTTTAGTGTCCAAATATATGGAGGACCTCTTTTCCTTCTTTTGTTACTGGTTTTTAGTATCATTGCATTGTGGCTAAAGAACATACTCTGTATAATTTTAATTCTTTGAAATTTATTGAGATTTGCTCTCATGCACTTGTGGTCAAACTTAGTAGGTGATCTGTTTGCGCTGAAAGATCAATGTGGATTCTACAACGATTGAGTGCATTTTCTATATATGCCCAATAGGTCAAGTTGGTTAATCACGTTGAAATCTTATTTTTACTGATTTTTTTTTATCTCCTTGTATCAATCATGGAGTGATATATGCTAAAATCACCCAGTGTGATATAGAATTTGACTATCTCTGCTTGTAGTTCAATCAATAGACTATTGAGGGGCTTCCCTGGTGGTGCAGTGGTTAAGAATCCACCTGCCAATGCTGGGGACACGGATTCGAGCCCTGGTCTGGGAAGATCCCACATGCCGCGGAACAACGAAGCCCTCGAGCCACAACTACGGAAGCCTGCACACCTAGAGCCTGTGCTCCGCAACAAGGGAAGCCACTGCAACGAGAAGCCCGCGTACCACAACAAAGAGTATCCCCCGCTCACCGCAACTAGAGAAAGCCCACGTGCAGCAACGAAGACCCAACGCAGCCAAAAATAAAATAAATAAAATTATATATATAAAAAAAATCAATAGACTATTGAATACAAATTCAGAATTATTATGTTTTCATGGTGGACCCAATCTTCTATCCTTATGAAGTTACCTTTGTTATCTCTGGGTGTAACAAAGGTTTTTGCATTAAAATCTACTTTGTCTGATAGTAATGCACTGTAGTTACACAAGCTTTTTCTCGCATCTACCAGGTGATGGGAAACCTGGCTGCAGTCCATACTGGTTTGCTTCCAGTTCCCCTCTATTCCCCAGAGACATTCCTTTGGGAAGCCGGCCCAAAGAGGGGAGACCCTTACTCTCACTCTTTATCCCTGGTCTTGTAGAGACCTAAAGCTCACTTGGTCCCTTAGCTGCCTCTCGTAGACCACTTCAAGGGTAAAACCAGCCCCAGTGTCTGGCTCACCTCTCTGGAACCCTGTCCTCTCCTAGTCTCCATGCAGTGATTTCTTTTCTGTATAAGTTTAAGGTGTACAATGTACTGATTTGTAAAATGCTTATATTTTGAAAAATGCTTGCCACCATGGTGTTAGCTACCACCTCCACCACATAATTACCATTTCTTTTTTGTAGTAAGAACATTTGATTTATTTTCTTAGCAACTTTCAAGTATACAATACAGTATCGTTAACTAGAGTCACCATGCTGTGCATTAGATCCCCAGAACTTATTCATCTTATAACTGGAAGTTTGTACCCTTTAACCAGCATCTCCCAGTTCCCACCCCCTCCTCCCAGAGCCGCTGGCAAGCACCATTCTATTCTCTATTTTAATAGGTTTGGCTTTTTGAGATTCCACTGCAGTGATTTCTTACTAGTATTTAGATCTTTGTTGCTTTTTAGATTTTTTTTTTTAATGTACACTACATGCATACTTTTCATTGTCTTCAGTTGGAGAGTTGGTCTAAATTTCCCAGCCTTCAATTACCAGCAGCAGAAGTCCTGTATACAGATTATTAAATCAATACTATCTTAGGTTTGAAGCTAAATTTCTGTACCAGCTAAATCAGACTTATGGAGGATACAGTCTTTTAAAGCAGAAGTACCGTTTTTTTTTTTTTTTTTGACCTGCGCCTGCCAGCACTTGGGATCTTAGTTCCCGGACCAGGATTGAACCCGTGACCCCTACGGTGGAAGCACGGAGTCCTAACCACTGGACCGCCAGGGAATTCCCCAGAAGTACCTATTTTCTGAGGTGAGTTCTGTGTACTTTCTGAGAGTGGGGTGGGGGGTGGGGGATGCTTGTATGAATGGAGGGCTGGTTTTTGTTCCTATGATGTAATAAAAAATATTTGGTCTTTGTTCCCAGTTTCTGGCACAGACTCCTAAAACCCTTGGAATCTCCTGAGTGATAAGAGTCTCTTTGGTATGTTAATGAGATAACTCTTGGCTAAGCGGCTTCTAGAGAGCTTCAGGGCTTGTTGCCAGAAAGACTGAACTTTGATTAGAGGGCTGGAAGTTTCAGCCTCAAACCCCCACCTGTGGAGGTATTGAAGGTTGAACCAATCACCAATGACCAATGATTTAATCCACCTTGTCTATGTAATGAAGCCAACATGAAAACCTAAAATGACAGAGTTCAGAGAGCTTCCAGGTTGGTGAGCAAGAACGCATCTATAGGGAATTCCCTGGCACTCCAGTGGTTAAGAGTCCTTGCTTTCACTGCCAAGGGCGCGGGTTTGATCCTTGGTTGGGGAACTAAGATCCTGCAAGCCCGCGTGACACAGCCAAAAAAAAAAGAAAAGAAAAGAAAAGAAAAAGTTTGCTCCCTACCCTATCCTTGCTCTTAGCTAAAATCTGAGACTTTTCCGTGAATTTTTTTTTTTTAAAGCTGACTATCATTTTTTTTTTTGGCTGCGCTACGCAGCATGTGGGATCTTAGTTCCCTGACCAGGGATTGAACCTGTGCCCCCTGCAATGGAAGCACAGAGTCTTAACCACTGGACCACCAGGGAAGCCCCTATCATTTTTTTTTTTTAAGTAGACTTTAGAATGAATACTTTTTAAATTTATTTATTTATTTATTTATGGCTGTGTTGAGTCTTCGTTTCTGTGCGAGGGCTTTCTCTAGTTGTGGCAAGCTGGGGCCACTCTTCATCGCGGTGCGCGGGCCTCTCACTATCGCGGCCTCTCTTGTTGCGGAGCACAGGCTCCAGACGCGCAGGCTCAGTAGTTGTGGCTCACGGGCCCAGTTGCTCCGCGGCATGTGGGATCTTCCCAGACCAGGGCTCGAACCCGTGTCCCCTGCATTGGCAGGCAGATTCTCAACCACTGCACCACCAGGGAAGCCCCCTCCGTGAATTTTTCTAAGTAAAGTTCTACAAACTTCATATAAAAATTATACAAATTGAGCTGCAGTGTTTCAAATAAAAGGTAACAGACAGATGAATAATGATCAACAACTCCAAGGGAAATTCAAGATGCATTTGAAAATCCTTTGAGCCTGCTTGTTTTCTGCATCTCAGGAGGAATTTAGTTTTTCAGACGTTTTTTCCCAGCCTCTAAAGCCCTGGTTACCAAAGGAAGGTATTGAGCAATTTTACCAATACTCCCCTAACTCCCCCCAACCCTCCCACCCCGCCTCCAACCTCAGCACTATTCTCCCTTAGAGCCAAATAAGTCTGTTTTGGGAGGCCATCCTGTGCATTTTGAGATGTTTAGCTGCATCCCCTGCTTCCACCGCTAGATGCCAGTAGCACCCCACCCAAACCAAGCTGTGCTACCCAACACTAATCTCCAAGCATTGCCAAATCATTCTCCACTGAGAACCATCGCTGGGTGGGTGGGGGGGAACAGTTTAACTGAAGAGAGGTAAGTTCTCTTAGCGTAAAGTAGGCATTTATATGCATGGTTCAATTACTAATATATAAAGGCGAGCGACAATATTGAACTTTACCTGTGCTGCTGGAAAACCCAGACAGTTAATCCCCCCACCTCCCGCCGTTTTGTGTTCTAGAAACCAGTACTGCAAAGAACCTCTCTTCCCCATAGGAGGAGAATAGGACTCTCTAGTGACCTCCTTGTTTCCTATGACAGGGCCAGACACACACTTTCCAATTCCCATTCTTCTGTCTCATAAATGAGTAGGTGAACTGTTTGTCCCCCTCCCTGACAAACTAGCTAGACACAGAGATTAAGCATTTCTTGCTCAGCTAACAGAGTCCCCTGGTTACAATAACAATCCCAAATGTAAAATCCCTCCACCTATGATTTGCTTATTCCTCCCTATGAAAGTCTAAGGCAAAACCACTCTGCAGAGACACTCTGATGTTTGGATTGGGGGTGTTTTCCTTATTGCGTTAGCCTGAATAAAACCAATCTCCCTACTAGCTCACTTTTTATTTTTTGCCTTTGACAAAAAAAATTTAAAAATGAGGTGGAAGAGTGAGTGAACTTGATTAGAAAAGCACACAAACTTCCAGTTATAAGATTAACAAGGTTGGGGATCCGAGGTGGAGCACAGGTGATTATAGCTAATAATGCTGTATCCTATACTCGGATGTTGCTAAGAGAGTAGATCTCATATGTTCGCGCAGCAAAAAAAGAAATGGCCACTATGTGATGGGATGGAGGTGGTAGCTAATACTCTGGTTGTAACCGTTTTGCAATTTACAAATGTATCAAAGCAACACATTGTACACCTGAAACTTACACAATGTTATTCGTCAATTATAGCTCAATAAAGTTGGAAAAAGGAGAGCAAAAGAAAAGAAAAGATTTGGGAACCTCAGCAGAGCACTAATGAAAAGCTCACCCTTCCGATATTGACCAGGGGAATTTCAGATAACTCTGAACCCTTTAAGAGGTACAAAGGTGGAAGCAAAACATGACAAAGGAAAAAAAAAAAAAAAAAAGCTGGGAACCAAGAGGTTATTGTTGCCTCAGCCCACTCCCAGCATCATTCTAACTGATGATCCCATGTAGAAAAACTATGGCATTGATAATTCATTTAAAAGAATCATTCTCATCCATTTGTAGCAACATGGATGGACCGAGAGCATATTATACTAAGTGAAGTAAGCCAGACAGAGAAAGACAAATATAAGATATTGCTTATTATTGCTTATATGGAATCTTAAAAAAAAAAAAAAAGATACAAATGAACCTGTATACAAAAGAGAAATAGACCCACAGACATAGAAAACAAACTTATGGTTACCAAAGGGGAAAGGGGGGGGATAAATTAGGAGTTTGGGATTAACATATACACATTACTATGTATAAAATAGATAACCATCAAGGACCTACTGTACAGCACTGGGAACTATACCTAATATTTTGTAATAACCTATAAAGGAAAATAATATGGAAAAAAATATATATATGTATGTATAACTGAATCGCTTTGCTGTACACATGAAACTAACACAATATTGTAAATCAACTACACTTTAATAAAAAATAAATTAAAAAAATATTTTTAAAAGAATCATTCTTGTCAGTAAAGTGCCAAACACACGAAAACCATAAGAAAACTTTATTTTCCTGAAGCCAGTTATTTTAGAAAGACTAACAGAAATCCAGCCTGGCACACCAGAGTTTTAGATAAACAGAGCTGGCTGGGGAATGTAGTCCTAAACTTTAACTGTGTCACTAGTATCAATTTATTTAAAGTAATATTTGAAGGGGTGGGATAGGGAGGGTGGGAGGGAGATGCAAGAAGGAGGAGATATGGAGATATATGTATGTGTATAGCTGATCCACTTTGTTATAAAGCAGAAACTAACACACCATTGTAAAGCAGTTATACTCCAATAAAGACGTTAAAAAAAATAAAGTAATATTTGAAGTCAATATGTTCTCCTCAAGTCTCTCTATATAGAGCAGGCAGGATCTGAAGTTGTACATGAATGGCACTTGTGCAAGTTGCAAAGGTGTGGACCCTGGAGATTGAGCTATATTTCTAGAGAAAAAGGAGAGAATTTCTACAGTCACAGACTGGGGGGGATGAGGAAGCTGTAGCACCACAGAGCATAGTTCAGACCCTTTTATATACAGTTAGGAATTTATAAAATAAATAAATGCTCCATTGACAATTTTTAGAGGCTTCGATTTCTTTTTCTTTTTTCTTTTATTTTTTTCTCAGTGCAGAAGGAATTCAGCAAGAGGCAAAGTGATAGGTAATAAGTAGATTTATTGAGAGAGGTCCACACTCCAGAGACAGTGTGGGCCATCTCAGAAGGCAACCAAGGCTTCAATGTTTTTTGGGGTTTTTTTTGCCTTGCCACGTGGCTTGTGGGATCTCAGTTCCCTGACCAGGGATTGAACCCGGACCACAGCAGAGAAAGCCATGAATCCTAACCACTAGGCCACCAGGGAACTCCCTTCAATTTCTAATGTAACAGTTTATAAAACATTTTTGTTGAATTCTGCTACTCTACTCAGAAGTTTCAAGCAGTTCTTCTTTCATTGGAGGTGACTTTCCATGCGTGGTCTCAACTGTATATTCACAGATTTTCATTTCTCTCTTTGCCTGTGCCTCTCTCGAGGGATATCCTTAAGAAGCAGGGAACTCTACAAACTTTATAATCATTATTGTCACAGCAGTGAAGTAGGTGTCACACCACTTAATTTCCCAATTTTTTTTTTTTTTTTTTTGGCTGTGCCATGAAGCTTGTGGGATCTTATTTCCCTGACCAAGGATTGAACCGGGCCTTTTTCATAGCCATTCTGTTAGTTAAGTAGTGGTAACTCATTGTGGTTTAAATTAATTGGCACTTAATTAGCTTTTCCTTAATAAAGTTGAGCACTTTTTCATATATTTATTGGCCATTTGAATATCCTGTTTTGTGATATGACCAGATTTATTTTTGGCCTATTTTTAAATTGAGTTGTCTATTTCTTATTGAGTGGTAAAATTTCTTTACATATTCTGCACGTGAATTATTATTATTTTTTAAAATTTTATTGGAGTATAGTTGATTTACAATGTGTGTTAGTTTCAGGTATACAGCAAAGTAGTTCAGTTATACATATACATGTATATGTATATTTATTCCTTTTCAGATTCTTTTCTCATATAGGTTATCTCAGAATATTGAGTGGATTTCCCTGTGCTATACAGTAGGTCCTTGTTGGTTATCTATCTATCTTATATATAGTAGATATATACACATATACATATAGATGTACATGTTTTTCTTCTGCTTTGTGGGTTACTTTTTCACCATCAGTGGTGGTTTTTTTTTTTTTTTTAATTTATTTATTTATTTTTGGCTGTGTTGGGTCTTCGTTTCTGTGCAAGGGCTTTCTCCAGTTGCAGTGAGCGGGGGCCACTCTTCATCGCGGTGCGCAGGCCTCTCATTGTCGCGGCCTCTCCCGTTGCGGAGCACAGGCTCCAGACGCGCAGGCTCAGTAGTTGTGGCTCATGGGCTTAGTTGCTCCGCGGCATGTGGGATCTTCCCAGGCCAGGGCTCGAACCCGTGTCCCCTGCATTGGCAGGCAGACCCTCAACCACTGTGCCACCAGGGAAGCCCCATCAGTGGTGTTTTTTGATGAGCAGTTCTTAATTCAGTCATGCTATGTGGCTTGCAGGATCTTAGTTCCCCAACCAGGGATTGAACCTGGGGCCACAGTGAAAGCACTGAGTGCTAACCACTGGACTGCCAGGGAATTCCCAAGCAGTTCTTAATTTTAATGTATTCCAGCTTATCAAACCTTTTTTTTCCCCTTTTGTCTCCTATTTAAGAAATTTCTGCCTACTCCAAGCCATAAAATCATGTTTTTCTCTATAATTTTTGTTTTACCTTTCACATTTAGTTCTGCCATCATTTTGGAATCATGGGGATCAATTTTCATTTTTTTCCATGTGATTATCCAATGGACCCAGCTTTATTGGAAAGACTGTCCTTGTCCCACTGTAGTCATTGCTGTCATACTAGGTGGCCCTGTGTGTGTGGTTCTGTCCTCTTGCACTGGTCAGTTTTCTACTCTTTTTTTAAAAATAAATTTATTTATTTATTTTTGGCTGCATTGGGTCTTTGTTGCTGGGCGCGGGCTTTCTCTAGTTGCGGTGAGCGGGGGCTACTCTTCGTTGTGGTGCTTGGGCCTCTCATTGCAGTGGTTTCTCTTGTTGTGGTGCATGGGCTCCAGGCACGCGGGCTTCAGTAGTTGTGGCGCACGGGCTTAGTTGCTCCGCGGCATGTGGGATCTTCCCGGACCAGGGCTCGAACCCGTGTTCCCTGCATTGGCAGGCAGATTCTTAACCACTGCACCACCAGGGAAGTCCCAAGTTTTCTACTCTTGCACCAATCCCAAAGGAGAGAGGCTTGATTCTACTTACATAAAGTTCAAGAAACAGGCAAAACTCTTCTATGATGTGTAAGGGAGGAAAACAACCCAAAACTTTTCTTCTACGTTTATAGGTTCTTGACTGGGGCTCTGTAGCAAAAGTAACGAGAGAAAAGCATACAAATCTGTTTTACATGACCCTAAAACCTTCATAAGGAAATGAAGACTCCCAAAAAAGTGGTTAAATCTGAGCACTTTTTTATGCTAGGTTTGATGAAGACTGGAAAGCCATAGAAAAATGTGATTGAAAAAAAGGATATGAGCTAAGAGTAGTAAACTGAGGGAAATTTAGCAATCTTGTACAGTTGGATTCCTTTATGTGTCCCTCCATCTTCAGAGATAAGGACGCTCCTTTCCTCTGGTGTAGGAAGGACAGCTATCACAGGAGGGTCTTATGACCTGCTTCAGGGGAAGGTCAAAGAATCCTCCCTGAGTCATTTCTCTGATTCCCTCAGCTTAAAATATTCAATATGCTAAGGTGCCATATTTTAGGGTAGTTGTGTCCTGAACCATGTCAGATTTTTTTTTTTTTTTAATTTTTTGGCTGCGCCACGCGGCATGCAGGATCTTAGTTCCACAACCAGAGATCAAACCCATGCCTCCTGCATTGGAAGTGCAGAGTCGTAACCACTGGACTGCCAGGGAATTCCCTTTTATTTAAAAAAATTTTTTATTTTATTTTTTGGCCACAGATATTATAATAAGTTAAAATGATCTCAGTGGCCTTGGCTTGCAGTGGCTTGAAGCAGGATTTTGGTTCCCTGGCAAGAGATTGAAGTCAGGTTGTGACAGTGAGAGCCCTGAATCCTAACTACTAGACCATGAGGGACAGTGACAAGGTCCTGGCCTGTCGGCTTTGTAGAAATGAATTTCCACTAAGAGATGGAAAGTAGTGAAACAAGTTAAGTGTTTGTTAGGAGGAAAAAGAGTATGTGTGAATAGACTCACATGGGCGAACTCAGAGAGAGAGTCACGTCCTGCTGGTAGTTTGAATCACTTTTATAGGGCATTTTTCCCAGGTTTCCTTTGGCAAGTCATCTGGCTTAGCCTGGTTCTGAGTCCATATTTGGTTTATCTCAGGGTCCTCCGCTGTGTGTGTGTGCATCTCTTAGCCAAGATGAATTCTAGCAAAGAGGCCTATGGGTAGGTTGACATCACCTACTATGGGGTGGCGCCCCCTCCCTTTTTGACCCCCAAGGAGCCTTTCTGCGCATGTGTAGTTGGGAAGGTCTCCTTGACCTCGAGAATGAGAAATATATGGTTTCTTTATCTTTTATCTGGGCAGGACTCAGCTCCTCTCTGGCCCTGCTATTATCTCTGTCTTGGAGTATCTGTCCACAGGGGACAAACTCCAGCTGCTCAGCCTGGAGGCCATCTATCTCCTGCCTCAATAATAGGGTTTCCTTTGGAGGATGAGGAATTGTACTGACCAGGAGGGCCATGAAGGGAGCTTCTGTGTTATTGGTAATTTTCTTTTTGAAAAACCTGGGTAGTAATTGCATAGGCATGTGCATTTTGTGGACATTGTTTATAATTTGCGCATAGGTATGTTCTCTTTAAAAATTTATTTGTAGGGCTTCCCTGGTGGCGCAGTGGTTGAGAGTCTGCCTGCCAATGCAGGGGACACGGGTTCGAGCCCTGCTCTGGGAAGATCCCACATGCCGCGGAGCAACTAGGCCCGTGAGCCACAACTACTGAGCCTGAGCGTCTGGAGCCTGTGCTCCGCAACAAGAGAGGCCGCGATAATGAGAGGCCCGCGCACGGCGATGAAGAGTGGCCCCCGCTTGCCGCAACTAGAGAGAGCCCTCGCACAGAAACGAAGACCCAACACAGCCATAAATAAATAAGTAAATAAATAAATAAACCGAAAGTTAAAAAAAAAAAAAAAAAACCTTTTAAAAAAAAAAAAAAAAAATTTATTTGTAGACTTTCTGTATGTTTGTTGTAAAACAAAGAATGTTTCTCTCCATCCAAGTGTTACAAGGATTAAGTCATTAGCCACTGCAGTTGCTGATGGACAGCAGTGCCTCCTGAGAGGAATTCAGGATGAAAAACAAGATGAGGCACTCTGTGTTTTAGGAAAACAGGCCCTTTATTTTATTTATTTAAATTTATTTATTTATTTATTTTATTTTTGGCTGCGTTGGGTCTTTGTTGCTGCGTTCAGGTTTTCTCTAGTTACAGAGATCGGGGGCTACTCTCTGTTGCGGTGCGCAGGCTTCTCATTGCGGTGGCTTCTCTTGTTTTGGAGCATGGGCTCTAGGCACACAGGCTTCAGTAGTTGTGGCTCGTGGGCTCTAGAGCGCAGGCTCCAGTAGCTGTGGCGCACGGGCTTAGTTGCTCCGTGGCATGTGGGATCTTCCTGGACCAGGGCTCAAACCTGTGTCCCCTGCATTGGCAGGCGGATTCTTAACCACTGCGCCACCAGGGAAGCCCGAAAACAGGCCCTTTAGACAGTATATTTCAAGAAGAAATTTAATGAACCCAGATTCTTGGATCTTCCCATACATAGAAAAACACTAAAATCATTAACTGAGATATCTGTTCCTTGTGAGTAGTAATAATCTTTTACCGAGATATGTGCTTAACTGCATGTATTCCCTAGCCAAAAATCATATGTATACTGGCTTCTCCCCCTACCTCTTTGAAGCAGTCCCTACAGAGCTACTGAAAGGCTATTGTTGCCGAACACAGGTTCTTGTGCCTGAAGCACAGTGAGGCCAAACAAACCAAAACATTGGAGTTTGGAGCAGAGGCAGGTTTATTGCAGGGCCAAGCAAGGAGAATGGGTGGTTTATGCTTGAAAATCTGAACTCTCTGGTGGTTTCCTGGGAGAAGTTTTTATAGGCAAAATTTGGGGGTGAGGGCTGCAGGGTTTGTGACTTTCTTCTGATTGGTTGGTGGTGAGGTAACAGGGTGGTGTTACAGGAATCTTGTGCTCAGCCAGAAGTTACCATCGTCCACTTGGGTGGAGCCTTATTGGGGGCCTTAGTTCTTCAGAAGAACTCAAAGATATTGTTATGTATATCCCTTGAGGAGGACCAGGATCTTGCTTTAATCGCTGCACTATAGTTTCTTGACTATTCCTCCACTGTTTCTGCATTCCCTGTTTCCCTGATTAGCAGCTGTTTGAATCTGCCCTTTGGAACTCAGGAAAAGTCTAGGAGGCTGAAGCCTTCATCCTACAAATAAGAAATGGGGGACCCAGGGGCTTCCCTGGTGGCGCAGTGGTTGAGAGTCTGCCTGCCAATGCAGGGAACACGGATTCGAGCCCTGGTCTGGGAGGATCCCACGTGCCGCGGAGCAACTAGGCCTGTGAGCCACAACTACTGAGCCTGCGCGTCTGGAGCCTGTGCTCCGCAACAAGAGAGGCCGCGATGGTGAGAGGCCCGCTCACCGCGATGAAGAGTGACCCCCGCTTGCCGCAACTAGAGAAAGCCCTCGCACAGAAACGAAGACCCAACACAGCCAATAAATAAATAAATAAATAAAAATACATTAAAAAAAAAAAAAGAAATGGGGGACCCAGAAAGGGTTTTTTGCCCAGGAGGGCCAGTTTCAAGTCCTGCTGTGACCTTTCATGACTCAGAAACAAGAAAAACATTTCTGGCAAAGCAATCAGATTCTGGGTTGATGGTCAAGGTAGAGCTGAGCATTCCCTGTTGGATCAATGGGACAAAGAAGGGTCCACAATGTTGCCAAGGTTTACAATGGACATGTGGAAAGATGGGGTTGCTATTATTTGAAGTTGATAAGGTGGAGTCAGGTGTTTGATTTGTGGACTTTAAATGTGTCTCTAAAAAACCCAAGTGGAGAGAGAATATCTCATTCTGTCTGGCATTCAGGGTAGAGGTGTGGGACTGTGGATGAAATTTTGACTCGAGTGTATACACAGTACTTAAAGAGGTAAGATTCAGTGCTACCACAGGGATTATAAGACGAAAAGAGGCCTGAGAAATGAGTCCCGTGGCACTTGAACAATTAGAAGTTGGGGGGAAATGAGCGCCATCCGCAGTTTCCACCGAGGTACCCCACTATGCCCCTCTAAACTCCAGAACTACATTTCCCAGAATCCTTTCCGTCTGTGCTTCCTGGTTAGCGGCCGGTTATGAAGTCCCGCGACACTTAGAAGGCGGAAGTGAAGCGGAAGCCATTACTCTCCGGAGGCGATTGCTGCTGTACACATGGGCAGAGGAGTGGTCCACCGCGGCCACTTCCGAGCTGTTGGTCCCCGCGGCATACCGGACCTTTCAATGAGCTTCTCGTCTCTTCGGCGGCAGCTTCCGTGACCTCTGCTCCCCGTGATTCTACCCTCCGTGATGTAAGACCCGCTTTCCTCACTTAACCCTTTACTCCCCGCCTTCCTGAGGACAAGAGAGGCCCACAAGGCAGGGAGGGGTAACGGGGGACAGGGACCTGGGACCGGGAAGCCAGGCAGCCAGTCGGAGTGTGTTTTAGATCCTGTGATAAGCGGTATGAAACGCTAGTGATGAAGTTTAGGACCACTGTATTTAGCGACGAGGGGGAGGCACTGGTGATCTGGTCCAAAAAAACTGACATCTTGGGATGGGGACAGAAAAGCCCGGCCGAAGTGAGTTCAGGACATTATTTGGGGGGGGAGGGGTGTGTGTGTGTGTGTGTGTGTGTGTGTGTGTGTGTGTGTGTGTGTCCGGAATTGGAGACCGCAAGGATAAACTACCTACCTTTTGCTTTGTGGTCAGCTTTGTCTAACATTAATAGGAGCACACTGGTTTTCTTTCTGTTAGCATTTGTCTTGAATACTTTTTACACTTAAACTTTTCGGTTATTTATCTTTATTTACTTTAGTTGACTCTCGTGTATATAGCCTATAACTAGATTTTAAAATGCACTTCAACATTGTTGTTTAATTTGAGAATTAGTCCATTAATATTTATTGTGATTACTAATATTTTGCATTGATTTTTACCATCTTATTTGGTACTTCCTGTTTATTTTTTTCCCTTCAAATAATTATTTTATCAGAATATAGGACATATATGTCTCACAAAAATATGAAAACACAGAAAATTAAAAGAAAAATAAAGTGAATCTGCAAACCAGGCCAAGAAAAATAAGAATTCGAAACCTCAGAAACCTGTATTCTCCTAAACTTCATCCTTCTCTTTCCCCATGATTTTCTTCCTGGATTTTACTGCTTATATGTTTTCCCAAAAATGTATTTACTAATTTTGGTAATTACTTGTAGGTGGACTTACACTAAAGTATTTTCAGAGACACCCTCTTTCCATATTGATGGAAGTACACATTTTAATTTAGAGATTTTCAAATATCTTGTAGAAGATTACACGCACCTACCTACCCATTCTTTTTCAGGTATTCTGTGACTTAAATTTTAGTCAGTTTACAAAGTTCCACATACCGAGGTTTTGTTTTCAAGTTGAGTTGAATATATATATATATGGATTTTGAGAATATCGGCATCATTATGCCATTGAATTTTACAATTAATTAGTTATACCTTTTTTTAAAATAAATTTATTTATTTTTGGCTGCGCTGGGTCTTTGTTGCTGCGTGCGGGCTTTCTCTAGTTGCTGCGAGTGGGGGCTACTCTTTGTTGTGGTGCACGAGCTTCTCACTGTGGTGTCTTCTCTTGTTGCGGAGCTCGGGCTCTAGGCGAGCGGGCTTCAGTAGTTGTGGCACGCGGGCTCAGTCGTTGTGGCTCGCGGGCTTAGTTGCTCCACGGCATGTGGGATCTTCATGGACCAGGGCTCGAACCTGTGTCTCCTGCATTGACAGGTGGATTCTCGACCACTGTGCCACCAGGGAAGTCCCAGTTATATCTTGTATAATGCCTTTCAGTAAAGTTTTATGAGGATCAGCAAAAACGATTTAAGGGTTTGGTTTGTTGTTGTTGTTTTTGTTGTTAGATTTATTCCTAGGAAAGTGTGTATTTTCCTTTTGCATGACACACTTTTTTTTTTTTTTAAACAGAACAGAGTCACACATTTATTTTTTTAATTTATTTTTATGTATTTATTTATGGCTGTGTTGGGTCTTCGTTTCTGTGTGAGGGCTTTCTCTAGTTGTGGCAAGCGGGGGCCACTCTTCATCACGGTGCGGGGGCCTCTCACTGTCGTGGCCTCTCTTGTTGCGGAGCACAGGCTCCAGACGCGCAGGCTCAGTAGTTGTGGCTCACGGGCCTAGTTGCTCCGCGGCATGTGGGATCCTCCCAGACCAGGGCTCGAACCCGTGTTCCCCGCATCAGCAGGCAGACTCTCAACCACTGCGCCACCAGGGAAGCCCACACACATTTTTTATTATTTACTTTCTCTGCTAGAGAGGCTGAGGACTTTGAGTAGCATTGAATGGAGTTTGGATAGCAAACTTGAAGCAGTCCTGTTTTCTTTCTGACTTTAAGGGAAGTTAACTTGAATGTTTGCTGGAGGCTTTTTTTTTTTGGAAAGCGTTTATTAGGTAAAAGAAGTCTCCTATTTCCTAATTTAAGAGTTTTTGTCATGAACAGCTGTAGGCTTTTAACAAGTGATTTCCACCACCCCCCCAGCAACTACTTTGATATGTTGATGGATTTCAATCACCTTTTGAAAACTATGCCTGGTCTGTGATAGGTTCTAGTTCTGTTTGTGCTTTGAATGAATAAATGAAAAATACGACTTTCTCATTTACCTGATAATGTGGTGAATTAAACCAATTGATTTTCTAATGTTACATTAAATTTGCTTTGGTAAAATAACTAAATTGGAAAGGATATGTACTATTTTATCATTTTTGGTTTCTGGTTGCTAGTATTTTTGTTTGATGATTTGCATCTATGTTTGAGTGAAATTGGCTTGTAATTTTCCTTTTGTTTCAGGTTTATTCCAGCCTCATAAAGTGGGGTGGGAGTGTTCCCTCTTTTTTCTAAACTCTGGAATATTTTGTCTAAGAGTAGAATAACTTGTTCCTTAAAAGGGAGTTTTACCAGGAAAAACCATTGGGGTCTGAATTTTCTTTGCGGAAAATTTTAAAGCTGTTGTTTCAGTTCTCTAAGAGTCATAGGGCATCCAAGTTCTCTTTCATTATGGTAAGTAAAATTTCTTTAGGAATTTGTTCATTCCATCTAAGGCTAAATTGTATAGTCAAAGTTGTTAATAATGTGCTTTTATTATATTTTTAATGCTTGCTCCATGTGTAGTGTTTTCTAGGTTTTCATTCTTGTATTTATATGTTCTTTTTTTAAAAAAATGCATCCTGCCAAAATTTTGTCAGTTTTGTTTTTCATGAAGAACCACTTTATAATGTGTATGTTTTTATTTCATAACTTTCTGTTCTTTATAATTGTCTTCCTTTTACCTTTTTGGCATGTTTCTTTACAGTTTCTTACATTGGAACCTGCACATCGAACGGATTACAGTGATAGTATTTTATTATACTTTAGTTCTAAATATTATCAAATATTATGATTTCTTTGGCATGTGAATTATTTAGGCCTTTTTCTTTTAATTTCTATTTCGGTGACTTTTTCGGGTTATCTTTTGGTTATTGTTTGCTAACTTGATTGCACTATAGTCAGAGATTGATGCCATTTTCTGAGACACACATTGTGCCCCATGTGTGGTTGGAGTTTATAGTTAAGAAATACTGTTTCATCTTGTGCAATCTGCATATAGTTATTGAATTGTCTGCTTGAACATATTATTGAGAGCTCTGGTAGTGGCTTTGTCCATTCTCCTTAGAGTTCTGCCCCCCTCCCCCCACACCGATATATATATATTTTTAAATAAATTTATTTATTTAATTTTGGTTGCGTTGGGTCTTCCTTGCTGCACATGGGCTTTCTCTAGTTGCAGTGAGCGGGGGCTATTCTGCTGTGATGCGCAGGCTTCTCATTGAGGTGGTTTTTCTTGTTGAGGAGCATGGGCTCTAGGCGTGCGGGCTTCAGTAGTTGTGGCGCAAGGGCTCAGTAATTGTGGCTCACAGGATCTAGAGTGCAGGCTCAGTAGTTGTGGCGCACAGGCTTAGTTGCTCCACGGCATGTGGAATCTTCCCGGACCAGGGCTCGAACCCGTGTCTCCTGCATTAGCAGGCGGATTCTTAACCACTGCACCACCAGGGAAGTCCTACCACTGATATATTTTTGAGGCTGTATTATATGACATATATACAGCTTTTTCTTGGGTTGTACCTCTTCTTTTTGTAATTCCTCAGTTTTCTCTATTAGCCTTTTTGCTTTAATTCATTCTGATATTAATATATTTAAACCAGGTTTTTTTTTAAAGTATTTGCCTTGTATATCTTTTTAAAATTTCTGTTCTTGCTATATCCTTTCTCTTGTAAACAACATATAACTGGATTGTTTTTACTCCATTTTGAGAATATCTGTATTTTAGTTGAAGCATTTTGTCCCTTGACATCCTTTTTTCTTTTCTCTAGCTTCCTTTGATTTGAGTAGTTTTTTCATTCCACATTTTTCTTTGCATATTTTGAATTTATCTACGTTTATATGCATATTGAATTTATTTATGTCTATTATTTTAGTGGTTATTTTGGAGTATTCTTATTCATGCTCGTTCATGAAATTTAGATTTTTTTTTAATTAATTAATTAATTTATTTATGGCTGCGTTCGGTCTTCATTGCAGTGCGCGGGCTTCTCATTGCATTGGCTTCCCTTGTTGCGGAGCACGGGCTCTAGGTGTGTGGGTTTCAGTAGTTGTGGCACGTGGGCTCAGTAGTTGTGGCTCACGGGCTCTAGAGCACACGCTCTGTAGTTGTGGCACACGGGCTTAGTTGCTCCATGGCATGTGGGATCTTCCCGGACAAGGGCTCGAACCCATGTCCCCTGCATTGGCAGGCAGATTCTTAACGACTGTGCCACCAGGGAAGTCCCTAGATTTTTGATATGTTATCACTCTCCTGATTTACATGGTTTTTTGATCATGCATTTTTTTATTTTTATTTTTTTTTATAAATTTATTTAATTAATTAATTAATTTATTTTTGGCTGTGTTGGGTCTGTTGATGCGCACAGGCTTTCTTTAGTTGTGGCGAGCGGGGGCCACTCTTGACTGCGGTGTGTGGGCTTCTCATTGTGGTGACTTCTCTTGTTGTGGAGCATGGGCTCCAGGCGCTCGGGCTTCATTAGTTGTGGCACGTAGGCTCAGTAGTTGTGGCTCGTGGGCTCCAGAGCACAGGCTCAGCAGTTGTGGCGCACGGGCATAGTTGCTCCGTGGCATGTGGGATCTTCCTGGACCAGGGCTCGAACCCATGTCCCCCGCATTGGCAGGCGGATTCTCAACCACTGCACCACCAGGGAAGCCCTGATCATGCATTTTAATTCTATCTTTTTTTAAACCTCAGAAGAGATTATCATTGTATACAGTCATTTTTAGTTTCATTTTACCCACACATTTTCCATTTTGTATGCTTACTTTGATTCTTGGACTCTGATGTAAGTTCTTAACACTCTTTATTTTACCTTGGTTCCTTGATTTTTTTCTTGCTCTCTAAAGTACGTATTTTAGAATTTCTCTTTCTGTGTATGGCAAGCCCAAATATACCATTATTTTGCTATCTTAGTAGACATTTGGGTTGCTAAAGGACTGTATATTTTATTCCAGAGCCATGAAGATGTTCCACTATCTTCTGGCTTCCATTGTTGCTGGCGAGGAGTTAGGTATCAGGCTAATGTTTATTTCTTTAAAGCAGTGATTCTTAAAGTGTACTCTTCAGACCTACAACATCAGCATCACCTGGGAACTTATTAGAAATGCATATTCTTGCATCCCCAGTTTCTGATGAATCAGAAACTGGGGATGTGGCCTAGCAATGTGAGTTTTTTGGTTTGTTTTTATAAAATATGTTTTCAGTGTGTTTTAACAAGCCCTCCAGGTGATTCAGATGCAACTTGAAGTTTGGGAATCATTGCTTTAAAGGTAACCTGTGCTATTTCCCCTGGCTGCTGTTAAAATATTCTTTTTGCCATTGCTGTTTCTCTGGTTCAGTGTTATTGTATCTAACTGTGATCTGTTTTTATCTTCAATCTCTTTATATTTGCTTTCTGAAATGAGAAATCCACAGCTACTATATTTTGCAGTAACTGCCTGTGCTCCTTCTCTCTCCCTTTGGAATTCTATTTAGGATCAGTTCAGCCCTTTTCCCTCTGTCCCCCATGGCTCTTTATACTTATCTTTTTGTCTGTGTGCCCTCATGTTTATTCTCTAGAAGTGGTTTTTAAATGTAAGCCTGCATAAAAGTCACCTATAGTGCTTGTTAAAACAGATTCATCAGTCTACTCCAAAGAGTCTCATTCAGTTGGACTTGGATGTGAACTGGGCATCAGAATTATTAAAGCTCTCTAGATGATGTTTATGCAGCTGGCTGGGGGACCACACTTTGTGTGATACTCTAGAAAACAATTTTTTGGGGGCTGTGTGTAATCTGATAAAGCTATTTACCTAGTCCCCCCCATTTTACCTTTATTTCAGCAATTGTAATTGTCCTTTTAGAAATTACACATTTTTAAATTTCTGAGTATTTATCGCCAGCTTGTGAATGATTTTGAAAGATATGTCTTTTTTAAAAAATTAATTAATTAATTAAATTTGTTTTTTGGCTGCGTTGGGTCTTCATTGCTGCATCCGGGCTTTTTCTGGTTGCGGTGAGCAGAGGCTACTCTTTGTTGCGGTGCACAGGCTTCTCATTGAGGCGGCTTCTCTTGTTGCGGAGCACGGCCTCTAGGCGCACGGGCTTCAGTAGTTGTGGAACGTGGGCTCAGTAGTTGTGGCTCGCGGGCTCTAGAGTGCTGGCTCAGTGGTTGTGGCGCACAGACTTAGTTGCTCCGCGGTATGTGGGATCTTCCCGGACTGGGGCTCGAACCCATGGCCGCTGCATTGGCAGGCGGATTCTTAACCACTGCGCCACCAGGGAAGCCCTCTGTCTGTATCTTGTGTTGCACTTAAAATAGTTTTGAGTGGGAGGTTTAATCAGTATATCTAGATTGCCTGTTGGAAATAGAAGTCTTAATCTGCCCTTTTAGCCGTGGGACATTTCATCTGGTTGAAAGTTTACAGATAGTGAAGTACATAGAGATATTAATTTACAAGTGTAACACATTTCTGGACTGAGAAAAATGGCATGCAGTGTTCTCACAACTATTGTTACTTTGTCTTTGTGTACAAGAATAACACTGGTAGAAACAGTTCTAGCAGTGGCAGAAATATCACTCCATAAAAGTAACAAAAGAATCATTCTATCTTTAGTATTTACATCTGCAAATTCTGAATATCTTGGGGCAGTATTACAAAATTGAATGTGGGGATTTTAAATCAAATATTGGAAGAATTATGGCCACAAAAGGAGAAGTCACAATAGAACAATTTAAAGGGTAAAACGTGTTTTGGACCAAAAAACTGATGTAGGAGGCAGATCTTCTGTAATTGTGGGGAGCAGGGGTGAGATTAGGGTGAGGTATGTGGGCGGAGGCATTAACCGTGCACTTGTATGATGCTGAAAGCACCTCTTTGAATTTTGTACTCCAGCAACCTCTCTTACCTCACCCTAGTGCTGGTCCTGGCACAGAGAAAAACAGATCCCAATGAGAATGGGCTAAGATGTGTTGCAATAGAAAAAGGGAACTGTTTTCACTGTGTTATAAAGGAAATTAAAAGAGAAATTAAACAATCTCAGTAGCCTTTGAAAATTCTCTCTCCATCGCATTTATCTGTGCTGATATCAGTCTGATAATCGTGGTTTTGTTTCATGTATTGTGTAGAAACGGGAGTCAAAACTTCTTTAATAAATCCCATAACTGTTTCCAGACTCCCCTGCTCCACTTCCAGTCACTTAGATGCTGAGGTAGTCCTGTTGCATCTGTATTCAGGGTCACTGAGTGTAGCTCAACAAGTGGTATAATGCTCAGATGAGAAACACTCCAGAACCTCGCTCTGGCCTCTAGTTTGCATTACCATGAGACTTTGAAAATATCCCCCAGGTTTAAAATTGATGTGAGTGCACTCTCTATCCAGGCTTGAACCGTTTGTTTACCTTGCCCCAGGTTTTGGGCAGTAGTGAATGATGGGGAGCCAAGGTGTGGCTAAGCTTTATGGCTGTGTCCTAGCACCTGGGTCAACATACATCTCATAGGACCTGAAGGGGAGCCCCCCACACACATACACCAAGATCCATAGACCCCCTCCTTTGTGATCTTCCCAAGACCCCCGGGTCCGCGAGGGCCTTCTCAATATGGAGAGAAATGTAGATCAGCTTATTTGTCATCCATTCATTCTTTTTGCTCACTGTTACCCTGTTTGTTTTCTGAGGTGCTGTTCCAGACACCTCAACAGTGAAAAAAACAAAGAAGTGGAAAATCTATCTGCCTGGAGCTTATTGTCAGGCTGGGCATAAGGGAAGAAAACTAAACAAGTAAAATACATAGTATGTGTGGGAGAGACAGTAATGCTTACTAGGTGTTCTGTGTGCTGTCCTACACTTCCCAGGATCCCTGGAACTAGCAGGGGCATGTGACTAGTTCTGGGCAATGAGCTGTGAGCACTTCAGGGTCAGAGCGTATGTGTCAAGGTGCACAGTTCTCTAGGCACACCCTTCTCTCATCATCCATGGCCAGAATGACCACAGGTTTCAGTTGGCTCAGTTACAAGAGGCATGCCCCCGTGTAACTGGTAAAGTTTCACCACCAGCCCAGGTTGAACAAGTAACATGAGCCAGACATAAACTTCCGTTTCATCAAGTCATTGAGATTTGAAGTCTGTTTTTGCAGTAAAATAGAGCCTACCCTGACTTACACGCTATGTTAAGTGGAGGTTAGTGCTTTGAAGAAAAATAGAAGGAGTGGGGTTTAGGGGTAGACAGGCAGAGGTTTGCATTTTGACTAGAGTGGCCAGTCAATGCCATGTCGAGACACTTAAAGTTGACTAAAGATCCGAAGCAGGAGAGGGAGCAGGTACACTTGAATGTGGAGAAGCACATTTCCATGTAGAGAACAGCAAGTGCAAAGATCCCAAGGCGGGAACATGCCTAGTACAGGCATAAGGCCCAGTGAGGATAGTGTGAGCAGGGCCAGTGGGGGCCGGGAGCCAGGAGGGGTTGTGGATGAGGCAGCAGGAATGTAGGCCTTTGGCTGAGTGAGACAGGACGCCAGCAGGTTTTGAGCAACAGAGTGATGTGACCTACATTTTACTGGCAAAGTTCTACTTGCCGTATAAACTAAAGAACAGAAACGGGGAGACTTTAGGAAGCTATTGGAATGATCTAGGAGAGAGGTGGTGCCTTCCACCAAGACAGTATTAGAGTAGGTGGTGAGGAGTGGCCAGATTTTGGGTAAGTTTTCAAGGTAAAGCCCATAGGATTTGCTGGTGATTTGGATCTAAAGTGTGAAAAAGGAGAATCCAGGATGACTTCAAGGCTTTTTGCCTGGAGCTCCTGGAAGCATGGAGTTGCCATGGAGATGGGGAGGCTGTCAGGAGCTCAGCATTAGGTGTTTACCTTCAGGTCTTATTAGATATTGCAGGGGAAATGTTTTACGTATTGCTCATCTGCCCATTTTTCTTGCTCATGCTGCCTGGGGCAAGTACCAAGGAATGGAGAGTGGCATCCACTGTAAATTAACAGTTTACAGTTTAAATCGCCAACAGCCATTTTGTTTTATGATAAAAATAATGGTGTTTTAGAGTGAACATTTATTGAGCACATACAGTCCCATAATCCAGTGTTATAACCTCCAGTTTCCAGATGAGAAAACAAGTTTAGTGAGCCCATTCTTTTTTTTTTTTTTTTTAATTAATTAATTTATTTATTTATTTTTGGCTGCGTTGGGTCTTTGTTGCTGCACTCTGGCTTTTTCTCTAGTTGCGGCGAGCGGGGGCTACTCCTCGTTGCGGTGTGTGTGCTTCTCATTGCCGTGGCTTCTCTTGTTGCGGAGCATGGGCTCTAGGCGCCCGGGCTCAGTAGTTGTGGTTTGCGGGCTCTAGAGCACAGGCTCAGTAGTTGTGGCGCACAGGCTTAGTTGCTCCGCGGCATGTGGGATCTTCCCAGACCAGGCCTCGAACCCGTGTCCCCTGCATTGGCAGGCAGATTCTTAACCACTGTGCCACCAGGGAAGTCCGTGAACCCATTCTTGAATGGAGCCCCCATGGGCAAGAAAGCTGGGCTTGCAGCAAGGTGGGGTCACCTGAGGTCTCAAGGACAGACAGACAACAACCTTCATGGATGTGTAATCAGGACCTGGATGTCAGTACCGAAGGGAGGAGGGATTTCAGAGTGTGAACATGTGTGGGATGGGGTAGAAGAAGGCCCAGGAGAACCCTGGCCCTTAGGGATCCTGGCAAAGGAGGAAGGACCACAAGCAGGATTCTCAAAAAGAGCAACCAGAGATGGAGGGGGACAACCTTGGGATTGATGCACAGTGGCCAAGAGCAGAGGCTCCCCAGGAAGAGGGAGAGAGCAGAGGTTGGTAGTGGGCAGGATCATGTATTGAGGAGATCAAGCAAGACAAGAATCAGGAAAAAGCTGTTTCCTGATTTGGTGTCAGGGAGTTCACTTGCAGAGGTCACCTTGAGAGGGGACATGTGTGGCTCTGGAATCAGGTTCATTAGCCCCTGTTTTGTGACCTTGGTCACATGACCTAACCCTTCAGTACATGCCCCACTTTTCTCAGGATACTGCTTATTACCTCCTGGGGAAGTTGTGAGAATTAAATGAGAGTCCCTGGAAAGACTCAGGAGATACTTTGTACATAGTAAGCATGCTTATGTTGTTATTTGTAGCATTGCTATTGATGTTGGCAAGAAAAGTTGGGGGACAGAAACTTGAGCAGAAATTTGTAAATTGAGAATAGAGGAATAAGTGGGAGGTGAGGGTGGAGACCTTGTTCTTCAGTGACTCTGAACCTCTTTTTTTAGCTTATCGAGTCTCTCCTCAGTAATCTGATGTTGGAACCCAAAGGCACAGTGATCCAGAAAGAGCTTTGTAAGTGAGAATCCTCTACTTGAGAAAGGCAAATGTTTGTTCCAAGTTCGACCTCAGAAGGCTTGCAATACCTCTTTATACCCAGAAGGTGGCAGCACCTGAACTCATTTGGAGACAAGTACCCTGGTATCTAGAAATGAATAAAAGATGGTTAACATTTGTGTATTTCCTCACTGCAAAAGGGGAAAGAGAAGGGAGCTAATATTTGTTGAGAATCTACTACATCAGCTGATGTAGTATTCTTGAATCTCTGAGAATCCTCACTGTTCTCACACAGGTGGTACTTATCAAATAAAACTATGCCCCCACTGCCACCTCCAAAGGGAGGAATGAACTCAGGCTTGGCAGTTAAAGAAATTAGAGCCCAGGTCTCACCCCTGCCACCTGTTATGCAATTTTCTGGCAGTTACTTAAACTCTCTGAGCCTTTTTGCGCACCTCTGATGGTGCTATAAGGCCCATCTGATTGGTTTTCTGTGGGGTTCAGGTAAACCCAACACTGGATCGTGCTTAACATGAGGTGGGACCTGGGTTCCCACCAGTGGCAGTGCTGTTCACTCCCTTTGTAAACCTTTCAAAGAGAAATGCAACTACTTTTATTATTATTACTTCACCCAGTTTCATAAATTGTCCCCAAGAGTATTACATTTTTCCAGTTGTGTTTTATTACATCTGGTTTGTTCATATTTCTAGAAAAAAGGTAACACTGGTGCTCAGTAACATTTAATTACAGCTCAAGGAATTAAACAGCTTGCCCCTTATTTTCTAGGTAACAAGCTATAAAATTGTGTTCTACAGTATTTTACATCCCTACTCAGTTTTTAATTTGAAAAGAACATAATTCATCACCTTGGCAAACAAGTGTTTTTTTCTAGCGTATGATAAATATGTGTGTAGCTAATGAGACTGCAGATAAAGCAGTTTTGGAGAGCATTTTGGCAACACTTACTAAATGTTTAGTCATAAATGTTGACTAAACATTTCACTATCTAGAAATTCGTTCTAAGGAAAAACTTGAAAAAAACTGCAAAAATTTAGCTGCAAATATTTCTTCCAAGTGTTGTTTTTCTACTTGTGAAAAATTGGAAATATTCTAAACATTTTAACGTAAGATCATTTCAATAAATTGATGTGCCTATCTAGAAACACTTAGAAAATGAAGACATTAAAATATCGACATTAATGAAAATGAAAATACATTATACAAATAGTATAGCTGATTCTAAATTTCATCTGCAAAAGAAAATATTTGAGAATATCCAATATTTTTGACAAAGAAAAACTGATGAGTGACACATTGTCCTAGATACCAGAAGATACTAAAGTAATGTGATTTTTTTTAACTTTTATCATTTGAACTTGATTTTACTATTCATATATTCTTTTCTTCATTCAGTATTTTAAAAGTAATTTCTATGTGTGAGGTACTGTGCTTGGCATATGTATAACTGAATCACTTTGCTGTATGTCAGAAATTGCTGATATGTATAACAAATCAGCATAAATTCAGATGAGATTTGATAATCACCTATATGAAAAAAAACCTAAAACTGCTAAAGGATTAATTCAGCCAAACAATAAATGACTGGGGTAACTATGACATATGGATTAGCAGTGATGGAGGTCAGGGCAAGATGCCCCAAAATATGCCACTTTGGCATATTGATTATTTTGAATTAAAGTTACATAAGAAACAGTTGGCATGAGAAGGACACTCTGACCCTTTTTTGCTACCCTGAAAGTAGGAAATAAATCTCCCGTGTGAAAGGTACCTTCCCTGTACCAGAAGGCAAAGAGACATCCTTATCTCCAGAGATAGATATGAAGTTCAGAGCTGAGAAGGCTGTATAAACAAAATTTGTTACTTCTTTACCAATTTACTACCTCAAGCCCAAACTTTGTCTTGTCAATTCTTCACAAATTTATTGTTTCTTTGTCTGAAAGGTATAAAAGCTGCCTGCTTTGGTCACTTCTTTGAGTCTCATAGAGAATAATGTGGCATTGACTGAGAACCAGACAACCTATCACTGACATAGAGTCTAAACACCACCCCAGGCTTAACGTGTATACAGGTAGCTTGGTCTCCAGGTAGCTTGGTCTCTTTAGGAGTTCAAAGATGTTTGAGATTGTGCTATCTTGGTTTTGGTATCAGGGTAATGCTGGCCGTAAAGATTGTGTTAGAAAAATGTTACTTCTTCTATTTTTGGAAAAGTTTGAATAGGATTGGTGTTAATTCTTCTTTTAAGTGTTCGGTAAAATTCACCAGTGAAGTCATCTGGTCCTGGACCTCTCCTTGTTGGGAGAATTTGATGACTGATTGCGCCTATTTATTTGTTATGGGTCTGTTGATTTTCTATTTCTTCTCCAGTCCATTTTGGTAAAGTGTATGTTTCTGGGAATTTGTCCATTTTATCTAGATTACCTAATTTGTTGGTGTACAGTTGTTTATGGTATTCTCTTTATTTTTATTTTTAAAAATAGTTTTTCTATTTCTATAATGTTGTGGTTTTTTTTTTTTTTTTTTTTTGGCCATGCCTCACGGCTTGCAGGATGTTTGCTGACCAGGGATTGAACCCGGCCCTGGCAGTGAAAGCCCGGCGTCCTAACCACTAGGCCACTAGGGAACACCCTTTTAGAGTCTTTTTAATTTCTGTAAGGTTGGTAGTAATGTCCCCACTTTTACTTCTGATTTTAGTTATCTTGTTGATCTTTTGAAAGAACCAACTTTTGTTGATTCTAGTTTTTCTGCTCTCCATTTCATTTATCTCTGTTCTAATTCTTTTGCTGCCTTTAGGTTTAGTTTGCTCTTATCTTGTTGCTTAAGGTGTAAAGTTAGGTTGTTTGAGATCTTTCTTCTTTAATGTAGGTATTAACTGCTATAAATGTCCCTCTGAGCGCTGCTTTCATTGCATCCCATCAATTTTGCTGTGTTATATTTCCGTTTTCATTTGTCTGAAAGTTTTTTCTAATTTCCCCAGTGATTTCTTCTTTGTCCTGTTGGTTGTGTGAGAATGTGTTGTTTCATTTCCATGTATTTGTAAATTTTCCAGTTTTCCCTCTATCATTGTTTTTTAGGTTCATTCCATTGTGGTTGGAGAATATATTTTGCTATTATTTGTCTTAAAATTGGTTGAGAATTGTGTTTGGCCTAATTTATGGTTTATCCTGGAAAACCCTAATTTTCTTTTTTTTCGTAAGTGTAGTTCATTGATTTTCAGTGTGCTTGTCCACTTTTTAATGTAGACATTTAACTGTATACATTTCCTTCTGAGAATGACTTTAACCTCATTTCACAAGTTTTCATTTGTTGTATTTTCATTTTCATGTAGTATAAAATATTAAGTTTCCCTTGTTTCATCTTCTACATAAAATTATTTGTGTGTCTTTAACTTCCAAATATTTGAGTATTTTCTAGACATCTTACTGTTATTAATTTCTAATCTAGTACATTTGCTATCTTTTTAAGTTTGAGACTTTTTTATGGTCCAGCATATATGATCCAGACTCTATTGCTGGGTGTTGAATTGGAGAAAGTTAAATGATTTGGAGACACGTGGTGTAAGAGGTAGAATTCATTGACTTTTTTTACAAGAGTTTTAAATCGTCTGCTTTATTTTATTATTGAAGTATAATTGATTTACCATGTTGTGTTTATTACTGCTGTACAGCAAAGTGATTCAGTTATACATGTATATACGTTTTTTATTATTCTTTTCCATTATGGTTTATCATAGGATATTGAATATAGTTCTCTGTGCTATACAGTGGGACCTTGTTGTTTATCCATTCTGTATATAAAAGCTTACATTTGCTAACCCCAAACTCCCACTCTATCCCTCCCCCAAACCCCTCCCCCTTGGCAACCACCAGTCTGTTCTCTATTCATTGACCTTTTCTGCCCCCACCCCCCTTCATTTTCTACTTAATATCGGGCAGTGGATTAGGACCTGAGTACAGTGGTGCACTCTTCTAGTTTACTATATAGTTTAGGAAACAGAGTATAAAACAAGGAAATAAAAACAAGGAAGTAAAAACATCAAAATACATTGTGACAGGTTTTGTAGGAGAAAGAGAGTCAGCTAACAGAGAAAGCCAAGTTTTTTCATATGAAGATAATAACTTAAATTTGTAATGTGAAGAAGGTTGTGTGGATTTTTCTTTAGTTTCTAAGTGATTAGAGCTGTGGACTGGAGCAGTTAAGTTGCAGCTTTTTTTTTAACCATCTTTATTGGAGTATAATTGCTTTACAATGGTGTGTTGGTTTCTGCTGTATAACAAAGTGAATCAGCTATATGTATACATGTGTCCCCATATCTCCTCCCTCTTGTGAGCAGCCAGAGAGCTGGCTACTGATTCTCTTTGTTGAGCCCAGAAACACAGGCTCAACAGGCTTTTGTATGAGATGTTCTTTGGTGGCTATTAGTAGGCAGTGAGAATATGATTTCGACTTCATATTGGACCTTGAGTGTTAGAGATGAAAATTAAGGGACATTAAGGGAAGCCTTGGCAAAGCACAGAGTATGAAGAGCAATAGGGTAAGGGCTGATTCTTGAGCAAATTCAGCCTTTAATGGTGGAAGGAGACCTTCTGAAAAAACCTTGACAGAGTATCAAGAGAAGTAGAGAGAGAACCAGGGAGAGAGTTATATAGAAGCCTAGAAAGAGAATGATTCTCGAAAATATACACCAAATTTTGCTGAGGAATTGTATTTTCTGTGAAGATGGAGATGATGGTAATTGCCATTAGGTACACTGAATTAGGGAGATAGTGTGGACTGTCTTTATAAGCTTTTGCTCTGGAGGGAGGGCTAAGTGTAGTCGAGGCAGATCTGAAGAGGTTGGCTTTAGAAGGGAGGGAGGGCAGACATCTTACTGGTAATAGGAGTCATAGGTCAGTTGTGGGAGGAATTTTTGTGTAACTGGAGACAGGAAAGTAAGAAAGACTCCACTTAACTTTTTTAAAGTAGAGTATAATTTACGTTCAAGAAAATGCACATATCTCAGGTGATCAGTTTCATGAATTTTTTGACACGGTGTACATTGTATAGCCACTAACTGAAAAAAATAATAAAATATTTCAGTTGCCCCAGAAAGTTCCCTCTTGCTTCTCATTCTACCACCATATCATATTCCTGCAAGGAGGCAACCGACTTCTTTCCTTCTATTGACTTAAACAAACACATTTTGCTATCAACCTTAATAAATTTTACCTATTTGTGGAATTGGAGTTATAGAGCTTTTTTTTTTTTTTTTTTGGTCTCGCTTCTTTGTCAGCATTATAGAAATTCATCCATGTTGTGTGTCTCAGTAGTTTCTTTTCATTGCTGAGTAGTATTCCACTCTACATACCACAGTTTGCTTATTCATTCTTTTGTTGATGGATATTTAGATTGTTTACACTTTGGGGCTATTAAGAATCAGATTGCTATGACCATTTTTATATGAATCTTTGTGGACATGTTTTAAAATTTTTCTCTTGGGTAAATATCTAGGAGTGGAATTGCTGAGTCAAATGGTAGGTATACTTTTTAAGAAACTGGCGCATTGTTTTCCAAAGTGGTTGAACCATTTCACACCCCCACCTTTATTATATGAGAGTTTTGGGTGTGCTGTATCCTTGCCACCATTTAGTGTTGATAGTCTTTTAATTTTGGCTGCTCTGGTGGGTTAAAATGTTATTCCATTAGTTTTAATTTGCATCCATCTGATGACTAATGATTTTGAGTAACTTGTCATGCTTATTGTTGCTCACTCATTAAATTTTGTGAAGTGTCTAAGTGTAGCCCTTGCTGAGTTATTTTTTATTTTTTATTATTATTGTTTTGTAGGAGTTCTTTATGTAGTCTGAATGTGAATTCTTTGTCAGGTGTATGTACTGCAAATATCTTTTTTCCCCAATCTGTGGCTTGCCTATTTATTTTCTTTCTTTTTTTAAAAAAATTTATTTATTTATTTATTTATTTATGGCTGTTTTGGGTCTTTGTTGCTGTGCGCGGGCTTTCTCTAGTTGCGGCAGGTGGTGCCTGGGCTTCTCATTGTCGTGGCTTCTCTTGTTGCGGAGCACGGGCTCTAGGCACACAGGCTTCAGTAGTTATGGCACGTGGGCTCAGGAGTGTGGCTTGCGGGCTCTAGAGCTCAGGCTCAGTAGTTGTGGCACATGGGCTTAGTTGCTCCACAGCATTTGGGATCTTCCTGGACTAGGGCTCGAACCCATGTTCCCTGCAGTGGCAGGCGGATTCTTTTTTTTTTTTTTAATGAGAGCCTCTAGGAACTACATTTTTGTCTTTTTTTTTTTTTTTTTTTTTATGGCTGTGTTGGGTCTTCGTTTCTGTGCGAGGGCCCTCTCCAGTTGCGGCAAGCGGGGGCCACTCTTCATCGCGGTGCGCGGGCCTCTCACTGTCGCGGCCTCTCTTGTTGCGGAGCACAGGCTCCAGACGCGCAGGCTCAGTAATTGTGGCTCACGGGCCTAGTTGTTCTGTGGCATGTGGGATCTTCCCAGACCAGGGCTCGAACCCGTGTCCCCTGCATTAGCAGGCAGATTCTCAACCACTGCGCCACCGGGGAAGCCCTGGCAGGAGGCTTCTTAACCACTGTGCCACCAGAGAAGCCCCTATTTTCTTAATAATATTATTTGATGAATAGAAATTTTTAATTTTGGTGAAGTTTAATTTATTGATTTTTTAAAATGTTTAGTTATATTTGTGTCTAGTCTAAAATATTGTTGTGTAACTCAATGTTGTTAAAGTGTTCTCTGTGGATTTTACTTTTTGGTGTCTGAGTTATCTCAAAAAGGTTTTTTTTAATTCAAATTTTTGTGTATGCAGTGATAATGGAGGTCAAAGTTCCTTTTTGTCCATTAAGTTCTTGCAGCACCTTGTTTTTTTCCTAATTTGAAGATCTAATTGGCTTTCTTAAGCGATTTATGAATTGGGCAGCATCCCATCTACTGACTATAGAAGGGTGCTGTCTCAGCACTATTTATTAAAAAGACAACTTTCCCTAATGAATTTCTTTATTCCCTTATTGAAAATCATTTGACTGTGCACGTGTAGATCTATTTCTGTTTTGTTCCATTGACATTTTTGTCTATATTTATTCCAGCTTTTCATTACTGTAGTAAAGTTAGTAATATGAATCTTCCAAGTTTATTTTTCTTTCTTAACATTGTTCTGGCTCTTCGAGATCTTCTGCATTTTGGTACCCATTTTAGATTTGGTTTGTCAGTGTCTAGAACATAACCTGCTGAGATTTTGGTGATGACTGCGTTGTATCTGCAGATGAATTTGGGGAGAGTGAATACCTTAATAATATTGACTCTTGCAGCCCCTGAAAATGATATAGCTCCTCGCTTATTTAGGTTTTTTATTTCTTCCAGCATGGTTTCACAGCTTTTATTTGGTTTATTCCTATGTGCTTTATATGTTTTATGCTATTATAAATGAAAGTATTTTTTAAGTTTCATTTTCCAGTTCTTTGCTGAGTTATGTTTTTTTAGTTGTGATTACTGTGAAATGAAATGCAAGATTATTTGCTGAAAGCAAGGGTCATGTAAGACAGTTTTGGGTTTAGAAAAACTGGTGAGATTTTTACATGGTTTGGGGGAGATTGGAAGATTGGATTACCACTTATGCTTTTCTTTAGTGTAGATGCTCCTTCAAGGTTAGTGACTGGGTTTTAAAAGCTGCTGGTGTGACTGGGTGTGTGCAGACTGGTCTTTCCAAGTACCTTCAGGGAGGAAACAGATGGTTGGAATCATCCCAGACTGGTCTTCTGCTCATTGGGGGTATACTAGGTAGAGGATTAAAGGAATTTGGACAAAACTTTGTAGAAGTGATGGATCATGATGGATCTCTCAGCTGAATAGGTGGGGCAATGAAGAAGAATTTGCTGTTAGGGAGCAAGGTGGTAGAAGCCTGGGTGGCCTGGAATCCCCTCTAAGTGGTAGAGTTTATGTGAGAAGAATGTTGTGTAGGAGGTTTTGTCCAGAGAGCAAATTTCTGAATCATTGTTTGTGAAGTGAATCTGATTCTGGTGATGACAAGGCCTGGGCTGTGGCCCACAGGTGCGTATGTTGGTGTGGAGTGGGGGGCCAAAAGGCATTGGCGATCAGAACACATGGTCCAGATGGACCAGTCCTCATGGATGCTGGAGCCATCCTAAGCCAGGAGGACTATGCCTTGAAGTTGAAGAGGTCTGGGACCCAAGTGTTCAATGAGTGACAGAGTTTAACAGAATTGTAACTGGGGACAAATTACTTGAGAGAGTGAATCTGAATCTTACCCGAGGTAGGTCAGGGACCTCCACCACATTGCCTGGAGGTTTTACCTAAGCAAGGTTAAGGCCCAAGCTGAGACAAGCTGCTCCAAAGAGGAAACGCTGAAAAGCAGAAGTCAGAATTGTCCTGTTAGTGGGAGAGACAGAAAGCCTTTGGCTACACCTAGTAGTCTTTTTCTCATTTACTACAGATGCCTGCTCCAAGAGTCCCATGAGAGCGAGAGAGTAGCTTTCTGGTGCCAGTGCCCTGCTTTCGTTCAGGCAAATTTACTATCATTCTCGCAGGATGGCAGCTCTTGGTCTGTCTCCCACATGTGGTAAGTTCTTCGGGTGATGAATGCCCTCAGAAATCAAGCTTCAGTGGCCCCTGCCCCTTCACTGAGGGCAAGGATGTGCACAGCTAGTGGGAGGGCTGCCAGGTTAGAAGTGGAGGAGGATACGTGAACTGAACGAGGGTGGGAGCGAAGTTCTGAGAGCTCCCCAGGTGACTGTGTCTGATTCAGGGTCTTTGTGAGTTTGGGTGAGGCAGGGAGTGTTTGTAGTTGGTGTGTAAGGAGGGATACTGGTAATTGGTAACCCTGCGGCATCCCATTTATTATTTTGATAAGTCTGGATGAAGTAACAGCTCTATCGCAGAGCTTTTATTTCTTTACCCATAAATTGAGAATATATATCATTATCTTTATGGCTATGTAGGCCCACCACCCTTTTTCCTGTCCTTGAGGAGAGCAGGGCTTCTCTGGCTTGTTGTACAACAGTGTGTGTGAGGGAGTGTGAGATTGGGGCATGCGCACTGCACACATATCGTTAGTGTGAGACCGTTTCCTGATCTGCGAATGTCAGGTGGGCTTTAATCCTCATGGGTCCTCTCTTCTCTAGCTATGTCCAACCAGGAGCCTGCCTATGTCCATGAGTCAGAAATTCCTCTTTCTTCAAAAGACCATTCCTGTCCCCAGGATGTGGAGCTGTTTGCATACAATGGCCTGGAGCCTCATACATCAACCAGTGTTGGTTCCCAGGTACACCAAGGATCTCAAGGCCCCTGAGGGTGGAGGAGGCACTTCCCTAGAATGCCCCCAACATCACATGTTAGGATTCTTTTAGATCTTTATCCAGGCTGATCGATGCATGATCAGGGTGCAAGAGGAAGAGCTGGAGAAGTTGGTGAGGCTGTCCTGGTATCAGGGATGTTAGGGGAAATGACTTATATAACAGGTGTTTCTCTCATAGTATAGCTCAAAGCTCTCAGGCCAGGTTTGGAGTTTAAGCAGGTTTGATCCCATGTCAGAGTTGCATTTGAAGCAATGAGACTATCTCATAAGATTTCTCATTGGAAGAGAAAACATCTGAGGACTGACCTCTAGAGTAAATGTTTAGACCCCAGATCCCCGTATTGAAAATCCTGTGTTTAGAGTCTCTCCTGTGTAATCTTTAGCTTCAGCCATCTTTGAACACAGATAGGCTGGGTTCTCACTGACCCCAAATGTGTGTGGTGTTTCAGAAATCAGTGACTTTCCAGGATGTTGCCGTGGACTTCACTGAGAAGGAGTGGCCCTTGCTGGATTCTTCTCAGAGAAAACTGTACAAAGATGTGATGCTGGAGAACTATAGCAACCTTGCCTCAGTGGGTAAGGCTGGTGGCATTTCTTCATTTATTTGTTCATGAATGAAATGTCTTTGTTGTAAGTACTTGCTGTGACCTAGGAACTGTGTGGGGATTCGGAACACAGTTATGAACAAGCCGACCTGGTGCCTGCCCTGATGGTACCTTGGATATTGAGACCTGTCCATTGCATTGCCCTTGGAGGTTGTCAAGTGTATCTGAGCTTGGGCATAGCTTTCTGAGTTAAGACGGCCTCAACCCTAGCAGTCCAGTGGTTAGAACTCTGAGCTTTCACTGCCAAGGGCACGGGTTCAACCCCTGGTTGGAGAAGTAAGATCCTACAAGTCGTGTGCCGCGGCCAAAAAGAAAAAAAAAAATCCTCATTCTTTTGAAGGGCAAAATGTGTGGGTATTTGTGGTTTTGTGTTTTATGGAAGCCTTTCACTGTGTTCCTTAGAAATGTGGCACCATCATTTTGCTGCTCCTAAGTCAGACTTGTCCATCTTCAGAGCACTGAAGACCAAAACACTGACCCCAGACTAATGGAAGGGGTTGTCCTCTGCACGATCCTCCCTCAACATGTGTCTTTCCCCGTGAGTAGGGTGTCAGGTGAGCAAACCCAGCCTCATCTCCCACTTGGAGCAAGAAGAGGAGCTGAGGACAGAGGAGCAGGAACTTCACCAAGGCCCTTGTCCCGGTAAGCACCAGGCAGACACAAGTGCTTCTGAGAATCTGCTCTCTCCAGTGATTGGGATGACAGAGATCCGTTAGGAAACGTCACCCAAGGAAATCTGAAAATGCTCTTTCTCTTTCACTGTCCCTCCATCCTCTCACAATTCTTTTGGTCTCCATGTCCCTTCGTCTTTAAATTCGACATGTGTCCAAATGCGTTCTTTGTCCCATTCTTTCCTACTCAACATTCCTGATCACACTCTTAATGTCACTATCAATGTCATTCTTTGAAGTGGTGCTTCTTAGTGAGTCAGCTTAAATTTCTACCCTTGTCATTGCCAAATATCTCACATAGCCAGATTTTTCAGTCATTTTTACTCATGTGTGTTCTCCCCTTTCATATTTCCTTTCCTTCTTTAAGGTTAGTATTTGCAAAGAAGGCCACCTCTGTTTTTGTCACCATCATCCCACCATTTTCTTTCTCCAGCAAGTTAATATTTTCCCAATTTGTTTCAGATTGGGAGACTCCATCTAAAACCAAATGGTCAATTCTTATGGAAGATATTTTTGGGAAGGAAACATCTAATGGTGTGACAATGGTAAGATTTCCTTGGGATAATTCTGGATCTTCCATATTGGGAGAGGACAGGGGCAGCCTGAGTTAGAAAAGCAGCTCAAAGCCAGGCAGGTCCCCAAGAGGAAACAGTGTCAGAGACACTGAATATTACTGATTTGGGGAAAACCCTAAAACCTGGCCCCAAACCTCTTCACTTAAAGTTCCAGTGAGTAAATATTTCTATAACTATGTCTCAGATGTTGAGTGTTGGAGCTTAATTTAGTTTTAAACAGTTAACAAAGTATATGCAAAAAGCTTTATGAAAGTTATACACATGGAGCCTCAGGGCATAGCGTTCACTTGTTTTCTTTGATGGAGTCCAAATGAGGCAGGAGCAGTACTTTTGCATTGCAAAGTATGACATTATTAGTCATAATGATGTGCTTCTATGCCAGTTTATATGGGGATAGTCTTAGGAATGTAATGAATATGGGAAATGCCTTAGTCAATACTCCCTCTTCATCAACAGGAAAGCAGTCGGCTTGGAGAGAAATCCAGTGAATATGCTAACCTGTTTGACGTCTTCAGCATGGGTGCTCACCTTACTCAGCAAATGGGAAGGCACACTAGCAAGAGGCCTTATCACCGCCGGGACTGTGGCATGACTTTCAAGAACAGATCCCATGTAACCCAACATGTGAACATTTACAATGGGAGGAAAATGCATGAATGTCATCAGTGCCAAAAAGCCTTCACCACGAGTGCTTCCCTTACACGGCACAGGAGAATACACACTGGGGAGAAACCCTATGAGTGCAATGCCTGTGGTAAAGCTTTCAATGACCCCTCAGCTCTTAGGAGTCATGCAAGAACTCACCTCACAGAGAAGCCCTTTGACTGCAGTCAGTGTGGAAATGCATTCCGAACCCTCTCCTCACTGAAGATACACATGAGAGTTCACACTGGGGAGAGACCTTACAAGTGTGATGAATGTGGGAAGGCATACGGCAGGAGCTGCCATCTCATTGCACACAGAAGAACACACACTGGAGAGAGACCCTACGAATGTCGCGACTGTGGGAAAGCTTTCCAGCATCCTTCACATCTCAAAGAGCACGTCAGGAACCACACTGGAGAGAAACCCTACGAATGCACACAGTGTGGAAAAGCCTTCCGATGGAAGTCCAACTTTAACTTGCACAAGAAGAACCACATGGTAGAGAAAACATACGAGTGTAAAGAGTGTGGGAAATCCTTTGGGGACCTCCTGTCACGGAGAAAACACATGAGAATTCACATTGTAAAGAAACCTGTTGAATGTAGACAGTGCGGAAAAGCCTTCAGAAACCAGTCCATCCTTAAGACACACATGAATTCCCACACTGGAGAGAAACCGTATGGGTGCGATCTCTGTGGGAAAGCCTTTAGTGCAAGCTCCAACCTAACTGCGCACAGAAAAATACACACTCAAGAGAGGCGCTACGAGTGTGCCGCCTGCGGTAAGGTATTCGGTGATTATTTATCGCGGAGGAGGCACATGAGCATTCATCTCGTAAAGAAGCGCGTCGAATGCAGACAGTGTGGGAAAGCCTTCAGAAACCAGTCGACCCTTAAGACACACATGAGGAGTCACACAGGAGAGAAGCCTTACGAGTGTGATCACTGTGGGAAAGCCTTTAGCATTGGCTCGAACCTTAATGTGCACCGGAGGATACACACCGGCGAGAAGCCCTATGAGTGCCTGGCCTGCGGGAAAGCCTTCAGTGATCACTCGTCCCTCAGGAGTCACGTGAAGACGCACCGGGGAGAGAAGCTCTTCACGTCATCAGTGTGGAAAAGGCTCCAGTGACACATCTCTTTAAAGAGAAACACGAGAGCGCAGACTGGAAGGGAACCTGGCAGGTGTAAGGAAGGCAGGAAGCCTTGATGAGCTCATCTCACTGGGCACAAAAGATATGTGTTAACTTGGGAGAAATCCAATTTGTGTAATAACTGTGGAAAGACTTGGGTTTTTCCACATCACTTTGGAGATAGCGTGAGAACTCAAGATAGGTGAGAAAACGTGTTTGTGGTGTGAAGAAGCCGTCAGTGTATGTTTAGCTCTCAACAAACGAGAACTTAGGGGGAGAAACCCTAGTCTGATATTTAATGTCAAAATGACTTCAGCATCACCTTGTACCTTCTTGGCACAAGAGTAAGCCCACCAGGGAGGATCTCTGTAAATTCCAAGACTGGACAGACCTTTCCTGGTCTCACTGTATTCCTCATGAGAGAAATCACACTGAAGAGAAAAACCTATGAAATAAGGAACATGGGAAAGTCGGTAACGGGTGGGCAAACTATGGCCAGCTGTCTGTTTTTGTACAGCTGGCAAGCTGAGAATAGTTGTTGCATTTTTAAGAAGAAAAATATGTGCCAGAGACCATGTGTGGCCGACAAAGTCTAAAATACTCACTGTCTGGCCCTTTACAGAAAAAACTTGCCAGTCCTTGGTCTACAGCAGTGGTTCTCAACTGGGGATAACTTTGCTCCCCGGGAGACACTTGGCAACGTCTGGAGACATTTTTGGTTGTCAGAACTGGGGAGGTGCCACTGGCATGTTTTGGGAAACATCGGGGATGCTGTTAAATATCCTGCAGTGGACAGGGGCTTCCCCCAAGAGAGAGAAATTATGTGCCCCAAAATGTCAATATTGCTGAGGTTGAGAAACCTTAGCCAACAATCCCTCAATTTTTTATGAAACATGTGGGTACTCACACTAGGAGAAATTTCTATTTAAAACTTCAAAATTATAATCAGTGTAATTCTTTCAGGAAACACATGAGAACCCACACTGCAGACAATCCCTATGTGGAGATAATTTCATCCACAGCCCTGTCACTTGTGCATATGAGAATTCACTCCCCAGTGGGATTTCTTAGTAAATGTGGAATTGCACTTATCAGTCTTTCATCATGAAAGTGGACCCCAGCTCATGAATTTTTAAGTCTTTAATTTTAAGATTATGCTCTTCCAAATAACCCTTATGCCTCATCACAGAAGGTTTGTATATAGTATTTTTATTATAATTTCATTCTCGATATGTGTTCATTTCCTTTTGGACAACTTGACCGATGGAATTTTTTAGAATAGTGTTACATGCTGTGTAACATGTGGGTATTTTTAGTACCTGTTTGTTACAAGTATCTAATTCAAATGCAGTTGTGATCAGAGCAGGATGTCTTCATCAGATTCATCCTTTGGAATATTTTTGGCCTCCCATCCAGCCAAGAGTAACATATAGTTGCTCTTTCAGTATCTCATATTCTTTTATATCAAGAAAGTCCAAGTTTTGTCTGATTAGTAAGGTGTGCTATTTTTAAAAATCTCTTACAGGTTTTCCTGCAGCTAGTACAGTCCATGTCCACAGCCTGGCCATTGACAAATAAGCAGATATCACTGTATGGGCTGTAAAAAAGCTCTTGAAAAAGAGTCATTCTTACCTAGATTCTTCTCTACATTTTTTTTTTTTCCCTTGTTCTTCTCATTACTTCTCACCTTGAAAAGAGATTCAGTATCTTGTGTTAAAGGTGCATCTTATGACCGTGAGGATGCAAGCCACAGGCTGAAGGGGGAGATCACTGCAGAAAAATCACAATGATCCTGGCTTCCCCCTTGGCTTCTTTGAGTGTCTGCACTAGTCCTGGATTTATTGTTTCCAGACTTCCTATTACATGAGAAAAAATAAAACTGATTATTGGTTTAAGCTACTTTGGATATTTGATTGTTTAATCTATTTAATAATTGTTTTATTGGTGGCAGGAGGGTTCTGCTGTACCCAGCTGGATGCTATCTGTAACCCATACCTCTGGACATTAGGTTGGAGAGCTGCTACATGTGTGGGTATAATCTACTTATACTTTTAATTGTTGGATATGGGTTTTAAAAATCCTTAAACCATGTTTTTAAATTGTATTTCAAATCCCTGATGTACTTAAACATTACTTCTTGACTTGTATTGAAATAAGTGTATTAGTTTTCACCAAAGCTCTAAGAAGTAGGTACCACCAGTAACTCTCTTTTGCATATGGGCAGTCTGAGGCAAGGAAGTTTAAGGGTGCTTGTGTGAGGTCAGCTCATTAACAAGTAGTAGTGCTTGTGTTTTGAGTCCATACTCTCTTATGTCAGGCCCTGTTTGGTGCCCTGAATCTATAGCAGTGAGTCAGGATTTTTGCCTTCATGGTGATCACATTCTACTTGGGATTAAGGCACGTGATAAACAAATGAGTAAATATATTGTATATCAGATGGTGGTCAGTTCAGTGCTGGGAAATTTAAGCATGGTGATGATGAGAGGGATGCGGGGGTTCAGTGGAACTGTTGGATGGATAGGGAAAGCCTTTCGTTTAAGGGGGCATTTGAGCAGAGATGTAAATTCACTGCCAGTGTGCACCGTGTTGTAATGTGGGGAAGAGCACCCTCGGCAGTTCAAAGGTCATGAAAAAGAATTTTGCTTGGGACAGAGGGGCCAGTGTGACTGGAGTCAGGCAAGCTTGGGAGTTGCAGAAGGTGTTGAGGTCAGAGCTGGATTGAGGTCCTGTTCACTGCAGCATCTTGTGGGTTAACTGGAAGGACTTTGCCTTTCTTTCTCAGTGTGGAAAGTCAGTGGAGGATTTTGGATAGAGAAGTGACAACCATTCAATTTCTGTTTTTAGAGGAACATAGTGGCTTATGGGTTGATAGGCTAAATAGAGGGACAAGATGCAAACAGAAACCTGTTAGAACGTCATTGCAAAGTTCAAGTTAAATGTACAGGGTCCAGATTATTAGTAGTAGGGGTGTTTTGAGAGTCACGTTGAATGTGGCTGTAGTTTCTTTTGTATTTTCATCCCACAATTCGTTTAACTACTGCTGATGTACAGTTAGTTGCTGGACTATTTCCACTTTTCCCAGTTAGGAACAATGCTGCTTTAAGAAATTGTGTACATGCCTTCTGGAGCGTTGCTGAGTTATTCCAGGAGTATGAAATTGCTGGGTTGTAAAGTCTGTGCACGTTCATTTTATCTTAATGCCACAGTTGTTTCTGCAGTGTTTGTGTAATGATACCTGTGTGGTAACATTTAAAACAGGTTTTACTGAAATGCAGAAAAGTGCTTAACTCATACATATGTACAGCTAAATTATCACATGAACACATCCGTGTAAACAGGCAAGAAAAATGTTTTACTCGCATTCCTGATAACCCTTTCTCACTTCGTCCACATAACAAACCTTTCCTTACCCCTCACAAGTGACTAATATTCGAACTCTGACAACATGGCTTGGCTTTTTGTTTTTGAACCCTATGCAAATGGAGCCACACAGTATACATTCTTTAGTGTCTGTCTTAATTTGCCCAGTATTTTTGTGAGGACCTCTAGATAGTAATACGTTTTATTGGGTTCCATTGTTTGACTATTCCGTTTATTTAAGCAGTTCGTGTTGATGGACATTTGTCTTTTCAGCTTGGGGCTATTGTAAATAATGCTGCTGTGAGCATATTTTAGTATTTCTGATAGTGGATAAGTGCATATATTTCTCTTGGGTGTATACCCTGGACTGAAATCACTGGATCACATGGGATGCATATTTCATAGATGATGCCAATCTTCCAAAGTGGTTGTACAAATTTGTTTTTCAACAGGCTATTTTATGGAGTTGGATCAGATGATACTAAAGTTGCCTGCCTTTTTCTTACTGATTTATATATTCCAGATGTGGGCCCTATGGCTGGATACGTTTTGCAAGTAATTTTTCCCACTCTGGCTTGTCTCTTCAGTGTTTTAATTGGTGTCTTCTGATGAAATGAGTTCTTAATGTTAATGTCACATAATCTTTTTTTTTTTTTTTTTTTGTCAACACAGGACTGAAAAGCCATTTTATTTCCACAGTTACATTCTTAGGATTAACAAAATTATTTTTGGAATGGATCTTGGAGGTAGGGAACCATAATGTTAATAATACCTCACCATTTCCCACACAGACACAAAGCAAATGCACAACACAACACCAGACATATCGAATGTCATCTAATCTTTATGGGCATCATTCTTCTGTTCCTGTGTAAGAAGCATTTACCTACCCTGAAGGGAAGAAGATGTTTCACATTTTTTTCTATAGGTTTTACTGTTTTAGTATACACATTTAGATCTACACCTTGGAATTGATTTTTTGTGTTATTATGTGAGGTAGGATTAAGTTTTATTTTTTTCCATATTAACCCAGCATCATTTATTTTAAAAGTACATCTTTACCCCAGGGATTTTTCACCTTTATCATATACTGAATTGCATATGTGTTGGGTCTAAATTTGGACTTTATTCTATTCTGTTGGTCTATTTGTTCACACACCATGCCACAGTGTTTAAATTATAAATCAGAGGCTTTATAATAAGTTTCAGTGTCTGGATGGACTAGTTCCCCCTCATGGTTTTTCTTTTTAAGTGTTTTTCTAGGTATTCTTGTATGTATGTGTGTGTGTGCGGGGAGGGAGGTATATGTACTTGTCTATTATCTTGTCCAACTCCATAAAAGTAGCTTGTTGGTATTTTTATTGGCATTGCCTTGAATTTATAACTTATAAATTAACTTGGGTGAATTAACGTCTCTATAATGTTAAGTCATCTTATCCAAGAACAGGGGATGTCTTCTGATTAGTTCAAGTCTACTTTAGTGTATGTCAGGAATGTTTAAGAATTTGCTTTGTAAAAGTTTTCTACATTCTTGTTAGGTTTTCCCTAAGTATTTAATCTTACATTGTAAATTAAATTTTCTCTACCATTATGTCTTCTCTTCACAATTTCTGTATATGAGAGCTACTAATTTTGTATCTTGATTTTATAATTTGATACTTCACTGAATTCTTTCATTTTTTGAGTTCATTTTATTATTTATTTTCTGGGATTTTCCAGGCATACTACCATATCATCTGCAAACTGAGTGAGCTTTGCTTGTTTATCAACTCTTATGCCTCTTATTGTTTTTGATTGTCGATTGCATTGGCTTGTACCTCTAGTATGATAATAGAGAGCATTCTTGCCTCGTTCTAGAGGTAATGCCCCTATTGTTTTTCCATTCATTAAGATAAATGTTCTTTAGAACTAAGGTGTACAGTTGACCCTTGAACAACGTGGGGGTTAGGGACACCGACCCTCCACACAGAAAATCCATGTATAACTTTACTGTTTGCCCTCCATATCCATGGTTCCACATCCAAGGATTCAGTTGCAGATTGTATAGTGTTGTAGTACATATTGTTTGAAAAAAAAAATCCATGTATAAGTGGACCCATGCAGTTCAAACCTATGTTGTTCAGGGGTCAACTGTATATTTTATCATATTGAGAAGGTATCCTGTGTTCTTGAATGTTTTACCATGAATGGGTATTGTATTTTGTGCAAGTTTTTCTGAACATCTATGAGGAGGATTGTGATTCTCTTCCTCTGATTTATCAATATAGTATATGATATTAATAAATTTCTCAATACTCAACAGATTTTGTGTCCCTAGAATGAATTTTATTGGCCATGGTATATTATTTTCTTAATGTTTTGTTGGATTCTGTTTGCTAGTATTTTTAGAATTTTGCATTGGTATTCATGAATAATTGATGTATGGTTTCTTAGTACCATCTGTCTGGTTTGGGTATTAGTATTATGGCTGCTTCATGAGAGGAATTAGGAATTTTTGCCTCCTTTTCAGTGCTCTGGAATAATTTGTACAGCATTAAGACTATGTGGTTTTTAGAAGATTTGGTAGAATTCTTTGTGAAACCATCTGGGTGGAGTGCTTTTTAGTGGTTTGTTTTCTTAGGAACTTTATTTCTTTAATGGAATTAGTCTGTTTTAAGCTTTCTAACCTGAATGGAGTCAGCACTGGTAATCTGTATTTTCCTAGGAAATTGTTCATTTCATCGAACATAGAGGTCAGCAAAGTGGTTATGTGACTTTAAAAATATTTTTTGATTCAGTGGTCATCACCTCTTATTTTTTGTATATTTGCTTTCTCATTTTGTGCATCAAATAAGCTAGTGGTTTATTTGTTTTTTGAAAAAAATGGAATTAATTTCTTTTTATTTATTTATTTAGGCTGTACCGGGTCTTAGTTGCAGCATGCGGGATCTTTAGTTGTGACATGCGGACTTCTTAGTTGCGGCATGCAGGTGGGATCTTAGTTCCCCGACCAGGGATCGAACCTGGGCTCCCTGCATTCGGAGCGTGGAATCTTACCCACTGGACCACCAGGGAAGTCCCTTCCTCATTAATTTCTGCTTTTATCTCCACTACTTCCTTATGCTTTCATTTTGGTTTATTTTTCTTTTTCTAGGTTTTTTTTTCTTAACTAGTAATTAATTTATTCTTATTCTTTCATTTCATTCACAAGTGTTTTGTGCAGTGAATTTTCCTCTGCTCACTGCTTTGAATGCATCCCGTAGATTCTAATATGTAGTTTTGATTATCATCATTTCTTTACAGTTCTGTAATTTCAGTTTGTATTTTTCTTTTCACTTAGGAGTTAATAAGGTTTTTAAATATCCAGGTACAAGAGCCCTTTTTGTTTTTGTTAGTAAAGTCTAGGTTTATTTTATGTTGATTATTCTGCAATTTGAATATAATATGCCTAGATCTAGGCTTTTTTTTTTCCTTTTTTCTTTTTTGTATTGATCCCATTTTGTATTGATGATCTCTTAGTTTCCTGTATCTGTGGTGGTTTGCTGTCTCATTAATTTTGGAAGATTCTCATCCGTTATTACTTCAAATATTTTGTTCTTTTCTCTCATTCTTCTCCTGGTATTCCCATTATATGCATTTACACCTTTTGTAAATCGTCCTACAGTTCTTGGATATTGTTTTTCTTTTCATATTTTTCTTTGCATTTCAGTTTTGAAAGTTTCACTGCTGTATCTTCAAGCTCACTGATGATTGATTCTTTCTTCAGCCACGTCCAGTTTACTGAGCCCATCCTTTGATAGCATCCTTCATTTCTGATATAGTGTTTTTTATTTTTAGCATTTCCTTTGATTCTTTCTTTTTTTTTAATTTTAATTTTAATTTATTTATTTTTGGCTGTGTTGGGTCTTCGTTGCTGTGTGCAGACTTTCTCTAGTTGCGGCAAGCAGGGGCTACTCTTCGTTGCAGTGCATGGGCTTCTCATTGCGGTGGCTTCTCTTGCTGCGGAGCACGGGCTCTAGGCGCGCAGGCTTCTGTAGTTGTGGCACGCAGGCTCAGTAGTTGCGCAGGCTCAGTAGTTGTGGTGCATGGGCTTAGTTGTTCCGCGGCGTGTGGGATCTTCCTGGACCAGGGCTCGAACCCATGTCCCCTGCATTGGCAGGTGGATTCTTAACCACTGCGCCACCAGGGAAGTCCTTGATTCTTTCTTAAAGTTTCCATTTCTCTGCTTACATTATCCATTTGTTCTTACGTATTCCCTTTATCCATTAGAACCCATACCATATTAACCACAGTTAATTAAAATTCCTAGTCTGGTAATTCCAAAATCTCTGCCATAACTGAGTCTGGTTCTGATGCTTGCTTTCTTGTTTTAGACTATTTCTTTTCTTTTTTCCTTGCCTTTTAATACGGCTTGCAGTTTTTTTGTTGAAATCTTGACATGATGTGTCGGGTAAAGTGAACCGCAGTAGATAGTCCTTTAATGTGCTTTATATTTTTCTAGCTAGAAGTTAGCCTATGTTTGCTGGTTGCTGTAGCTATTGTGTCAGAGGCTAAAGTATCCTCCAGTGTCCTTATTTTTATCTTCCCTGTTCTTGGGTTCTTCTAGAGACTCATTTTTTTAATTTTTATTTATTTACTTATTTTTGCAGCCTCTCAAATTTATTTGGGTTTGCTTAATTTTTATTTTTATCTTTTGGCTATGCTGTGCAGCTTGTGGGATCTCAGTTCCCCGACCAGGGATTGAACCCCGGGCTGCAGCAGTGAAAGCCTGGAATCCTAACCACTAGGCCACCAGGGAACTCCCTAGAGACTCTTTAAATAGGAGCTTAAGACTAGCAATTCTTTAAACTGTAGTCCTTTGTTCTACATGAGCCCAGGAAAATCCTTTCCCTTCAGTTTAAGCTACATGCGTTCCTTTATATTTGTCTTTAGCCCGCTGCTACTTTTATGAATTCAGAAAAACAGCTGATTTTTTTTAAAAGTACTCAGTTATGCCTTGAGAATCTAAGTAGATAAATAAATCTGCTTTCTAAAGACAAGTTCCAGCCTCAGGCCTTTGACAATCCTTCTGACTTAATATTTGTGATAACTAAAAAAAAAAAAAAAGTTTCTCTACCTTACCCAAGAAGAAGGGAGATTTGAATACTGTAACATAGATTAACTGCCGTCTTCTACACACCACTGTAAATTAGTCATTCACCTGAGAAGACACAGGTGAAATAAGTCAACTTATCAGCTGGAAACTGGGACCATTTATTGAGTGCTGTCTGTTCAGCCTCACTTCATCTCCTCTCAACTGCAGTACCTTTCATGCTGGCACCACCTGATAGATCAGTTGGGCTTATAGTGCATTATGCCAGGGGGGCAGGGTCACAGGGCTTCCATCTTCCGTTTGTCTTCCGGAAGTCCCTGCACCCTTTCCACTTGCAGTGCTCCATGCAGGTCTTTGGGTGCTTGGTGGGGGGCAGTTGCACATCTGTGAGTGAAGGTGGTGAGTGTTCTGCAGATCAAAAGTTTTCCTCAGCTCATTAGTGAAGAAATAGCAATTATTGACTGGCTCTTGCCTACATTTGAAAAAAAATGTACCCTGGAGGCCAAGCCCAAGGGGAGAAGAGCACTTTCTCTCAGCATTGAGTAAAATATGACTATTTCTTTAATTAGGAGCCCTGGGAGTCCAGCACAGCTACTCCCTCAACCCAGTTCCTCCATCATGTCAATTAACAGGGCAGAAGGAAACTGAATTCCCATCGCCACCTAAGTGGCTCAGAGCTCTTGCATCTCATTGCACTGTTCTGCCAGTTCTTGGGACACACGTGATACCTTACACAGTCTCTCTGGAGAGGACTTGTAATTATACTCCTACCCGGTCTTCTTGTCTCACTGTGGCTTTCAGTTCTTGGGGCCTCTCCAGCAGGAAGCAGCTCTATCTTGTGTAATGTTTGGGTAATTCCACTCCACTCAGGATTTTTTCCTCTCTAGGGAACCAGTGAATATCAGTTAAGTGCCTTACACTGGACTAGGCTTTGGGAAGAAAGACATGGTGCTGTCCTTAAAGGAGTAAAGGTCTAGGAGGAGAGACAGATATAAACAACAAATAAGATAGTTAGTATGGCCTGGTAATCCATTAACGAGGCCCCGAGGAGGGATGTTGAACTTTGGGAGTTCAAGGAAAGCCATATTGAAGAGATGATGCAAGCTAAGTTTAGAAAGCTTATTTATAGTGTTCAGGATCAGATTTGAATAAGCATGTCGATCCTGAGTGCAAAGGCACAGAAAAACACATAATAACATTCTCTGACAAGTAAAAGGACAATCTTTGAAGTAGGAGATAAAGCTGAAGGGATAACATGGGACATTATATAACACACATGTACATCAGGACTTTATCAGTCTCAGTTTAAATGTTAGTTGAAGTTGATGGAAATCCATTGGCATCTGATGAGATTTGCTGTGTAGGAAGAAAGGTAGCCTGTGCATGCTCCTTAGTAGAATGGAATGAAGGGGGCCTGTTCATATTTGCTGCATAATAAACTACCCCAAACACCGTGGTTTAAAACAACCACCACTTACTTCGTTTACAATTCTGTTGCTTGACAATTTGGGCTGTTCTTAGCTGGGCTTATTACCATGTGCTTGCAGTTGGCTGCTGGTTTGGTTACTTGCGCTTCACTTCGGTCTAATCCCCCAGTAGTCTAGATGGGGCCTGTACACATGATGCCAGAGGGTTCCAGAAGAGCACAAGCTCCACCCTGCAGGGTGCTTTTCAAGCCCCTGCATGTTTCATGTTTGCCTGCACCCCATTGCCCAGTGCAGTCACATGAGTGAGCCCAGTGTGGAAGGGTCCTCAGAATTACACAGAAGGGACATGGGTACAGGAAAGGGAAGAAATGGTACCTATTTTTACAGTCGCCACAAGGCCAGTGTTTATATTGTAAGAATTTCAAATGAGGGAGAATAGCTTTATATAGATACAATTGACATATAAGAAGCTGCACATTCTTAAACAATTTGATAAGTTTTGACCTATATGTACACTTGTGAAACCATTGTCACAGTCAAGGTGGTGAACCCCCAAAAGTCTCCTCGTGTCCCTTTGTAATCCTTCCCCATCATTACCCAGGCAACCAATGAATAGATAAGGTTCTTGTTCTCTGGCGCTTCGGTCACTAAAATGTGTTCATCTGTTCATTCAACAAATGTCCGTTGATGCTCTGTTCCAGACCTATGGCCTCCTTCTCCATGCAAGGACTCTTCTGTCTAGAGACCAGTATTTTAGGTCCATTCTGTTTTGGGCCTTAGGAAAACTAGGGTCTAACCCTTACTCTTTTTTTCTCTTCATTTTCCTTTCATTAATTGTTCTGAGTCGTGGTAAATCAGTGGTTCTCATTCAGGAGTGATTTTGTCCCTAAGGGATATTTGGCAATATCTGGAGTTGTTTTTTTTTTCTTGGCTGCACTGCGCAGTTTTCAGGATCTTAGTTCCTTAACCAGGGGTCGAGTCCTAACCACTGGACCGCCAGGGAATTCCCTATTTTTTTGCTTTTTTTTTTCTTAATTTATTTATTTATTTATGGCTGCGTTGGGTCTTTGTTGCTGCGCGCAGGCTTCCTCTAGTTGTGGTGAGCAGGGGCTACTCTTCGTTGCGGTGCGCGGGCTTCTCATTGCAGTGGCTTCTCTTGTTGCAGAGCACGGGCTCTAGGCATGCGGGCTTCAGTAGCTGTGGCATGCGGGCTCTAGAGTGCAGGCTCAGTAGTTGTGGCACACCGGCTTAGTTGCTCCATGGCATGTGGGATCTTCCCGGACCAGGGTTCAAACCCTTGTCCCCTGCATTGGCAGGCGGATTCTTAACCACTGCGCCACCAGGGAAGCCCTTTTTACTTTTTTGAATGGGATGTGAGAGTGGCGGAAACTGCTGGCATCTAGTGGATAAGGCCACAGATGCTGCTAAACATCCTACTGCATAGGGCAGTACCCATCCCCTGCTCCAAGAATTATCTGGCCCCAAATTTTAACAGTACCCAGGTTGAAAAACCCTGTGGTAGAATAATAATTTCTATACCTGCAACTAATTGAAAGATGGAGGACAATCAGATACTGTTCAGGCTTATTAGGATGGTCCTATCTTGGCTTCATCTTAGTTCAGTGTCCCAGGTCACCAGGGCCAGAGGTTCCATAGAATGGTTGGAAGCTAAGACATTGCACTGAATAAAGTGATTTTTTTTTCCAGTAGCAATCAGTTTTTATCTCACCCTCAGACCTCTCCTGGAGAAGAATGCAGCTGGGCAGAGCTTTGTGGGGTGCAGGATCCTGCCAATAAATATACCTCTTTTTGGCACAAGATGGGGGCGCAAATAAATAAATATTGTGTTCATGAATATGGTATTCACTGCTTTTTCAAAATGTGTACATTTGATACTTAACACTGATTTTCTATAATCACCCCAGCAATTATTTATAAATGAAGAATCTGAGGCTGCTTAGAGACAGAGAGTAAATGATAAAGTTAGGATTCAAACATTGGAATCTGCCTGCGTCCAAATCTGGTATTCACCAAGAGGGTTCATCGTTCCTCAAGTCAACCCAAGACAGGTTTTAATTCTTTGCTCTCGTTTCAAGAGAATCTCCCCATGGAGCTGAACCAGTATAAAGGATGCTCTGCCCTCCCAGTTCCCTGTTGTAGGGAGTCCTTGTTTGGGGCCATTTCCTGGTCCAATCCTTAGTCTCTAGATCCAGGAAAGTTCTCTCCTGGACTCTACAGCTCTGGTCTCCAGCACATGGTGCTCCCGGGGAGATTCAGAGGGCTGAGCCTTGCACAGGGCCCCCTCCTACATGACATCCTTGGTGCCCTAAGTCAGAGCTCTGGGGATTCATTCAGGCTCATCTAAATCCATAGCCTGATCAACCCTCTCTAGTCAGCTTTTCTACCTGTTCTGCTGATAATGGATCCCTTTGTACCTTCACATGGTGAACATGGACCCAGACAGCTCTCATGGATCTTCTGATGGCTAACAATTATTGAGTGCTTATACCAGACACTGTTCTGGGCTCTCTTATGTGTACCATTTAATCGCCACCAGAACTCTTCAGGAAATATATTATGGGGCATAGAGGCACAGAGAAGTTAAATAACTTGCATGAGATTGCACTCGTAGTGAATGATGGTGATATTAACCCAGAGCCCTCTTAGCCTCTATGTTCTGCCACCCCTCAAAATATGATAAGTGCTATAGAAACGAATGAATAGGGGGATGGTGGTCAGGGTGGGGCCCTCGGAAGAGCTGACAGTTTTGATTTGAAGCCCAACTTCTGAAAAGGAAACAGGTGTGTGAAGATTTGGGGAAGCATGGGCCAGCCAAGGAAGACAGCGAGTAGATTGCTTTGGACCTTTATTCCAGATCAAATGGATTGACAAAGACCAGAATTTCCCTTCTCTTAAAGTAGACACTACAACGATTTTCCTAAAGAAGTTTCTTATTAAGTTTCATATTATCCTCAGTATAGGTCAACAGCCAACACCAAAGCAAGAATCAGTAAGTAAAATCTTATGGCGTGAGGGAGGTTGGTATGAGATGGTCCAAGTAATGGTTTTCAGACCAAGACCAGGGAAGAACATGGTCCAGTAGGCATGGTGCTAGAATAACCGAGAGGGTTAAAAGATGAGCCAGTGTGTAAACTTTTGTTGTCACTCTTGTCCTCTCTTCTCCCCATCTGCATTCCTTGACTTGATTTCTCCTCCCATGATGCTTGTAGGAATCTATATCCTTGAAATAGTTTGTTTTCATGAGAAGTTTTGTTATTGGTTGGCCATTTTTTTTTTTTTTTTTTTTTTTTTTTGGTTGGCCATTTTTTTAAAAAACTTTTTCTTGGAGTATAGTTGATTTACAGTGTTGTGTTGGTTTCAGGTGTACGGCAAAGTGAATTAGTTATCCATATATCCACTCTTTTTTAGATTTTTTTCCTATATAGAGTTGGCCATTCTTTCTTGGTGGATGGTGAACATTCTGGTGTGCTGCTTCAAGTTTGTCTTTGGTTCAGGAATGTTTTCTTCTAGTATATCATAAATGGTACTACTTTTCTATGTCTTCAGGTAACATATTCAGGAACACCAGTTATCAGCACTTGGGATCTCTGTTGCCTGCCCTTAACTTCCATTATCTCATTGAGAGTACGTTCCTCTAGTGAAAAGTCTCCTCAGAGCCCCCTTCAGTTCCTCAGACTGTAGATGAAGGGATTCAGCATGGGGGTAACTACTGTGTACATCACTGAGGCTACTGAACCCTTTCTGGAGGGATGGGCTGTTCCAGAAGTGAGGGAGACCCCAAGGCCTGCACCATAGAACAAGGAGATGACTGAGTGGTGAGACCCACAGGTGGAAAAGACTTTATACTTCCCACCAGTAGATGAAATGCCCATTATGGAAGAGATAAGAATAAGAGAAAAGGATCCCAGTCAGGGGAATAACACCCAGCAGGCCAGTTACAAAATACAGCAGGATGTCATTAACAAGGGCATCAGAGCAGGTGAGCTTGAGAATCTGAGCAAGTTCACAGAAAAAGTGGGGGATTTCTGTCTCTTTGCAGAAGGACACCCTCAAAACCAAGCTTTACAACAAAGAATATATCAGGCAGGTCAACCAAGAAAGCAAAAGCAGGAGACCACAAAGGCGAGGGTTCATGATGACCGTGTAGTATAGGCAGTGACAGATGGCCACGAACCGGTCATAGGCCATCACTGTCAGTAGCAAATTATCTAGCCCAGCAAAGATCATGAAAAAATACATCTGGGTAAGGCAGCCTTCATACGTGATGCCTTTGTTCTGCGTCTGGATGTTCACTAACATCTTGGGGACTGTGGTGGTGTTGAAACATGTCAGTGAAGGACAGGTTGGAGAGGAAGAAGTACGTGGGGGAGTAGAGGTGGGAGTCTGAGATGATGGCCAGGATGGTGAGCAGGTTCCCTATAACACAGACCAGGTACATGGACAGGAACAGCCCAAAGAGGAGGGGCTGCAGGTCCATATCTTCCGAAAGGCTCAGAAGGATGAATTTTGAAATAGCTGTTTGGTTCCCTGTTTCCATATAACTTATGGAAATTGCCTGGAAAGAGGCAAGAATAATGTTCAAACAATGACAAAACAGGAATGTGCCATGCATTTGAAACTCATTCACTCATGAAGTCTTATGTTTTATCTAGCGTTTTCTAGACCAAGATCTCCTCAATAATACCGTCCCTTCTCTGCTTCGACCACTACTACCAGGAACACCTCTTTATAAATGAATGTCCCACACCATGCAGGGGTGTCTTGCATCTTGCCTGACTCACTCACTATTCCTTTGCTGTATAATTCCTGCGAAACTACCAGCCTCGGTAACATCTCCTTTCTGCCTTGCCATTGTGGTCTCTTCAAGTTCCAGGGAAACGTAGAGAGAAAGAGATCATTGGGAGTTGCAGAATTTAATGACGTTTTATTACCCTCATGCCATTTGCCTTGAAATAATATCTTGAAGCACACCATTCTCTGTCTCAAGTTTGACTCGGAGAAGGATATTGTGCGAAGATTTTATAGATAATTCCTCCATTATCATATAGTAACTTCTCCATTACTCTCCCAATTTGTCCCTCTATCGTTGTCGTAATGATCAATGTAGCATAATACACCCCAATTCCAAAGACCAAATCAGAACTCCCACCATACATTCTAATTGTGCCCTGCATGCTCGTGTTGCAGTTCTTTAAATTTCTTTAGGTTGAGAGGACTATGCCTTTTCTGTTTCATGTTAATTTTGTAACCTGAGCACTTAGTACAGTACTTGGTATATAATAGGTGCTCTATAAATAGTTGTTGAATGAATGACAGAAATTGTCAGGATGTGTAGAGGCAATTCCCTATCATAAAATCTTTTTTAAAAATTAATTAATTAATTTTTGGCTGCATTGGGTCTTCGTTTCTGCACACGGGCTTTCTCTAGTTGCGGCAAGCGGGGGCTGCTCTTCGTTGTGGTGCATGTTCTTCTTATTGTGGTGGCTTCTTTTGTTGCAGAGCACAGGCTCTAGGCGCGCAGGCTTCAGTAGTTGTGGCACGTGGGCTCAGTAGTTATGGCTCATGGGCTTAGTTGCTCCACGGCATGTGGGATCTTCCCAGACTAGGGATCGAACCATGTCCCCTGCATTGGCAGGCGGATTCTTAACCACTGCACCACCAGGGAAGTCCCTATCATAAAATCTTTTAACCAAGAACAAAGAGACCATTTATCATGAAGCCTTTTCAATTGAAAATAAAGAGAATGAGAGCCTTCTACCTTTTATGTGCCTCCTTAAAATTAAAAAAAAAAGTCTTAATTTCTGTTTGAATATTACATCTCTACCACAGGAGGGAATTTCTAAACTAAGAGACAGTTATCCTCAATTTCATATACATTTAAGAAAAAGTTCCTTCCTTTGAGTTGAAATGTGTCTTTTTATAACTTACATGGTTTTAGTTCCTCTCTCTGAAGATCATTTCTCTTTGTCATGATAATATTTAGATATTTGTAGACATCTAAATGGTTCTCTGCATCTCCTCATCTTCTATTTATTCCACAATTATTTGAGTGCCTACTGTATGCCAGGCAGTGGGTTAGAACTAAGTATAGAAAGGTAAGAGGCATGGGCTCTGCTTTCCTGTAGCGTTGAGCGTTACGGAAATGTCGCTGCCTTTGACTCCTCTGAGGTAATTATTCTGATTAAGACTCTTATGATCCATCCACTCAAGGAAAGTGATTAGTAGGAGTATTAACTGGTCATACTTAAGGAATATTAACTTAGTTGAAAATTCAAGAAAGTTTGTAAAAGGAGATGAATGAGGACAGGCAACTTTTAAAACAGTGCAATGGACATAAATACAGACATATCAATGGGACAGACTGGACAGTCATGAAACAGATATTAGCCAATATGAGAATTTACTTTGTAATATAGATATATCACAAATTAACCCATAAAAGATAAATGATGTAATAAATGGTGTTTAGAAAACTAGAAAACATTTGAAAAATACCTCAAAATAAATACTTAACAGAAAAGAGAGTGACTGGCAAAACTGAAATCAGAACACAATTAGAAATGAATACAAATAATGTATTTATATGACTTCATGAAGTGTGCAAGCTTCCTAAATAGAAGAGCAGTGAAAGGAATCACAAAGGATTAGATCAGTAGTTTAAAAAACATTTAGTAAGGACTTCCCTGGTGGTCCAGAGGTTAAGAATCCACCTTCCAATGCAGGGGACACGGGTTTGATCCCTGGTCTGGGAACTAAGATCCCACATGCCATGGGGCAACTAAGCCTGCGCGCCACAACGAAAGATCCCAAATGCTGCAACAAAGATCGCACGTGCTGCAACTAAGACCTGATGCAGCCAAATAAATAAATAAATAAATAAATAAATAAATAAATAAATAAAATACATTCAATAAATCATGTGTTTATCAATAATACCAAGTGACATGAGGTAGGGAGGATTTATAAGAAAATATAAAAGTGCAATAACAATATATTAGAAAGCTCGTATAAACAGTAAGAAAAAAATAGAAAAAAATAAAAGGCTAAATACAAGTGGATAAAAACATGAAAAAATGCTCAAGTTCCATAAATATATCAATGAAAACCAAAGTAAAGGAACAATTAGATGCTATTTTTGTAGACTTTATTTTTTAGAGTAGTTTTAGTTTACAGAAAAATTGAGCAGAAAGTGGAGTTCCCATTTATTACCACTCTCTCTGCTGGTCCTTGGTTTTACCTATTATTAACATTTTGCATTGCTGTGATACATTTGTTATCATTAATGAACCGTTATTCATATATTATTATTAACTAAAGTCCATAGTTTACTTTAGAGTTAACTCGGTGTTGTATTGTTTTATGGGTTTTGTCAAATGCATAATATTATTTATCCACCATTATAGTATCATACAGACTACGCTAAAAATCCCCTGTGCTCCATGTAATCTTTCCCCTCTCCAACCGCCGGCAACCACTGATCTTCTTACTGTCTCTATAGTTTTGCCTTTTCTAGAACGGCATATGGTTTGAATCGTGTAACCTTTTAAGACTGATTTCTTTTACTTACATATGCATTTACAGTTCTTCCATGTCCTTTGATGGCTTGATAGCTCACTCCCTACTATTCCTAAATAATGTTTAATTGTCTGGATGTAACCACAGTTTGTGTACTGAAGAACATCTTGGTTCCTTCCAATTTTGGTCACTTATGAATAAAGCTACATAAAATTTGTAGAAGTTTTTGCGTGGACATAAGTTTACAACTCACTTGGGTCAATACTAGGAACACAACTTCTGGGTAATATGGCAAGACTATGTTTCCATTTAAGGAAATAGCAAACAAAACAAAACAAAACCAGTACCAAATTTAATGAGACTATCAAATGTTGGTCATAATCAGTGAAATTGGCATGACTGTGTTTGAAAAGACGCCTTTCGGCTAAGCTATTCTAGAGATCAAGTTAGTAAGTATTTGGAACCCTCCAAATGTATATATACACTGGGAGCCCTCTATTTTAATTCTAAGAAAATAGGTTATCAGATTGGTCCCAAAAGATTTAGGTATGAGGCTTCCCTAGTGGCGCAGTGGTTGAGAGTCTGCCTGCCAATGCAGGGGACACGGGTTCGAGCCCTGGTCTGGGAAGATCCCACATGCCGCGGAGCGGCTGGGCCCGTGAGCCACAACTACTGAGCCTGCACGTCTGGAGCCTGTGCTCCGCAACAGGAGAGGCCGCGATAGTGAGAGGCCCGCGCACCGCGATGAAGAGTGGCCCCCGCTTGCCACAACTAGAGAAAGCCCTCGCACAGAAACGGAGACCCAACACAGCCATAAATAAATAAATAAAATTAAAAAAAAAAATAAAGTTACTTTAAAGAAATAAATAAATAAATATAATAAAATGGAAAGGGTGTTTCTCCATCTTAGTGACACAGTGTTTAAAAAAAAATAACCTCCTTTGCAAAGCCTCCCACAACTCCCCACCCAGCCCTCTCCAGAATCCCAGTGTCCAGCCACCCGGTGGGCATAATGACAAGGTGCCGACCGCGTTCAGATGAGCTCAGCGGAAACCAACGGTGAAGACAGGCTGCCCAGAGGCGCCGAGGAGCTCTGGACAGGCCTTGTCCCTGGACGCCCAGGCACAGCTCGTACCTCAGCCCACCAGGCGTCATGCATCCCGTGCTTGTGTTGCAACAAAAATAGAAATGAGACTTTTTTTCCTGATAAACAAGGAAATAAGGAAACAATGAACAGGCTGGCAAATAACATAAGCAGGCCTGAAAGAGTTAAGCAATCTTTGTCATTCTTAGTTGTTAACTACTAACAAACACTTGTCGTTAAGACTTGTCCTTCACAAAGATGATTACTCTCTGACTCCATATGAATTACCCTTTGCACCTGGCATTTCTTCTCCCCCTATACTCCCTTGCAGCACTCTTCATTTCAGGAAGAAGGTCACGGGCTAATAACCTCAGGGACAACAGACCCATTTGCTGAGCCGCCTGACCCCAGCTTCAGCCATAAATTTGCACAAGAAAAGAAATGCAAGACCTTTATTACTTTGAGCCTTATCACATACTCCAGACCACGAGCCCTGGGCTATATAACCTTTCCCTATTCCCCAGGGAAGGTGGGGGCACAGTTCTCGTGCACTAGCCTGCTGTGCTATCCCTTTGCCAGGAAAGTTTAAGCTATTTTTCTCGTTCCTCCAAAACTCCGTCTCCGTATTGCTTTTTAGCATCAGTGCACAGAGAGCCAAGATTTTGGCATTACTTCTCGGGGTCTGTCCCCACTGTGCGGGTCCCCAAGCTGTGTGCTCACTGGTGGACGTGCTCGTGGGCTCCAGGCCTTTGATGGACCAGCTCCTGGGCCCTCCTGTGTGTTCCTTCATCCTCTTCTCTCTGCCCTGAGTCTCTGTCCCGCTCTGCGTCCAGCCTCCCGAATCCATGAACAGCTCACTGATTTCCAGTGTCTCCTGTGACTCGGTTAAAACACATTAAGACTCCACATTTCTCCTGAAATACACTTTAGCTGCCTTCCCGTGCCTGTCGGTATTGTCAGGTCTAAGTATTTCTAATTTCCATTATGATTTCTTCTTAGACCCATGAACTATTTAGAGATGTTTTCAAATGTATGGGTTTTGGTTTTTTTTTTAATCATCAACAAGGATTTATTGATGGCCCCTCGTAACAGTCACTGTGTTCTGGGTGCTGGAGGTACCCAAAAGAGCACTCCCCATTAAATGTGTATTGTTGGCTACACATGTGTTTTTGAAACGCTCTAAAGTTTTGATTCTGCAGGTTTTTTCTCAAATATCAGAACACACACACACACACATTTCCATAACCCTTTCTTAAGATCACAGGCCCATGAAGCGGGTGCCTCATGGCTACAACAGCCCTGTTGCCCAGCACCACAGGCCACCTCCTCCAGGAAGCCCTCGGAGTTTTTTCAGACCATACATGGGGCTGGACGAGGGCACCACCCAGCCCTACCCCCTTAGCAGGGAAGGGTCCATACAGACAGTGCCTTCCTCCACCCCGTCCAGCTACTTCCTGGGATGGGAGGGAGGGCGGCTGAGACACCCTAGGAGAACCACCTCCTGAGCCTCTCCTGCCCGGGATAACAGCGGGGTGCCTGCATTGAGCTCCTCGCTCCCACCCCTTGCAGGACTCCACAGGGTTCACGTAGGAGGAGCTGCTCCTCCTGGTCCCTGGGCAGCCTGGCCACCAGGCTGCACGTGTCTCCGGGCTTCAGAAACCTCGAGCTGAGCCTGGGGCCCAGTAGGGGTTTTCACTGCAGGTCTGAGTGCCCAGTCTCTGTGCCAACGTGCAGAACAATGCAGGGCACAGCTCTGTGTAGGTGCTACCTGGGACAGGTGCTATCCCTCAGCCCCGGGTGCACCAGCATTCACAGAACGGGGCTGAATTGCAGGCTCGTGCTCCGGGCTCCGGGCTCCGGGCTCCTTGCTCCACCTCGCATCTCCTGCTGCCCCCAGGGCAGACCCTGCTCTCCCAGGACGTTAGCCTCCCAAAGCCCGTGCCCCCTCCTCACGCTGAGACAGGCTGGGACCTGGGACTCCTTGCTGTAGGGCTGCAGGCTTGCACCTACCTAGACACACCTCTCCTGGAGCAACAAAATACAAAGTATCTGTATGGGACTAAAAATAACTGCAAGCATGAGCAGTTGGGACAAATTCTGGACAAAAGATACAAAGAGACCAAAACCCCCAGTTCCTACTTTTGAAGAGCCTGGAGCAAAAGCAGGGGGTTGGGAGCAAAAGCAGGGTACTGCGCATGCGCCCTGCACACAACACCACCAAAGGGGTGGGCAAACCACCTAAGCCGCCCCTCCAGCCCGACCCCCTGGACACACCCCTACCCTCACCCCATATAAGGAACAAGCTCGGCCCCCCCCCCCTTCAGGGAGCTAGCAAGCAAGGGTACCTGTTGTTTCTTCTCCTTCCCCCCTGCTGCAACAGGGGCCCCAATAAAGACCTGCCTGAATTTCCTGTCTGACCACTGATCAATTTCTATTGATTAAGGGGGCCAAGAACCCTGGTCGGTATCAACACCACACCTGGCCCCCTGAGGCCCCTGCAGGGACAGGCCATGGTGGGCTTCTAGGTCCATTCCTAGATGCGGCCAGAGTGGGAGAACGGGAACAGATCCCTGGGTTTAAAATGATCTTTTCATTGTTGATTCCTGACTTAATGGCATTGTGTTTAGAAAATGTTCCTTATGATACTGCTTCTTTTTTCTTTTTCTTTCGATTTTTTATTTTTGGCTGTGTTGCATCTTCGTTGCTGTGCACAGGCTCTCTCTAGTTGTGGCGAGCAGGGGCTACACTTCATTGTGGTGCGCTGGCTTCTTGCTGTGGCTTCTCTTGGTGTGGAGTACGGGCTCTAGGGGTGGGGGCTTCATTAGTTGTGGCACGCAGGCTCAGTAGTTGTGGCGCACAAGATTCATTGCTCCACGGCATGTGGGATCTTCCTGGACCAGGGCTTGAACCCGTGTACCCTGCATTGGCAGGCAGATTCTTAACCACTGCGCCGCCAGGGAAGTCCCAATACAGCTTCTTTGGTACTTGTTGAGATTTGCTTTCTCCCTGGTATATGATCAGTCTTCCTAACCTTTGCACGTACGCTCCAGAAGCACAGGCAGCCCCTAATTCCATGTGTGTCCCCTTGATCAAGCCCAGCAGCTGTTCATCGAGGCTTCTGTGAATTTGCTCATCTCTATAAGACTCGTTGGTTACGACACGCAGGACATCCAGGCATCTTGTCCCTCTCAGGTCCCATCAGTTTTCATGTCTGTCTTTTTTGTTGTTGTTTTTTTTTTAAATAACTGTTTTTAGATGGCTATTTTAATTAATTAATTTATTTATTTATGGTTGTGTTGGGTCTTCGTTTCTGTGCGAGGGCTTTCTCTAGTTGCGGCGAGCGGGGGCCACTCTTCATCGCGGTGCGCGGGCCTCTCATTGTCGCGGCCTCTCTTGTTGCGGAGCACAGGCTCCAGACGCGCAGGCTCAGTAGTTGTGGCTCACGGGCCCAGTCGCTCCGCGGCATGTGAGATCTTCCCAGACCAGGGCTCGAACACGTGTCCCCTGCATTGGCAGGCAGATTCTCAACCACTGCGCCACCAGGGAAGCCCCGTGTCTGTCTTTTGAGGCTGTGAGAGGAACACAGTCTGGGTCCCGTCCCTTCCCCGGGAACCGTGTCTCCAGACAGCGTGTCCCTGATGCTGTCAGCCCCCAAGGCTGCCCCCAGATTCCCCACCTGCACACCCTCCTCCAACCCTACCGTACTCCGGTCCTCACACTTAGGGTTGCTGCTCATAACTGCTTTTAGAGAGAACTTATTTCATTTCACTTACAATCATTGCATTGTTCACCTTGCTTTTCCTTTTCTTTGTAATATGAACACATGAACTCTGCCGTTGGAACATTTGAAGTGCACAGTGCAGTGTTGGTAACCACAGGCACCTCTAGAACGGATGTTTTCCAGTCATACATACTTATGTCTTTATTTTTAGTTTGAACTTTCTTTTTTATTGAGGTATAGTTGATTCACATTATTATGTTCATTTCAGGTGTACAGCATAGTGATTCACAATTTTCAAAAGTTACCTGTCACGCATTTTTAAACTGATTTTCATTCTGGAGCTTCTGCTGTGTGTCCAGGAGCTGTGCAGGGCACAGAGACTAGAACAGATGCCACCCTGCCCACGTGAACTTCAGGAAACAGTGGGAATCAGTAAAATGTTTTCAGGTGCTTCACTGTGCTAAGTGCTCAAGAGAAAACTGGAGCAGGGGAGTGGGGGCGGGGCAGGCGGGCGGGGCTGTCCATCCTTCCCTCTGGGGAGGAGGCTGAGACGCCCAGGGGTGGGACAGGATGGACGGGGGCGTGGCCTGTGGGGTCTCCAGGCCAGGGTAGCTGCTGTGCTGGGGCCAGGGTTCAAGGGCAGGAGCAGGAGGCAGGAGGGCGCCGGCGGAGCAGGATCCGGGCCCTGGGGGTGCCGCCCCTCGTCCCTGCCCCGGGGAGTGAGGACCTGGGCTGTCGCTGCCTGGCCCGTCCCCGAGGGTCGGGGGCTGCGCAGGGGGAGGGCAGTGGGCACAGAACCGGCCGAGGCCACAGTCATTTCCAGTTCTCTGCTGTTTCCTGTCCTATGGGGCCCCACGTGACACCCTGACTGCGGGGCAGAAGCTGACAGCGAGCGGTGAGTTCACGTCCCGGGTCCCCAGCCACCTCGACCCCTGGTCAGGGACTGGTCAGGGGCGCCTGGCACGGAGGGTCCACCCAGTGCCTCCGGCTTGGGCTCCGGCCCTTCCTGTCATGAGGACGGAAGGCAGGGGTGAGGGATGCGAAAGTCTGCTGATTCCTGCCCTTCTGGGCAGTCCTGGAGCCCGTGCCCCCGCCCCTCAGTCTGTACCCCCAGCCACTCCTAGACGGAGTTGGGGGGCAAATCTGGGAGCTCCCATCTGCTCCAGCCCCTCTGGGTGCAGAGGAAGAGCGGGACGCCCGGCCCCCCCCGCCACAGGCATGTACAGGCCTCCTCGGGAGCCAGCGCTGGAGGGGGACATCTGTGCCAGGTGACATGGTGGAACCAGGCCGACAGCACAGGGAGGCTGGTGTGGTGCCCACGCAGGGCCTTATTCACGTTGCTCTGCTTTAGTGGGGTCTTAGTTCTGAGAAGTTACAGAGACCCCCGAACGCCCTCCTTGCAGCAACTTGACCACGTGCCCAGCCTGCCGACCCCTCCCCACGGCCAGTGGGGGAGTCAGAGACCACACTGGGTGCCGCGCCCTGAGGACGTGCGCGACCTGAGTCGACGACATGGAGGAGCCCCAGGAAGATGTCGTGTTAGCTGTTTCAGGACTTAGAGGAGCTGACTCGAAAGTTCACATGCAGAGTAACTAAGCAAGAACAGCTGGGAAAACCCTTTAAAAGTGTGAATGAGGGAGTAGGCACACCAGCTACAAGACATAGATAAAGGTTACACTAATGCTACCGTAATTACCAAAAGCCTTTCTAAGTCAGACAAAATCCTAGATTCCACTGTAAAAAGTGGCTGATTCAACCACATGAAAATCAAGTATCTGCATGGGGGAAAAATCCCTAATCAAACTCAAAGGAACTATGAAACTGGGGAAAAATATTTACAGTTCTAATGCCCTTAATGGGTGAGGACTTTCTACAAATCAGTTTCTTACAAGGCAAAAATATGAGCAATGATAAGAAGGGATAGTTCACACAAAAAAGGAAGGAATGATAAAATATGCTTGCTCACCTCGCTTCTAAGAGATGTGCACATTGACACCAAATCAATGTCACCGTGTCCGTCTCACCTCAGCAGCGAGGTCACAGCTATGAGGGAAGGTCGAGGAATTTCAGAGGGTTCTGGTTGGGGGTCATCGGGTACCATGAACACACTGTTAAAGCTAAGAGCGCGGAGGTGACAGACAGCATCCTCTACAGGTGGGAAGAGCACGAGCTTGGAGCCCTCCGTTGGCCCTTGTGCATTTGCCAGATCAGAAAAACATGAGTGCCCATCAGTAAGGAACTTTAATAAAATCATGATGGAAAGCAGCGACAAGTACAACCGTATGTAAATGGAAAACTGTCATTCTGCAAAAGACACAGTTAAGAGAATGAAAAAGCTACAGAGTGGGAGAAAAGATTTGCCAATCGTATATCTAATGAAAGACTGGCGCAGAATAAGAACCAAAGTGCTGGCGAGGATGTGGAGCAACAGGAACTCTCGTCCAGCACCGGTGGGGATGCATATGTCGCAGCCACCGTGGGAGACAGCTTGCCGGTTCCTTACAAAACCGCACACACCCTCACCACGTGCTCAGCAATCATGCTCCTTCGGATTTACCCAAAGGACTTGAAAACATACATCCACATAAAACCTGCATGCAGTCTTCTCTGCTTTGCTCATGATCGTTAACAACTGGAAGCAACCAAGATGACCTTCAAAGAGGGAATGGAAAAACCGTGGAATTCCATGAAACGGACTACGATTCAGGGACACAAAGGAACCAGCTATGGATTCACTCAAAGCATGGGTGAGGGGCTTCCCTGGTGGCGCAGTGGTTGAGAATCTGCCTGCCAATGCAGGGGACACGGGTTCGAGCCCTGGTCTGGGAAGATCCCACATGCCCCGGAGCAACTGGGCCCGTGAGCCACAATTACTGAGCCTGCGCGTCTGGAGCCTGTGCTCCGCAACAAGAGAGGCCGCGATAGTGAGAGGCCTGCGCACCGTGATGAAGAGTGGCCCCCCCTTGCCACAACTAGAAGAAAGCCCTCGCACAGAAACGGAGACCCAACACAGCCATAAATAAATAAGTAAATATTTATTTATTAAAAAAAAAAAAAAAAAAAAAGCATGGGTGAGTCTTAGACTTGTTTTGCTAAGCGAAAGAATCCAGACCCATGTATGACTCCATTCACAGGACGTTCTGGAAAAGGCACAACCCCAGGAGGATAAGGAGCAGTGGCTGCCGGGGCTGAGAGGCTGGGGGCTTAAGCTGGAGCGCGGATGCGGCGGCCCCACCCTTGTGTGAAAACTCACGGGGCTGTGCATCCCAGAGACTGAGCTGTTCTGTGTGCAAACTGAAAAAATAAGAAAGTCAAAGCTCGTCACACTGTACACGTGGGATCTATGCGTTTCCTTGCATGTACGCTTTACCCCTGAAAAATGTTTCATACTGAGGTGTCCTGAAGAGTTCACTGCTGTTTTGCCTTATTCCTTAAACACACCTGTTTTGTCATGAGGGTTTGTCAGACAATATGAAACTAAGAGCATCAGCATGAAACAAGCACCCCTGTGTCCCCTTCCCCAGGCAGCAAGCCCTGTTCCACGCGCTGGCAGCCTACTCCGTGTATGACACCATGAGTATCCCGGCACCCAGGCCCTGCCCCTTCCAGGGGGTCTTCACGATGGTCAGGATGCAGGCGCGCAGGGTCACAGGGATGATGTAGGGGGCTCCCCAATCTTAGACTGAGACAGAAGGCTGGGGTGCAGACTCCACTTTCTAGGACAGAAACAGCGCCTAACTCCTGGGTTGATGAGACCCGCACTTGACGGGGCTGCCAGGCGCTCGCCGCAGCGGAAAGGTTTTGTAACAATTAGCTCGAGGCCTAACAAGCATTGCTGTTGTCATGAAACTTGAGTTTTGATCCTGAAGATGCCGTATTATTAATCGGAAACTTAGCGGGGATGAACGTTCCCAGTAACCCAGACTCCTGTGGGGCCCCAAGGGAGGGAGCCTCCACCCCATCTGCTCTTTCCAGAACATTCCCTCGAGGAACATCAGCTGAGACGACCCCACAGGCTGCCCACAGTGGGGTCTTGGGCCAGCCCTCTGGCCATGTGCCCTCCCAGTCCCGCACGGGCCACAGTCAGGGTCCCAGGCTGCCCTCATGGCAGGACCTCCACGCCGTGCTGGGCCCCATCGCCCTACATGCCTTGTCTGAGACAGAGGACCTCAGGATGGCACCCAGAGCCTCAGGCACGGGGCTGCCGTGGTGCTGGCGCCTGAGCTGCTATAGGGGTTCTCCCGGCCCAGAGGGCATCTCGGGTAGCCCCTCCAGAGCGGTGTGAGCTTGGCCAGGAGAGAGCCCATCAGGAGCTGAGGTGGTAGTGTGGGGAGGGGGCAGAGGAGGCCTCCGGGTGGGTCCTCCATGCACGTCTGGCTCTTGCAGGAGGTGGGCTACTGGCAGAGCATGAACCACATTGTGGCCGTCCTGCTGATGTTTCTGAGTGAGGAGGACGCCACCAGGTGGGCTTGGCTGTGGTCTCCTCCTGAGTCACCCTCTGGGGTACTGAGCGGTGGGGTGAGCCCCGGGCCTTCCTCCTCACCTCCATCCATCTGCTCTTCTGCTCTAGGACTCGGCCGGCCAGGGCTGGGCATCAGGGCAGCCACTACAGATGCCAGAGATTTCACATCAAAGAAAATTACTAGGGACAAAAAGGGACATTACCTGATGATAAAAATGTCAACCCACCAAGAAGACAGTGATTACAACAGAGAATCAACATACATGTAACAAAAACTGATATATCATCACATTGTGCATCCTTAGGGAAAAAAAGACACCACACTGTATAACCTAAATATATACCATTTTTATTTTTCAATCATACCTCAGTAAAGCTGGAAAAAAAGGGAAAGAGAAATGTATCAACACATAAGATGGTTTGATTGATGGTAGATGATAGCTATGTGAGAAAGCAAGTACAGCGAAACATTAACATGCATTTGATTGTAATGAGTGTTTCTTCTTTATTTTGTTTTGAATAAGTTAGCATGCATTTATTATACCCATATATTTGACTAGTAAGGTAGACCCTTGTTGCAAATTTCTGCCCCTTCGTGTTGACTGTGAGTGCCCTTTGACCACTGGAAGGCCAAAGGTGCAATAAGTTATCTCTGCTCTGCCATAGTTGTACCCACAAGACTTACTCAATAGCGCTCCATGCTGCCTCTGCTCTCAGGAGCCTCTCAGTCCTGCAGGAGAAACTCTTCTTACACCACTCCCTCCTCCTAGCCTTGGATAAGCCCTGGGGCCTGGCATTCTCTTTCTCTTTGGAGTGAAAGTGCAGCCTTACCAACTTCCCTTTAGCAAATCACTCTTTGCTAAAGAGAGTGTGACGTGGCACATCCGTCTGTGCCACGTCAGGTAGGGCCTGGGCTGCTGGGAACCAGGGTTTATCCTCAGCTGCTGGCTGTACTGAAAAGGCCTCCCTGGCAGAGGCCAGCCTGCTGTGTGTCTCCATGACACTTGCACCCATCAGAAAGGAGGCTTTTGGGCTTCCCTGGTGGCGCAGTGGCTGAGAATCTGCCTGCCAATGCAGAGGACATGGGTTCGAGCCCTGGTCTGGGAAGATCCCACGTGCAGCGGAGCAGCGAAGCCTGTGAGCCACGACTACTGAGCCTGCGCGTCTGGACAGCCATAAATAAAATAATTAATTAAATTAATTAATTAATTAATTAATTAAAAATATAAAAATAAATAAATAATTAAAAATAAATAAATAAAATTAAAATTAAAATAAATAAAAATAAATAAATGTTAAAAATAAATAAATAAATAAAAATTTAAAAAGGAGGCTTTTAACTCAGAAGTGTCAAGTTTTCCATCTTTCCAGGGGATGAAGTTCAAAATGCCAGATAAAAACCCTTTAGCTCCTGGTCATGGCATAGGTACTTGCAGTGACCCCAGCTCAGTGACTGTTTACTGCTCTGATTGGAAACATTTCAGGATTTTAATTGGTAAGCCGGTGCCCATGCATGTCCATGCATCATCAGTTTGGTGACATCTACTTCTGGACCTCTCAAAAACCCCCCTTCTCAAGGTTTATCTTTCAAACTCCCACCAGGAAAATTTCAGGCCCTCCCCTCATTAAGCACAGCTCAAGGCAGTAGAAAAGAACACAGCCATTCCCAGGGCTACAGCGTGGTGGACTCAGGCGAACTGCTGCTTTAGGACACATTGGTAACAAGACAAATGTATTTGTGATTACCAGAGGTGGAGAATTGGCGTGAGGAGAAAGAGGATGAAGGTTGTCAAAAGGTACAAACTTTCAGTTATAAGAGAAATACAAAAGATGTAATGTACATGAGGGCCATACTTAACACTGCTGTATGATAGTGAAAATTAAGAATTCTCATCATAAGAAAAAATGTCTTAAGTATGAGATGAATGTTAAAGTTTTGTGGTAATCAGTTCACAATATATGAAAGTCATATCATTAAGCTGCACATTTAAACTTATATGGAGCTGTATGTCAGTGATCTCATAAAACTAAGAAATATTTATTTAAAAGAAAAAATAAAAATGCAAAAAATGATCAATGAAAGAGGACAACCAACAGTTGTTTTTCCTTTAGAAGTCTTTATTAGATCATAAATATACAATAGCTTCTTAAGTCTACACAGACACTTCAGTTTTTTAAAGGAATACATGTAACATTATGTCTCATTACACCATGGTGCTGGATAACAGCTTTTCAAAACTTTGTGAGAAAATTCTTGAAAATGGTTTCATATGTCACCCAACACTTACAAATTTCAACATGATCAAAGAAGGTATGCTTCTACACTCTTACAAAGACCAGTAGAAAGAAACAATTAGAAAGCTAAGAAACTGTCTCAAATCTTTCCTCCATAGTAAGGTAATGTTCTTAAATAATCCAATCCGTTCACAGATGGCTCTCCGCATCTGCTCTGATGTCTTCTGCCATATCACTGCATATTTCTGCATGACTGAGGTAAGAGTTTCCACGACCTGAAGATGTTCTGCTGCCTCTGGGCTTTCCCACTTACCCACAGCAAATAGAAGCTCAGTATCGGATGGTCCCTCCATAACGCCCACTTCCTCCACTGCCTCCTGGACCATACTTTCCTCCACGGTGTAATCCTTGTTCCTGCAGCCAAAGTTTCCACTCTTCACTAAGCTCAGTTAGAAGGTTGCTGGTTATGATTTCTGAAAATCATTGTCGTTTCCACTTGCACACTTTCCTCCTCCATAGATGCCATACCCACCCCCGGATCCTGCACCCCGGTTGCCAGATCCAGGTCCTCCACCACCATATCTTCCTCCTCCTCCATAACCAGGGCCACCTCCACACCTATTAGAGCCATGACCAAGTCCACCGACCACTCCTGAATCCATCAGATCGTCCTCCAAATTTCCTTCCTCGTCTTGGTCCTGCTCCAACATTTCCACAACCACCAGGAGGGTCTCCAAAACCGACGTTGCCTCCTCTTCCACCTCTAGAACTTTGGACTCCCTGCATTTTAGGTCGACACAAGGCCTTTCTTACTTCTGCATGATGACCATTGATGCTATGGTCTTTCTGCAGCACAAGCTTATCCACCGGGTCATGGTCATCAAAAGTAACAAATCCAAAGCCTCTTTTCTTTCCAGACTCCCTATCGGTAATTATCTCAATGGCATCGATTTTTCCATATTTCTCAAAGTAATCTCTAAGATGATGCTCCTCAGTATCTTCTTCAATTCCACCAACAAACAGCTTCTTCACAGTCAAGAAAGCGCCCCGCTGTCCAGAATCCTCTCTTGGGACAGCACGTTTGGGCGCAACCGTTTTCCCATCAATGGAATGAGGTCTGGCAGCCATGGCAACATCCACCTCAGCCATGGATGAAAACGTGACAAAACCGAATCCTCTTGATCTTTTGCTGGCAGGATCCCTTATGACCACACAGCCTGTAAGTTTTCCCCATTGCTGGTAGTAGTTCCTCAGACTTTCTTCTGTGGTTTCAGAGCTCAAGCCACCAATAAAGAGTTTACGGAATTCTTCTTGTTCCTTCTTCTTCCTCCAGAAAGTAACAGTTTTGAAAGTTTCCTCCATCTCGGACTCCATTGCTTCAGCCATTTTCTTGAAGCTGAGGGAGATAAGGGAGATCTCAGGGGAAGATCATGGACCTGGAACCTGACCTGCCCCGGATCTGAGGTGAGAACGAACCTCCAATGCTCCAACAACACTTTCTAGGAGCACCTCCACGCAGGACCCGGCGACTCCCTTGAATAATTCTTGGAACACCTTTCAATTTTCCTGCAAAACACCATTTGCACAAGTGACCTTTCCTGATCCACTAATCAAAATCAATATTACATTTTCTATTTTTTTTTCCAATTTTAAATTGTATGTGTATTGCTCTCTTTCATTTTATATTGTTTTTCTCACTAAATTGATATCCAATGAAGAGAAGACTGATCTGGACCTTAATGTTTAACACTGACATATTATTCACTTATTGCTTTGTCCCTAGGAAATGCTCGGATGTATTTTTCAAAGAATTTATCCATACCCCAAAACAAACCTTTTTTTCTACATTTTTGAAATAAATTCACTCAACTACAATTATGCACTGATAGTCTCTTTTGTGATATACTGCAATCAATTCTCATTAAGATTTCAAATCCTTTTTCTCTTTGTAATCCATTTTAAGACTCTAGTCACAGAAATCTGTTTAAAATGTAAAGCTAATCAGTGCACACTTTCTTTTATATATTTTTTTAATTAATTAATTTCTGGCTGCGTTGGGTCTTCGATGCTGCAAGTGGGCTTTCTCTAGTTGAGAACCGGAGCTACTCTTCGTTGCAGTGCAATGGGCTTAGTTGCTCCGCGGCATGTGGGATCTTCCCGGACCAGGGATCAAACCCGGGTCCGCTGCGTTGGCAGGGAGATTCTTAACTACTGCACTACCAGGGAAGTCCCCACCCTTTCTTTTATATCTTTCATTGCTGTCCTCATTTTTTTTAATTAATTAATTTATTAATTTATTTATGTATTTTAGGCTGTGTTGGGTCTTCGTTTCTGTGCGAGGGCTTTCTCTAGTTGCGGCAAGCGGGGGCCACTCTTCATCTCGGTGGGCGGACCTCTCACTATCGCGGCCTCTCTTGTTGCGGAGCACAGGCTCCAGACGCGCAGGCTCAGTAGTTGTGGCTCACGGGCTTAGTTGCTCCACGGCATGTGGGATCTTCCCAGACCAGGACTCGAACCCGTGTCCCCTGCATTGGGAGGCAGATTCTCAACCACTGCGCCACCAGGGAAGCCCTGTCCTCATATTTTTAAAGGGAGAAATAATAAATCGAATTTCATTCCTGCTGTCCTGTCATAATTATTAACACTACCCCTTAAAACACTCAAGATGTTTGAGTCTGGAGGGAAAATTACTTGATCCTCTTATTTACAGAGCACCTAATATATGCCAAGTTGTGAACTAAAACCCAGGATTCAGAATTGCACTTAACAAAGTCACTGCCCCAGTTTATTTTAATGCTGATGAGATAAAAGGGTTAAATGACTGAAGAGTGTCTACTCTAGTGTTGGTATGAATAAGTGCTGTTAGGTATGAATAAGTGCTCTGATAACAGTAAGGCTAACACAGAAATAGAAGGAGACTTGGAGGAAGAGCAGTAAGAAGGAGAGAGGGAGGGAGAATTAACTACAATTTCTGATGATGATGAGCTTGGGGAAGCCTGACTGATGACATTAGAGCAGAGAACTTAATTTTAAAAAAGAAAAGAAAAAGGGTTGCCTGGCTGTCCAATGGTTAGGACTCAGCGCTTTCACTGCCCTGGCCCAGGTTCAATCCCTGGTCCGGGAACTGAGATCCCACAAGCCACATGGCATGGCATGGGCAAAAAATAAAGAAAAAACAAAAAACAAAAAACCAAGCATATTCTGGGTAAAGAATTTTCCAGAGAGGAGAGCAATTTCAACAGCACAGGGCTAAAAACACTACTTGCCTTCCCAGTGATGTTGGTTTAAAAACAAAAATCCAGGGCTTCCCTGGTGGCGCAGTGGTTAAGAATCCGCCTGCCAATGCAGGGGACACGGGTTCGAGCCTTGGTCCAGGAAGTTCCCACACGCCACGGAGCAATGAAGCCTGTGTGCCACAACTACTGAGCCTGCGCTCTAGAGCCCAAAAGCCACAACTACTGAGTCCTCGTGCCCCAACTACTGAACCCCGCGCGCCTAGAGCCCGTGCTCCGCAACAAGAGAAGCCACCGCAATGAGAAGCCCACGCACCGCAACCAAGAGTAGCCCCCGCTCACCGCAACTGGAGAAAGCACGCACGCAGCAAGGAAGACCCAACGCAGCCAAAAATAAAAAAAAAATTTTTTTTTTTAAATCTGGGTTATTATCCCAAGAAAGCTTCATGTATGAAGATATACAAAACCTTGAATATTTCTTAATACCAACACCAAAGAAATAACTTCAGTAAGATAACTTCTTGTTTTAAGAGTAAAGTCTGCTAACTTAAAGAGATTTTACTGAAGAAATAAGGATACAAATGGACACTCTTGCCATCAATAAAGATGCCACACTCACCAGAGTCTGATTTGTGAAAAAGGCTGATGCAGGTTCCCCCAGTTCAAGAGCTGTCCTGGGACCCACTCCTGAGATGCAGACAGCCTGTAGCTTGCTGGAAAAAGGAGTGACTTCTGCCTCTGATTCTTCTTTTATAGACTAAGAGAGTGAATAATCCAATCACTGGATAATCCAGAGGAGGCACCCTGTCTCAGATTAATGGGATTGGAGAGATTCTTAAATCCTTTCACACAAAGATAAAAATATGGGGCTACTCACATTTGCATACTGTCCTAGATGAAAAAAATGTAATACATATGTGTATGTGGGTGTTACTTAGAGTTTATGTCAACATTTTAGTCAATATTTTAGTATTTCCTTTTTTTCTCACTCTGGAATACATTCTACAAAAATAGGAATGGAAGTTTCTATATATAAAATTTTCCAGGTAACATGTTTTAATACAAAAAAGTAGAGACTGTTGAAATGTTTATCAATAAAAAAGTCAAAAATACTTATTGACAAGTCTATACTGTCTATATCATACAGCCATTACAACAAAATTAGTGTTTTGTGCATTTACATTTTATCTAATTACTGGGAATTTGAGATGATTACAACCCTCTTACTTTTTCCTCATTCTTTGACCTAAATATTCTCTTTACTCTTTTTACTTCACTTTTATTATTCCATTGTTCCCTCTGTCAACTTGTTAATCCAAATCATGTACAGATCTGGGTGTAGTTACATTGGTGACTAAATTATGAATCCTTCACTTATTATTCTAATACAGATAATTACTTTTACCACCTTTCCCAATGACTAAAACCTTAGAACACTTTCAGTTCCATTACACCTTCCTGACTTTTCTAACACTGCTGTCATGCATTTTAATTCTACATATATTTTAATCTCCATGAGATGTATCTAGTTCCTTATAAAACAAAATTTATTTATATTTATTTTGAAATTATCCCTTCCTTTCCTCTTCATTCCTTCCCTCATTCCTGGTTTTCAATCTGGGATTTTTTTCCTTTTGACTTAACAACTCACTAGTATTTTGTTTAATTCAAGACTGCTAACAATGAAATGTTTCACTTTAAGATTTACAGACATCTTTACTTGGGACAATATGATGCTCGACATAGAATTCTGGTTTGATATGATACTTTTTGCACTTTAAAAATGGTATAGATACCAAGGGGGAAAGGGTAAGGGTGGGATGAATTGGGAGATTGGAATTGACATATATACACTACTATGTATAAAATAGATAACTAATGAGAACCTACCGTATAGCACAGGGAACTCTACTCAGTGCTCTGTGGTGACATAAATGGGAAGGAAATCCAAAAAAGAGGGGATATATATATATATACCTATGGGCTGATTCACACTGTTGTACAGCAGAAACTGACACAACAGTGTAAAGCAACTGTACTCCAATAAAAAAAAAAATCACAAAAAATTGGTGCTCTGTTGGTATCTATCTTATTTGGTTTCAATATCAATGTCACCAATTAACCTTTTTCTTGCTCGTTTGTCTTCTGTATTCTCTACAAATCTATTAGGTTACCTTTGGCTTGTAGATCATAGAATAGTTCTGTTTCCTCTGTATATGCTTTTCTTAGGGAATGTTGAGTTACTCCAACTGTGGGTGGATGACTTTCATCAATTTGAAAAATGCTTGTGTATTTTCACTTGTGATATTGTAACCGAAAGTGGGGTCCAGATGCTTGCCACTCAAAAGCCATTAAAGAGTCAAGGTTGGTGGAAAGGAAAGTTTGCTTTATTTTGGATGTCAGCAACTGGGGGGGGGGGGGAGGGCAGACTCCTGTCCAAAGGCTGACCCCCTGCCCCCGACAATCAGGGAACAAGAGATTTTATAGACAGAGAGAGGGGGCTACATGCAGAAAAGCAGTCAGCTCTGACAGTTGTCTTGAAATTGGTCATGCAGTGGTCATCTTAATTGTTTGAAGTACAGTTCGTCTTTATTTCCAGAGTTGGTTTGTTCCCATTTCCTTGAGGCCAGTTCTCAGAATTGTGGCAGCTTATGTCATGGCTACAGTCTGGTCATCATGTAGTTAACTTCTTCCACCTGGTAGGGGTTTCAGTATCTAGCTCACAGGATATGGCTCAGAATATTATCTATAGCCCTTGAGAAGGAATTAAAGGTCCTTTACTATGCTTAATGACTAAACTATTTTTATTTAGTCTTGTTGGACTGCTTTCCTTTGTTTCTGCAGCATTTTCTCACTTCTCTGATTAAACTTATTCTTTGGCTAAACTTTTTCCACAGACAAAAGTCAGGCTGACGACATGGTGGTGGGGGGAAGGACCATAAGGTCCTGTTCCATTTCAATATCAATTCCTCCCCACATTTACTCTTCTCCCCTTTTAATGATATCTCTCTTCCATTTTAACTCTGTGTTGAGTTGTTTATTATTCTTCACTCTCAGCTTCTGTTAGGCTATTTGCTCTGTCTTGCTGTTGAGTAATCCAGCTAAACTGTTTAGAATCACTATCTTCTTAATTACCTAAATTCTTAGTTTCAGTTCTAAGACAAACACAATACAAAACTTTAATTTTGTTAAAAAGGAGCAGTTTCACAATGAGGAGAAAATTCTTTCCTTTTGATACAATAACACTCAAACAGAGAGGGGAAATTATAACTTGGATCAGATTAAGATATTTTAGGATTCAGTATTCATCAAAATTCGTCAGAAGGACAGAGGGAATGGAAAACTTGTGTGGGAGAAGAGATTCGCATTGCATACCTTGGTAAAGTACATCAAGCTAAATTATGTAAATATTCAATACAAATACTGTCAAATGAAACAATATACTGAAAAAACACTAGAAAAATGGGGCAAACTAGAATAGGCACTGTGTAAGAAAGGATAAATACTCTGTGTGAATACTCTCTTACAAGTATAAATCTTGTGAAATCTTGATACAGATCAAGTATAATGAATCAAATTTAACTTTTGTATTGACATGTGCTATAAATCATAAGGCATCATATTTCAAGGCTCAGAAAGAAGAAAAGGATATAATGAAACGAAGCTGGGCCTTATGAGGCCCTCCCTGGTACAAATCCTTTCTGTGTCCCCTGTTTCTTGTTTATAGGAAATAGGTTTCATTCAGTCTCCTTGAACTTCCCTGAGTTCCAAAGGGCACATTCAAAAAGTAGCTTATGAGGGAAGGGAGGGAATGAAAGGAAGAGCATTCAAGAAACAATAGTGCAGCCTTGGGGCAGGGTGCCTCCTGAAGGAATATACATAACAATATTGTTGAGTTCTTCTGCAGGAACTAAAGACCCCACCCAGGTGGAGGATGGTAACTTCAGCCTGAGCACAAGATTCCCATAACAGCGCACTGTTAACCACCAACCAACCAGAAAAAGTCACAAACCCTGCAGCCCTAGATTGGAATTGACATATATACACTAATATGTATAAAATGGATAACTAATAAGAACCTGCTGTATAAAAAAATAAATAAAATAAAATTCAAATTTTACCTATAAAAACTTCTCCCTGAAAACCATGTGGGAATTCAGGGTTTTTGAACATGAGCTACGCATTCTTCCTTGCTTGGTCCTGCAGTAAGACTTCCTCTGTTCCAAACTCTGGCGTTTCAGTTTGTTTGACCTGACTGTGCTTCAGGCACATGAACTTATGTTCGGTAACAGTAACATATCTTGTTCTGTTCTGGACTACATTTTGAAATGACAATAACTCGATTTCTTTGGTTAAATATAGATGTTATAGAAACAAGGGTCCCCTGTGTAGGTTTACTTTCCTTAATGTGTGTTCTCCAAATTTTAAAATTCCATAGGTCACATTGTTCTCTTTCTATTAGTGTTAGCTAGATAAAGGCATGGATGACAGCTAATTTTTTGTGTCAACTTGATTGAGCTGTGGGATATCCAGATTGCTGGTTAAGCATTGTTTCTGGTTGTGTAATTAAGGGTGTTTCTAGAAAAGATTAGCATTTGATTCCACAGACTGAGTAAGGAGATTCACTTTCACCAATGTGGTTGGGTGTTATGCGATTTGCTCAGGGCCCAAATGAAACAAAAGGTGAAGGAAGGATGAATGCATTCTCTCTTCCTGAGCTGGGACATCCATCTTTTCCTCCCTTTGGACTTCAGAACCCCTGGTTCTCAGGCATTCAGACTTGGAATCAAATATACTACTGGCTTTTCTGGTTCTCCAGTTTGGAGATGGTAGTTTCTGGGACTTCTCCATCTAATAAGCCTATGAGCCAATGCTTACAAAAATATTCAGATATATATGAAACATTATGGTGAACAGATCAGATTTATGTTTTAAATGGATCATTGTGACTAGACTCTCATAACTGAATTAGTGGAGAAAGGATTAGGAATCTTAACCTGTCATTGCTAATTTACTAGAGGAGGTCACTCAAAAGATGACATCTTACATAAGTATAGTTAGTGGATGGATTTTAAATATATCAGGAAGTAAAGTTTTAGTGTTTGAATAATTTATTCTGTAAATTGGTCTGGATTTGGTGCTGGACAATGACCTTCTGCTTTCTGTCTTTGTCTCACGTCAGCTTTGTAATGTCCCAGAATCCCTTTCTCAATGTGTGATGCCTGTACCAACTGCATCAACATCACCTGGGAACCTCTTAGAAATGAAAATTCTCCATTCCCACCCTAGATCGACTTGGATTGACGTCTAGAAATCTGAGATTTTAAAACCCTCTAGATGATTGTGATGCACTCTAAATTTGAGACACATTTCTCCAGGGAGACAAAAGGGATAGAATATCCAAATGAGCTGAGACATTCGCCATGGATGGTGGTCTTTGTCCTCCATTTTATTCAAATTTCGCATTTTAATTTTAAAAAGAAAGCTCCAAACAAATGCTGGAGAGGGTGTGGAGAAAAGGGAACCCTCCTGCACTGTTGGTGGGAATGTAAATTGATACTATGGAGAACAGTATGGAGGTTCCTTTAAAAACTAAAAATAGAACTACCATACGACCCAGCAATCCCACTACTGGGCATATACCCTGAGAAAACCATAATTCAAAAAGAGTCATGTACCACAATGTTCATTGCAGCTCTATTTACAATAGCCAGACATGGAAGCAACCTAAGTGCCCATGGACAGATGAATGGATAAAGGAGATGTGGCACATATATACAATGGAATATTAGTCAGCCATAAATTGGCTGGGACCTCTGATTCCCCCCAGAGAGCCAAAACAGGTCACTTCCCAAAGTCCTATGGTCACTTTCAAAGGCACTGTAGAGATCATAACCAAAGGACAGGTTGGGGAGTAGGTGGGGGTTCTTGTTGATCTCCTCAGTGGCCAGAGAGAGAAAGGCCAGAACATATTGGTAGTTCTTGAAGAACCGCCTAAACAGAGGGGAGAGTATTAGGCAGAATGGTTTAGTAATTCAGGGGTGAATCCTAAGCCAAGTTATGGGAAAAGAAAGGTTTTAAACTCAGGTTTCCCATTCAGGGATTCTCCTGTCTTGTCATATGGAGATGGTGTGAATACTGTTCTGAGGGCTCTGGAAGACACTGGCAAGGCTCTCTTATTCTAAGGAGGCAAATTGTGGCTGATCCACCTAGAGAGGGTTATAGGGCACTGTGAGTGGGGTGAGGTCATATTTAGCTGGATGATAGAGCTGTCAACGGGACAGATTTTCATGAGCTCTTTAAAGGTGAGGTGCACCAAGATAGCAAGATAAGCGACCTCCCTGGTGGTCCAGTGGTTAAGACTCTGTGCTTCCAGTGCAGGGGGTGCTGGTCCGATCCCTGGTTAAGGAACATGCTGAGCTGCATGGACAAAAACTTTTTTTAAAAAGATAGCAAGATAATTCTCCTCTAGGTATGTGAATAAGGAGTGCACAACCATCTCATAAACCATTTTTCAAAGATTTATTTGAGTCTCAAATGTCATAGTCTTTTTCTTAGGACTGAAAGCCAAGATGCAAGCATTCCCCCTTCACCATACTTGGATTACTTTAAATAGTACCTGACTTAACCATTCCTAAAAATTTTGGAGAATTACTTTCTGACACCATATTCACCTGAGGCATTTCAAGGGATTTTCACTCTTATTTTCTATTCTAATTAGTCAGCTCTTATGAAGCCAATTTTGTTAAATTATATTTTCCTTAAAAATATACTCTTCATCCATTATTATAGTTTATATTCATGGATTTCAGCAAAATCTTTTCATATTTTTTCTTCTGTAATTTATCATTTTATATGTGACTTTTATATTTCCTTAATTCCATTTAATAAATATTTATTTGATATTTAAAATAGCTCTTACATTTCTGTATTTCCTAAAGAATTAATGTTTGCTTTTTTTCTTTAATCTTTGTCTTCTTTCCTTGGAATTGTATTGGTGTTTTTCTAACTGTGTGAATTTCAAGGTTAATATAAGCACATTTAAAATCAACACTTATTTGTTAATAAATATAATAAACTCAATATTTTCGTGTAAACAGTGCTTTGGCTGTTTTCCTGTGTTTCTTTTTTTTTATTTAATTTATTTTATTTATTTATTTTTGGCTGCGTTGGATCTTTGTTGCTGTGTGCAGGCTTTCTCTAGTTGCGGTGAGCGGGGGCTACTCCTCGTTGCAGTGTGCGGGCTTCTCATTGCGGTGGCTTCTTTTGTTGCAGAGCACGGGCTCTAGGCACATGGGCTTCAGGAGTTGTGGCTCATGGCTTCTGGAGCACAGGCTCAGTAGTTGTGGTGCATGGGCTTAGTTGCTCCGCGGCATGTGGGATCTTCCCCGACCAGGGCTCGAAGCTGTGTCCCCAGCATTGGCAGGCGGGTTCTTAAGCACTGCGCCACGAGTGAAGCCCTTTCCTGTGTTTCTTACATGTTTCCAATGTTGGCATTTTCTAGATAACATGCAATTTTATTTTGGGTGAACTGTTTATCCAAATATTGTGAGATATTTTAAAAACAGTTCCCAAGTAGTGGCTTAATATTTCTAATTTTTAAAAATGTCATTACATTCTGCTCTAATAATTTTATGGTTTCTTTTTTTTTACTTTAGAATTTGAGTATTTTTCTGTTTTCAAAACGAATGGTCAGTTTTTCCCTCTCCATTAACTTTTGAAAGAAAACTGTATATATATCAAATAGCTCCTCCACACTGACGGTGTTCTTTAGAGATCTCTTCTTGTTTTGTTTTTATTTTTATTTTTTATTTATTTTATTTTTTTATTTTTTATGTTGTGTTTATTTTGTTTTTTTTTTTATTTTAGAGATCTCTTCTTAATTTCAAGTATTTGAGCTGTCATAAACTGGGAAAAGTGAGTTCGCTATTTTTTTTACTTTTAAGATTTACCTTATATCTTACTTTTATCCTTATGAAAGGATTTTTTTTTGATATTTGCTGTTGACGTATAACACTTGAGTCAGCTTTAAATTCGATGTCTTTAATTATCTCTTCCTTTAATTTTAACCTCTGAGATGATAAGCTCATCATCACAAACAAACGGGTAGAAAACCTGAAGAGATCATAAACATCAACAAAGTTAGATTTGTAACTTAATTTTAAACATAGCACACAAAGCCCCCGATATAGGTTGCTTAAGTCATCTCTCTGTAAATTTTAGGAAGCTTCAGGGTACATATAAAGTGCAAGTCATAACATTTGTGCCAGAAAATAAAACAGAGGAATCCTCCAACCAACTCTCTTAAGGCTGAGGAACCAGCACACAGAGTTGGATATTGAGAAATCAATTTCTGTCCCAGCCCATGGACAAATCTAAACGTAATTATTCTACACACAATTTTACCTAATAAAATCCAGCAAGGCGTTATAAAAGACAAAAAAAAAAAATTGTATGACATAGGACAATGTGTCACAGCACCCAAAGTTTGGAAGAAAGGAAAATCTATGACTTCTCCCAAACGTTTCTTCTAGAGATCAGACCAGTTCTTTGAAAAGTCTTCCAGAAAAGGAAGAAGATGTAACACTTTCAGAGTCATTCTGCACTACTTGCATTACCATAATAACAAAACAAGACAAGGATATTAGAAGAAAAAAATACTGCAGATGAATTAATCATAACTTATTTATTGTTACATAAAATTAATGAGAACAGCTACCTAAATATTCCATGTTTATAATAATGACATTTGTAGACATTAACTAATAATGCAAATGTACATTTACTTATATTAAACTATGTTCATGATAAATTGTTATGTCTGAGAAGCAGTTCACAGAATGAAGTTGACAGTATATGCCCACAGAGTAACCCACACAGCTTAAGAAAACATTAGAGCTTGACGATTACATGATGCCTGCAGCTCCTCAGCCCAGAAAGGAGATGTCCATGTATTTCTCTGGCTGCAGTACAGAAGGTAGGCTGCAAAGTTTGGCCTCCAGCCTTGTGACATTACTAAAGACTCTCACCACTCCCACCACAGTGACCTCATGGACAAAACAGGTTCTCTCTTTCCTAACACAGTGCCTGAGATCAGAGAGGTGCCTTCACCGGCTGATGGTCACTTCCTGCCACCCTAGCCTTGGTAGAGGGCAAAAAATCAGTAGCTTCCACCAAACCAGAGAATGCACATATCTGAAATAATTTTCATAAAACATTCCACGTTATGTTTTGGTAAAAGATACAGAAGCAAGCCGAGAGGAAAGGAAATATGAAATGAGACAGCTGGAAGGGACAAAGATTGGGCAGGCAGAGATCCTCGCACAGATGAGAGAAAAGGTCAGCAACCCTCCACTGCAGCAGCGCCTGCTCAAATGATTAGTGTTAAGGCATTCCAAAAGGAACCAATAAGGAAACAAGCACATAGGTTCTAAACGTCTCCTCACTCTTCTGAAGACATGGGCATGTTGAGAAATGTTGCAGAAGCACTGCTTACTCTCTAAACCAACAAAGCACGAACAGAACACAGGATGCCTGATGTAAACCCATTTGTTAAGCATCAATACTGTAACTCAACCAGAGATATGCATGCCACACAATTAGATAAAGTCCAGATTTTAATACAGTGTTCATTTTTCCTGGAGAAGTTAATGATATGGATAAATATGAAGGGCTTTAGCTTCTTCTAAAATATTATCTACTTTTCTTCTTTTGGCTTCTAGGATATTGGGCTAAATACCTCATTCTTTTTTTTTTTTTTTTTTTTTTTTAATACCTCATTCTTGATGGGACTAAATGAATGATATTTAGAGGAACTTACTTTTTAAGGTGGTGAATCCAAGCCATGTAGGGTCTCTCCAGGGGGACACATTTCAACAATCTCTTTGTCAGCAGTGAGCTTCAGGCTGAGCCATTTTCTCCTACGAGTGCCCTCAGGCCAAGGGGATCAGTGACTCAAAGGGATTGTGTGCTTCAGTCTAAGGGCCCTGGCAGTAGGAGGGGCAGGGGTTCGGCAGTCTTACTAATTCTAAGTCTTCCAAGAACTGATCTTGGGTATCCTGCTGATGGAGTGGACAGGAAAGATGCATAATTCTGTCCTCTGTCTTAAGAAAAGTGAGGAGAGGAGCTTCCCTGGTGGCGCAGTGGTTGAGAATCTGCCTGCCAATGCAGGGGACACGGGTTCGAGCCCTGGTCTGGGAAGATCCCACATGCCGCGGAGCAACTAGGCCCGTGTGCCACAACTACTGAGCCTGCGCGTCTGGAGCCTGTGCTCCGCAACAAGAGAGGCCGCGATAGTGAGAGGCCCGCGCACCACGATGAAGAGTGGCCCCCGCTTGCCGCAAGTAGAGAAAGCCCTCGCACAGAAACGAAGACCCAACACAGCCATAAATAAATTAATTAATTAATTTTAAAAAAAAGTAAAGGAAAATAATTAGCATAGTTAAAAAAAAAAAAAGAAAAGTGAGGAGAAAAAAATTTTAAGGTAGTACAGAGACAAAGAAAGGATAGAATATTCAGAATCCCACTGGTCTACATTTCTGCCATTTCTGTGTGCACCTTAGATCATTTTCAGGGGGATGAAACACACACACACATATGCAAACAAGAACTTACAAACTGGGTGACAGTTGTTTTGGCCTTCTCAGGAAGGAGAGCTGGAATTCGTCTGCTTCCTGATTCATGAAATAAAGGGGAAAAACCCACTCACTACCAGATTCCCATCTCTGTAGACACTTGGCTTCTAGTATAGCAAACAGTCCTCAAAATCCACTGTGCATGCACTGTGTAAAGGCTGCAGGAATAGGAAAAGCCAAATCAGAGAGAATGACATGGCACAACAGAGAGACAAAACCCTGTGTCTAAGCTGAGCTGAGGAGAAGATGGATCAGGGGCGAGTCTACAGGCTCTGCTTTAAGAAAGGAAAATTTCCCCTCGTGTACACCACAGCCTATGCCCACTACCACTCTGTCTCTAGCCTGTGGAAACTGCAGGGCATGTGCCAGGCTGGTGTGCCAGACAAGGGCACAGTCAGAATCATAAAGTAGGTATTTATAAGGGAGTCACAGTGCAGAGACCTCACCCTCAGTGTCACTGTGATGGGAGCAGCCTGGCTTCCCCTTCTTTTCACTGCTTCATATCAGTCCCAACAAGGACCTCTGGGAATGCTCCTGTCCTGGGGCTCTGCACCTGTCCCCCTCCATCTTGGAGAAAAACAATGAGAAAAACATGTTTTTTCCCCTTGCCTCTATGATTTCAACATGAGTGTGACCACAAGACTTCATGGATGGGGAGGGAGTGGAGAGGGAGGTGTGGAGGAGACAAGCCCATCCTGACCCTGAGAGCTCTGTCATCCTGTGTCCATGATTGATGTCCCTGCAAGGAGCTCCTGGTGGTTGTGTCAGACACACCAAAGGGGAACTTTGTGCACGCTTGGTGAGAATGTCAATTGGTGCAGCCATTTTGAAAAACAGTATGAAAGTGTGTCAAAAAATTAAAAATAGAACCACAGTAGGAACCAGCAATTCCACTTCTGGGTATATATCTGAATAAAATAAAGCCACTGTCCCAAATAATCGTCTACACTCACATGATCATTGCAGCATCACTTCCAACAGTCAAGACATGAGAAAATGACCTAAATATCTATCAAAAGCTGAGTATATCAAGAAAAAGTGATTTCATGGGATTTCCCTGGTGGTCCAGTGGTAAAGAATCCGCCTTACAATGCAGGGGACGCAGGTTCGATCCCTGGTCAGGGAACTAAGATCCCACACGCCACAGGGCAACTAAGCCCATGCACCACAACTACCGAGCTCGCATGGCTCAACTAGACAGCCTGCGTGCCACAAACTACAGAGCCCACGTGCTCTGGAACCCATGCACCACAACTATGGAGCCCACGCGCCCTGGAGCCTGTGCGCCACAACTAGAGAGAGAAAACCCGCACGCCACAACTAGAGACAAGCCCGTGTGCCACAACTAGAGAGAGAAAATCCACACGCCACAGAGAGAAGCCCGCACGCTGAAACAAGATCCTGTGTGCCTCAATGAAGATCCCACATGCCGCAACTAAGACCCAATGCAGCCTAAAATAAATAAATAATAAATAAACCTTTTAAAAAAGTGATTTCATATTTTATACATATGTAAATGTCTGTGTATATATACACACACATATTTTATATACAGATACAGACACATATATATATATATATACACATGCAATGGTATACTATTCAGCCATAAAGAAATCCTCCATTTGAAACAACATGGACGGCAGTTCTGATAAGTGAAATAAATCAAAGACAAATATTGTATGATCGTATTTATTTGTGAAATCCAAAAACAAAATAAACTCATGAAAAAAAAATCATGCATCGTGCTCATGGTTCCCAGAAGCAGAGAACTGGTGGGAGGAAATACAGAATGGAGGCTGTCAAAAGGTACAAACTTCTATTTATAAGATAAATAAATACAAAACAGGTAATGTTCAACAAAAACTCATATACCGGGCTTCCCTGGTGGCGCAGTGGTTGAGAATCTGCCTGCCAATGCAGGGCACACGGGTTCGAGCCCTGGTCTGGGAAGATCCCACATGCCGCGGAGCAACTAGGCCCGTGAGCCACAACTACTGAGCCTGCGCGTCTGGAGCCTGTGCTCCCCAACAAGAGAGGCCTCGATAGTGAGAGGCCCACGCATCGCGATGAAGAGTGGCCCCCGCTTGCCACAACTAGAGGAAGCCCTCGCACAGAAACGAAGACCCACCACAGCCATAAATAAATAAATTTATTTTAAAAAAAAAAACAAAAACTCATATACCACAAGAGCAAATAATCAAACTATAATATGGACTAAGGAACTGAATAAACATTTATCCAAAAAAGATATACAAATGACCAATAGGTTATTATGACAAGTTACTCAACATTACAAAAGATGTAAGGTACAGGATGACCAAAATTAGCACAGCTGTAGGGTGTATATCAAAGTTGTTAAGGCAGTAAATCCTACAAATATTCATTGCAAGAAGAAAAACTTTCTTCTGGTAATCATTTCATAATGTGTGTAAGTCATATCACTACCCTGCAAACTCTGATATCGTAAAACAAGAAAAATATTTAAAAGGTAAAAACTAAAAGTGCAAAATTATCAAAGAGGACAAACTACTACTGTTTTACCTTTAGAATTATTTTATTAAATCTTAAAGGTGCAACAGTTTCTTAACTCTGAACATGAACTAATTTTCTTTAGAAGAATGATGTTATGTCTCATTACACCATGATTCTAGCTAATAGTTTTTCAAAATTTTGAGAAAAGTCTTGAAAAAGGATTCAAATATCATCCAAAACTTTGAAATTTAACATTATCAAAGAGGGGATGCTTCCACATTCTTACAGAGACCGCTGGAGAGACAATTCAAAAGCTAAGAAACAGTCTCAAAAGCATTTTTTCATACAGTCTTTCCTCCACAGGAAGGTATTGTTCTTACATAATCGAGTCTACTCACACAATGGCTCTCGGTACCTGCTCTGGTGTCTTCTGCCATATCACTGCATATTTATGCATGACTGAGATAAGAGTTTCCTGAACGCTGTTATTTCGATAACCTAAAGCTCTTCTGTTACCTCTGGGCTCTCAACGTCTCCTATTTATACAGTCAAGCCCACGGCAAATAGAAGCTCAGAATTGGCTGGTCACTGCATAACGCCCACGTCTTCCACCGCCTCCTGGACCATAGTTTCCTCCACCGTCTGATCCTCCCACGTTCCTGCTACCACTCAGTTTTCCAGTCTTCAGTAAGTCGTATTTAGAAGGTTTCTGCTTATAATTTCCCAAATCATTGTAATTACGACTTCCATAATTTCTTCCTCCATAGCTGTCAAAACCACCTCCGGAGCCCCCATCCAGATCGCCATATCGAGATCCTCTACCACCGTATCCTCCTTGTCCTCCTCCATAACCAGGGCCAACCCCCAAATTGCCACCTGCAGATCCTCCTCCACACCCATGATAGCCATCCCCAAATGTATGTCCTCTTCCATATCCATCAGATCTTCCTCCAAGTTTCCTTCCTCGTCTTGGTCCTGCTCCAACATTTCCACCACCACCAGGAGGGTCTCCAAAACCGACGTTGCCTCCTCTTCCACCTCTAGAACTTTGGACTCCCTGCATTTTAGGTCGAGACAAGGCCTTTCTTACTTCTGCATGATGACCATTGATGCTATGGTCTTTCTGCAACACAAGCTTATCCACGGGATCATGGTCATTAAAAGTAACAAATCCAAAGCCTCTTTTCTTTCCAGACTCCCTATCGGTAATTATCTCAATGGCATCGATTTTTCCATATTTCTCAAAGTAACCTCTAAGATGATGCTCCTGAATATCTTCTTCAATTCCACCAACAAACAACTTCTTCATGGTGACAAGAGCCCCTGGCTTTCCATAGTCCTCTCTTGGGACAGCACGTTTGGGCGCAACAGTTTTCCCATCAATGGAATGAGGTCTGGCAGCCATGGCAACATCCATCTCAGCCATGGATGAAAACGTGACAAAACCAAATCTTCCTGGTTTTTGGCTGGCAGGATCCCTTATTAACACACAGTCTGTAAGGTTTCCCCGTTGCTTGTAGTAGTTCCTCAGACTTTCTTCCGTGGTTTCAGAGTTTAAGCCACCAATAAAGAGTTTACAGAATTGTTCCTTTTCTTTCTTATTCCTCTCCAAAGCAACAGATGTCGAAGTTTTCTTCATCGCAGGCTTACTCGCTTGAGCCATTTTCCCGAAGCTGAGGGGGATGAGGGAGATCTCCGGAGACTAACATGAACCGGAGGGTCCCTGCCCCGCGGTGAGAACCGAACCTCCGCTGCTCCAGCAACAACACCTGTAGGAGTACCTCCACCGGGGACCTGGTGATGTGCTACTGCTCTGGAGCCGCTGCCGCCCTTGAACCAATCTTGAGCAACTTTCAGTTTTTCTGCACAACATCATTTTGAACCGAGTGACCTTTCCTGATCCAGTAATCAAACTTCTTATTACATTTCCTCTACATTGATTTTTTTTTCTGAACTTTTAATTTTCTCTGCATTGTTATCTCTTTTTGATACAGTTTTCCTCACTAAATTGGATATTCAATGAAGAGATCACTAATGTGGACTTTAAAGTTTTACACCAAAATACTTACCTATTGCTTTGCCCTTACAATGAGTTCAGATATCTTTTTTGAAAGAAACTATTCAGACTACAAAAAGGATTTTTCTAAATTTTACAAATAAATTCACTTAACTACAATCATGTAATGATATAATCTCTTTTGTGGTAGACTGCAATCAATTGTCATTAGGATTCCAAATCCTTTCTCTGTCTAATCCATAAGACTCTATAATCAAAATAATATCTTTAAAATTTACATTTAATCAGTACACCTTTCCTCTTAAGTCTCTTATCTGTCCTCAAAGATATTTTTTAAAGGGAAAATCAGTTCATTCCTTTTCTTCTACCATAATTATTAATACTATCCTTTTCATTACTCAAGATATCCCAGTTTTCAGGGAAAATTACTTGATCCTCCTAATGATAGAGCACCTAATATACGCGAAGTTGTGTCCAAAAACCCAGGGTTCAGAATTTCACTTAACAAAGTCATTGCCCCAGTTTATTTGGATCTTGGTGAGAGGAGAGGGGTAATATACTAATGAATGTCTAATCTAGTGTTAGGTATAAGAAGTGTTGTGGTAAATAGTAAGGTCCACATTGAGACAGAGAATGAGGGAAATATGGGGGAAGTGAAATAAGGGATAAAGGGAGGAAGAAATTAAATAAAATTACTGATGATGAAGAGCTTAGGGAAAACCTAACTGAGGACATATATGAGAAGAAAACTTAATTTTTAAAAAAAGAAAGAAAGAAAAAAAGATCAAGCACAGTGTGGCTAAAGAATTTTTCAGAGAACAACAGAGCAGAGACAAATATACTTCCACTTCCTAGTGATGTCAATATATTTTTTTAAATCTCTCCTGTTATTCCAAGAAAGCTTCAAATACAAAAATATACAAAACCTTGAGTATTTTGTAATATTAATACTTAGGATATAACTTTCAATAACAACTTCTTTTAAGAGCTAACTTAAATAGATTTTACCAAAAAAAAAAAAAAAAACAAAAAAAAAAAACAAATGAACATTCTTGCCTCAATACAGATGCCACACTCACCAGAACAGGTTGATTTGTGAAAGAGGTCAATGCTGGTTCCCCCGGTTCCAAGAGCTGTCCTGTGACCCACTCCTGAGATGCAGACAGCCTGTGGCTCGCAGACAAAAGCAATGACTTCTGCCTCTGATTCCCCTTTTATAGAGCGAATGGGTAATCCAGTCCGTGGGTAATTCAGAGACACACCCTATCTCATATCAAAGGGATTTGAGAGATTCCTCAATCTTTATACACTAATGCAAAAATATGGGGTTATTAACACTGTCAGAAAGTATCCAAGGTGAAAAAATGTAATACATCTGTGTATGGGGTGGTATTTGCAGTTTCTATCAACGTGTTAACATTTCCTTTTCTCCCACTATGGACACAGTCAACAAAAATAGGAATGGAAATTCTATATATAAAGCTTTCCAGAAACGGATGTTTTAATAGCAAAAAAAAAAAAGAGAGAGACTGTTTAAATGTTTATCAATAATAGAATATCCACAATGTTTGTTGACAAGTCTGTAATGTCTATATCACACAGCCATTCTAAAAAACAAAAATTAATGTTTTGTGCATTTACCTTTCAACTAATTCCTGGTAAATTTGACATGAATTCAACTACCTTACTCTTTCCTTGCCCTTTGACCTAAATAGTCTCTTCATTCCCTTTACTTCATTGACTAGGGTTTAACTCTTTTATTAATCCATTTTTTCTCTTGAAACTTGTTAGTCGAAATTATATACACATCATTGTGTAGTTATATTAGTGATTAAATGATGAATCCTTCCCTTAATAATCTAATACAGATAATTACTTTTAGCACATTTCCCAAATGCTAGTACCTTAGAACACTTTCAATACCATTTTAACTTTCCTGCATTTCTATTACTGTTGTCTTGCATTTTAATGCCACAAGTATTTTAATGTCCATGAGATGTATCTAGAATTGCTTTATAAAACAACATTTATTCATATTTATTTCTAAATGAGCCTTTCCTTTCCTCTTCATTTCTTCCTGCATTCCTGGTTTTCAGTCTGGGATTATTTTCCTGTGGACTTAATAACTCACTCTAGTATTTTGTCTAATGCAATGCTGCTAACAATGAAATGTTTCATTTTACATTTTTTAAGACATCTTTATTTGGGGCAATATTGATGCTGGGTATAGAATTCTGGTTTGTCAGGAGTTTTTTCGGCACTTCAAAAATGGTGCCCTGTGGATATCAAATTTTTATTTATGTTTAGACATCACCAGTTAGCCTTTTTTGTGCTTATTTGGTCTCTGTATTCTCTCAAATCTTTTACATTAATGTTGGTTTTTAGACCATAGTGTAGCATATCAATTCTTTTGTATTTACTTGACTCAGGGAATGTTGAGTTAGTTGCATCCGTGGGTTGATGTCTTTCATCAGTTTGAAGCACACTCATGTATTTTCACCTCTGATATCTGTTCCTCCCCCACTTTCTCTCTATTCCCCTTTTAATCACATCCCACTTCTCTTTTAGCTCTGTTCTTAGTTTTCCTATATTGCTCATTCTTGGCTTTTGCTGGCATATTTGCTCTTGAACTATCTTGAAGTTTAGTAATCTGGTCTATTGCTGGAATCAATACCTTCTTAATTACTAAATTCTTAATTTTAGTTCTAACAAAAACACTATACCCAGCTTTAAGTTTTGAAAAGGATAAGTTTTGTAATGAGGAGAAAATATATTCCCTTTAATACAATAAAACTCAAATACATAGGGGAAAATTGTAACTTAGATCATATTAAGATATATTAGGAATCAGTATTTATCAAAATTCACAAGAAGGACATAGGGGGTGGAAACCCTGTGTGTGGGGAGAGATAAGCATTACATACAGCTGGTAATATACATGAAGTCAAATAACATAAATACAGTAGTTCTGTCAAATGAAACACACGACTGAAAACCCCCTGGAAAAATAGGTCAAACTCTATAATAAGTACTCCATAAAAGAGGATAAACTAATACTCTGTGTGAATGTTCTCTTGCAACTGTAAATCATATGAAATCTCCATAGAGATCAAATAAAACTGGGTCAAATTTAACTTTTAAATTGACATGTGCTGTAAGCGTAAAACACTATATTTCAAGGCTCAGAAAGAAGAAAGGGATATAACATATCTTGTTCTTCGTTCTGATGTGGACTACATTTTGAAATGTTAATATATCAGTTTTTTTGGTTAAATATAAATGTTATAAAAACTAGTTTCCTCTGCTTATGTTTATATTCTTTAATGTGGGTTCTATAAAATTTTAAACTACGTAGGTCACTTTGTTATGTTTCTATTGGTGTTGGCTGGATAAAGCCGTGTGTGATGGTCAGTATTTTGTGACTGTGCTAAGGGATACCCAGTTAGGTAATTAAGCATTATTTTGGGTGTGTTCTTGAGGGTTTTCTGGAAGAGGTTAGCATTTGATTGGGTAGACTGAGTAAACAGATCCACCCTGTCCAATATGAATATGTTTCACCCAGTTTTCTGAGGGCCCAAATGGAACAAAAAAGGTGAAGGAAGGGCGAATCCATTCACTCTTCCTTAGCTGGGACATCCATCTTTTCCTGACCTGGGAAATCAGATTTCCTAGTTCTCATGACTTCAGACTTAGACTCAATTATACCACCAGCTTTTCTGGTTCTCCAGCTTGGAGATGGCAGTTTCTGGGACTTCTCCACCTCATAACCCCGTGACCCAATTCATGTAATAAATTACCAGATATATAAAAAAACTTTTGTTGAACTGATCAATTTTATATTTTAAACAGATGATTGAGACTAGAATCTTATAATTGGATTAGGTGGAGAAAGAATTTGGAATCTTAAGCTCTATTTGCCAACTTACTGTAGTGTATCACTGAAAAGATGACATCTTTGCATAAATATAGGTAGCAGATGGATTTTTAAATCTTTGAGAAAGTAAATTTTAGTCTTTGAATAATTTATTACATAAATCTGTCTGGATTTGACCAGACACTGGATGATGACATTTATCTTTCTGTCCTTGTCTCACATCCACTTCATAATGTCCCAAAATCCTGGTCTCAACGTGTGGTGCCTGTTGTACTTCAACATCACCTGGGAATCTCTTAGAAATGAAAATTCTCCATTCCCACCCCAGACCTATTTGAGTTGAGGTCCAGTAACCTGAGGTTTAAAAACCCTCTAGACGATTGTGATGCACTCTATACTTTGAGACACATTTCTCCAGGGAGAGAAGAAGGGCAGAATATCCAAATGAGCTAAGAACATTCTCCATGGATGGCAGACTTTGTTCCCATTTTGCTCAAATTTCACATTTTATGTTATTTTTAGAAAGCTCAAAAAAAAAATGCCCCAACTTCACAGAGGATACAAAAGACCATGAAACTGAGGCAAAGCAGAAGAACATGGTTTGAGTTCTAGACACCTAGTAAGGCTGATGAGCTGCAGATTCCAGAGGTCAGTTAATGGAATAATTTCCCAGACCAAATTTTGTAGCTTTGATTTTGGAACCTTAACAATGGTCATACTCCAAGGAGGAGTGTTTTCCACTTGGAGAACCTTGACAGGAATCTCATTGCCTTCACTGCCACACTAGATCCAGAGTCAAGGAAATTCATTGACCTGGCTCACAGCATAGAACACAAAATAAATATGTTTACTCAATAAATGTTTACTCAGTAAACATGTGATAAGTGAATAATTGGTGGCTTCTTAATTCACAGAAGCCAGACAGAGAGGTAGCTTTACTAGGTCAGGAAAGCAAAGAATTCCTTTATATTTGCAATGTTTCATTTTTTTAGTATTGTAACGTGAACAGTTAGTATAATATTTTATTAAAATTGCATTCTGAAAATTTTTCAAAAACCTCCAAATCTGAAAGTATAGAAAACTAACTTCTGTGAACCCACCACTTCCTTCAAATATTGTCGACTAATCAACAGTCTGGCCTTGTTTATCCTTACATCCACTTCCCAATAATTAACAAGCTGCTTATTGCTGAGAGCACATCAGCAATATTTCACTGAAATATTTCAGTTTCTCTTCCAGATGAGAACTTTTGGAACACAAGCACAACATTATTGCACACAAAAATAAAAATAAGTTGTTTCCATAATCAATCATCTAGTCAGTATACAGAGGTTCTAGTTTTTCAACGTTGTTTCTTGAGTTTACATTTTATCAACATTTGAGTCAGGATTTTATTAAAACCCATATCTTGCAATTGGCTGATCTGTTTCTGAAGTTATTTTTAATGTCTGTAGTTCATAATTCTTGGAGTACATCTGGGATATCTGTGTGGGTGTGCACCAATGTGTGAATTATTAATTGAAGGAATCAAGGTGTCTTGCAAAGTTTACTGTAGTTTGGGTTTTGGTCCTTGCCACCCATTTACCTTTTTCCTCTGCCATTCACCATCTCATGAAAGTCATTGTTGAAATTAGAGGCTCATGTTCAGTTTGGGGGTTTTAGCTATATACACTCATATGTGGTGTTACAGCCATTCATCAGAAGACAATACAATGTCTTCATTGCAGTTTTTAAATTTTAGGAATTTCTGACAGTTTTACACATTTCCTAGTTCCTTGCTGTTCACAAACTGAAACATTCAAAATATATTATCCTATCTCCCTTTTTTATGTAGAATCACTATGTTCTTTTTAATTTATTTTATTGAAGTACAGTTGATTTACAATATTGTGTTAATTCCTGCTGTACAGCAAAGTGGTTCAGTTATACATATATATATATATATTCTTTTTCATATTCTTTTCCTTATGGTTTATTACAGGATATTGAATATATTCAATAGTTCCCTGTGTTATACAGTAGGACCTTATTGTTTATCCATTCTCTGTATGATAGTTTGCAGCTGCTAATCTGCAACTCCCAATCTATCCCTCCCCCACCCCCACTTCCCCTCGGCAACCACAAGTCTGCAAGTCTGTTCTCTATGTCTGTGAGTCTGTTTCCATTTCCCAGATAAGTTCATTTGTGTCATATTTTAGATTCCACATATAAGTGATATCATATGGTATTTGTCTTTCTCTTTCTGACTGACTTCGCTTAGTATGATAATCTCTAGGTCCATCCATGTTGCTGCAAATGGCATTATTTCATTCCTTTTTATGGCTGAGGAGTATTCCATTGTATATATGTACCACATCTTCTTTATCCATTTGTCTGTGAATGGACATTTAGATTACTTCCATGTCTTGGCTATTGTGAATAGTGCTGCTATGATCACTGGGGTACATGTGTCTTTTTGAATTATAGTTTTGTCCAGATATATGCCCAGGAGTGGGATTGCTGGCTGGAATCATTATATTACTTATGCCTTCAAACTTCCATATTGGAAGCACATTAATTGCATAATACATACCCATAAAAATGGCCACAGTGAAAATTGCTGACGATACTAAAGGCTGTTTAAGCCATGGAGCAACTGGAGCTCTCATCCATTGCTGGTGGGAGTGCAAAATAGTACAATCACTTGAGATATTGGTACAGTATTTTCTTTTATACTATTATATCACACAACAATTGATGCAACTTTCCCACTCAAGATAGTTGCTTTGCAGGAATAAAAACTTACATTCATGAAACCTGCAGGTAGAAATGCTTCTTAGAAGCTCAATTTATAATTGCCAAAACCTGGATGGTACTCCAACATCCTTCACTGCATGAATGGATAATCAACAGGACCCATTACTACAGTGGGATACCCCTCAAAAATACATGCAACGTGGTTTTCTTTAAATCTAATTTCAATTTTAACAAGTGTAAATTTACTGTATGTATTGGAAAAATTATAACATGTAAACAATAATAATATTGGATTGGCAAAAATGTTCATTCTGTTTTTTCCATAAGATGGCTCTAGTAGCACTTGGTTGTCTTTAACTTCATTCGATACAGTTTTGTTAGATTGTATTGTGAAAGCTGTTATATCAGTGTGCATTCAAAAAAAACTTAACAAAATTGGTGAATTTTTGTGTAGCCATTTTAATATTGAAGATGGAAGAAAAAAGCAATATTTTCGGCATATTATGCTTTAATATTTCAAGAAAGGTAAAAAAGCAACTGAAATGCAAAAAAAAAAAAAGATTTGTGCAGTGTATGGAGAAGGTGCTGTGACTGATCGAACATGTCAAAAGTGGTTTGCAAAGTTTCGTGCTGGAGATTTCTCGCTGGATGATGCTCCAAGGCTGGGTAGACCGGTTGAAGTTGATAGCGATCAAATCAAGACATTAACTGAGAACAATCAATGTTATACCACGCAGGAGATAGCCGACATACTCAAAATATCCAAATCACGTGTTGAAAATCATTTGCCCCAGCTTGGTTATGTTCATCACTTTGATGTTTGGGTTCCACATAAGTTAATCGAAAAAAACCTCCTTGACTGTATTTCCACATGCGATTCTCTACTTAAACATAATGAAAATGTTCCGTTTTTAAAACAAATTGTGACAGGTGATGAAAAGTGGATACTGTACAATAACATGGAATGGAAGAGATCATGGAGCAAGCGAAATGAACCAACCACACCAAAAGCCGGTCTTCATCCAAAGAATGTGATGTTGTGCATATGGTGGGATTGTAAGGGAGTCCGCTATTATGAGCTCCTTCTGGAAAACCAAATGATTAATTCCAACAAGTACTGCTCCCAAGTAGACCAACTTAAAGCAGCACTTGTCGAAAATCGTCCAGAATTAGTCAACAGAAAACGCATAATCTTCCATCAGGATAACGCAAGACCGCATGTTTTTTTGATGACCAGGCAAAAACTGTTACAGCTTGGCTGGGAAGTTCTGATTCATCCACCGTATTCACCAGACATTACATCTTTGAATTTCCATTTATTTCGATCTTTACAAAATTCTCTTAATGGAAAAAATTTCAATTCCCTGGAAGACTGTAAAAGGCACCTGGAACAGTTCTTTGCTCAAAAAGATAAAAAGTTTTGGGAAGATGGAATTATGAAGTTGCCTGAAAATGGCAGAGGGTAGTGGAACAAAAAGGTGAATACATTGTTCAATAAAGTCCTTGGTGAAAACGAAAAATGTGTCTTTTATTTTTACTTAAAAACCAAAGTCACTTTTTGGTCAACCCAATAGTAATAATAAAATCCCGAGTATCTGTATCCGTGAAATAAAGTATATTTTGTATCAAAAAAAAATTACGAGGGACAAAAAAGCACATTACCTGATGATAAAAAGTCAATCCACCAAGAACATAGTGATTACAACAGAGAATCAAAATATTGGGTTGGCCAAAAAGTTCCTTCGGGTTTCTGTACGCTCTTATGGAAAAACCCGAACGAACGGCCAACCCAATACATGAAACAAAAAAATGATATATCATGATATTGTGCATCTTAAAAAGAAAAGAAACCACATCGTACAACCTAAGTAATATAATTTTAATTTGTCAATCCTACCTTAATAAAGCTGGAAAAAAAGAGTGAGACACATCAAAACATAACATGGTTTCCTTGATATATTGTTCATAGCTATGAGACAAAGCAAGTATTTAAAATGGTAAAATCTATGTTGTGAGTATGCAGGTGTTCACCTAAAATTCTTTGAGGTTTTCTGTACTTTTGAAAATATTCACGATAAAATCAAGATCTAAAAAAATAACTGACATAACTGAAAGTAAAAATAGAGTAATCCAAAATTATAACTGGGGACTTCAGTACCCCCCCTCAGGAAGTGACAGTGTTACTCAACAAAAAGTCAGCAAGAATATAGAAAAACTGAGCAACTATCAAACATCAGTATCATGTTGACATTTATAGAACACTGGGTTGAAATTTATAGTACACTCCATTCAACAACATCAGAATACACGTTGCTGTCAAGCCCCCATAAAACATCCACCAAAATAGAACATATTCTGGGCCATTAAAAAAACACTCAAGAAATATAAAAGAATTGAAATCATACAGAGGATGTTCACTGACTATGATGGAACCAATTTCAAAGCAATAACATAAAAATGACTAGAAAATCTCCAAATAATTGGAAATTATTCAACACACTTATAAATAACCTATGGTAAAAATTGAAACCCTCAAAAAAAATTTTTTTAAATAGACAAAAGTAATGAACATGAAAATACAGCACTTCAAAGTTTGTAGAATGGAAATAAAATAGTGCCGAGAGGGAAACTTATTGCACTATATGCTTATGTTAGAAGAGAAGAAATGTCTGAAATCAATAATCTGAGCTCCGCCTCAGGAAATTTTAAAAAGAAGAGAAGAGTAAATTTGGAGGATTGGAAGGAAGGTAATCATAAAAATAATGACAAATCAATGAATTCTAAACAAATACAACGGGGACTTCCCTGGTGGCACAACGGATAAAGACTCTGTGCTCCCAATGCAGGGAGCCTGGGTTCAATCCCTGGTCAGGGTACTAGATCCCACATGCATGCCACAACTAAGAGTTTGCATGCCACAACTGGGGAGTCCATGTGCGGCAACTAAGGAGCCTTGGAGCTGCAACTAAGGAGCCCACCGCTGCAACTAAGGAGCCCACCTGCCGCAGCTAAGACCCAGCAACCAAATAAATAAATATTTTTTAAATAAATTAACAAATACAATAGAGAAAAGGAAACACATTATGATGAAGTAATATGGCAGGAAATAAAATCCCTGATTAAGTAGAGATGTACCATCTTTATCAATGGTTACAGTATTGGAAATAGCTGATTTTCACCCAAAATATTCGATTTAATGTAATATAGTTAAAACCATAATGTAATTTTTAGAAAGTAAAGATGTAGATTCTCAAATTCACAAGGAAGGGAATTTTTCAAGGAGAACTAAGACATTTTGGGTGGGCGAACATGAGAGAGAATATGGAAAATAGTAATATACCAAAATAATCTCCAGAATTCATTATCAGAGGAAAAAACCAAAATATTGAATAAGAATACAGAGGCTCTAGAATCAATCCCTTGTTAGTATAGAGGCTTACTATTTGATAAAGTTGCCATTTCGTTTAGAATCTGCCTGCTTTGCATACCCTGTGAAACTGCACACAACATGTGATACCATAAAAAAGATAAACCCTGTGGCTGTAAAATGCCTTAATCCCTGCTGTCCTTTAGAGCTCTCTAAGACAGAGATCCCCACGAGGTTGCTGACTGACATCAACTAGACATGTAAGTTTCCTCACTGACCACCTCCCCTCTCTCTAGTGACAGAGACTTGCCCTTCTACCCTTCTGAGTAGTGATTTCCGTGCCATAACCTCTTCAAAATGTCATGTTCCCAGGTACCTCCCCTGCATACATACTGGTCCAAGTGTTGCCTAGTAAAGCTTGTGTGTGCTACTGCCACCTTGTGTGTGGTCATATCTTTTTTCTTGCTCAACCTTGAAATCTTTCAAAACCTTTATGCTGGGTTGGATTGGCATGGGAACATATGAGAAATAGGTAGTCAGGAAGAACAACTAGTCTTGGCTTGAGCCCATTTCTTCCTCCTACCAGGGCAACTTTGAGGACACTCCTGGACATGTTTATCCTTCAATGCCTCATTTGAGAACTTGCCTGAGGAGCAATTTGCCCACTAACATTTTTTTCCAATTTACCCAATTTTCTCATTTAATAAGACTTACTTTATGAATAATTCCTTTCAAGTATAGTTTTATTCAAGAGTATATTTAAAGCAAGCAAAGCCAGATTCTGTTCTGGCATCATTAAGAGTCAATGTCATAATAAAAAACAGGGGGGAGGGAGGTGAGGTTCTGAGTAGGACTAAATCAAAAGACACTAAAAAGTCAATAACCTAATTGATATAGGAAGGTGGATTGAATCCTAGTTTGAAAACGGCCACCTACAAAAAGGAAATATTTGAAGACAGTTGGAATACAATAAGTCCCCTAAACACGAACCTTGAAGTTGCGAACTTTCAAAGATGCGAACATGGGTTTGCGTGTCCAATCATGTAAGTTAGTTCACGTGTCTGGCGTACATTGTCATGTGCGTGTATCCTCTACAAGTGGTTGTGCTTTTGTGTACTTTACTGTACAGTACCGTATACAGTACAGTAGCACAGCATCTTTATTTCAAGCCCAGGATGTCTGGAAGCAAGTGTAAAAGCAGCGGTGATGTAGCTGGTACAGTGAAGAAGCACCAAGGGATAACAATGGAAAAAAAAGTGAAAATAATTGAGCGAGTGGAGGCAAAAAGACGTTTTTTATGTATTATTTGTGTGAAAAGTATTATAAATCTATTACAGTACAGTACTATGTAGCCAATTGTGTTAGTTGGGTACCTAGGCTAACTTTGTTGGACTTATCAACAAATTGGACTCCCCAGTGGCTTTAAGGGAAGTGTTTTATAGATAAAGTGAGGAAGAGGGTCACGCTGCACAATTCTCTGATTGGTGGATGGTGAGGTAACAGGGTGGTATTTCAGGAGTTAACAGCATCAACTTTCTGGTTCCAGCCACTCTGGGGTCCATGTGTTTGTGGTCAGCATGCAGTTAACTTCTTCCACCTGGTGGAAGTTTTATTATCAGAAAAACAACTCAAAGATACAGCTCAGATTATTATATATACCCTTGAGGAGGAACTCAGGTCCTTGACTTTGTTTTCTGGCTAAACTATTATTATTTTGTCTTGCTTGACCCTTTTCCTTTGTTTCAGCATTCTCCCCCTTCTCTTATTAAATTTGCTCTTTGGAACTCCAGGAAAGTCTAGGAGGCTAAAGATTTTCTACAATATAAACATCAGGTGGGGGATACAGAGGTCTGTCCCCTGTAAAGTCCCCACAGGCTCTGCTTGGCTTGATACGGACTGAATATTAGATGATACCAAAATAGTCTCAACTTTTGAAGCGTGGTATTGGTATTATGGTTACACAGGACAATGTCCTGATTCTGGGTGATTCATGCTGAAATATTTAATGGTGAAGTGTCATGATATTTTCAACTTTCAAATGGTTCAGAAAAAAATTATATCTACATCTACATGCAGTCAGTTCTGCTATAATGCTTGTTTGAAAACATGATATTTTTCTGGGTATTGATAAATTTGGAAACAATTTGAACATAATGTAAATTTCATGTTTGCTTATGTGCAATTTCACCTGCAAGGCACACAAGAGAAACTGGAGTTAACTGCAGAAAACTGTACCCAGGTGCACCTAGCTGCTCAGAAATACACAGAACACATGCGCACAGCTCAAGACACCGCCAGCTCATTCAGTGCCTCTCAGGTGTTATGAGGGATCGCTATATCCATCTGGGTTCTGAATTTCTGTCTGATTTTAGGTAACTCTCCTTCCACCTCTTCATTATAACTCACAAGTGTCAATCCTTCTGATGATCACTTCTACAAGCAAAGGACAGGCCTCTTTCAAGGTAAAGTGTTCTGTTTCTTGTAGTGCTTTTGTATTTCTTAACCATTCAATATATGTAAAATGCTGTTTTATTAGATTCCTTTTTTTTTCTAATGTCAGTGACAAGTTTTGAGTGTTGAACCCCACCCAATCCCATTTTTCCCATAAGCCCTGTGGCTTTCACTGTGTGATTATGCATAATATTGGTTAGGAACACCTATGAAAAAGTCTTGTTTAAAAGCAAACTTCCCTGGAGGGGGCAAGTTCCAGCCCACTGGCTGAAACGCATTATGTTCAACCACGTGACCTTCTGCCCTGTTGTCACTCAGGGAAAGGGGGTGGGTTCTCATGAATTGTCCAATCAGGGGCGCAGCACGGGAAGGTGGGTGGGGCAACACTTAGCCGACCGCTTAGAGGCTCCTGTAGGTGCTCAGCGTCGCGTTTCATCTGCTCTCCCGGTTCCCAGGTGTCTCTCTGCAGCGTATATGATGCAGAGGCGGCAGGAGTGGAAGGGAGGACCCCAGGGGGACCCCAGAAGCCAGCAAATGGTGAGTTGAGGGGCCAGGTGTCCCAGACAGGGAGGAGGGGTTGAGTCGGAACCTGACACGGTGGGACCCGGACCCTGCTGCGGTCAACTCCGGAGTCTGCAGACCCAAGTCCGCCCGGGGCTCAGCTCAGACCTAAGCCCCCTCCAGCTCTCAGCGCGGGGGCTGGGCCAGCAGCCGAGACTTCGGGCGTCCTGTCCCATCACTGTGCGTGGTGACTTTGGCCGCGGAGCCTCTCTGGGCAGCTCTGCGCCCGCAACCCGTCTCTCCTCAGATTGTGCATTGACCTCGGGTAGAGTCTTCAGACTCTGTGTCTGGTCTTTAAGTGTGGGTGGAGCTTTAGTCTGTGGGGACCCCAGTGCCACCTTTCTCCCCAAGAGGACCCGTTTTCTCCGGAGTTTTCCAAATGTTTGGGGAAACAGAGTCTCAAATCCACGAACCTGTCGCCCCAGCCTAGCTCTTCCTAGGGCTGGCATTAAATCCATAAATTCCAGGTCCCTCCCCGCCTTCCCAAAGCCAACTGCGTCTCTAATTCACAGCATCATTATCAACTATTTGTCCTCCGTGGTGCATGTCAAACAGACGCGGTATTTCTTTTTCCAGGGAGGAAAATTTATGCGTTCATTTATTTAATAATAAAATCAATAGTATTATTAATGGAAATAAAATGTATTTAATGCTCACCATATATCAGGGACTGTGCAAACACCTTACCCAGATCTCATTTAATCCTAACACCTAATAAATATTAAGCTCACTTTTTAGAAGCAAACATTGAAGGATCCAAGAAGTTAAATCCTTACGTAAGGTCCCACAGGTACTCTTTGGCAGAGGGGGATGCAGAATTTTGTCATTTTCCCACAGCCAATGAATGGCTCATGTTTAAAGGTGTAATTTTTGGTTTGTGGATACTTTACCATGAGAGGAAAGCAGAGAATAACCACCTGTAACTAGGCTGTATGAAATCCTTGGGTGTCTCCCCCCAGAGTCTTTCCTGGGCACAGACATCCTGTATCCTATGGGAAGCCCATGGGTGTAGCTACCCCTTGAGAAATGTTCCTGCTCCTCCATGGGTTTGTCACCCTAAAAAGTTTTATTCACTTTTTAGTCACCGTTTTACAGTAACTGTAAACTAAAGAAAGAGGTGAATTTCAGAAAAGTAAAATGTAACATTAGTACATGGCCTGTGTTAAAAGTTGTATCCCTTTTTTCCTGCCCTTAGTGGGTGTTTCTGAAGTCTATTGCTTACTTTTGGGTGCTTTCGAATGTATCAATAATTCCAGGGCTTAGGCTTGCAGAGCAGAAGTGCTCAAGTATGATTGTTTACAAAACAGTTTCTTGCCGTGGAAATAATAACCAGCATCATTATTTTCTGGAATCAATAGATACTTGTGGCTTTTCTTGTTGAGCTAGCAGAATGCCTTACAATCTTCTTTTTTTTTTTTTCCTTCTTCATTTTCCACGAAGTGTTGTGTTGCTGTCTTTGCATTTGAAGAAACAGTCACCTCCTCCAGTTTTTACTGACTGGCTTTCTGAGAGAAACACCTCTACCATTAAACCCAGATAGGATATTCTGAGCTTCTCTCAGGCTTTTTCTGTGGATGCCCACTTCATGCCTCTTGCTCCCTCTTTTGGACAGAATTCTTAAGATTCTATGCCTTCCCTTAATCCCTCACATCCAGGCTGGATGCTGTGTTTGCTTCCCCTGAAATGCTCACGTTTGTATGTCTTCCCAATCCCACCTAGTCAAGCCGGCTACATGTGTGTGCTTATGAGCTACAGGTGTGTGTTTACTGTGCAGTCTTGCGCTCCTCATCTGGGGGGTCACGTGAGGAGCCAGACATAGGGTGTGGGTTGACGTATATGGAGCACTGGGTGTGCCCATGGCCAGTTGGAAGTATCTGCAGGCAAAGTATCCCAAGCAGCTGGTGTGCAAGGCTCCTGATGGATTCAGCGAGCAATTAGTAGGGTCTGCAGCCCTTTTTTGGATTTCCAAGCCCTGGTTGGTGTGAGTCCTCATGACTTCCTGGTACCAGCCTTCCAGCCACTCATCCATGCTGACCCCCTTGGTATTCTTTTTTCTTTTTAATTAAGTAATTAATTTTTGGCTGCGTTGGGTCTTCGTTGCTGCGCGTGGGCTTTCTCTAGTTGCGGCGAGCGGGGGCTACTCTTCATTGCGGTGCGTGAGCTTCTCATTGCGGTGGCTTCTCTTGTTGCGGAGCAGGGGCTCTAGGGCACGTGGACTTCAGTAGTTGTGGCGCACGGGCTCTAGAGCGCAGGCTCAGTAGTTGTGGCGCACGGGCTTACTTGCTCCACGGCATGTGGGATCTTCCCCGACCAGGGCTCGAACCCATGTCCCCTGTATTGGCAGGTGGATTCTTAACCACTGTGCCACCAGGGAAGCCCAGCTTTGTGTTTTTTTTTTAATCCACTGTGACAGGTTTTATTTTGTTTCACTTATTGTATTTAGACCACTGATGTTTAAAGTGATTATTGATATAGCTGGATTAATAGCTACCATATTTTTAACATTTTTTATTTGTTGCCCTTGTTCTTTGTTTCTTTTTTGTCTTCCACTTTTCTTCTGTCTTCTCTACCTTTTAGGGGACATTTTACTTGATTCCATTTTTTCTCTTCTATTAGCATATCATTATAACTTTTACATTTTAAGTCATTGCCCTTGAGTTTGTAGTATACATTTACAACTAACCCAACTCCTCTCTGAAGTAATACCATAGCATTTCACTGGATGTGCAAATTCTCTCCTTTGCCCCTTGTAACATTTCTGTCATTCATTTCACTCATCCAAAAGCTATAATTACTGAATATGTTGCTGCTGCTATTATTTTCAACAAAATGTTATGTCAGATTAATTAAGAATAACAAAAACAAATGATTTAATTATTACCTTCATTTGTTCCTTCTCTAACACTTAACCTTTATCATTTACCTTCTTCCTGATGAATTTCTTTTAACTTTTTTTGCAAAGCAGGGGTATTGGTGACAAATTCCCTCAATTTTTTTGGAAGTCTTTATTTCTCCCTCACTTGAAAGATAATTTTGCTTGACACAAAATTCTAGTTGGGTGGTTTCTCTTTCAACACACTGTGTTTCACAAAACTCTCTTCCTGCTTGCATGGTTTCTGAAAAGAGAAGTCCAATTTACTTCTTATCCTTGTTTCTCTGTAACTAAGGTTTTTTTTCCCTGACTTCTTTCAAGATTTTTTTTGTTTTTGGTTTTTCTTGAGTTTGAGTATATATTTCTAAGTGTGCATTTTTAGGGTTTTTATCCTGTTTGGTGACCTCTGAGCTGCCTAGATCTGTATTTTGGTATCCATTATTAATCTGGGGGAAAATCTCACTCATTATTATTTTACGTATCCTGTTTATTTCTTCTCCTTCATGTATTCCCATTTTGTATATGTTATACCTTTTTAAATTGTCCCAAAGCTCTTGGATTTCTGTTCTGTCTTTTTACCCTTTTCTTATCTTTGCATTTCAGTTCAGAAGGTTCTAGTGACGGCTCCTCAAGGTTGCCGATTCTTTTTTCTCACACATTTCCACTGTAATGATAAGGTCCCCCCCAAAAGGAATTCTTTATTTTTGTTCTGTTATTTTGCTTTTTTTAAATTTCTTTGATTTCCCTTTGGTTCTCTTTTAGAGTTTCCAGCTCTGCACATGTTACCTGTCTGTTCTTGCAGGTCATCCATTATTTCCATTAGAGCACTTAGCATATGAATCATGGTTGCTTTAAATGACTGGTCTGATAATTCCAGCATATCTGCTACATCTGAATCAGGTTCTTTTGCTTGTCCTAATCCTGGAGATGTGTTGGGGTTTTTTTTTTTTTTCTCTTTTTTTTCCCCCTCTTTTTTTTGTTATTTTTTTAGGAGATGTGTTTTTTAAGTCTTTTATTTTGCCTTTTAATTTTTTGTTGAATACCAGACCTGACGTACTGTGAAAAGGAACTGAGGTTTTTAGGCCTGTAGTATGAGATTTTAGGTTTATCTGACTAGGGTTTGGACTTGTTTATTATCTGCTGTGGCTGTCAGAGGCTAAAATATCTTCAGGTGTCCTTGCTTTTGTCTCCCATGTCATCTTTAGGAGTACTATAGAGACTTGTAAATAAGTTCTGAAATATACAGTTCTGTCGGTGTCTTATACTGTTATTAGGCGTCTTCTTGATGTGGTGGTACGTTGAGGGTGGAAAGGAAATGTTTTTTAGTCCCATGATTGGGTCTCAGTATGTGACCATGGACTGTGGCCCTTCTGTGATATAAGAAAGATATTTGGTCTTTGTTCATGGTTCTTAGCAAAGACCTCCTAAAGCCCTTGGAATTTCCATTGTGATAAGGGTGATAGTAGCATCTTATGTTCTAATGAGGCAACTGTTTCCAGACCCATAGATGATTTCATGATGGGGGATGGTTACCAGGAAGAACAAGCTATGATTAGAGGCTTAGAACTTTCAGCTCAGCCCACCCTCAAGCCCCCAATGTTGAAAACTCCATCAAAACCCCTAAACCTCGGGATTCAGAGATTTGGTGAACACATCACTGTGCTGGGAGGCTGTCATGCCAGGAGAGGGCATGGAACCTTCCTACCCCTGTTCCCCTACTTTGCCCTGTGCACCCTTTCCATTTGGCTGTTCCTGACTTGTATCTTTTAAAATAAACTGATAATAATAAGTAAAGCATTTTTCTTAGTTCTAATAGTCATTCTATCAAATTAACAAACATGAGGGGTTATAGGGAACTTCCGAATTTGTAGTCAGCCATCCAGACATGTGTGTGGCCTGGGCCTTGCATTTGCAGCTGGCATCTGACATGGGGGCAGTGTTGTGGTGTTGCAGGAAGGGGGACCCCTTCCTGGGCCTGAGAATGGGCTCCTGTCTACCACTCAGAAATGAATTGTCCAAGGAGACACACGTGCTGACAAAGTGAGAGATTTCATTGGGAAGGGGTGCCCAGGTGGAGAGCAGCAGGGTAAAGGAACCCAGAAGAACTGCTCTTCCACATGGCTCGAAGTCGCACGTTTTATAATAATGGGGTTCGTTTCTGGGTTGTCTCTGGCCGATCATTCTGACTCAGGGTCCTTCCTGGTGGCACGCCCATCGCTCAGCCAAGATGGATTCCAGTGAGAAGGATTCTGGGAGGTTGGTAAGATATACGGACTGGCATCTCTTCTCTCCTTTTGACCTTTCCCGAATTCTTACGGTTGGTGGTAGCTGTTAGTTCTGCATTCCTTACCAGAATCTCCTGTTGTAAGATAACTCATTGCAAGTGGTTACTATCATGTCTGGCCAGGGTGGGCAGTTTCGGTTAGAGGTTCCCCCAACAACAGGACTGGGCTCTTCAACTGTGGAATTTGATGTTAACTTTGGTTAGTGGTAGAATTGAGTTGTAAGATACCCAGTTGGAATTGGAGAGCTGGTGAAGTGGTTTCAGAAAACACACCACGTGTTTGCTGTTGGGGTTTAAACAAAACAAAACTCTCAACCTCACAAGTCTTTCTGAGGTCTCTCTCTCCCTCAACTTAGGTCAGGCAGAAAGGCTAGAGGGGACTCAAGTTAGCAATTTCCCCTGTTGCCAAAAAAACCTTGGCTCTCTGTGCACTGATGCTGAACAGGAATATGGAGACAGAGTTTTTGGAGGAAACGAAAGATAGCTTTTAATTCTTTGCCAGGCAAAGGGGAAAACACAGCAGGCTAGCGCCTCAAGAACTGTGCCCTCACTTCCCGAGGAATCAGAGGAGATCTTATAGGTGGGGCTCGAAGTCCTGGGGTGTATGATAAGGATCGAAGTCATGAAGGTCTTGCATTTTTCTTCTTGCATTATTTCAAAACAGTCACAGCTGGCGTCAGGCGGCCCTGCCGGTAACTGGGCCTGTTTGTCTCTGGTTTATTGGCCTGTGACCTTCTTTCTGAAATGCAAAAAGCGACAAGGGGTGACTTGTTACAAGGGAGTGCAGGGAGCTTAAACACCAGGTGCAGGATGTAATTTACATCACACAGAGTTAGGCGGTGATAGGTGCAGGATGTAATTCACATAGTGAATTTGCTCCACTTGACAAACACCAGCTGTCTGGCCCGGGGGCCCATCTATCTCCTACTTCACCCTCCCACCATGTCAGTTAGGCACTGGTAAAACAGAATCTTTTGAGGACAGGCATTGTTAAGAGCAGAATATTGTGGGCATATTTCAAAATTGTTATTTTACTGTCTCTCCAATTTTGGAGACAGCAGTCGGCCCTGTGATTAATGGTTTGATAGATCCGAGTCGTTAATTTTAAGTTTGTTTGCTTTTTTCTGGTGAGGATTATAGGAATGTCACCTTCTAAGCTCTTTACATGCCAGATGAGAATCTAGAAGTCTGACTCCATTTTTTTATGTTTGACTGCTGGCAACTTTTAAAGCCTCATCCTTCCTTCTCCTGGTGCCCCACATCTGTAGAAGATGACAAGAAGCCCTGGGTGCTTACTTCTTTGGTGCTGGTAAGAGATTAAATCCTTGGTAGCCCCTGCCTTTAGGTGCAAAATCTCATGCTAGCCCACCTCCTAATCTCAATGAAAACAAACAAACAAAAAAAACCCTCAGGCCAAAATTTGCAGCAACATGGATGGACCTAGAGATTCTCATACTGAGTGAAGTAAGTCAGACAGAGAAAGACAAATATCATATTATATCGCTTATATGTGGAATCTTAAAAAATGGCACAAGTGAACTTATTTACAAAACAGAAATAGAGTCACAGATGTGAAAAACAAACATGGTTACTGGAGGGAAAGTGGGGTGGGGAAGGTTAAACTGGGAAATTGGGATTGACATATACACACTAACATATATAAAATAGAAGGACTTCCCTGGTGGTCCAGTGGTTAAGACTCTCCACTTCCAATGCAGGAGGCACAGGTTCAATCCCTGGTCCGGGAACTAAGATCCCATGTGCTGCATGGTGTGGCCAAAAAAATTTTTTTAATTAAAATAAATAAAATAGATAACTAATAGGGACCTACTGTATAGCACAGGGAACCGTACTCAGTACTCTGTAATGACCTATATGGGAAAAGAATCTAAAAAAGAGTGGATATATGTTTATGTATAATTGATTCACTGTGCTGCACAGCAGAAGCTAACACAACATTGTAAATCAACTATACTCCAATATAAATTAAAAAAAAAAAAAAAAACTCAGGCCAGGCTCCTTTCCTTGTTCTGTCAAGGCACTGCCCACCTGCTTAAGAGGCCTTCCCTGCCCTCCCCAGACACTTCCATTATGGAAGTAGTAAACTCTTTCATACGTTCCTGGCAGTAATGTGTTGTCAATCAAACCTAGGGTAGGGACCCCCCTAACACAGTAGGTTACCATAACAGTTATAGAAGGGGTAAGGTATTGTCAACTGAAAAAAATATTCACAACCTGAAAGTTGAGAGTTGTGTTTTCTTCAGTGGACATACTGAGGACTTCAAGTCCGGGAGGCAGCATTTCAAGTAACCCTGAGAAAACTGCTCTGAGGAGGCGAGGCGGGGAGCTAGGATATATAGGAGTTTTGCAACAAAGGGCAGGTAGTAGGAACAAAAGATTACTGTTAATAAAAGAAAACTAGATACAGTAAGTCCCCTACATAAGAATGAGTTCTGAGTTCTGGTTCTGAGAGCACGTTCATCAGTCCAATTTGTTTGTAAGTCCAACAGAGTTAGTCTAGGTATCCAACTAACACAATCGGCTATATAGTACTGTACTGTAATAGGTTTATAATACTTTTCACACAAATAATACGTAAAAAAACAATAAATAAAACATTTTTAATCTTACACTACAGTACCTTGAAAAGTACAGTAGTACAGTACAACAGCTGGCATACAGGGGCTGGCATCGAGCGAACAGGCAAGAAGAGTTACTGACTGGAGGAGAGGGAGGAGGTGGGAGATGGTAGAGCTGAAGGATCGTCAGCAGTAGGAGGTGGAGAGCAAGCTGCAGTTTCACTCACGTCTAACGTTGATGGAACGCTCATTTGCATCTTTGAAAGTTCGCAACTTGAAGGGTCATTTGCAGGGACTTAGTGTATCTCAAGTTAAGTAATTTAGCACTTTTCTATGTATGGGAAGATGCAAGAGTCTGGGCTCACTGAAATCATTCCTTTGATATACACCTCAGCTGTCTGGGGCCAGTATCCTGTGTTTTCACATCCTGAGTTTCCTCCGGGCTCACCGGCTTACCGTTTTGGCGCTGCAATCGCTGATGACTGTGACATCCTTTGCTTACTGATATGGCAGGCAATATTTTATTTCTCAGTATCTTTATCAATACACTTTGCTTAATTGTTCTATTGATAAATACTCCAGATTTTTACATATCAATGCATGCCACCCTTTATTTTTAAAAGGTACATATGATGATGAACTTATGTAATCCATTTTTTCTAAATATTGGGTTGGCCAAAATGTTCGTTTGGGTTTTTCCATAAGGTGGAAAAACCCAAATGAACTTTTTGACCAACCCAGTAGATACATGGCTTGTTACTGTGGATGAAAAATGCTGCCTGCCACATCAATAAACAAAGGATGTTGCAGCCATCAAGTCATCAGCCATCAAGCCATCCCCACTGTGCACCCTGAGGGGATTCAGGGTGGAAAAAAGGATACTGGCCCTAGATAGTTAAGGTGCATATCAAAGGAATGTTTTCAGTGAGCCCAGACTCTTGCATCTTCCCACATGTAGAAAAGCGCTAAATTCATTAACTTGAGATATCTGGTTTTCTTTAATTAACAATAGTCTTTTGATGTTCCACTACCTGGTTTTTATCGCAAAACTCCTGTATATCCTGGCTTCTCCCTTACCTCTTTGGAGCAGTCCCTCAGAGCTACCTGAGAGACGGCCTCCCAGGCTTGAGTCCTCAGGAAGTCCGCCAAATAAAACATAATTCTCAACTTTTATATTGTGCATTTTTTTCAGTCGATATTACTAATTTTTGCTGCCAAAACCATGAATGAAAACTCAGATTGCCACCTTACAGGGCAAACAAACATATACAAATTAGGTTATTTTCCAAACTGAATTTCTTCTTAAAATTTTTATCATAAAATATATTCAGGGAAAAAATGTACAAAATGTTTTGTGGTAAGATTTAGTAATAATATACACATCCTTGGAATCATCATGAAGATTCTTAAATGGCCTATGGGCAGTGGTGAGAGTGTCCGGACGTTCCCATCCCTGACTCATCTCCATCCTGCCCCATTCATGACCACTGTCCTGAGTTTTTGCCTATCTACATACCCTTACCATCTAAATATTATTTTTCACTCAGCAGTGTTCTTTCAGTTTTACCTCCTTTGACCTTTCGACAAACGAGTATTAATGGAATTCCATTGAAAAGGTTTTCCGGTGGTTTCTCTGCCTGTGTTTCACACATGCTAGTGTCTGAGGCTTCAGGGCTGGTCTAGGACTGTGGGGTTCATCCTCCCACCAGAGCCAAGTGCCTCTGAGGCCAGGGGACTTTTTAAAGTACTACATGAGTGGGGGTGGGGAGGGAGGGCCAGAATTCCCCTAAAGGAAATGGTGAAAGATGAAAGTGGAACAGAGTCTTTTTTTGGGGGGGTAGGAGCTGCTCTGCGGGGCTTGCAGGACCTAAGTTGCCAGACCAGGGATCCAACCCGTGCCCCCTGCAGTGGAAGCACGGAGCCCTAACCACTGGACGGCCAGGGAATTCCTGGAACAGCCTCATTATTGCCGAATAGTGAGGACACAAAAGTGCCCATGTTTGTGGAGGGTCACAGTTCTGTGCCAGGCCTCAGTGGCCTTATGGTTTGACGATGTGTCCTTGGAGAGAACATTTCCCACCCACTGCCAGGACAAGGTCGGCTCAAAGACGCGACCTCCGACCTCCTGTCACTCAGGCACGGGGGGGCGGGGCCTTGTGAACTGTCCAATCAGGGGAGTCGCCGATATTTTACGTGGCGGCGCTGCTCCGATGACACCGGAGGTGTGGACTGCGTGCTCAGTGCGGCTGGCTCTGGCAGTGGCCGCATCAGCTCCTGCTGCCTTTAAAGTCTCCAGGTGGTTATGCCGCATTCTGTGTCGCTGTGACCGGCACTTGCCGCGGCGGTCATGGGGTGGACAACCGGAAACTCCAGAAACCGAAAAATGGTGAGTGTGCGGGGTCTGGTGTTGGGAGAGGGGGGCGGTGGGACTGATGGAACCGGGCCTCCCCCGCGGCCAACTCCAGAGTCTGCGGACCCGAGTCAGCCGGTGGCGCGCCACACAGCCTAGGGGCTGGGTCGACAGCCGGGACCCCCGGGTGTCCTGTCCTGTCCCTGCGAACCCGAGTCTCCCCACACGGCGAGGTGGCCATAGGGAGGGACTCGGGGCAATCGTGACTCGGTCTCTGGGGTACACGTGTGGGATCCGCTGTGGTCTGGGGGTGTCCGGTTCCCCCTTTCTCTCCAGGGGAATCATTTTACTCTCACTTTTTTAAATGTTTGAGGAGCAGGATCTCAAGTCCACAACCCTGTCCCCCCAGCCTAGCTCTTCCTAGGGCTGGCAATAAATCCCTAAATTTACAGATGTTTCCCCGCATTCCCAAATCCCGTCATCCTCTCTGCAGTTCATAGTATCACTATTAACTGTTTTTCTCCGTGGTAAGTTTCAAACGGATGCAATATTTTAATTGTTTAATCATTTATCAACAGAGCCATGGATGGCTCTTTTAAAGATTTATTGTTATGGCTATTTTATTTGAGAGGAAAGCAGAGAACCACCACCTGGAATATGTTATATGGAATGCTTGTGCCTCTCCTCTCAAAATCTTTCTTAGTCACGGACATCCTGTGGGAAGACCTTTGGGTGGAGGATCCTCTTGAGAAAATTTCCTGGGTGATCTTTTTTCAGCACTGCCTCCATTCCTGAGTTTCTCTCTTTGAAAAGATTTATTCACTTATTTGAGACTCAGTTTTTCAATAAGTGTAAATTTTATTTAAATTTACAATATTTAACTATACAATTTTTAAATTTATTTAAATTTACAGTAAGTGTAAATTTTATTTAAATTTAGACCTGGGGAGACAGTATAAAGTTTTTCCAAAGAGGCAAGAAAGGTGAATTTCAGAAAAAAATTTCATTATTACATTCTGTGTATTAAAATTTTTGTTTCCTTTTTTTTTTTTTTTTCCCCACCCTGAGCGGATGTAGTAATATTCTGAGGTCTTTTGGGTGATTTCCAATGGCATATCAGGACTTAGACTTGCAAAATCTAGAAGTGTTCCAATACGATTGTTTACAAATCAGTTTCTTTTTTTGGAATTAATTCATTGACATCTTCATTTTCCGATAGGACTAGATGTTTTGGGATTTTCTTGTTGAACAAATAAAATTGCCTTACAGTCTTCTCTCTTCCTTTACACATAAACACTGGGTTGAGTGATTTTTCTGGATTATTGAAACACTGGGTTTATGTCATTTAAATTATCATTGGTGATCCAAAGTATTGTGACTGGAGCAGAGGCCTGAGGCCAGTGACTCCAAACTAAAGTTTCCATCTGGAGCCGGCAGTGGGGGGTTTTCTTTGGCCTAGATGTTTTATGTTTGAGTTCTGCATCCATGATATAGGTGCACTCGGAGTGTATTTTGTGTATTAAAAAAGTCTGTGGTCAGGAGTTCTGTCTCCTGGACAAAAAGTTTATGAATTTGGGAGTTTAAGTCGGATCTTAAACTGAATCTGCCTGAGAGTTTCCTCACTTGTGAGAATGTGAGGCGAGTTCTCTCCAGTGACTGCTCAGGTGTCCCTACCCTCCTTCACCAGGGACTGACCCATCTTAGGGGTTATATCTCAACCTGGGTATCTAGACCCCAAGCTTGGGAATGTGTTTAACTTTCTGAATGTGGGTTTTCGTTCTTAACTGTGGGCAAGCAGGCTTCTTATCTGAGCTGATTTGAATATTTGTGTTTCTTTTCTTTAGATGCCTTTATCTATTGGATATTTCAGTCCTTTAACTCTAGTTTCCCTTAGCAGTTTACAATTTTATTTCCTTGGTGAGTGTATACGATTTTTGATTTCTTAGGCTTTGAAAAATATAAGTTGACTGAAAAATATTTGTGTAAGGCAAGAAAATCCTGGAACCAAACAGAATTTCTGCTCCTTTTAGGCAACAGAATCTTAAGCTGTGAGATGGGTATGTTTAGGTTCTCAGGCACACTTTTCATTTTTAGATCAGTTTTTGTATGTGCTTGTCCCTAGAGAACTTTGATATTTAAAAGGCTGTACAATTCTTAAGGCAAGTGAATTTCTACTTGTATTGATGAGTGAAAAAAACTATTGAATTTCTGTTTTAATTGATATGAGAAAAACTATTCAAACTTAGGAAAATCTTTGAAAATCCTAGTAGGTTTCTTCATGGATTAAATGCAAACCCCTAATGCATTATAATATGTTACTCATTCCTGACCATATCCTGAGTGTGAAATATAGTGGAGGGACAAACTATGATGTCGTTTGTCCTTTTAGTTAGAAAGACATTTGAAGTTTTTCACTTTCTACAGTTTGCAGTTTTATACCCAATAGTGTTTAAAGAATTCAATTTAGAGTAATTTCCTATGTAGAAAAATTAAAATAAATTTAAAGTAGGAAAAGTTAATTAAAAACAGACTACTAGGTAGGAAAGTATGGTGTATATAAATTTCTCTTAATTTTAAATAATGCTTGTAAAGGATTTAAAAAATTGTAAGATATGAAACAGTGAGATTTCTGTTTTTTTAGAACATTTTAGGCTTACAGAAAAATTGATCAGAAAGTACAGAGTGTTTCCACTTGACCCCTCTGCATCCACACAGTTTGTACTATTTTTTTACATCTCATATTATTATGGTATATTTGTTACAATTGATGGATCAATATCAATGCTATAAAGTCCACTGTTTATATTAGCCTTGACTCTTTGTGTTATACAATGTAGGGATTTTGGCAAATGTATAATGACGTGTCTCCATCATTTCTGTATCATATAGAATAGTTTAACTTTGCTAAGGATACCCTGTGCTTCACCTGTCCATTCATCCCTCCCTCAAACCCCCAAATCCTTCCCAAGCAAAGATCTTTTTACTGGCTCATAGTTTTATCTCTTCCAGAATGTCCTGTACTTGGAATCATACAGTATGTAGCCTCGTCAGAGTGTCTTCTTTCACTTAGCGATATGCTTCTAAGTTTCCTGTTTCGTTCAGGCAAATTATGCTCAGAGACTGAGACTGTCTTTGCCAGTAATTTATTTAACACAGGTTCACTGCGGGAATTATAATTTATAATATTTCACAAGCCAATAGCAAATAGGATAATGTCTCTTAATAAGCCCGTAAAGACATAACATACCCCAAACCAATGACAGTTTAATTACACTGTTGTTCCAGCCAAAGGGAAGATGAAAGAAATAAAGTCCAAATTTAGTTGAGTTGCACCTTTATATGAATTGGTTCTTGATAGCGTCAGTCCTTCCAACTAAAAGCTGGGTATCAGATGCCCACTTAGATCCCACCCTGCTGGGCAAAGGCACTAGTGTTGGCAGGCAAGGTAGGCTGCTTGGTCCAGGGGCCATTTCATGGCTTGCACCACTGCCTATGAGGAGTAGGCTCGCCAAGGCAGAAACAAATATGTCTCTTCTCTTCCTGAGACTGCTGCTTGGTTTAACGCCACTGCTATCCAAGAGTAACCTGGCCACAGCAGGAGCAAGTGTCTCATAATCTTCTGAGAGTTTTTTAGATTAGCAAAGAGTAGCCTTACCCAGACTGAACACTCAAATTAAGTCGTCACAAATTCTTGGTGTTTAAAGTTTAAATGTCCGTCATATAATTGTCACTCCTCCACATGTTGATAATGATAAGCACAATTTTGATGGCATCATCCTGACATGGCCTCCCAAAGTAAACAAATTCACTCTTGGACCAAAATATCTTTACTTGACCCATAAACAAGTAGATCAAAACAACTTCACTTAAGCTATAAATGCATAAATCTGAAATTATAACAAACCAGTACACATCAGTTTCCTCCTTGTCTGTTCATGGCTTGATAGCTCATTTCTTTTTATCACTGAACAATATTTCATCATATGGATATACCACTGGTTGTTTATTCATTCTACTATTGAAGGATATCTTGCTTAACTCTAAGTCTTGACAATTATGCATAAAACACCTATAAACACTGATTTGCATATTTCTGTGTGAAGACAAGTTTTCAACTCATTTGGGTAAATATAAGTATACAAGGAGTATAATCTAGGAGCTAGATCCTATAATAAGGGTATGTTTAGTTTTGTGAAAAAACCGCCTGTCTTCCAAAGTAGGCATACCATTTTCCATTCCCATCAGCAATGAGTAAGGATTCCTGTAGCTTTACATCTTCATCAATATTTGGTATTCTGAGTGTTTTGTATTTTACCTGTTGTAATAAGCGTTTAGTGGTATCTGTTTGTTTTATTTGCAATTTTCTAATGACGTTTGATGTTGAGCTTCTTTTCATGTGCTTATTTAACATCTGTATATCTTTATTTTATTTTATTTATTTATTTGTTTATTTTTGGCTGTGTTGGGTCTTCGTTACTGTACGAGGGATTTCTCTAGTTGCGGCGAGCGGGGGGCCACTCTTCATCGCGGTGCGTGGGCCTCTCACTGTCGCGGCCTCTCTCGTTGTGGAGCACAGGCTCCAGACGCGCAGGCTCAGTAGTTGTGGCTCACGGGCCTAGTTGCTCCGCGGCATGTGGGATCTTCCCAGACCAGGGCTCGAACCCGTGTCCCCTGCATTGGCAGGCAGATTCTCAACCACTGTGCCACCAGGGAAGCCCTGTATATCTTCTTTATTGATGTGTGTGCAAATCTTTTGCCCATTTTTTTCCTCATGTTTGGGACTTTTTTTCCCCAGGGATTCTTGCTTTATTTTCAATTTTGCCCCTTTTTTTTTTTTTGGCTGTGCCACACAGCATGTGGGACCTTAGTTCCCCAAACAGGGATCAAACCCGTGCCCCCTGCATTGGAAGCGTGGAGTCTTAACCACTGGACCACCAGGGAAGTGTCCCGAATTTTGCCCATTTTTAAACTGGATTGTTTGTCATCTTACTGTTGCATTTTAAGAGTTCTTTAGATATGTTGGATACCAGTCCTTTGTCAGATAAGTGTTCTGCAAAGATTTTTTTCCCAATCTGTGACTGTCTTTATATTCTCTTACCACTGTCTTTTGTAGCACAGGGGATTTTAATGAAGTGAAGCTTATTGTTTTCTTTCTTGGATCTTGCTTTTGGTGTTGTATCTTAAAATTCATCAGTTAACACAAGATCACCTTGATTTTCTTCTATGTTATCTTCTAGAAGTTTTTTACTTTTGCATTTTACATTTAGAGCTATGGTCTATTTTAAGTTTTGTGTAAGGTCTGTGTCTAGGTTTACTTATTTGTTTTTGCATGTGGATATCCACTATTTCCAGCACTGTTTGTTGAAAAGACTTTCTTTTTCCCATTGAATTGCCTTTTAGTCCTTTATTGAAGATCAGTTGGCTATATTTCTCTGGGTCTATAAGAAAGCAGTTGACTTCTGTATTCTCAGTCTTGCTATACTCTCATTAATTCCTGGAGTGATCTCTAGTGTTATGGTTTCTTTCAGATATTTTACATAGAAAATCATGTCATACACAACAAAGACAGTTTTATTTCTTTCTTCCCAATCTGTATACATTTTATTTCCTTTTCTTGCCTTATTGCATTAGCTAGGTCTTCCAGTACAGTGTTGAATAGGAGTGGTGAGAGGAGACTTCCTTACCTAGTTTCTTATCTTTCAAAAAAAAAGCATCTAGTTTCTCACTATTGTGATGTTGCCTGCAAGTTTCATGAAGATGTTCTATCTCAAGAGCCTGAACTCCCCTCTATTCCTAGTGTGTTATCATAAGTGGATGTTAGATTCTGTCAAATGCTTTTCCATTTTACTTACACTCCTTTCATTCCTGATATTACTAACTTCTGTCTACCCTCTTCTCAGTTAGCTTGACTAGACCTTTATCAATTTTACTGATAATTTCAAAGCACACCAGCTTTTGGTTTTGTTGATAGTCTGTATTCCTGCAATTTTTATGTCTTCCCTAATTATTTATTTTTTTGGTCATTTTACTTATTTTTATTGAGATATAATTGATATATTACTTTCACGTGTACAACATAACGATTTAATATTTGTATACATTGTGAAGTATTACCACAATAAGTCTAGTTAACTAGACTAACATCATCACACATAGTTACAGTTTTTTTTTCTTGTGATGAAAATTTTTGAAATTTCCTTTCAGCAACTTTCCAATATGCAATAAAGTATTATTAATTATAGTTACAATGCTGCACATTATATCCCCTGACTTATTTTATAACTGAAAGTTTGTAACTTTTGATCTGCCTTCACCTATTTCACCCACCCCCAACACCCCCCTCCCCCACACACACACCTTCACGTCCCACCTCTGTCAGCCACCAATCTATTCTCCATATCTGTGAACTTGGGTTTTTTGGGTTTTTTGTTTGTTTGTTTTGCTGCGTGGCTTGCAGGATCTTAGTTCCCTGAACAGGGATTGAACCCAGGCCCACGGCCGTGAAAGCACCACATCCCAATCATTGGACTGCCAGGGAATTCTCAGGGTTTTCTTTCTTTGTTTCAGATTCCATATATAGGTGAGATCATATGGTATTTTTCTTTCTGACTATTTCACTTAGCATAATACCCTTAAGGTCCATCCATGTCACAAATGGCAAGATTTCCTTTTTTATGACTGACTAATATTCCATTATATATATATATATGTGTGTGTGTGTGTGTGTGTGTGTGTGTGTACACATTTTTAAAATCCATTCATCCATCATTGGGCACTTAGGTTGTTTCCATGTCTTGGCTATTGTAAATTGTGTTGCAGAGAACATGGGGGTGCAAATATTGGGTTGACCAAAAAGTTTGTTTGGATTTTTTAATTTTTTGAGGAACCTCCACACTGGTTTCCATAGTGGCTTCATCAATTTACATTCCCACCAACAATGCACAAGAGTTGCCTTCTCTGCACTTCCTCACCAACACTTGTTAGTTTTTGTCTTTTTGATAATAGTCATTCTAACAGGTGTGAGGTGATATCTCATTGTGGTAGTAATGTTGAGCACATTTCATGTACCTACTGGCCATCTGTATGACTTTGGATGAGTATCAGTTCAGATCTTCTGTTCATTTTTTTAAATCAGATTGTTCTTGTGCTGTTGAGTTGTATGAGTTCTTTATATATTTTGGATAGTAATTCCTTATCAGATATGATTGCAAGTATTTTCTCCCACTCAGTAGTTTGCCTTTTCATTTTGTTGATGGTTTCCATTGCTGTGCAGAAGCTTTTTAGTTTGATGTAGTCCCACTTGTTCACTTTTGCTTTTCTTGCTTTTGTTTTTGGTGTCAAAACCAAAAAAATCATCTCCAAGATTGATGTCAAAGAGGTTACTGCCTGTGTTTTCTTCTAGGATTCTTATGGTATCAAGGCTTATGTCAAGTCTTATGCCATTTTTAAAAATTTTTTTATTGGAGTATAGTTGATTTACAATGTTGTGTTAGTTTCAGGTGTACAGTGAAGTAAATCAGTTATACACATATCCACTCTTTTTTAGATTCTTTTCCCATATACGTCATTTCAGAGTATTGAGTAGAGTTCCCTGTGCTATACATACAGTAGGTCCTTACTATCTTTTTTTTTGAATAAATTTATTTATTTATTTTTGGCTGTGTTGGGTCTTCGTTGCTGCATGCGGGCTTTCTCTAGTTGCAACGAGCGGGGGCTACTCTTCGTTGTGGTGCACGGGAGCATGCTCCATGCTGTGGAGCATGGGCTCTAGGTGTGCAGGCTTCAGTAGTTGTGGCACGTGGGCTCAGTAGTTGTGGCTCACGGGCTCTACAGCGCAGGCTCAGTAGTTGTGGTGCACGGGCTTAGTTGCTCTGTGGCATGTGCAATCTTCCCGGACCAGGGATGGAACCTGTGTCCCCTGTATTGGCAGGCAGATTCTTAACTACTGCACCACCAGGGAAGTCCTCTATTTTTTATATATTAGTGTGTGTATGTCTATCCCAATCTTCCAATTTAGTTAATCCATTTTGAGTTGATTTTTGTGTATGGTGTAAGATAGTGGTCCAGTTTCATTCTTTTGCATGTAACTATCCAGTTTTCCCAAACCATTTATTGAAGAAACTGTCCTTTCCCCATTGTATATTCTGGGTTCCTTTGCCAAAAATTAATTGACTATATAAGCATGGGGTTTTTCCTTAGACTTTTCATTCTGTTCCACTAATCTATATATGTTTGTTTTATGCCAATACCATACTGTTTTGATTACTTTAGCTTTGTAATATAGTTTGAAATCAGGAAGCATTATGTTACCAGATTTGTTCTTTCTCAAGATTACTTTGGCTATTCAGGGTCTTTGTGGTTCCATACAAGTTTTAGTATTGTTTGTTCTATTTTGTGGAAAATGCCATTGAAATTTTGATAGGGATTGCATTGAATTGTTCATTGCCTTGGGTAGTATGGACATTTTTGCAATCCATGAGGGCAAAATGTCTTTCCATTTATTTGTATCTTCAATTTCTTTCATCAACACCTTATAAATTTCAGTATACAAGTTTTTCACGTCCTTGGTTAAATTTATTCTCAGGTATTTTATTCTTTTTAATGCAGTTGTAAATAGGATTGTTTTCTCTTTTTTTTGTCATTGAAGTAGAGAATTTTTTGTTTTTTTTTTTTACAAAAGATAAAATTTAAGTTTAGACTGATGTTTCCACAGGACTTACAGGATTTTAGTCTGTCTAGTAAATGTGTATCTCTTTTCTCTCAGACTGAAATTCCTGGTTTTCAAGAGTTTGATCTAATTAGAATATGATCTGATTTGCTAATTACTAGTTTGCTTTTTTTTAAATTGAAGTATACTTGATTTACAATGTTGTGTTAGTTTCAGGTATACAGCAAAAGTGATTCAGTTATATATAATCCTTTTTCAGATTATTTTCCATCATAGGTTATTACAAGATATTGAATATAGCTTCTTGTGCTAAATAATAGGTCCTTATTTATATCTATTTTATATATAGTAGCGTGTAACTGTTAATACCAAACTCCTAATTAGTATAGTTTTCTTAATTTCTCTTTTTGATAATTCATTGTTAGTGTATAGAGATAGATATTTGTATATTGTTATTGTATCCTGCAGCTTAACTGAATTTGCTTATTGGTTCCAACAGATATGATGGAGTCTTCAGGGCTTTCTATATATAATGTCATGTCATCTGCAAATAGTGATGGTTTTACTTCTTTCTTTCCAATTTGGATGCCTTTTGTTTCTTTTTCTTGCCGAATTGTTGTAGCTTATCATCCAGTACTATGTAGTGGGCATCTTTGTCTTGTTCCTGATCTTAGAAAAAAAGCTTTCAGCTTTTCTGTATATTAATTTTGTATCCTGCAACTGTACCAAATTCCTTAATGAGCCCTAGTAGTTTTTTGGTGATGTTGCTAGGATTTTCTATGCATAGAAATTTTACTTCTTCCTTTCCAATTTGGATTCGCTCTCTCTCTCTCTCTCTCTCTCTCATTGCTGTGGCTAGGACTTCCAATACTATGTTGAATAAAAGTGGCAAGAGTGGGCATCCTTGCCTTGTTCCTGATCTTAGAGGGAATACTTTCAGCTTTTCACTGATGAGTATGATGTTAACTGTGGGCTTGTAATATATGGTCTTTATTATGTTGAGGTACATTCCCTCTATACCCACTTTATTGAGAATTTTTATCATAAATGGATGTTGGATTTTGTCAAATGCTTTTCCTGCATCATTCGAGATGACCATGTGATTATTTTCCTTCATTTTGTTAATGTGTATCACATTGATTGATACGCAGCTGTTGAACCATCCTTGCATCCTTGGAATAAATCCCACATGAACATGGTGTGTGATCCCTTTAATTTTTTGTTGAACTTTGTATAATAATAGTTTCTTCAGGATTTTTATATCTACATTCTTCCTGGCCTGTAATTTTCTTGTGGAGTCCTCGTCTGGTTTTGGTATGAGCAGAATGTTGGCCTTGTAAAATGAGTTTCAAAGTGTTCTGTCCTATTTTTTGGAAGAGTTTGCAAAGGATTAATATTAGTTTTCTCTAAATGTTTGTTAGAATTCACCAGTGAAGCCAGCTGGCCCTAGACTTTTCTTTGATGGGAGGTTTTAGATTACTGATTGAATCACCTTACTAGTAATTGGTCTGTTCAGATTTTCTGTTTTTTCATGATTCAGTCTTGGGAGGTTGTATGTTTCTAGGAATTTCTTATAGGTTGTCCAATTTTGGGGGCATGTAATTGTTCATAGAAGTCTCTTCTGATCCTTTGTATTTCTGTGGTACCTGTTGTAACATTTCTCATTCCTGATTTTTTATTTTAATTAATTAATTAATTTTTTAATTTATGGCTATGTTGGGTCTTTTTTTCTATGCGAGGGCTTTCTCTAGTTGCGGCAAGTGGGGGCCACTCTTCGTCGTGGTGCGCGGGCCTCTCACTATCGCGGCCTCTCTTGTTGCGGAGCACAGGCTCCAGACGTGCAGTCTCAGCAATTGTGGCTCACGGGCCTAGTCGCTCCACGGCATGTGGGATCTTCCTGGACCAGGGCTCGAACCCGTGTCCCCTGCATTGGCAGGCAGATTTTCAACCACTATGCCACCAGGGAAGCCCTTCATTCCTGATTTTATTTATTTGGATCTTCTCTTTTTTGTCTTCGTGAGTCTAGCTAAAGGTTTTCCAGTTTATCTTTTATTTTTTTAACATCTTTATTGAAGCATAATTGCTTTACGATGTTATGTTAGTTTCTTCTGTATAACAAAGTGAATCAGCTATATGTATACATATATTCCTGTATCCCCTCCCTCTTGCATCTCCCTCCCACCCTCCCTATCCCACCCCTCTAGGTGGACACAAAGCATGGAGCTGATCTCCCTGTGCTATGTGGTTGCTTCCCACTAGCTATCTGTTTTACATTTCGTAGTGTATATGTCATTGCCACTCTCTCACTTCATCCCAGCTTACCCTTCCCCCTCCCCGTGTCCTCAAGTCCATTCTCTACGTCTGCTTTTTTATTCCTGTCCTGCCCCTAGGTTCATCAGAACCTTTTTTTTTTTAGATTCCATATATGTGTGTTAGCATACGGTATTTGTTTTTCTCTTTCTGACTTACTTCACTCTGTATGACAAACTCTAGGTTCATACACCTTGTGACAAATAACTCAATTTCATTTCTTTTTATGGCTGAGTAATATTCCATTGTATATATGTGCCACATCTTTTTTTTCCATTCATCTGTCGATGGACATTTAGGTTGCTTCCATGTCCTGGCTATTGTAAATAGTGCTGCAGTAAACATTGTGGTACATGACTCTTTCTGAATTATGGTTTTCTCAGGGTATATGCCCAGTAGTGGGATTGCTGGGTCGTATGGTAGCTCTATTTTTAGTTTTCTAAGGATCTTCCATACTGTTCTCCATAGTGGCTGTATCAATTTACACTCCCACCAACAGTGCAAGAGGGTTCCCTTTTCTCCACACCCTCTTCAGCATTTATTGTTTGTAGATTTTTTGATGATGGCTATTCTGAACGGTGTGAGGTGATACCTCATTGTAGTTTTGATGTGCATTTGTCTAACGATTAGTGATGTTGAGCATCCTTTCATGTGTTTGTTGGCAATCTGTATATCTTCTTTGGAGAAATGTCTATTTAGGTCTTCTGCCCATTTTTGGATTGGGTTGTTTGTTTTTTTGATATTGAGCTGCATGAGCTGCTTGTATATTTTGGAAGTAAATCCTTTCTCCGTTACTTTGTTTGAAAATATTTTCTCCCATTCTGAGGGTTGTCTTTTCATCTTGTTTATGGTTTCCTTTGCTGTGCAAAGGTTTTTAAGTTTCATTAGGTCCCATTTGTTTAATTTTGTTTTTATTTCCATTTCTAGGAGGTGGGTCAAAAAGGATCTTGCTGTGATTTACGTCAGAGTGTTCTGCCTATGTTTTCCTCTAAGAGTTTTATAGTGTTTGGCCTTACATTTAGGTCTTTAATCCATTTTGAGTTTATTTTTGTGTATCATGTTAGGGAGTGTTCTAATTTCATACTTTTACAGGTAGCTGTCCTGTTTTCCTAGCTCCACTTATTGAAGAGGGCTGTCTTTTCTCCATGGTATATTCTTGCCTCCTTTATCAAAGACAGGGTGACCATAGGTGCGTGGGTTTATCTTTGGACTTTCTATCCTGTTCCATTGATCTATATTTCTGTTTTTGTGCCAGTACCATATTGTCTTGATTACTGTAGCTTTGTAGTATAGTCTGAAGTCAGGGAGCCTGATTCCTTAGCTCCGTTTTTCTTTCTCATGATTGCTTTGCCTCTTCAGGATCTTTTGTGTTTCCATAGTAATTGTAAAATTTTTTGTTCTAGTTCTGTGAAAAATGCCACTGGTAGTTTGATAGGGATTGCATTGAATCTGTAGGTTTCTTTGGGTAGTATAGTCATTTTCTAAATGTTGATTCTTCAAATCCAAGAACATGGTATATATATATATATCTCCATCTGTTTGTATCATCTTTAATTTATTTTCTCAGTGTCTTACACTTTTCTGCATACAGGTCTTTTCTCTCCTTAGATAGGTTTATTCCTAGGTATTTTACTCTTTTTGTTGCAGTGGTAAATGGGAGTGTTTCCTTAATTTCTCTTTCACATTTTTCATCGTTAGTATATAGGAATGCCAGAGATTTCTGTGTATTGATTTTGCATCCTGCTACTTTACCAAATTCACTGATTAGCTCTAGTAGTTTTCTGGAAGCATCTTTAGGATTCTCTATGTATAGTATCATGTCATCTGCAAGCAGGGAGGGACTGTTTTACTTCTTTTCCGATTTGGATTCTTTTTATTTCTTCTTCTTCTCTTATTGCTGTGGCTAAAACTTCCAAATCTATGTTGAATAATAGTGGTGAGAGTGGGCAACCTTGTCTTGTTCCTGATCTTAGAGGAAATGGATTCAGTTTTTCACCGTTGAGAACGATGTTCGCTGTGGGTTTGTCATATATGGCCTTTATTATGTTGCGGTAAGTTCCCTCAGTGCCTACTTTCTGGAGAGATTTTATCATAAATGAATTTTGTTGAAAGCTTTTTCTGCATCTGTTGAGATTATCATATGGTTTTTATCCTTCCGTTTGTTAATATGGTGTATCACATTGATTGATTTGCGTATACTCAAGAATTCTTGCATTCCTGGGATAAACCCCACTTGATCATGGTGTATGATCCTTTTAAAGTGCTTTTGGATTCTGTTTGCTGGTATTTTGTTGAGAATTTTTGCTTCTATGGTCATCAGTGATATTGGCCTGTAGTTTTCTTTTTTTGTGACATCTTTGTCTGGTTTTGGTATCGGGGTCCTCCCCTCTGCTATGTTTTGGAAGAGTTGGAGAAGGATAGGTGTTAGCTCTTCTCTAAATATTGGATAGAATTCCTCTGTGAAGCCATCTGGTCCTGGGCTTTTGTTTGTTGGAAGATTTTTAGTCACAATTTCAATTTCAGTGCTTGTGAGTGGCTTGTTTATATTTTCTCTTTCTTCCTGGTTTAGTCTTGGAAGGTTGTGCTTTTCTAAGAATTTGTCCATTTCTTCCAGGTTGTCCATTTTATTCACATATAGTTGCTTGCAGTAGTCTCTCATGATCCTTTGTATTTCTGCAGTGTCAGTTGTTACTTTTCCTTTTTCATTTCTAATTCTGTTAATTTGAGTTTTCTCCCTTTTTTTCTTGATGAGTCTGGCTAATGGTTTATCAATTTTGTTTATTTTCTCAAAAAACCAAATTTTAGTTTTATTGATCTTTGCTATCGTTTCCTTCATTTCTTTTTCATTTATTTCTGATCTGATCTCTATGATTTCTTTCCTTCTGCTAACTTTGGTTTTTTTTTTTTTCTTCTTTCTCTAATTGCTTTAGGTGTAAGATTAGGTTGTTTTATTTGAGGTAGGATTGTATTGCTTGTTTCTTGTTTCTTGAGGTAGGATTGTATTGCTATAAACTTCCCTCTTAGAATTGCTTTTTCTGCATCCCATAGGTTTTGGGTCGTCGTGTTTTCATTGTCATTTGTTTCTAGGTATTTTTTGATTTCCTCTTTGACTTCTTCAGAGATCTCTTGGTTATCAAGTAGTGTATTGTTTAGCCTCCATGTGTTTGTATTTTTTACAGATTTTTTCCTGTAATTGATATCTAGTCTCATAGCATTGTGGTCGGAAAAGACACTTGATACGATTTCAGTTTCCTATATTTACCAAGGCTTGATTTGTGATCCAAGATATGATCTATCCTGGAGAATGTTCCTTGAGCACTTGAGAAGAAAGTGTATTCTGTTGTTTTTGGATGGAATGTCCTATAAATATCAATTAAGTCCATCTTGTTTAATGTATCATTTGAAGCTTGTGTTTCCTTATGTATTTTCATTTTGGATGATCTGTCCATTGGTGAAAGTGGGGCGTTAAAGTCCCCTACTATGATTGTGTTACTGTCGATTTCCCCTTTTATGGTTGTTAGTATTTGCCGTATGTATGTATTGAGGTGCTCCTATGTTGGGTGTGTAAATATTTACAATTGTTATATCTTCTTCTTGGATTGATCCCTTGATCATTATGTAGTGTCCTTCTTTTTCTCTTGTAATAGTCTTTATTTTAAAGTCTTTTTTGTCTGATATGAGAATTGCTACTCCAGCTTTCTTTTGATTTCCCTTTGCATGGAATATCTTTTTCCATCCCCTCACTTTCTGTCTGTATGTGTCCCTAGGTCTGAAGTGGGTCTCTTGTAGACAGCATATAAACGGGTCTTGTTTTTGTATCCATTCAGCCAGTCTGTGTCTTTTGGTTGGAACATTCAGTCCATGTACATTTAAGGTAATTATCAATATGTATGTTCCTATTACCATTTTCTTAACTGTTTCGGGTTTGTTTTTTAGGTCTTTTCCTTCTCTTGTGTTTCCTGCCTAGAGAAGTTCCTTTAACATTTGTTGTAAACCTGGTTTGGTGGTGCTGAATTCTCTTAGCTTTTGGTTATCTGTAAAGGTTTTAATTTCTCTGTCTAATCTGAATGAGATCCTTGCTGGGTAGAGTAATCTTGGTTGTAGGTTTTTCCCTTTCATCACTTTAAATATGTCCTGCCACTCCTTTCTGGCTTGCACAGTTTCTGCTGAAAGATAAGCTGTTAAGCTTATGGGGATTCCCTTGTATGTTATTTGTTGTTTTTCCGTTGCTGCTTTTAATATTTTTTCTTTGTATTTAATTTTTGATCGTTTGATTAATATGTGTCTTGGCATGTTTCTCCTTGGATTTATCCTGTATGGGACTCTCTGTGCTTCCTGGACTTGATTGACTATTTTCTTTCCCATGTTAGGGAAGTTTTCAACTATAATCTCTTCAAATATTTTCTCAAACCCTTTTTCTCTTCTTCTGGGACCCCTATAATTCGAATGTTGGTACATTTAATGTTGTCCCAGAGGTCTCTGAGACTGTCCTCAATTCTTTTCATTCTTTCTTCTTTATTCTGCTCTGCAGCAGTTATTTCCACTATTTTATCTTCCAGGTCACTTATCCTTTCTTCTGCCTCATTTATTCTGCTATTGATTATTTCTAGAGAATTTTAAATTTCATTTATTGTGTTGTTCATCGTTGTTTGTTTGCTCTTTAGTCCTTCTTAAACATTTCTTGTATTTTCTTCATTCTGATTCCAAGGTTTTTGGATCATCTTTTCTATCATTACTTTGAATTCTTTTTCAGGTAGGCTGCCTGTTTCCTCTTCATTTGTTTGGTCTGGTGTGTTTTTACCTTGCTCCTTCATATGCTGCATATTTCTCTGTCTTCTCATTTTGTTTAACTTACTGTGTTTAGTGTCTCTTTTTTGCAGGCTACAGGTTCGAGTTCCCATTGTTTTTGGTGTCTGCCCCCAGTGGTTAAGGTTGGTTCAGGGGCTTGTGTAGGCTTCCTGGTAAAGAAGACTGGTGCCTGTGTTCTGGTGGGTGGGGCTGTATCTTGTCTTTCTGGTGGGCATGGCCGTGTCCAGTGGTGTGTTTTGGGGTGTCTGTGAACTTAGTATGATTTTAGGCAGCCTCTCTGCTAATGGGTTGGGTTGTGTTCCTGTCTTGCTAGTTGTTTGGCATGGGGTGTCCAGCACTGGAGCTTGCTGGCCGTTGAGTGGAGCTGTGTCTTAGGGTTGAGACAGAGATCTCTGGGAGAGCTCTCGCCGATTGATATTACATGGGGCCAGGAGGTCTCTGGTGGTCCAGTGTACTGAACTCGGCTCTCCCATCTCAGAGGCTCAGGCCTGGCACCAGGCTGGAGCACCAAGACGCTGTCAGCCACCTGGCCAGGTATGTGGGGAGTTTCTTGCCCTCTGGGAAGTCTGAGGTCTTCTGCCAGCGTTTAGTAGGTGTTCTATAGGAGCTGTTCCACATGTAGATGTATTTTTGTTGTATTTGTGCGGAGGAAGGTGATCTCCACATCTTAATCCTCCGCCATCTCTACTGGATATCTGTCTTATATTTTAAAAGGTCTTAGTTTCATTGATTTTTTTTTTTACTCTCTTTTTAGTCTTTTTCATTTATTTCCACTATGATCTTTGTTATTTCCTTCATTTTATTAACTTTGGCATTTGTTTTTTCTTCTTTTTCTAATTCCTTGAGGTGTAAAGTTAGGTTTTTTGAGATCTTTTTTGTTTCTCGATTTATCGGTGTCACTATGAACTTCCCTCGTGGAAATGCTTTTGCTGCATTCTGTAAGTTTCAGTATGTTGCACAATAGTCCCCCTTTATCTGCAGTTTTGCTTTTTACAGTTTCAGTTACCTGCAGTCAACTGTGCTCTGAAAATATTAAATGGAAAATTACAGAAATAAACATTTTTAAAATACTTTAAACATTTTTTTAAATAAAGTTTTGAATTGTGCATTGTCCTGAGGAGTGTGATAAAACTTTGTGCCATCCTGTTCCATCTTGCCTGGGATATGAATCATCCCTTTGTTCGTTGTATCCACACTGTGTGTGCATGTGTGTGTATAGGAAAAAACATTATATTTGTGGGGTTAAGTACTGTTCATGGTTTCAGGCATCCACTCAGTGTCTTGGAATGTATCCCTCACAGATAATGGGGTTCTACTATATTTCCAGTTCATTTGTCTCACGGTACTTTTTAAAATTTCTCTTTTGATTTCTTTAACGTATTGGTTGTTCAGTATCATGTTTAATCTCCACATGTGAATTTTCCAGTTTTCTTCTCATAATTGATTTCTAGTTGTATTGCATTGTGGTCGGGAAATATGCTTAATATGACTTTAATCTTAAATTTATTAAGACTTGTTTTGTGGCCTAACATATGCTCTCTCCTGGAGAATGTTCCATGTGCCCTTGAGAAGACTGTGTATTTTGTTGCTTTTGGCCGGAATGACTGGCCTAATATGTCACTGAAGGCCAATGTTTCTTTATTGATTTTCTCTCTGAATGATGTATCCACTGATGAAATTGGGGTATTAAAGTCCCTTTCTGTTATTGTATGGCTTTCTACTTCTCCCTTTAGATCTGTTAAATTTTGTTTTTTATATTCAGATGTTTCTATTTTGAGTGCATAAATGTCTACAAATGTTATATCCTTTTTGGATTTACTCCTTTATCATTATATAATGACCTTTTTTGTCCCTTATAACAGTCTTTGTCTTAAGTCTATTTTGACTGTTACAAGTATAGCTACCCCAGCTTTCTTCTGGTTTCCATTTGCAAGGAATATATTTTTTCCATTCTTTCAGTCTTTGTGTGCACTTTTATCTCAGGTGAGGTTTTTGTAACCAGTATATAGGTGAGTCTTTTTTTCTTTAATCCATTCAGCCACTCTTGTGTTTTGATGGGAGAATTTATTATTTCTTTTACATTTAAAGTAATTATTGATAGGTATGTCCTTATTGCTATTTTGTTCACTGTCTTCTGGTTGTTTTGTAATTCCTATTTTCCTGTCTTCTTCATTTGCTTAGATTCCTGTCTTTTTTGGTATGCTTAGATTCCTTTACCTTTATGTTTTGTGTATCTACCACAGGCATACCTCAGAGATATTGCAGGTTCAGTCCACTGCAATAAAGCAGTTATCACAATGAAGCAATTATCACATGAATTTTGGTTTCCTAGTGTATATAAATCTATGTTTACCCTATATTAAGGTCTATTAAGTGTATAATAGCATTATGTATAAAAAGTGTACATACCTTACTTTTAAAATACTTTAGAGCTAAAAAATACCAACCATCATCTGAGCCTTCAGTGAGTCATTGTAGTAACATCAAAGATCATTGATCACAGATCACCATAGCAAATAGTATAATAATTTAATAATTTGAAAGGAGAAAGGGGAATCAAGATGACAGGGTAGGGGGATGTGGAACTCACCTACCCCTACAAACACATCAAAAATACTTCTACAGTTCTCACAGAAAATTAACTGGAACCTGGCAGAAGAACGTTTTTTTTTTTTTGGCCCACGCCACACAGCTTGCAGGATCTTAGTTCCCCAACCAGGAATCGAACCCACGCCCCCTACAGTGGAAGTGCAGAGTCTTAACCACTGGACCACCAGGGAGGTCCCCAGAACTTCTGTACAACCAAAGCTGCAAGAAAGATCTCCATGTAACTGGGTAGGACAGAAAAAAAGACATCAGGTTGGGATCTGTGCCCCTGGGAGGGATCTGAAAGGAAGAGAAGGTCCACACGGGCAGCCCCTCACCTTGGGGAGCAAGCAGGTGGAGCCACAATCTGTGCGTCCCAGTCCTGGCATCCTGCGGAGAGGAGACTAGCCCCCTTGGCTGTTCGGAGAACTACTGGGACAGTCAGAAGGGCTGGAGAATCCAAGACACTACTCGCAAGGAGTGTGCACATGCTGACTTGTCAACAATCAGGGCAGAGAGAGTCTGGCACTGGCAGCTGCTGCCTCGCCACTCCCCAGTCTGAATTGGGCGAATACCCCGGCCCTGCACACTCCACACCACAGCCTGGTGGGAGATCTGGGCCAACTGGGCCCTGGGAAAAGACTCGGTCTGGACACAAAGACCAAGGGTCTTGAGTGTGATCTTGGTGGGGCAGCTGGAAGCAACCATTGTCCTTGTGCACACAGGGCGGCACCCCAGGAATCCCGGGCAGACAGGCCCTGGGAGAGGACTCAGTCTAGCTGTGCAGAGACAGCCCAGAGAGCCCGGGGTGTGATCCAGTAGGGCAGCAGCAGACATTGTCATGCGTACAGGAACATGCAGCAGCTCATCTCTCGTTGCCCATAACTGGCGATTCCCTCTGCATAGGGCAAATGAGAACACCCACATCAAAGTGGGTGGAAGCTGAGGCACAGTCTTACCATAACCACCCCCCCTCCGCATGGCACTCCACCTTCAGGAAGGGACTCAAAACTCCAGGCTTCTCCTTGAGGAGCAAAGGGTTTAGATCCCACACTTGGCACCCCAGCTTTTACGAGTCACACATGAAGACAAGCCCCCCAAACATCTAGCCTTTCAGGGGTCAGGGGCACAACTGCACAGCATGTGGGATCTTAGTTCCCTGATCAGGGATGGAACCCGTGCCACGCCCCCTGCAATGGAAGGGCAGAAGCCACTGGACCACCAGGGAAGTCCAAAAACATCTAGCTTTGAAAACCAGTGGGGCTTGTGTCCATGAGACCAACAAGGCTATAGTGAACTGAGAACAGTTCTTAAAAAGTCTTTTCTAATGTTTCACCTGTTTATATCTTTTTCAGACATAGCTTATTTTATTGCAATTCACTTTATTGCACTTTACAGATAATGCATTTTTTGCAAGTTGAAGGTTGGTTGTAACCCTGTGTGAAGCAAATCTATTGGCACCTTTTTTTCAATAGCATTTGCTCACTTTGTGTGTCTGTCACATTTTGGTAATTCTCACAATATTTCAGATTTTTGTTACATTTGTTATGGTGGTCTGTGATCAGTAATCTTTGATGTTACTGCCACCACTTGCTGAAGGCTCTGATGATGGTTAGCATTTTTTAGCAATAAAGTATTTTTTTTAACATCTTTATTGGAGTATAATTGCTTCACAATGGTGTGTTAGTTTCTGCTTTATAACAAAGTGAATCAGTTATACATACACATATGTTCCCATATCTCCTCCCTCCTGCATCTCCCTCCCTCCCACCCTCCCTATCCCAGCAATAAAGTGTTTTTAAATTAAGGTATGTACATTGTATTTTTATATATAACGCTAGTGCACACTTAACAGAGTACAGAATAGTATAAATATAACTTTTACATGCACTGGCAAACCAAAAAATTCATGTGATTTGCTTTATTGTGGTAGTCTGGAACTGAACCCTCATTGTCTCCAAGGTATGCCTGTACCTTCTAATGAATTTCTTTTACTGTTTTTTGTAAAACCAGGTGTATTGATGTCAGAGTCCCTCAACTTTTCTCAGAAAGTATTTCTCTGTCACTTTTTTTTCCTGAGATGCAACAGTCCTAGAGATTTTTATTTTATTACAAAGGCTTATCGGCTTTTTACATTTTTTTATTGAAGTTTAGTTGATTTATAGTGTGTGTTCATTTCAGGTATACAGCAAAGTTATTCAGTTATTATATATATATTCAGTTATTTTATTTATATATATATAATTATTTTCCAGATTCTTTTCCCATATAGGTTATTATAAAATATTCTCCCTCACTTTTTTTTAAAGTATTTATTTATTTACTTATGGCTGTGTTGGGTCTTCGTTTCTGTGAGAGGGCTTTCTCTAGTTGTGGCAAGCGGGGGCCACTCTTCATCGCGGTGCGCGGGCCTCTCACTATCGCGGCCTCTCTTGTTGCGGAGCACAGGCTCCAGACACGCAGGCTCAGTAATTGTGGCTCATGGGCCCAGCTGCTCTGCGGCACATGGGATCTTCCCAGACCAGGGCTCGAACCCGTGTCCCCTGCATTGGCAGGCAGATTCTCACCCACTGTGCCACCAGGGAAGCCCCTCCCTCACTTTTGAAGAATAATTTTGCTTGACACAGAGTTGTAGGATGGTGTTTTTTACCTTGTGCACTTTAAATATTTCATTCCATTCTCTTCTTGCTTGAATAGTTGGGGTTTTTTTGTTGTTGTTTTGTTTGTTTTTGGTATGTGAATGTTTACAGCAGCTTTATTCATAATCACCAAAACCTGGAAACAACTCAAATGTCATCTGGTGAATGAATAAATTATAGTGCATCTGTACAATGCAATCCTACTCAGCAATAAAAAGTAATGAACTATTAATATATGCAACAACATGGATAAATCTTATATATATATTTATTGCTAAGTGAAAGAACCCAGATTCCAAAGGATAAATACAGTGTGATTCCAGTTATGTGATATTTCTTGCTTGCATAGTTTTTGAAAAGAGGTCTGATTTAATTCTTATCCTTAAGTAAAACTAAGGTTTGTTTTTTCTCTCTGGCTTCTTTCAGAATGTTCCCTTTGTCTTTGATTTTTCTCCAGTTGAAAATGATGTGCTTGGCAGTGCAGTTTTTGGCGTTCTTTTTTTTGTTTTTCATGTTTTGTGTTTTTCTTAGCTTCCTGGATCTGCAGTTTGCTGTCTATCACTAATGTTAGGAAAATCTCAGTGATGATTGCTTCACTTATTTTTTTGTTCCTTTCTGCTTTTCTATCAGGTATTCTCATTGTGTGTATTTTACACCTGCTGTCATTGTTCCAAAGTTCTTAGATGTTGTATTCTTTTTTGTCTTTGCATTAGGCCCTGGTGGAATAGTCTCTTTTGAGGATAGGCCTTGTTAAGAATAGCTGTTTCAAAATAGCTTCTTTCTGTCTTTCCAATTTTGGAAACAGTGGTTTGCTCTGTGTCTTCAGTTCTTTGTTTTTTTTCTTGTGAGGTTAGGAGTGATGGTTTCTAAGTTCATTATACAATGAACAAGAAAAGAGAAGTCTCTGTCTCCAGTTTTTTATGTTTGACTGCTGACAGCTTTGAAGCCTCATCCCTCCTTCCTCCTCTTGTGACCCACATGTATCCATGATGATAGGAAAGCCTTAGTTATCCTTCCTTTGGCAGTGACAAGAGATTCAATTCATGCCTGCTCCTGCCCTTGTATGTGAACTCTCTCTTCAGTCCACCCACAACATCAACTAAAAAATAAGTCCATGTACTTTTCCTTACACTCTCAAGCCATTTCATGCCTTCTTGAGAGGCCTGCCTTACTCCCCAGAGACCTCAATTATGGAAGTAATAAACCCTTTTGTACACTATTGGCAGTGTGTGGTGTCATCAACTTACATATTCCTATACTCGGGGTTGGGCTGTTATGCTTCTGTGCACCATATGGGAGCTCAGAAATGAGAGATGTTGGGAGGATTGCCTCTGGAGTGGCTGGCCAGGAAACTTCCACCTGAAATTAGAGAATGGAGGTTTTACATTCTTTGGAGGAAAGTGCTGTGAATCCTTTATGTGTTATATAATCATGGGCAGATTCACCATCAGACCTTTGTGGAGTGTAGTGAATTCCTGTGCAATATGCAGCTCTTAACCTGTTCCTCAAGGTTATTTAGCAAGGGCTTGACCAAAAAGAAATCTTTTAGCACTTTATCATTTCATTATGTGTGCCTGTGTGTGATAAAAACTGGTGAGAAGCAGCCCTGAGGCTCGTTGTGTATAGGGTTTTGTGGAGGTCTAAGTAATTTTGTCTTTTTAGCATGTCATATCATGTGAAGTTGTCTGAGCCTTAAGTTCTGAATATTCCTAGCTCCGTGAATGGGACAGAGAGAGAATGGAGAAAATGAGTCTGCAATAAATTTTACACAAGCTAAAAGTACTACTTCTTTACAAGAATATTTTAATCTAGCCAGTTGCACCTGGCTATTTCTAATCACCTGGAGTAATTCTCAGGCCAGTATGGCAAACTGATCCTTGTCACAAGTTGGATTTCCACAGGCCTCCTGGACTCTCATGTTTGGTGATGGGAATAGAAGAAAAAGCTTCCAGTTCTTCACTGTGTTTTATTCCTTAAAAACTCCTGCAGATTTGACCTCATACATCAATGGAGTGTACTGAGTTAAATGGTGTGTAATAACAAAGGAGATGAGTTTTTTCCACAAGAGATTGATTTGTTTAAAATGATATTTGATTCATTTGTGTAGCATTTCTCTCATTTCTCCAAGGTGCTCTAGACCCTGACATCAGAGAGCAATAACATTTAAAGTGATCACAGTGAAAATGAATAAATAATTTGCATGTGTTTATTATGCTGTTAAATTCATGAAGAAGTAAGTAAGGACATAGAGTCAGTTTCTGATGACCAAGACATAAAATAAATGTTTGAAGGTGACAGAATCATATGTAATCTTCCTGTAAATTGAGTATAAATCCCCAGTTCTGTCAGACTCGCACATCTTACTGGAAACATATTTGGGATGTTTTAGGGCCCAGTGACCTTCGAGGATGTGGCTGTGAACTTCACCCAGGAGGAGTGGGCTTTACTGAATCCTTCGCAGAAGAAACTTTACAGAGATGTGATGCAGGAAACCTTGAGGAACCTGGCCTCAGTAGGTAAGCATGACAACATTCCTTCACTTCTTCAGTTAGGGAACAAGTATTTCTTGCCCATCAACACTGTTCCAAGATGTGGAATATGGAAAAGGAATACAGTAGTCCCCCCTTATCTGCAGGGGATACATTCCAAGACCACCAGTGGATGCCTGAAACTGCAGATAGTACTGAATCCTATACATACATACCTATGATAATAAGTTTAATTTAGAAATTTGGTGCACAGTAAGAGATTGATAACAATAACTAAGAATAGAACACGTATAATAGACATGAACTTAACGTGCCTAAGTGTTAAGTGTCCATAACTTTTGCAGTTTGAGATCAGACAGCAAAACTAAGATCAATTTCTTTTTCCTTCTTCACAATTTCACGATAGAAGATTCATTTTTCCTATAGATCTTAGCAACATCAGTGTATGATTTTTTTCTTCCCTTAAATTAAGAACTTTCATCTTTTCACTTGAAGCACTTTATAACTTTTCTTTGGCATATCCTAATTACCAACATCACTATTCTTGCACTTTGGGGCCATCATTAATTAAAATAAGAATTACTTGAACACAAGCACTGCAATACCACCACAGTGATCTGAAAACTGAGATGGCTGCTAAGTGACTGATGGGCAGGTAGCATATGCAGCATGGATACACTGAACAAAGGGATGATTCACATCCTGGACAGGACAGAGCGGGACGTTGCAAGATTTCATCATACTACTTGGAAGGGTGCACAGTTTAAATTAATATTTTCGGACTGCAATTGACCATAGGTAACTGACACCACAGAAAGCAAAACTGTGGGTAAGGGGGGACTGCTGTACATTGGTAAATAAACTAAGCATGGTCACAGCTCATCGTGGACCTAGAATCTAATATTTTTCTATAATTTCCAATAATTTGCATTATTTTTCTGGGTCTGCATTTTAGGAAAAAAATGGGACAATCATAACATTGAAGATTGGTACAAAACCCAAGGGAGAAAACTAAGGTGAGTCACACACACAATAGATAGCAGTGTGCCACATGAGAATCCTGGTATGTCATAAACTTTTTAAAATAAGCAAAAAAACAACCCCAGCTTCAAAGTTATCCTTAAATTTTTTTCACCAAAAACATTTACTTAAACATGACATAGATGTCCAATGTTTTTGGAAACAATATTAAACCCAATATATTAATATTATTGTTTTCATAATAGCTATGTCAAGTCCTCTTACAGAGCTTTCAGTATAAATCACCCTCAAAAAATTCAGAAGAGCAAAAAACCTTCCCTTTTGCTATAAAATATAAAAATGTAATTCTAATACCCTACTAATAAATGTGAAATTGTTAAAGAAATCATTAATAATTTCTCATTTTTTACAGAAGTCATATGGTAGAAAAACTCTGTGAGAGCAAAGAAGGTAATCAAGATGGAGAAACTGTCAGCCAGATTCCAAATCTTAATCTGAACCAGAAAACTCTTCCTGGAGTAAAACCATGTGAATGTAATGTGTGTGGGAAAGTCTTCATGCGTCATTCATTCCTTAATAGGCACATCAGATCTCACAGTGGACACAAACCATATGAGTATCATGAATATGAGGAGAAGCCATATAAATGCAAGGAATGTGGGAAAGCCTTCAGTTACTGCAAATCTGTTCACAGACATGAAAGGACTCACACTGGAGAGAAACCCTATGAATGTAAGGAATGTGGGAAAGCCTTCACATGGCTCACAACCTTTCGAAGACACATGATAACACACACTGGAGAAGGACCCTATAAATGTAAGGAATGTGGTAAAGCCTTTAGTTGTTCCACTTCATTTCGAGCACATGAAAGAACTCACACTGGAGAGAAACCCTTTGTATGTAAACAGTGTGGTAAATCCCTCAGGTCTCCTCTAGGTTTGCGAATACATGAAAGAAGTCACACTGGGGAAAAACCCTATGAATGTAAGCAGTGTGGTAAAGCTCTCAGTTGTCCCAGTTCCTTTCGAAGACATGAAAGGATTCACACTGCAGAGAAACAATATGAATGTAAACAATGTGAGAAAACCTTCAGTTCTCCTCTAGGTTTGCGAATACATGAAAGAATTCACACTGGAGAGAAACCCTATGAATGTAAGGAATGTGGTAAAGCCTTCATTTCTCTTTCAAGCGTTCGTACACACATGATAACACACACTGGAGATGGACCTTATAAATGTACAGAATGTGGGAAAACCTTCATTTATCACACAACCTTTCAAGGACATGTGAGAAAGCACACTGGAGAGAAACCCTATAAATGTAAAGAATGTGGGAAAGCCTTCATTTCTCCCTCAAGTGTTCGAACACACATGATAATGCACACTGGAGATGGACCTTATAAGTGTAAGGAATGTGGGAAAGCGTTCAATTTTCCCAGTTCATTTCGAATACATCAAAGAACTCACACAGGAGAGAAACCCTACGAATGTAAACAATGTGGCAGAGCCTTCAGTTGTTACACATCCTTTCGAACACATGAAAAAACTCACACTGGAGAGAAACCTTATGAATGTACAGAATGTGGGAAAGCCTTCATTTATCGCACTACCTTTCAAGGGCACGTGAGAGTACACACTGGTGAGAAACCCTATAAATGTAGAGAATGTGGGAAAGCCTTCAGTCGACGCAATTCCTTTCGAAGGCATGAAAGATCTCATACTTAGTAGAAACCTCTTGAATGTAAGCAATGTGGGGAAAACATCAGTCGGCCTTCATTCTTACATGTGAAAACTCCCACTGGAAAGAAACCCTATATGTGTAAGAAATCTGAGAAAGCCTGATACAAATTAATCCATGTATAATGTTCCAAAAAAAATAACATGAAAATAATTCTTAGAGTTATTTTTATCAGTGCCTCGTTCTTAAAGGGGATCTCTCGACTGGATATTTACTACTTACGTTCAGAAATGAACACTGATGTGAGAGAATTCTGTAAGTACTCTGTAAGCAGTAACACATAATGATTAATAGGTATTGTTTTGCCCTTAAATCAGTTAACATTTTTTTCTTTTCATTTTGAAGCCTGTTTGATCCATGGTTGAATTGACATGTATTTCTAATATGCAGGTTGGTTTAATTTTTATGTTTTGATTGTTTTGTGTGGGGATATTGATAAATGACATTTTGGCATTTGTTGGGATTTTCGTACTGGCCTCCTGTAGTGCCAGGTATTGGATATTCCTTACCCATATATAGTCCATACTCCTTATGAGAAAATCTACTCTTGTTTTGGCCAGAAGACCCTTATTTCATTTTCCTTGCTAGTAAAAGATGGCATAAATTTGTAAATATCATAGTGTATATAGTCTCACGTGAATTATTTCTATGTTTTGCCCTTTGCTGTTTGTCATTCCTTCTGGCTAGGATTTGAATAATAAAGAGTTTGCATTAACACATCATTGACCAGGGGATTTTTGCAGAAACTAACACTTGTGGCCGGTGATTTGTTATGTAAATGAATATTGAAACACCCACGTTTGAGTAAATATCAACAACTTTTTTTGCACTTAATGTATTTATTTGAAACTTCGTACCTGTCTTACTTAAAGCATTCTAATATTTCTTTAGAGTGTGATAGGCAGTATAGCAAGCACCTCTGTGCAGGGGAACAAAACATTTATTACAAACATAGTGTGTTTCACTGCGCTTTCCCCTGGAAGAGCAGACTTTCTGGCGGCATTTTTTTTTTGGTCCTATGGGTATTATTTTCTCTAAAATATGTTCTTTTATTTTACCTGATAGTCAACAAGGTGGATCTTTGCAGGGTACTCTTTTAAAAAACGCCACAAGAAGGACCAGGTGCGGGACTACCACTGCATTCACCAGAATGGTCAGTTACCCATTCTCTAGCTACTGCTAACAAAAAATTGCTTGTAAGTCATTTTATTCTGTGCATTAAGGCTATAATAAATTTTAAATGCTTTGAATAAACCACAGTTACTCAAATGGAAACCCACTTTCTTATACCATTTTCAAGTTTTCCAGAGGATATTGAAGTTTGCCAGATACTGATCAGATCGATCAACTCCTTTCATATATTTATTATACTCTAACATACAAGTGGGCTTAGTTATCTGATGGTCAATTCTCCTGTCTTCCTTTCCTGTAGATGCTATGATGCATCATGAATAGTTGTCACCCTGCGGACTAGCCTCTTGTCTTTCCATTTAAGAAGAATCACTTCTCCTTTCCGTAAGAATGTCATTTTTTCTCTCTGTAGATTTTTAGATTTCTCCTTTAATTGGTTTGGTAGACCATGATTCTCTCTTATAGTCCCACAAACTCTGGTTTTAGTTTTCAACAATATTTCAGATGTGGACCCACTGTTGTAATAATTGTCTTGGTAAATATGGTGCCATGAACCAAGATAAGGTTGTAGGACTGATAATATTGTTTCTTGCAGTTTCTTTACTTCACCCATGTAAATCTCAAGGTTGCATATATACCCAGTTTCACTTTCACTAACAATCCTGACCAAAATTCCATATTTTGTAAGTTTTCCAGGATTTGAATCTGAGTTGTCCTTTCCACTTTATCATTCTCTCATCAAGTTATAGCTTTTGTTTGGGTATACAGATTGATTGAAATTTTGGTAGAAAATAGTCCAAAAGAGGTTTAACTTTTGAAATTCTGCAGGAAGTGGAGTTTTCCGAATTATCATTAAAGTAAACAAATGTCATTATTTGTTCGAACCTTCTTCTCATCATAATCTTTGGGAAGATAGGTGTTTCAATTAAGGGATCAGTCGACCAATATTCTTTCCAGTGTGATTTTCTTATTTGTCCCATCGAAAGTATTAACCCAAGAAACTTCTTCGTGTCACTATTGGTTACATCAGTCCATTTTAAAGTCTTATCATAATTTTTATATGATTTTTCATTCTGTTGGTGATACAGGTTTGTTTGAGAAGGAACCAGCTCAAAAAAGTTGTTACCAAAAATTAATTCTGTTATTTCACTAACGCTTTGTGGGTTATTTGCACCTGGCACACCTGTAAAGTCTTCTGATTTTTGTGAAATGTTGTCTTCAATCCACTCTTCTGTAGAAGCAAAGGAGCATTCTCCAGCACTGTGAGTTTCATTTTCATTTCCTGTATCAGAATCAATCACTAAGGTTTTTTGTCTTTTTTTGGTCTAATATTCATATTGTCTGAATCAGAACTATATTCTGAGACACTAGTATATATGTCACGTGGACAATCAGAGAAAGTATCTGCATAAAATTCACCAAAAAATTCTTCACTCAAAATCTCACGATGTGTCATTTTTGAAAATTTTATGGTCATAAACTTGCATTTATAATATATACAAGATTGGAACAAAAACCTAACGGAGCGGGCTTCCCTGGTGGCGCAGTGGTTGGGGGTCTGCCTGCCGGTGCAGGGGGTGCGGGCTCGGGCCCTGGTCTGGGAGGATCCCACGTACCGCGGAGCGGCCTGGGCCCGTGGGCCACGGTTGCTGGGCCTGCGCGTCTGGAGCCTATGGTCCGCGGTGGGTGGGGCCGCGGTGGTGGGGGGCCCGCGCGCCGCGGTGGGGTGTGGCCCCCGCTCGCCGCAGCTGGGGGGGGGCCCTCGCGCAGAGGCGAGGACCTGGCACAGCCATAAATAAATAAATAAATTTTAAAAACAAAGAACACCTAACGGAGCAAAATGTGAATGATAATGACAATCACAAGTTGTATAATGAACCTTGATCAATTTTAAGCTCTAACAACTTTGCACAGTGCTGTTAATTGTATCACTGTCTAAAAACTTATTGGTACACCTCTGGTCAATAACATTCAGGTAACGAAAGATGTATTAATACATCTCCTGTCAATATTGTGGACTTCCCTGGTGATCCAGTGGCTAAGACTCCGCACTGCCAATGCTGGGGGGCTGGGTTCAATCCCTGGTCAGGGAACTAGATCCCACATGCTGCAACTAAGAGTTCACATGCTACAACTAAAAAAAAGAAAATTCCACATGCTGCAACCAAGATCCAGTGCAGCCAGGTAAGTAACTACTAAAAAAAATAATTGTTAAGACAGACCTGTCACTGAACAATAAAATGTAGAATTGGAGTTGGGTCTCCTACATTGTTTTGTCTCCTGGATAATGTGACATTTTCTATAATCCATTTCTCTTATGGTTCCATGTGAGAATTCACATGTAGCCTCACTCGCATGGGATTTGGAATTCAGAAATACAGGAGGCATTAGTCAGATTTCAGCACCGTGCAGGGAGACAGACATGTGTAGGAACTTTGAGAACACTTGTTCTAGCCTGTTTTCCTGATGCCGTAACCTGCCAATCCAGAGTATCCTGGAAACGACAATCAGCTGGTTGACTTCCATTTTCTCAGACATGTAGCTTTCCACACATCTTCTCAAGTTCCACATCAAAAATCCATCATATTTTGGATTTTCCTGCAAGTTTCCATGAGTCCACCAGGCAACTAATTCTAACTTTTATGGTTCAGAGTATTCTCTGATGCTTGGACTTCTATCTTCTCTAGATCATATTCATATAAGGTCTAATTTGTGTAGTGAACACCTAATTCTGGTAATACTGCTAGTGACCATGTGTTCCTGATTCCACCATGACAGCTATGGTTGCACAGTCCAAAAGAACCACATTGGAGTTTGTTCCACTGCTGCACTGTGCAGTGACTGCCCTGGCCCAGTCCCTCCATGTGAGAATTGGCACCTTCCTCATATCAGGCAGATTGTGGGTGCTTCCCATTGCTCACAGCTGTATGCAATTCCTCAGTACATTTTCAATTATGTTTGATTATGATTACAAACAATACATTTTTGTTGAACAAAGTCTTCTGTTGTCGCTTAGAAATATTTTCATTAATTGTTTTCATACAATTTGCATACTAATGTGTTTTTCATTTTCTGAGCACGTATATTAAAATATTCTGTTGTAACTATAGGTTTTCAGGTGAACTTTGTAATTTGGTCAAGTTAATTGCTACACATTCTCATTCAATTATCCCTTGTATATACATGTTCGGGTATTTTTTTCCTCTGGTAAATTTTATTTTTATTTCTACATAGTTATGATTTTTGTCTTGAAATGAATTTCTCATTTGTTTTGTCAGCATGATGTGGCCAGAACCCACTGGAATCACAGCAGCAGTCAACAAGAGTGGTGTCATAAATTGTAGTACTCAGAATGACCACAAACCCTAAATGACTGGATTTATCAGTAAGAGGGTGCTCAAAAGGATTTACGATTTGGGCTTTTGCTGGGTGATTTGATTACTCTTCAGGGAAGCAGGATGTTTCTGGATGTACTGGATGCTGCAAGAAGGCGAACTTAATTCTATCATAGGTGATCATAATCAATGTTTTCTAGAAGACAAAAACAGTGTAGTGAAGCTAAATTTAATTCACAGTAAGCTCCGCAGTCAGTCATATTATTATTTTTTTTTTTTTTAAGATATGGCAATTTATTATTTATTTTTATTTATTTATGGCTGTGTTGGGTCTTCGTTTCTGTGCGAGGGCTTTCTCTAGTTGTGGCAAGCGGGGACCACTCTTCATCGCGGTGCGCGGGCCTCTCACTATCGCGGCCTCTCTTGTTGTGGAGCACAGGCTCCAGACGCGCAGGCTCAGTAATTGTGGCGCACGGGCCCAGTTGCTCCACGGCATGTGGGATCTTCCCAGACCAGGGCTCGAACCCGTGTGCCCTGCACTGGCAGGCAGATTCTCAACCACTGCGCCACCAGGGAAGCCCAGTCATATTATTAAGAAGAGCAGAATCTTGGTCATTTTTATGATTTGGAATTGTCTCATCATTTTTAGTAATATGGTTACAAAATACCCTTATTTTTGTCTTGATCCATTTGTGATCACTGAACAGCTTTGTCTGATGATGGAAGTGTTTGACATTTTTCTCTTCAACATGATAGAAGAACACAAGGCCAGCATCCAGTCCCCCGGTGTCGCTTTTTGCCTTTCCTGCTCATTATCTAAACACTCTTACACTTCCTGTGTTATACTGGATGGATAGTGTTTACCATAAAGTACCTCAGTGAAAATATATAAATTCACTTTTTAGTAAAGTATACGATACCTTTTAATATCTCCTTTATAACTCAGCTGAGACCTATATTTTCAGGTAAATTGTGAGGGAACACAAACCTAGCAAGAGAGAAAGACAGGATCACTGTTCCAGTTAAGCATTTCTTGCTCAGAGACTATACTCTTGATGCTGTTTCAACATGCCTGGCACTAGATTCAACACCTACCCAATTTAGCACAAATAAGCCACTCTAGGATTTGGATATAAAGGCATGAAACAAGTTCTTACAGTCCTGGTGCTCATATTTTGTGGGAAAAGGGAGATAGTTAACAAATGATAAAGCTTTGGTTTATAAGATGGAAATAAGAACTTTGAAGGAAAGTAAACAATGACGTGTGAGACAATAGAGAGGCTGGGAGTGTGTGTATATCTTTCTTATGAGGGTAGGAGCCTCAAGTGAGTGAGGATGTCATTATTGATCACTTGTGTTTCTATTAACTTACAGGAACTGCTTGGGTGTGGAAGTAAATAGAGGGCAGCAATGTAGAAAGTCCTGCTTGCTTTGATTACTGGTAAAGATTCCCGATAAAGGTAAAGATATAGATATGGTTCATCTTCATTTTTGCAGTTTCCTGTATACAACATGTGATCATGAGTTTGGACATAGGTTTCTGGGACTTGAGACTTTCCTTTGATCTGGCCACAGACATTTGTGGCATCTTTTTGTTTAACATCCTTTAAGAAACTATTCACTTTAACTGTTTCAAGTTTCACATTTGACATTTTCATTTTGCTTGTATACTGACTGACACAGTATATACTCTGTTTAACCCTGGAGTTCCCCCCAGTCTGAGAAAAGGTTATGTTCATCTGCACTGTTCTAGCCCATCCTGAGTTTATCCTGTGAGTAGAGTGATACTTATGTAAGTCTACTGTGATTTCCTGGTGGAAAAAACAAAAAGAGCTATGGATGTTTAGAAGGCAGTTATCCAAGGAATTACTGAGGTGAGCTACAGAGAGAGGGTATCATTTTGAGTAATATCCTAATTTAATGTGAAAGAAGATAGCAGAAATTTTTAATGCCTTTCTATAAGAGAATTAGTTGAAAGCTTTTTTTTTTTCAGTGACCCACAAAGCCTCATATCCCATCTTGCTGTTCACAGGTGTCATTTCCATATGCTTAGACTTCCAGCACATATTCTAGAGTAGGAGGATACAAAAGTAACAGCTCTGAGTTTTATTAAAGAGCAAAGGAAAGCCAAATTCTGTCCATTTTTAGTGCTAACTTACATTTTCTTACCACTGTAAAGATAGTCATTTCATAATTATTAGTCTCCCTTTTGACGTCCCTGCCAATCATTCCTTCCATCATTCCTAACAACGAGAAGATTAATCATGGTAGAAAAGGTTATTACCCAAACTTACAGAGCTCACAGTAATGGAATCTCAGTTTTGAAAGCCTAATGTATGCCACCAACTTAACTGAACACTTGTCAAAATTTTAAACTCAGAACACTGCAAGGGACTTCCCTGGTGGTCCAGTGGCTAAGACTCTGCGCTTCTAATGCAAGGGGCCCAGGTTCAATCCCTGGTCATTGAACTAGATCCCACGTGCCGCAACTAAAGATCCTGCGTGCTGCAACTGAAGAGCCCATATGCTGCAACTAAGACCTGACACAGCCAAATAAATAAATATTTTTAAAAAGAAGAATAACACTGCAAGAAATTACTCACTTCGAAAGAAAATATGGCATCAAATTTCACAGATGACTCAAGTGGCAGTATGTTCTATTTATGGTACATTCTGGAAAGGTATACATAGGGACCGAAAACATCAGTCAGTGTTGAAGGGGTTTGGTAGAAAGGGGCATCACAAAAATGTTCTTTTGGGGTGATGGAGTATAACCCATCCTTTGGTGGTAGCGTTACTGTACATTTGTGAGAACTCACAACTACACTTAAAATATGATATATATACGTATTTAAAATAATTAACAAGAAACAAAAACAATGCTTTCACATGCTAGGAAAATGTTAAACTTTGCTGAATCTTGGTTTTTACATGTGCAACAGTTATTTCCACCACCTTTTGGTACTATTTACGAAGAATTGAAGGGCCAGGAAGAAGAACTCAGTCCTCAACAGGCTTCTCTTGAAATCTCATTTTAGAAAACACCCTATAGGGCTGCACTGGCCCTCATCTCATAACAGGAGTGGAGTGAGAGGGCTCCCAGATCTTTTGAGTTTAAGTTAGGTTCCACGGTCAGATCTTTGGAAGTACTATGGTTCTGAAACATAAAGGTGTATCCCACAGTCTCCCCAAGTGGAATCTGCCTGGGAACATCCTAATTCATGATCATCAGCATCATATCTTTTCCAGGCTCATCTTAAGGCCATTTCCAGCTCTACATTTTCCAGCTCAAGCCTACTCTGTGCCTCCTACTGGCAAACATTTTTAGAAGTCCACACCTGCCCCACTCTGGAAAATTTCTCTGTGGCAACACCAGGGGGCTGTAAGCTGAGATGGTGGAAGAAACAGCGGTCAAACCCATGTCATGGGCACATACCTCTCAGCTGCAACAATCCCAGGTGTCCCATAATTATCGTCTCTACTTGCTTACTTACTTTCTACTTGCTTACTTGCTTACTTTCTAGCCAGCTTTCCATTTTGTCTTGGGTCATGAAGCCAGGATCCCTCAGGCTTTTTTCACCACAGAGGCTTCCTCATTGTAAAGACAATGGTACCTACAGGATAAAGCCAAAAATGGGACCTCTGGCACATCTCAACTACAGGAGGAAGTGTGTTCCCTTCTGAGTAATGCAGTTGTTCTGGAGGAGGTCACCCCTTTTCTAGACTCATTGGCCATTTGAAGAGTCGCTTAGGATCACATGAAGGACCATGAGAGTTCATATACTTTATAGACCATGTGCTACCACCACACCTGATGGAGTCCACTGGAGAGAATGGCAGGTTCTGCCCCCGATCAAACAAGATATCCCTGATAAAAACTGCACCCAAGCATCTGCTCAAATTCCAGCAAGCACACTAGCACTACAGGATGCCCTGGCAAATAGTCAAACTCATCTGCACATTTTCACAGATCCTGTGACCGTTGTCAGTGATCTTGCTATCCAGTCCCACCAGTAGTGACAAGAACTCCTTATCTAACTCCTTATCACTGCTCTGGAATAAAGAACTCTGGGAATATCTTGCCTCACAGTTACCCAATCAAGGTCACTCCTAACTGCACGTATGAAACCTTTCAGACCTGATGGTATTAATCTTGGCCCTGTGGGCCCATGAAATGTGAAACCATTGAGAGACCTCTACCCTAAAGCTCTAGGCAGAATGCAAGGGACTCCCCTCCTCTGCCATGGCTAACTTACTAACTGCCAAGTTTACCTGATAAGGAAAAAAATGCCCCTAGTAGTATAATCAGTGGACATAATTTCCAGGCTGAGGAAGGGATCCCTACAGCTGATGGAAAATAGACTTAATAGGACCCTTCATCCCCTCAGCAGGACTACCTGCTATGCTCTGACCATGGTATATACATATATAGACATATTCCTCACTTATCCTATTAGACATGCCACTGGTGAAGCCAAAACGGAAGGACTCACCAAGACACTGATGTGACCTACTCATTTCTCAAAAACAAATTAAAAAAACCCTCAAGACACTGGGCTCTAGAAAAAGGCATTCAGCGGCACTTTTACTTCTTATGACCCCAGGATACAGCCCTCATAGAAGCTAGAATGGCTTCCTTAGACAAACCATGTTAACTTCTAAATGAGTCTTCCTGCTGTTTGAGGCATTAGTTAGACCCTCCCACCCACCCACCTCGGTACATGGGCCCATTACTTTGTTCTGATCCTCAGGCTTAGCGACACCTTATAAATAGAGGCCTTTCTGCACGAGACTTTTCTGTCAAATGGTCATTCTCAACAATCCTTTTGTTTACTGTAAGAGTTTCCAGTAACAAACACTCATATCCCACCACCGGACCTTCCTCCTAACACCACCTATACTCTGTACCCTGGATGTCAGTATTTTATTTGGGGCATCCTCCTTCATAACACGATGTGGCCCTTCCCAACACAAATGTGCCGTTTTCCTACCAATTTCACTCACTGTCCTGAGAGTCACTGGCATTGCCCAGGGTACACACAATGCCATTCAACAAACTCACATCACTGATCTCAGTCAAGAAATGTCTGAAACATTCTAAACACATGCAGCAGGCAACTAACATTTTAGAGACTTTCCATGAAGAGGAACTCCTTGGCAGCCATGGTGGCTGATGACTAGTTGGCTTTAGACTATTGGCCACCCAGGGAAAGTTCTGTTCCCTTAAAGGATTGCTTGCTGCCTGTGGGTAAACAACATGGCAAGGGGCCACCAATAGCTCAACACATGAGAAAACAAATGAAAATAATGAATAACATTATTAAGGTAATTGAATTGAGTTCTGGAACCCCACTGACATATTTTCCTGGATTTCTCCAACTCCTTAGGATGACTGGAATTGGAATGCTTTTTTCAAGACTTCCTCATCTTAATTATAACATGTTGCTTGTGCTTTTCAAATGGCTATTCAAACTCTTGTGAGATGTGGCATAATTCAGTCAACAATCATCAGAAGTGAACTTGTAATAAAGACACTGATTCCATTTTTGATGTGTGAGTGTTAATTGGTTTTAGATACCCACTCACCCTTCCTGGTATGCAATAGGCAATCAAGTTACAAAGGTAGTCACATGCCTCTTTTCTCTTTGTGCCAGTGGATAGGAGGGTCAAACCTTGAATACCCAAACTCAACTCCTTGAAACATTAAAGGCCCAACCCACTCTCCTCTTTGCTGCAGCCACCTGCACCCACTTACACTTGCCCTACTCTCCTAAAAATTGCCTTTGCGGAATAAACCAGGAGCAGAAGGCACTCGAGCCAGTAAACTGTAGGAACACATAAATTGCTGAAGACACAGTGTAAACTAGCTTGAGAATTAAAAGGTCTGCAGAACCCAGTCTTAGCGGGCCACCCACAATTCATGAATTCTTCCTGCAGGAACCAAACCATGTTCTTACCATAAAGATTTAAAAAAAAAAAAAAATGGCCTCATGCTTCATGCAGCAAACAGGGAAATATTTTGATATATACACACAGTGCATTTTGTTCTTTGTATCTTAGGCTATTTCTCAAAGGAAACTAGCTTGCCAAAGCTTTATCTGATTAGAGAAAGAGCAATTATGCCATTCCAGCCCTTTTCAGCTTTCCTCTGATTAAAAAAAAAAAGGAAAAAAAGAAAGGCTGAGAACTTTCTCTGATTTTCATAGTCCAGTCCATAGAAACAGTCCTATGCACAGTCTGTTCCACCAAAACTTTGCAGGCTTAATCATAACGTAATAGAACATATTCCATCCAAAATACCTTACCACCATATATCATAAGGGTCCCAATATAGTAACAGTGGATTAAAACAGAGAGCTGCAAGACATACACTCTACTCAAGAATGAGCTTCTGGGGGCTTCCCTGGTGGTGCAGTGGTTGAGAGTCTGCCTGCCAATGCAGGGGACACGGGTTCGAGCCCTGGTCTGGGAGGATCCCACATGCCGCGGAGCAACTGGGCCCGTAAGCCACAATTGCTGAGCCTATGCGTCTGGAGCCTGTGCTCCACAACAGGAGAGGCCGCAATAGTGAGAGGCCCGCGCACCGTGATGAGGAGTGGCCCCCACTTGCCACAACTGGAGAGAGCCCTCGCACAGAAGCGAAGACCCAACACAGCCATAAATAAATAAATTAAACCTTAAAAAAAAAAAAAAAAAAGAATGAGCTTCTGGGACTACTCAAACACCAGGAAGAAAAATTCAAGGGCACTAGAGGTTATTGAAGCTCCTGATACTTACAGCTATGACAAGCATTAAACATACTGTAACTCCTGTTTAAGAACACATAAAACCTCATACTAAAGACCTCTTTGCCTCAAATTACCTGATACATCTGGTTTTCAACCAAAAATTAGACAGCATACTAAAAGGTAAGAGAAAACACATTGTGAAGAGAGAAAGCAATCATCAAAACAATTCTCAGGTACAGGAGAGATTCTTGAATGACCAGGCTATTAATTTAAAATAACTATTAATATCACACAAAGCTGACTTCAGAACAAGGAAAATTATCAGGGAGAAAGAGGGGCATTACATACAGATAAAAAGTGCCAATTCTCCAGGAAGACATAATAACCCTTTATTATACATGTGCTGAAACAGATTGACAGAATAAGTGATGCAAAAATGTACAAAACTGCAATATGAGAAGGAGGAGCTTCAAGATGGTGGAAGAGTGAGACGTGGAGATCACCTTCCTCCCCACAAATACATCAGAAATACATCTACATGTGGAACAACCCCTACAGAACACGTACTGAATGCTGGCAGAAGAACTCAGACCTCCCAAAAGGCAAGAAACTTCCCACGTACCTGGCTAGGGCAAAAGAAAAAAAACAGAGACAAAAGAATAGGGATGGGACCTGCACCTCTGGGAGGGAGCTGTGGAGGAGGAAAGGTTTCCACACACTAGGAAACCCCTTCACAGGTGGAGACTGCGGGTGGCGGAGGGGGAAAGCTTCGGAGCCATGGAGGAGAGTGCAGCAACAGGGGTGCGGAGGGCAAAGCGGAGAGATTCCCGCACAGAGGATCAGTGCCAACCTGCACTCATCAGCCCGAGAAGCTTGTCTGCTCACCCGCTGGGGCGGGCGGGGGCTGGGAGCTGAGGCTCGGGCTTCGGTCGGATGCAGGGAGAGGACTGGGGTTGGCTGTGTGAACACAGTCTAAAGGGGGCTAGTGCGCCACAGCTAGCCAGGAGGGAGTCTGGGAAAAAGTCTGGAGCTGCTGAAGAAGCAGGAGACTTTTTCTTGCCTCTTTGTTTCCTGGTGCGCAAGGAGAGGAGATTAAGAGCACTGCTTAAAGGAGCTCCAGAGTAGGGCGCGAGCTGCGTCTATCAGCGTGGACCCCAGAGATGGGCATGAGACGCTAAGGCTGCTGCTGCCGCTACCAAGAAGCCTGTGTGCAAGCACAGGTCACTATCCACACCTCCCCTCCCGGGAGCCTGTGCAGCCTGCCACTGCCAGGGTCCCGTGATCCAGGGACAACTTCTCCGGGAGAATACACAGCGTGCCTCAGGCTGGTGCAATGTCACGCCAGCCTCTGCCGCCACAGGCTCACCCTGCACTCCGTACCCCTCCCTCCCCCCGGCCTGAGGGAGCCAGAGCCCCCAAATCAGCTGCTCCTTTAACCCCGTCCTGTCTGAGCAAAGAACAGATGCCTTCAGGCGACCTACACGCAGAGGCGGGGCCAAATCCGAAGCTGAACCCCGGGAGCTGTGCGAACAAAGAAGAGAAAGGGAAACCCCTCCCAGCAGCCTCAGGAGCAGCTGATTAAATCTCCACAGTCAACTTGATGTACCCTGCATCTGTGGAATACCTGAATGGACAACGAATCACCCGAAATTGAGAAGGTGGACTTTGGGAGCAACGATATATGTTTTTTTTTTTTCCTTTTTCTCTTTTTGTGAGTGTGTATGTGTATGCTTCTGTGTGTGATTTTGTCTGTATAGCTTTGCTTTTACCATTTGTCCTAGGGTTCTTTCGGTCCGTTTTTTTTTGTTGTTGTTCAGTTTTGTTTTGTTTAGTATAGTTTTCAGCGCTTGTTATCATTGGTGGATTTATTTTTTGGTTTGATTGTTCTTTCTTTTTTAAAAATTACTTTAAATTATTTTTTAATAATTATTTTTTGTTTTTTATTTTAATTATTTTATTTTATCTTTTTCTTTTTTTCTCTCTTTTATTCTGAGCCGTGTGGATGACAGGCTCTTGGTGCTCCAGCCAGTCGTCAGGGCTGTGCCTCTGAGGTGGGAGCACCTAGTTCAGGACATTGGTCCACCAGACACCTCCCAGCTCCACGTAATATCAAACAGCGAAAATCTCCCAGAGATCTCCATCTCAATGCCAAGACCCAGCTCCACTCAAGGACCAGCAGGCTACAGTGCTGGACACCCTATGCCAAACAACTAGCAAGACAGTAACACAACCCCACCCATTAGCAGAGAGGCTGCCTAAAATCATAATAAGGTCACAGACATCCCAACACACACCACCAGATGTGGACCTGCCCACCAGAAAGACAAGATCCAGCCTCATCCACCAGAACACAGGCACTAGTCCCCTCCACCAGGAAGCCTACACAACCCACTGAACCAACCTTAGCCACTGTGAGCAGACACCAAAAACAACGGGAACTACGAACCTGCAGCCTGCAAAAAGGAGACCCTGAACACAGTAAGTTAAGCAAAATGAGAAGACAAAGAAACACACAGCAGATGAAGGAGCAAGGTAAAAACCCACCAGGCCTACCAAATGAAGAGGAAATAGGCAGTCTACCTGAAAAAGAATTCAGAATAATGATAGTAAACATGATCCAAAATCTTGGAAATAGAATGGAGAAAATACAAGAGACTTTTAACAAGGACCTAGAAGAACTAAAGAGCAAACAATCATGAACAACACAATAAATGAAATTTAAAATGCTCTAGAAGGAATCAATAGCAGAATAACTGAGGCAGAAGAACGGATAAGTGACCTGGAAGATAAAATAGTGGAAATAACTACTGCAGAGCAGAATAAAGGAAAAAGAATGAAAAGAATTGAGGACAGTCTCAGAGACCACTGGGACAATATTAAATGCACCAACATTCGAATTATAGGGGTCCCAGAAGAAGAAGAGAAAAAGAAAGGGACTGAGAAAATATTTGAAGAGATTATAGTTGAAAACTTCCCTAATATGGGTAAGGAAATAGTCAATCAAGTCCAGGAAGCACAGAGAGTCCCATACAGGATAAATCCAAGGAGAAACACACCAAGACACCTATTAATCAAACAATCAAAAACTAAATACAAAGAAAAAATATTAAAAGCAGCAAGGGAAAAACAACAAATAACATACAAGGGAATCGCCATAAGGTTAACAGCTGATCTTTCAGCAGAAACTCTGCAAGCCAGAAGGGAGTGGCAGGACATATTTAAAGTGATGAAAGAGAAAAACCTACAACCAATATTACTCTATCCAGCAAGGATCTCATTCAGATTTGACAGAGAAATTAAAAACTTTACAGATAACCAAAAGCTAAGAGAATTCAGCACCACCAAACCAGCTTTACAACAAATGCTAGAGGAATTTCTCTAGGCAGGAAACACAAGAGAAGGAAAAGACCTACAATAACAAACCCGAAACAATTAAGAAAATGGTAATAGGAACATACATATTGATAATTACCTTAAATGTAAATGGATTAAATGCTCCAACCAAAAGACATAGACTGGCTGAATGGATACAAAAATAAAACCCGTATATATGCTGTCTACAAGGGACCCACTTCAGACCTAGGGACACACACAGACTGAAAGTGAGGGATGGAAAAAGATATTCCATGCAAAGGGAAATCAAAAGAAAGCTGGAGTAGCAATTCTCATATCAGACAAAATAGACTTTAAAACAAAGACTATTACAAGAGACAAAGAAGGACACTACATAATGATCAAGGGATCAATCCAAGAAGAAGATATAACAATTGTAAATATTTATGCCCCCAACATAGGAGCACCTCAATACATAAGGCAAATACTAACAGCCATAAAAGGGGAAATCGACAGTAACACAATCATAGTAGGGGACTTTAACACCCCACTTTCACAAATGGACAGATCATCCAAAATGAAAAATAAATAAGGAAACACAAGCTTTAAATGACACATTAAACAAGATGGACTTAATTGATATTTATAGGACATTCCATCCAAAAACAACAGAATACACTTTCTTCTCAAGTGCTCATGGAACATTCTCCAGGATAGATCATAGCTTGGGTCACAAATCAAGCCTTGGTAAATTTAAGAAAATTAAAATCCTATCAGGTATCTTTTCCGACCACAATGCTATGAGACTAGATATCAACTACAGGAAAAAATCTGTAAAGAATACAAACACATGGAGGCTAAACAATACACTACTTAATAACCAAGAGATCACTGAAGAAATCAAAGAAGAAATCAAAAAATACCTAGAAACAAATGACAATGAAAACACGATGACCCAAAACCTATGGGATGCAGCAAAAGCAGTTCTAAGAGGGAAGTTTATAGCAATACAATCCTACCTTAAGAAACAAGAAACATCTCAAATAAACAACCTAACCTTACACCTAAAGCAATTAGAGAAAGAAGAACAAAAAAACCCCAAAGTTAGCAGAAGGAAAGAAATCATAAAGATCAGATCAGAAATAAATGAAAAAGAAATGAAGGAAACAATAACAAAGATCAATAAAACTAAAAGCTCGTTCTCTGAGAAGATAAACAAAATTTAAAAACTTGTACAACTCAATGGCAAAATCCTAAACAATCTGATTAACCATGGGAAGCATATCTGAATTTTTCCAATGAAGACATACAGAAGGTCAATGGGTACCTGAAATGATGCTAAACATCACTAGCCATCAGGTAAATGTAAATCAAAACCATGATGAAATATCACCTCACACCTGTTCGAATGGCTAATATAAAAACATAAGCACTGGGCTTCCCTGGTGGCGCAGTGGTTAAGAATCTGCCTGCCGATGCAGGGGACACGGGTTCGAGCCCTGGTCTGGGAGGATCCCACATGCCGCGGAGCAACTAAGCCCGTGAGCCACGACTGCTGAGCCTGCACGTCTGGAGCCTGTGCTCCGCAACGGGAGAGGCCACTACAGTGAGAGACCCGCGCACCGCGATGAAGAGCGGCCCACACTCGCCACAGCTGGAGAAAGCCCTCGCACAGAAACGAAGACCCAACACAGCCAAAAATAAATAAATTAATTAATTAATTAAAAAAACCCAAAAAACATAAGCACTAACAAGTATTGGTGAGAATGGTTATAAAAGGAAACACTTGTGCACTCTTGGAAGGAATGTAAATTCCTGTAGTCACTATGGAAAACTATATGGAGGTTCTTCAATACATTAAAACAAAACCAGCATATGATCCAGCAATCCAATTTCTGGGTATTTCTCCAAAGGAAAAAAAATGCTAATTTTTTTCATTTATTCATTTTTTAAATTTTTTAAAACATTTTTATCAAAGTAGAGTTGATTTACAATATTGTGTTAGTTATAGGTGTATAGTAAAGTGAATCAGTTATACATATACATACGGCCACTCTTCTTTAGATTCTTTTCCAATATAGGTCATTACAGAGTATCAAGTAGAGTTCCCTGTGCTGTAGAGTAGGTCCTTATTAGTTATCCATTTTACATATAGTAGTGTGTATATATCAATCCCAATCTCCCAATTTATCCCTCACCCCTCTTCCCCCTGGTAACCATAACTTTGTTTTCACCATCTGTGACTCTATTTCGTTTTGTAGAGAAGTTCATTTGTACCCTTTTTTTAGATTTCACTATAAGCAATATCATATGCTATTTGTCTTTCTTTGTATTACTCAACTATATAAAAGAATGAAATAATACCATTTGTATCAACATGGATGAACCTAGAGATTGTCATACTGAGTGAAGTAAAAAACGCTCGTTTTGAAAAGATATGTGTACCCCCATGATCACTGCAGCTTTATTTACAATGGGTAAACTGGAAAACAAACAATGTCCATAGGTAGATGAATGGATAAAGGTGTTTTATATTTATATATGTATGTGTGTGTGTGTGTATATATATATAATATATACATAATATAATATATATGTATATATATATTATGTATATATTATATATATATCATATATATATTATATATATGTATATATATATATATATACACATATATATAATATATATATATAAAATTCGGCCATAAGAAAGAATGAATACCTTGCCATTTGCAACACATGAGTGGATCTTAGGGCATTTAGCTAAGTGAAGTAAGTCAGACAGAAAAAGATAAACACCATATGATCTCACTTTTATGTGGAATCTAAAAGAAAAAAGAAAAAAACAAAAGCACAAGCATGTGGAAATAATAGAGAACAGATTAATAGTTGCCTAAGCTGGGAGGTGGGGAGTGGGCAAACATGGGTAAATGGTGTCACAAGGTACAAACTTCAGTTATAAAATGAGTAAGTCATGGGAATGTAATGTGCAGCATGGGGGTTATCATCAATAAAACTGTATCTTATGTTTTAACGTAGCCAGGAGAGGGGATCTTGAAAATACTTATCATGTGAAAAATGTGTAACTATGTATGGTGATGAATGCTAACTTGATTTATTGTGGTGATTAGTTTGTGATATACAGAAATATCAAATAACTACTGTTGTACACCTGAAACTCATATAATGTCATGTCAATTAAATTGAAGTTAAAACAACAGCGACAACAGCACAAGGGCTGGTTCAGCCAAAATGTTGGCTCAGACAAGAATCAAAAGCATTATGGACCCAGGCAAGTGCCCCAGGAATTCCTAGCCTATAGCATCACTATCAATAGGCTGGGGCTAAAGGGGTCCATGATACAGTCTACATTATCAAGAAGAGCAGTTAAGGTAGTGATGTAAAACAGAATAAAAGTCCCAAAGTGAAATTCCTCCACAATTAAATTACATAAATGGACTTACATGCCCGAAGTAATTTTATTCATATGAGTAAGACAACTCATGATTATTCTTTCAGGAAAACGAGGAAAAATTATGGGGCATGATATATATGTCATTTGAGAATAAATTATTTTTAAGCAATCCAAGTTGTCCCATGAAAGATATGGAAATTTCCAAATATTTTTGATCCAAGGTTGAGAAAAACTTTGGGAATGGAATGTAGGAAAATGGACCAAAAGAAAAACTTCCTATATATCAGACAGAGCAGAAAGCTTAATAAAGTGAGTTACCAAAATTGTATAGAAGAGTTGAATTCAAAGAAATAGAAATCCCAGGAAATAAATGGGAGAAAATTCTATTCCACACTCATCAAAAAATCACAATTTCTTGTTCCAAGGCTTTGAGTCCTACAATCAAGGGCACTTCTTCACCTCCAGAACAGTTTTCCACTTTATACCTGTCATCCCATAGAATCTCTTCAGAGCCCCTTTTATGTCTTTGTTCCACAGACTGTAGATGAAGCATGGGTGTGACAACACTGTACATCACTGAGGCTACTGCTACTGAGTGTGAGCTGTGGGTAGCAGCATAGATAAGGTACACTCCTAGGAATGAACAATAAACAGGGAGGCAACTGAGAGGTGAGATGCACAGGTGGAAATGCTTTATACGTCCCATGAGCTGATGAGATTCTAGAAAGAAACAATCTTAGAGTAAGACTAAAGGATACTAGAGGACCACCAGCCAGCAGCCCAGTAGAAAAATACAACACGATGTCGTTAAGAAAAGTATCAGAACAAGCAAATTTGACCATCTGGTGGAGATCACAGAAAAAGTGGGGGATTTCCAAGTATGTATAGAAGGACAGCCACAACAACATTAAGCTTTGTAACAAGGAATTTAAGACACTCTAGATCCAGGACATCAACAACAGCAGTCCATAGAGCCAGGGGTTCATGATGACATTGTAGTGCAGGGGGTGACATATGACCAAGAACTGTTCATCAGCCACCACAGCCTGAAGAAAGTTGTCACAACCTCTAAAGAGTGTGGAAAAATACATCTGGGTGATGCAACCTGTATAGGTTATAACATTGCTTTCTGTGTGTATATTCACAGTATCTTTGGGATAGTGGTAGCGATGAGACAGATGTCTACAAAGGACAGGTTGGAGAGGAAGAAGTACATCGGTGTGTGGAGGTGGGAGTCTGAGCTGACGGCCAGGATGATGAGCAGGTTTTCAAACACAGTGATCAGGTACATGGAGAGGAAAAGCCCAAATATGAGGGGCTGAAATTCTTGTTCATTTGATAACCCCAGAAGAAGAAAATTTGAAATTTGGATATCATTCCTTGGTCCCAAGTGGTGGTGGTGGTAGCTAGGAATGAAAATTTTAAATAATATGATTAAATGTTAGGAGAGTGAGCATTAGTGACATGCTACAATTACAATACTATGTGGGAAAAAAAGCAAGTATAAAAAATGGATGGGTGTGTTATTTTTACTGGAGTTCAGGACGACCTAAATACAAGGTGACATCTGAGCAAAGGCCTCATGCCAAACTGGGTGGAAGACAGGAGGCTATCTGGGTATGTGCTCTGCAGAGGAAAGATCCAGTGCAAAAGCCCCGAGGAAGGTGTTGTTTCAGATGTTCAAGGCTCAAAATGTAGCCAGTGTGGTGAGCAATGAGTACAGGGGGAGTGGTGAGAGATGGTGTCAGAGAGGATTGAGGAAAGAGGTTCCCTCCCTGCTGCTGCTGAGACTTTAAGACACAGGAAGTCCGTTGTTCACATTCTGTTCCTTGTATTTTATTAATTTTCATTTCAAAGAATCTTGTGAGTACACATAGATCCCCTCCTTATCTTCACGTGTTGGGTAACATTTTGTCCTCTATTTTTTTTTCTGCACATATCTTTTATTTTTTCTTTTTTTAACATCTGTATTGGAGTATAATAATTGCTTTACATTGTTGTGTTAGTTTCTGCTGTACAACAAAGTGAATTAGCGATATGTATACATATATCCCCATATCCCCTCCCTCTTGCATCTCCCTCCCACCCTCCCTATCCCACCCCTCTAGGTGGTCACAAAGCACCCAGCTGATCTCCCTGTGCTATGTGGCTGCTTCCCACTAGCTATCTATTTTACATTTGGTAGTGTATATATGTCCATGCCACTCTCTGACTTCATCCCAGCTTACACTTCCCCCTCCCCATGTCCTCAAGTCCATCCTCTAGGTCTGCATCTTTATTCCTGTCCTTTGCCTGTGTTCTTCAGAACCTTTTTTTTTTTTTTTTTAGATTCGATATATATGTGTTAGCTTACGGTATTTGTTTTTCTCTTTCTGACTTACTTCACTCTGTTTGACAGACTCTAGGTCCATCTACCTCACTACAAATAACTCAGTTTCGTTCCTTTTTATGGCTGAGTAATATTTCATTGTATATATGTGCCACATCTTCTTTATCCAGTCATCTGTCGATGGACACTTGCTTCCATGTCCTAGCTATTGTAAATAGTGCTGAAATGAACATTGTGGTACATGACTCTTCTTGAACGATGATTTTTTCTGGGTATATGCCCAGCAGTGGGATTGCTGGTCATATGACAGTTCTATTTTTAGTTTTTTAAGGAAGCTCCATACTGTTCTCCATAGTGGCTGTATCAATTTGCGTTCTCACCAACAGTGCAAGAGGGTTCCCTTTTCTGCACACCCTCTTCAGCATTTATTGTTTGTAGATTTTTTGATGATGGCTCTTCTGACCAGTGTGAGGTGACACCTCATTGTAGTTTTGATTTGCATTTCTCTAATGATTAGTGATGTTGAGCATCCTTTCATGTGTTTGTTGGTAATCTGTATATCTTCTTTGGAGAAATGTCTAGTTAGGTCTTCTGCCCATTTTTGGATTGGGTTGTTTGTTTTTTGACATTGAGCTGCTTGTATATTTTGGAGATTAATCATTTGTCAGTTTCTTCATTTGCAAATATTTTCTCCCATTCTGAGGGTTGTCTTTTCATCTTGTTTATGATTTCCTTTGCTGTGCAAAAGCTTTTACATTTCATTAGATCCCATTTGTTTATTTTTGTTTTTATTTCTATTTCTCTAGGAGTTGGGTCAAAAAGGATCTTGCTGTGATTTATGTCATAGAGTGTTCTGCCTAAGTTTTCCTCTAAGAGTTTTATAGTGTCTGGCTTTACATTTAGGTCTTTAATCCATTTTGAGTTTATTTTTGTGTATGATGTTAGGGAGTTCTAATTTCATTCTTTTACATGTAGCTGTCCAGTTTTCCCAGCACCACTTATTGAAGAGGCTGTCTTTTCTCCATTGTACATTCTTGCCTCCTTTGTCAAAGATAAGGTGACCATATGTGCATGGGTTTATCTCCGGGCTTTCTATCCTGTTCCATTGATCTATATTTCTGTTTTTGTGCCAGTACCATACTGTCTGATTACTGTAGCTTTGTGGTATAGTCTGAAGTCAGGGAACCTGATTCCTCCAGCTCCGTTTTTCATTATCAAGATTGCTTTGGCTATTTGGGGTCTTTTGTGTTTCCATACAAATTATGAAATTTTTTGTTCTAGTTCTGTGAAAAATGTCATTGGTAGTTTGATAGGGATTGCTTTGAATCTGTAGATTGCTTTGGGTAATATGGTCAGTTTCATAATGTTGATTCTTCCAGTCCAACAACATGGTATATCTCTCCATCTGTTCGTATCATCTTTAATTTCAATGACACATTAAACAAGATGGACTCAATTGATATTTATAGGACATTCCATCCAAAAACAACAGAATACACTTTCTTCTCAAGTGCTCATGGAACATTCTCCAGGATAGATCATAGCTTGGGTCACAAATCAAGCCTTCGTAAATTTAAGAAAATTGAAATTGTATCAAGTATCTTTTCTGACCACAACGCTATGAGGCTAGATATCAATTACAGGAAAAAATATGTAAAAAATGCAAACACATGGAGGCAAAACAATACACTACTAAATAACCAAGAGATCACTGATGAAATCAAAGAGGAAATCAAAAAATACCTAGATACAAATGACAATGAAAACACGATGACCCAAAACCTGGGGTGGGATGCAGCAAAAGCAGTTCTAAGAGGGAAGTTTAGAGCAATACAATCCTACCTCAAGAAACAAGAAACATCTCAAATAAACAACCTAACCTTACACCTAAAACAATTAGAGAAAGAAGAACAAAAAAACCCCAAAGTTAGCAGACAGAAAGAAATCATAAAGATCAGATCAGAAATAAATGAAAAAGAAATGAAGGAAACAGTAGCAAAGATCAATAAAACTAAAAGCTGGTTCTTTGAGAAGATAAACAAAATTGATAAACCATTAGCCAGACTCATCAAGAAAAAAAGGGAGAAGACTCAAATTAATAGAATTAGAAATGAAAAAGGAGAAGTAACAACTGACACTGCAGAAATACAAAGGATCATGAGAGATTACTACAAGCAACTGTAAGCCAATAAAATGGACAAGCTGGAAGAAATGGACAAATTTTTAGAAAAGTCACCTTTGTCAAATATTAGTTGACCATATATGTTTGGGTTTATTTCTGGGTTCTCAATTACATGCCATTGGTTTATGTGTATGCTTTTATGCAAGTACCATATTGTTTTGATTACTATAGCTTCGTAGTATGGTTTGAAATCAGGAAGTGTGATGACTCCATCTCTTTTCCTCACCGCTCAGGATTTCTTTGGCTACGCAAGGATATTGGTGTTCCATACAAAATTTAGAATTGATTTTTTTCTATTTCTATGAAAAGTGCCATTGGAATTTTGATAAGGATTGTATTGGAACTATACATTCTTTGAGTAATATGAACTTTTAACAATATTAATTCTTCTGACCCATGAACATATGACTGTTTCACTTATTTGTGCCTTCTTCAACATCTTTAATGAACTGCCTTAAACTTTTAGGTGTACAGATGTATGAATTTATTGATTAAATTGATTCCTAAGTATATTTTCTTTCATTTTTATGCTCTTATAATTAAGATTGTTTTCTTAATTTCTTTTCTATATTGTTCATTTTTAGTATATACAAACACAACTGATTTTTGCATATTGATTTTCCTCCCTGCAACTTTCTTTGTTTATTAGTTCTAATGATTTTTGAAGAAGAATTTATTTCCTATATATAATACCATATCATCTGCAATCAAGGACAATTTTATTTCTTTCTTTTCAATTTGGCTGCCTTTATTTTCTTGCCTAATTATGCTGTCTAGGACTTTCAGTACTATATTGAATAGAAGTGGTGAGAGTGGGCACTCCTGTCTTGTTTCTGATCATAAAGTAAAAGCTTTCAACATTTCATCATTCAGTATGATGTTAGTTGTGGACTTGTCATATACTGTCTTTTTACTGTTGAGGTACATTATTCTATACTGACTTTGGTAGAGTTGTCATAAAAAGAGGTTGAATTTTTGTCAAATGCTTTTTCTGCATCTATTGTGATGACCATATATTTACCTTTAATTCAATAACTGTTGTGTATTGCATTTATTGATTTGCCTATGTTGGACCATCCTTGTATCACAGGAATAAACCCCGTGTGACTATGTGGAAAGGGGTTTCTGAGCAGGGCAGGGGCAATCATTGGTGATGCTTACACAGGCAGTACATCAGAGGCAGTCTTTATCTCAGGACCTGCTCAGGCCAAGAGGGTCCATGCCCCAGCCCATGCAGAGTGCCCCACACCAGCCTCTCTTGCTCCAGCACTGCTCCCCTCTGGGGCGAGGGTGCTGGTGCTGAGATGGGGGGACCACACACTGAAGGGGAACAGAATCAGCTCAGACCTGACCCTCAGGACTTCTTTTCTAGCAACTTGGGACCTGGCCCCATCCCTGTTAGACCAGTAATGGCCACTAAGGAAAGGTGAAGCCCTATCCCACATCTGGTTCCAGCCCTAACCCCTCCACCTCCAGCCTCACCTCCTATCAAGATGATCACTACCAGGACACCCTAAGGAAAGGCATGAATTGTGATACCTTCAAATCCAGTTCTTCCACCAAAGCCACTGGGCACACACCAACTTTATATGGCTGCACCCACAGAATGACACCACTTCAACACTGTGAAAGGTAACCATGGCACATAGTCACATACAGAGAGAGAAAGTTAAGCAAAATTAAAAGACAGAGAAATGTGTCTAAATTGAAAGAGCTGTGATTTATGTCAGAGTGTTCTGCTTATGTTTTCCTCTAAGAGTTTTATAGTGTCAGGCCTTACATTTAGGACTTTAATCCATTTTGAGTTTATTCTTGTGTATGGTGTTAGGGAGTGTTCTAATTTCATTCTTTTACATGTAGCTGTCCAGTTTTCCCAGCAGCACTTATTGAAGAGGCTGTCTTTTCTCCATTGTATATTCTTGCCTCCTTTATCAAAGATAAGGTGACCATATGTGTGTGGGTTTATCTCCAGGCTTTCTATCCTGTTCCATTGATCTATATTTATGTTTTTGTGCCAGGACCATACTGTCTTGATTACTGTAGCTTTGTAGTATAGTCTGAAGTCAGGGAACCTGATTCCTCCAGCTCTGTTTTTCATGATCAAGATTGCTTTTGTTATTTGGGGTCTTTTGTGTCTCCATACAAATTGTGAAATTTTTTGTTCTAGTTCTGTGAAAAATGCCATTGGTAGTTTGAAAGGGATTGCCTTGAATCTGTAGATTGCTTTGGGTAGTATAGTCATTTTCACAATGTTGATTCTTCCAATCCAAGAACATGGTATATCTCTCCATCTGTTTGTATCATCTTTAATTTTATTCATCAGTGTCTTATAGTTTTCTGCATTCAGGTCTTTTGTCTCCTTAGGTAGGTTTATTCCTAGGTATTTTATTCTTTTTGTTGCAATGGTAAATGGGAGTGTTTCCTTAATTTCACTTTCAGATTTTTCATCACTAGTGTATACGAATGCAAGAGGTTTCTGTGCATGAATTTTGTATCCTGCTACTTTACCAAATTCATTGATTAGCTCTAGTAGTTTTCTGGTAGCATCTTTAGGATTCTGTATGTATAGTATCATGTCATCTGCAATCAGTGAGTTTTACTTCTTCTTTTCCGATTTGGATTCCTTTTATTTGTTTTTCTTCTCTGATTGCTGTGGCTAAAACTTCCAAAACTATGTTGAATAATAGTGGTGAGAGTGGGCAACCTTGTCTTGTTCCTGATCTTAGTGGAAATGGTTTCAATTTTTCACCATCGAGGATGATGTTGGCTGTGGGTTTGTCATATATGGCCTTTATTATGTTTAGGTAAGTTCCCTCTATGCCTACTTTCTGGACAGTTTTTATCATCAATGGGTGTCGAATTTTGTCAAAAGCTTTTTCTGCATCTATTGAGATGATCGTATTGTTTTTCTCCTTCAATTTGTTAATATGGTGACCCACCTCCTAGAGAAATGGAAATAAAAACAAAAATAAACAAATGGGACCTAATGAAACTTAAAAGCTTTTGCACAACAAAGGAAACCCTTAACAAGATGAAAAGAAAACACTCAGAATGGGAAAAAATATTTGCAAACAAAACAAATGACAAAGGATTAATCTCCAAAATATACAAGCAGGTCATGCAGCTCAATATGAAAAAAACAACCCAATCCAAAAATGGGCAGGAGACCTAAATAGACATTTCTCCAGAGAAGATATACAGATTTCCAATAAACACATGAAAGCCTGCTCAACATCACTAATAATTAGAGAAATGCAAATCAAAACTACAATGAGGTATCACCACACACTGATCAGAATGACCATCATCAAAAAATCTACAAACACACACAAAAAAAACTACAAACACTAAATGCTGGAGTGGGTGTGAAGAAAAGGGAGCCCTCTTGCACTGTTGGTGGGAGTGTAAATTGATACAGCCACTATGGAGAACAGCATGGAGGTTCCTTAAAAAACTAAAAATAGAATTACCATATGACCCATCAATCCCACTACTGGACATATATCCTGAGAAAACCGTAATTCATAAAGAGTCTTGTACCACAATGTTCATTGCAGCACTATCTACAATAGCCAGGACATGGAAGCAACCTAAGTGTCCATCGACAGATAAATGGATAAAGAAGATGTGGCACATATATACAATGGAATATTACTCAGCCATAAAAGGAAAGGAAATTGAGTTATTTGTAGTGAGGTGGATGGACCTAGAGTCTGTCATACAGAGTGAAGTAAGTCAGAAAGAGAAAAACAAATACCATATGCTAACACATATCTCTCCATTCTGATGAACTTAGGGGCAGGACAGAAATAAAGACAGAGACATAGAGAATGGACTTGAGGACACGGGGAAGGGGAAGAGTAAGCTGGGACAAAGTGAGAGAGTAGCTTTGTCATATTTACACTACCAAATGTAAAATAGATAGCTAGTGGGAAGCAGCTGCATAGCACAGGGAGATCAGCTCAGTGCTTTGTGACCACTTAGGGGGGTGGGACAGGGAAGGTGGGAGGGAGGGAGATGCAAGAGGGCAGAGATATGGGGATATATGTATATGTATAACTGATTCACTTTGTTATACAGCAGAAACTAACACACCATTGTTAAGCAATTATACTCCAATAAAGATGTTAAAAAAAAAAAAGAAGAAGATGTGGCACATATGTACAATGGAATATTACTCAGCCATGAAAAGAAACGAAATTGAGTTATTTGCAGTGAGGTGGATGGACCTAGAGTCTGTCATACAGAGTGAAGTAAGTCAGAAAGAGAAAAACAAATACCATATGCTGACATATATATGTGGAATCTAAAAAAAAAAATGGTTGTGAAGAACCTAAGAGCAGGACAGGAATAAAGATGCAGACGTAGAGAATGGATCTGAGGGCACAGGGAGGGGGAAGGGTAAGCTGGGACAAAGTGAGAGAGTGACACTGATATATATACACTACAAAATGTAAAATAGATAGCTAGTGGGAAGCAGTCTCATAGCACAGGGAGATCAGCTCTGTGCTTTGTGACCACCAAGAGGAGTGGGATAGGGAGGGTGGGAGGGAGATGCAAGGAGGGGATATGGGGATATATTTATATGTATAGCTGATTCACTTTGTTATACAGTGGAAAATAACACAACATTGTAAAGCAATTATACTCCAATAAAGATGTTAAAAAATAAATAAATAAATAGATTGAAAGAGCAAGAGAACAGCAGTGAAAAAACAACTAGCGAAACAAATAAACAATTTACTGATAAAAAATTCAGTGCATTAGTAATAAGATTGCTAACTAATTAGGAAAGAATTAATGAACATAGTGATAATTTTAACACAGAACTAGAAAATACTAAAATAATAGTCAGAACTAAAGAATACAATAACTGAAATGAAACAACTAGAAGTATTTAATAGCACACCAGGTGATACAGAAGAATGCATAAGTTATCTGGAATATAGAATAATGGAAATCACCCATACAGTCAGCAAAGTGAAAACAAATTAAAAATGAGAATAGTTTGAGGGATCTATTGGACTACACTAAGAATACCAACATTCACATAATTTGGGGGTCCCAAAAGGAGAAGAGAGAGAGAGAAGGTGGTCAAAATGTATTTGATGAAATTATGGCTGAAAACCTCCCAAACCTGAATAAGGAAGCAGATATTCAGGTACTGGAAGCAAATAGGGCTCCCAAAAAAGATGACAGCAACTGGACCTGCACCAAGATATATCAATTAAAATGGGAAAATTAAAGATATATGTTTCTAAAGGCAGCACAAGAAAATTGTTGTGTACAAGGGAGTCCCAAAAGTCTATCAGCTAATTTTTTTTTTTTTTTGCGGAAACTTTGCAGGTGAGAATGGAGTGGCATGATATATTTAAAGTGCTGAGAGGGAAAAACCTGCAAACTAGGGCACTCTACGGAGCAAGATTATCATTTAGAATTGAAGGAGAGATAAAGAAATTTTCAGACAAGCAAAGACTAAATAATTTATCAATACTAAACCTACCCTAAAAAAATGATATAGGGTTTTTTTTAAGAAGGAAAGAAAAAGTCATAACAAATGGTAAGAATCTGTAAGAACGAGAAAATCTCACTGGTAAAGGCAAACATATAGAAAAGGATGAGGATCAACCACTTCAGCTAGTATGAAGATTTAAAAGACAAAAAATAATTGCAAAATTAACTATAACTACAATAAGAAGTAAGGGAATGAACAGGGAGATGGCAAATATGACATTAAAAACACAAAATGTGGAGGAAGGGAGTAAAAATGTAGTCCTATTAGAATGTGTTTCAACTCAAAGGACAACCTGTTTTAAAAAGTAGATATAGTCATAGGTCAACATATACAAACCTCGTGGTAACCATACATCAAAAACCTACAATAGATACACAAAAACTAGGGAGAAAGGAACACAAGCGTATCACTAAAAATCATCAAATCACAAAGGAAGAAACAAAATGAATAAGAGAAAAACTATAAAAACAAACAGAAAGCAAGTAACAAAATGGCAATAAGTACATGCCTATCAATAATCACCTTAACTTTCAATGGACTAAATGGTCCAATAAAAAGACATAGGGTAACTGATTGGATTAAAAAAAAAAAAAGACCCTTCAATATGCTGCTTTCAAGAGACTTCAGAGCTAAAGACACACACAGACTGAAAGTGAGGGGATGAAAAAAGATATTTAATGTAAACGGAGACAAGAAAGTGGGGATAACAATACTCATATCAGAAAAAAATAGACTTTAAACAAAGTCTATAAGAAAAGACCAAGAAGGGCATTCTCAAATGATAAAGAGATCAATATAAGAGGAGAATATTACACTTTTTAACATATATGTACTAAATACAGGAGCATCTAAATATACAAACAAATATTAACAGACATAAAGGGAGAAATTGACAATAATTGAATTATTGTAGGGGACTTTAACACCCCACTTACATTTATGGACAGATCATCTAGGCTTAAAATCAGTACAGCAACAGAGGTCTTAAATGGAACAACAGACCATTTGACTTAATAATTATCTATGGGACACCACATCCCAAAACAGCAGAATACACAGTCTTTTCAAGTGACCATCTGTATGTCTTCCTTAGAAAAATGTCTATTGAGTGTCTTCTGCCCATTTTTATTAGGGTTGTTTGTTTTTTAATATTGAATTGATTGAATCATTTCTATTTTTGGATAACAACCCATTATTGGATATATAATTTGTAAATATCTTTTCCCATGAGTAGGTTGTCTTTTCGTTTTGTTGGTGGTTTCCTTCACTGTGCAAAGATTTTAGTTTGATGTAGTCCATTTATTTATTTTTATTTCCCTTGCCTGAGGAGATATATACAAAAATATTGCTAAGACCAGTGTCAAAGACGTATTGCCTATCTTTTTTGCAGCTTGTTGAGTAACTTCCTGACATTATCTTGAATTCTCTACTTGTCTGATCACAATCTTCCATGACATTAAGATTGGTTTCTGGAAAACTGTCATTTTCTTTTCTTAAAACAAATTATTATAGTTGATTTACAATATTGTGTTAGTTTCTGATGTACAGCAAAATGTATCATATATATATGGATATATATATATATATCTGTTCTTTTTTAGCTTCTTTTCCCATATAGATCATTACAGAGTATTGAGAAGAGTTCCCTGTGCTATTATTTTCTTTCTCTGATTTCAGGTTACTGTGGTTTTCATGGGTTGCTCCTCTGCCAGTGCATTTGAGAAAAAAAATAAAAATAAAAATAAAAATAAAATATATATATATATATACACACACACACACAAGCTGACCCTTGAACAACAAGAGGGTTAGGGCCTCCAACCCTCTGTATAGCCAAAAATCCTCCTATAACTTTAAAGTAATTTTTTTATATCTCTGGATAAACTAACCATAATAAAAATAATATAAATTGTCTTGGTTGTTAAGTGTATTTTTTATATGAGTAATGCAACTCATGACTATTCCTTCAGGGAAACAGGAGAAAATTACTTGGGATGACACATGTCATTTGAGAAGTAACTATTATTAATAAATCTATGATCTCCATCCAAGAAATGGAATTTCCAAACATTTTTGATCCAAAGGTAGGAAAATTTAGAAGTAGAAAAAACAAAAACTGCCTATATATCAGACTGAGGATAAAGCTTAATAAAGAGAGTTACTAAAATTGTATAAAGAAGCTGAATCAAAAAAATAATAAATCCCAGGAAATAAGTAGAAGGAGCAAATTTTATTTTACAATGATCAAAGAATCACAATTTCTCGTTCCAAGGCTTTGAGTTATGCAATCAAGGGCACTTCATCACCCCTAGTACAATTGGCCATTTTATACTTGGCATCAAATAGAATCTCTTCAGAGCCCTCTTTATGTCTTTATTTCTCAGACTGTAGATGAAGGGGTTCAGCATGGGTGTGACCACAGTGTACATCACCGAGGCTGTTGCACTTGAGAGTGAGCTGTGGGTAGCAGCAGAGCTAAGGTACACTCCTAAGGCCGTACAATAAAATAAGGAGACAACCGAGAGGTGAGACACACAGGTGGAAAATGCTTTATACTTCCCCTGAGCTGATGAGATTCCTCGTATGCAGAAAACTATTTTAGAGTAAGAGTAAAGGATACAAGCAAAAGGACCAACACCCATCAGGACAGCTGCAAAATAGATCACCATGTTATTTAAAAAGTTGTCAGAATTGGAAAGTTGTACCACCTGATTCAGTTCACAGAAAAAGTGGGGGATTTGCACATCTGGACAGAAGGACAATTGCAACACCATTAAGCTGTGTAACAAGGAATACATAGCAATTATTACCCAGAATATCAGAACCAGCAGTCCACAGAACCGGGGGTTCATGATGACCATGTAGTGCAAAGGGTGGCAGATGGCCACAAAGCAGTCATAGGCCATCACTGTCAGGAGGAAGTCATCTAATTCTCCAAAGAAAATGTAAAAATACATCTGGGTGATGCAGCCTTCATAGGTTATGACTTTGCTCTGGGTCTGAATATTCCACAACATCTTTGGGATGGTGGTAGAGGTGAAACAGATGTCTACAAAGGACAGATTGGAGAGGAAAAAGTACATGGGGGTGTGGAGGTGGGAGTCTGAGCTGACGGCCAAGATAATGAGCAGGTTTCCAAACACAATGATCAGATACATGGAGAGAAAAATCCCAAATATGAGGGGCTGCAGTTTTGGTTCCTCTGAAAGTCCCAGAAGAAGAAATTCTGAAATTTGTGTATTGTTACCTGGTCCCATGGGGTAGAGGCGACTATCAGGAAAAAGGAAAATAACATGACTAATTTTCACACAAACTGGCATAACTCACATAGCTGAAATACTGCAATTTCTATTTATCCCTCAAGAAATTAATGTTAATATTTTATTTATAGGTAAGTTCTCTTTGAGGGTATAATCCATTTCATCTCTGACTAGGAATTTTTGTCCCATTCTCAGCATATTTCCAAAGAGGTCATATATTCTAGAGTTTTAATGTATTCTTTCATACATTTGAGAACTATATATTGAGTACCAACCATGTTCCCAGCACATGAAGGCAATAAGTGGAGAGTGCTAAAAAACCAATCTCCCACAATACAAGGATGGTGAAAGATGATATGCAAATAAAATATTATATAATATGTCATATGGTGATAGATGCTATGAAGAAAAGAAAACCAGGTATAAAGGAGAGAGTAGTAGGAGGTGTTATTTTGCACTGAGTGCTGGTAAAGGCAACAAACAAGGTGATAATTGAACAGATAGCTCAAGAAAGAAAAAGAAGGAGCTAGTAAGATAATAGGAGAAGTGTGTGCCTCGCAGAAGGAAAGGACATGAGGAAAATGCTTGTTCCATGTATTCAGATCCAAACAAGGAAGCCAGTGGGGCAGAGAAATAAGCAAAAGGGGGAGTAATTAGAGATGGTGTCAGAGGATGCTGAGGAAAAAGTGGCCTCCCTGCTACAGTTAAAACTTCAATACACAGAGAATCTCTCCTTCCATGTTGTTCCATGCACATGAATTGAGCTGCAAAGGCTTCCTGTGAATTATATCAGATCACCTTCTTAGTTCCATCTGTTGATTGAATTCTGGCCTCTGTATTATAAGTCATCTTAATATTTGAGTCCAGTTGCCTCTACTTTAAGAACTGCTCTCACTCCACAAGGCACAGGCACAGACATACACCATGGCCTCCTGAGCTGTGTTATTACTATGCATTTCTCACCCAGATCCACCCTCCTTAGGCCATAAGTGATTGCAACTCAAGCTGGTCAGATCAGATTATCTTTCTCCTCAAGAATGTATAAATGGTCCCCAGAAATTCCAGTTCATAAGCTTCCCATGGAACAATAAACTTGGGGTTTCTTTTTGGTATGGCCACTTTCTGTTCCATATTGAAAGAACTATAAAAAGCATGAGAGAGAGGGAAAGAGAGAGAGAGAGAGGGATGGAGAGGAATGAAATGGACATTAAGGGGGAAAATATCCAACAAACTCAAATGGCCCCTGAGACAATGCGATGAAGAAAAGCTTCCTTGGTTAGTCAACATTCCAACTCCAGTGACATCTCCTTGATGCACAGGAAAAATAATTTTAAAATATCTTTTTGCCAAGGACATAAATAGTGATATCTTTATGATGTGAAACACCTTACAGTTTGAATAGCCCAAGAGGAAAATAAGCAAAGGGAATAAACTAACAATTCAAAACCATCAATTTACAAAATACAACAAAAGTTGCATATGTTTTATAGGAAGCAGTAGAAGCCTTCATTTTCCTGAGGCTTTTCCCTATTTGTTCACTCCTGTTAATAAATAAGATGCTTAGACTTACTGTCCTCTTTTACTGGAAGCATTTTATGCCTGCCATTCCTTCTTCTAATTGAGCTTCCATTAATACCGTTTAATTGTCAGCACTGACACTTGCATTTCCAAGTGCAATGTTCACTTTATTTTTAGACCATAAATAAATACATTAATTTAGGAAAGCCAGCAAACAACCACAGTGATCTCTGGCATCTGGGCTATGCTAGATTGGCTCTCAGGTGACCTCAGGTACAAGTTCTTGGCTTCCATCCTATCTGATTCTCTCCTGTGGTGTCTGTGGAGCTCTCAGACTCACCTGCATGCAGAGTCATAGAGGAAGCTTTCCCTGTAGATGTCAAAATTCCCCCCTAAATGACTGATGATGCAGACAGAAGTTTTGTCCTCAAATAAGACAACAGGAAGAAATACAATCAAGCATTGATCTCCCAGCCAGATTTAGGACTGCAAAAGCAAGGACCATGTCTTGTCCAACCAAAGTTGCACAGGCTGAGGGATGGCAGCGGAGGTGATATTTAGAGCTTCATATTTCAGCTTATTAGGCATGTTTTCCTCTGGTTACTCCAATGACTAAGTGCATGATTTCCCTTGGAGACACTGGTCTGGGCAGAATGGAACTTTTTTCTGCTGATTCTTTGTTCCTAGGAGACTATATTATAAGTTAGGTGAGTTCAGTTTTTATTACTCCTTCTCCATTAACTCTCCTGATTCCAAAGCGCTAAGCCTCCCAGACTGCCTCATCAACTGAGTTCAAATTTTCTCTAAAGTGTAATATTGAGGATTTGTCTTGAGTAGGTCACGTGGGTTTTCAAAGCTTTCATTCGTGGTGGGGACACAACCTCTGAAGTCTCTAAAACTTACTATTCCCCTCTTCAAAAACAGGGGTAACTTTGCTCCTGTAATATAAAATCTTGGGCATTATATTCCCTGGATTCATGATATTTTTCCCAGGACAATTAGGAATGTTCTACTTATATCAGAAGTTAAGAGCTGTCCTTTTGTCTCTCATCATAAAATGTTTGTAACTATAAGAGACATATTTAGATATTGTTATGCCCCATAAACTAGCTTAGCATATTACAGAAGTTGTCAAATTTAGTTTTAAAAGCAGTGCATTCTATGAGGTAGTACTTTTATAAACTCCTTTCTCCATTGTAGGAATGGGACTCAGAAGGATTTAATGTTCTGCTTAAAGGTATAAACCAAGTGAGGGATGGAGTCTGATTAGAATATCTCAGTTCTGGAACTCTGGGGCAGTGATTCTCAACCAGAGATGATTTAGCCCCTAGGGTTATTTGGCAATATCTGTAGGGATGTTACTAATCTCCTATAAACCACAGAACAGCACACAACACAAATACTCTCCTCCAAAAGTCATCATTATGATGGTGAGAGACTATTCTAGACCAGAACATCTATAAATTCACTGTGCATACAAATCACCATGGCTTGTAGTTGAAATGCAAATTCTGATTCATCAGGTCTCTGTTGGGCCCAGGGACTGCATTTCTAACAAGTTCCCATGTGTAGTTGATGCTGCAGATCTTGGTCTGTGTATCACATTTGAGTAGCAAGGCTGTGGTCCTGTCTTTGAGTCAGGTATACACAGGTTTAGTCTTCTCCACCAAGAATCTTTTATGCGTGTGAATTTGAAAGAAATGTTTTTCACTCACTTTATAGGTGATTACACATAATGTATCACTCTAATCACAACAACCATTCCTTCACCCTAATGAAAATAGGAACCTTTCACATGAACACCAAAACCCATACTTCAATGAATACATATAGAGCATGAAAATGAAATATTTTGCTTAGTAATACAAAGTGTAGTTTAAATTTTCATCTTATTTATGTTTTTCCCTAACTCAAAAGCCATGTTAATTGTATGTATTCAAATCTGTGTTTCTGTGTAGACTCCACTTAGAAACCTGTAGTTGATTATCATTTGTCAGTGACTAGGGTAGTCACTGCAGACACAGCTGAGTAAGAGAACATGATCCTAAAGCGAAGAATAAAACTGAATAACCACCTGTAAAACAAACTATAGGTTAAAGTCTCCATTTGCAAGAAGAGCAGTTAAGGCAGTGATTTACAAAGGAATGTTGTATACAAAATCAAAAACTGTAGTCTTAGTTTTCCTCTATTATAAGATTATATAAAATGCCTTGGCTAGTAAGTGTAGTTTTGTTTTTGCATGGTAGTATTATTACTTACGACAATTCTTTCAGTGGCACAAGAGAAAAATTATTTGGGATGATATATATCATTTGAGAAGAAATTATTCTTAAGAAATCCATGTTGCCCCATGATGTAAATGGGAATTGTAAATATTTTGAATCAAATTTGGGAAAAAATTTGAGAAGGTAGAAAATGGACAAAGGGGGAAATTGTTTATAAATCAGGGAAGGAAACTTATAAATGTGAGTTACTTCAATGTTACAAAGAAGTAGAATCAAAGAAATGAAAATTTCAGGAAATAGAGAGAGGGAGCAAGTTTTACTTCCACACTCTGATCAAAGAATATCAAATTCCGACTCAGATGCTTTGCACCCTGCAAAAATGGGGATTCTTTAACCCTGTGACAGTTGGTCCTTTTATAGCTGCCATCCCAAAGAATCTTTTCAGAGACCTCTTTATGCCTTTGTACCTTAGACTGTAGATGAAGGGGTTCAGCATGGGTGTGACCATGGTGAACATCATAGAGGCTGTTGCACTTGACTGTGAGGAGAAGGGCTTGAGTAGTAGCAGAGCTGAGGTACACTCAAAGCCCATAAAATAAAATAAGGATACAAGTGAGAGGTGAGATGCACAGGTGGAAAATGCTGTTGTCCAAATATACCTAGAGTAGGTAAATGTATACCTGTTTGATGGAGACTTCATAGGTCATGACTTTGCCTTCTTTGGGATGGTGGTGAAGGTGAAACATATCTAAAAAGAACAGATTGGAGAAGAATTACACAGATGTGTGGAGGTGGGAGTCTAAGATGTTGGCCAGGATGATGAGCAGGTTTTCCAGCACAGTGATGAGGTACATGGAGAAGAGAAGCCCTGTTATGAAGGACTGCAATTCTGATTCCTCTGATAATCCCAGAAGAAGAAATTGTGAAATTTGGGTATCATTTACTGGTCCCATCTGGTCCTCACCAACACTTGGCTGATTTTTTTCTCTTTGATAATACCCATTCTAGCTGGTGGGAATTGTATCTCACTGTGGTTTTGGTTTCCATTCCTGTGATGATTAATGATGTCGAGTCCCTTGTCTGTGCTTCTTGACCATCTGTGTGTCTTTCTTAGAAAAAAAAATGTCTATTGAGGGTCCTCTGCCCATTTACTGATTTTTTTTTATATTAAGTTGATTGAATTCTTTATATTTTTGGATAACAACCCCTTATCAGATATATAATTTGCAAATACCTTTCCCCATGAGTAGGTTTCCTTTTAGTGTTGGTGGTGGTTTCCTTCACTGTGCAAAGCTTTTTCGTTTGATGTATTCTCCTTTGTTTACTTTTATCTTCCTTGTCTGAGGACATATATCCCCAAAGATACTTCTAAGATCAATGTCAAAGAGGTGCTGCCTATTTTTATTTATGATTTGTAACTTTTCATGTCTTACATTTATGTCTTTAATCTATTTTGAGTTTATTTTTTGTATGTAGTGTAATAGAGCAATTCAACTTCATTCTTTTGCCTGAAGTTGTCCATTTCAGAAAATATTCCTTTTCATGTTGTGATTCAGTTAACAAATGAAGTTATTTTAATTTTTTTTTTAACACTATACTATAATTGTTTAACAACCTACTCTGATATAGAGTTTCAATTTTTGATTTCTGTCTATCACCTTACTCAACGTTTTGTGTACTTTTGCCTTTACATTTCAGGTAGAAGAGTTCATTTCAACATCCTTATAAGACGGTTCTGGGTGCTGAACTCCCTTAACCTTTGTTTGTCTGGGAAAGGCTTTATTTATCCTTCATACCTGAGGGATTACTTTGCTGGATAGAGTATTCTTGGATGATAGTTTTTACGTTTCAATATTTTAAGTATGTCTTTCCATTCTCTCTTGGCCTTTTGAGTTTCTGCTGAGAAATCTACTCATAGCTTAATGATGATACCTTTGTAGGTTACTCTCCATTTTTTCTGGCTGCCTATAACAGTCTTTCTTTGTCATTGACTTTTGACAGTTTTAATATAATGTGTCTTGGAGAAGGTCTTTTGCATTGATATACTTAGGTCTTCTATTATTTCTTCCCCAGACTTGGAAAGATCTCAGCTATTATTTCTTCAAATAAACTCTCTCTTTCTCGCTCTCTTCTCCTTCTGGGATACCAATTATGCTTGTTACCTTTTCTAATGGAGTCATATAGCTCTTGTAGAGTTGCTTCATTTAAAAAAAAAAAGGTTCTCTCTTCTCTTCTTCCTAAATCATTCTATCTTTGAGCTCACTATTTCTATCCTCCATATGGTGTACTCTACTTCTAGTACTATCTAATGCATCCTTCATCTAATTTATTGAATTCTTTAGCTCCAGAATTTCTGTGTGGTTATGTTTAACAGTTTTCATCTCTTTGGAAATTGTTCCTCACGTTCATTATTTTTATTCCTGAACTTATTTAAGTGCCTTTGTGAATTTTCTTGTTATCTTGTTGAGTTTCTTCCTGAAACTGTTTTGAATTCTCTACTTGTTTGATCACAATCTTCCATGACTTTAAGATTGGTTTCTGGAAAGTTGTCATTTCCTTTTTATGATTCCATGTTACTGTGGTTTTTCACTGGGCTCAATGGGTTGCTCCTCTGCCAGCGTGTTTGAAATTGAAAGCAGCTTTCTTATTTAAGTAAAACCTTGTTTACTTTGATTCTAACAATTCAACAGAGTGGGAACAAGAGGCTCTTCTATGTTTTGCAGTTAGATGACTCTGTAGCACAAGTATTTGGTTTCTTTTACCTGAGCTGCATGTGGTTATATTGGAGAAACTATATTTATTGCATTTCATGGCCTCTGCCAGAGGTGTCATCAGTGCCCTTGTCATCACTGTTTGTGCCTCCAGGGTCACTGGTGCCTTGGTTCTGCCACTGTCCCTGCTGTGGTTGGTATCTCTGCTGGGGGAACCAGGATGGTGGGCACTATTGCCATATCCAGGGTGACCTAGGTCAAAGGCTGCACCATCTGTGCTGCCTGATTTCCTGTGGCTGTAGGTGCTGCTGCATCCAGGAGGCCAGGGCCATGTGTGCCACCCCCACTGGTGCTACCAGGTTCTCTGGGCTATGGGCTCAGCTGCCTCAGCCGTGGGGCTGGGACCAGGGGCACTGCCTCTGCTGTTCCCCTGATTCCACGTCCTCTATGTATTCTAATCCACCCACCTTCAGATATACAACTATGTGAGTCTCTGGAGGTCTGGCGTTTTGGGCAGAGAAACCTTTGTTTAGTTATAGATGTTTTGCTAATAGTAGATTGAAGGGGTGGGACAAAGGGAGCGTCTTCTGCCACCATGATGCTGATGTCACCAATGATAAACTATTTTTTCCACAAACTATAAGATTAAACTACATATATAAATGGAGTAGACTATCATATATTAGTGAAGAAAGAATTGCAACATGGCTGCATACAACCTCATGGATGAGCTTTAGAGTTACAACATATAGAATTACAGGTGAATATAGACTCATGAGGAGCCCAGCAGAGATCAAAACAACTCCTCAGTATTAAATCTCATTTGATAATAAAGCCATTATATTAAAACCTTTACTATTAGGACGAGTGGTTATGCAGCAATAACTAACCGAATAAAATATTAAATAGTATGGAAGTGAGAGCAATTATAATAATCTTCTCATTCTATGCATTTATTCTGATATTTAAAGATAGCATTCAATATTACTCTGTTTTTGAATTTTATTATAGATAATTATATTAAAAAGTTACTCCATTGCAGTTTCCTCCCAAGTAAGCAGGAGATTGGCAGACACGTTAGTTTGCACAAATTGTAACCCTGAACCACATGACTAGTTAGGTGTTCCAGCTCTCTAGTGAGTCATCTTTTGATCATGAGATATATACACATACATATACATGTATAAAGAGTTGACCCTTGAACAGTGCAGGGGTTGAGGTAATGACACCCTCTGCAGTTGAAAATCTGCATATAACCTTGCAGTCAACCCTCTTTAACCACAGTTTCACACCCGCTGATTCTGCCAACCCTTTTATAAAGTTATATAAATTGTCTTTGTTTTCAGCTGTACATTTTTTTATATAAGTAATTCATCTCATGACTATTCTTTCAGGAAAACAAGGTAAAAATTACTTGGGATGATATATGTCATTTAAGAAGAAATTATTCCTAAGAAACTATTGTCAGTCCATGAAAAATTGAGAATGCCCAAGTATTTCATATCCAAAGTTTGGAAAATTTTGAAGTAGAAAGAAAGCACATTTAAAAAAATGCTTATATAATAGACTTAGGAGAAAGCGTAATAAAGTGAGTTACTGGATTTGTATAGAGAACTTAAAAATAACATGGAAATCACAGGAAACAAAGAGAAGGAGCAAATTGTATTCCACAATTAACAAAGAATCACAATTTCTGGTTGTGGGACTTTGTGCCATGCAATCAAGGGCATTTCATCACCCTTAGGGCAATTGACCCTTTTGTGACTGCCATCCCATTGAATCTCTTCAGAGTCTCCTTTATGTCTTTCTTGCTCAGAGAGCAGATAAAGGGGTTCAGCATGGATGTAGTAGTGATGAACAAAGCAATGAAGAAGAAAAAATTGATAAACTGTGATTTCATATTTTACTGTCTTATGAAATTGTGGAAATGGCTTTGGTTGCCAAGTTGTTTTTTCTTTTTCCAAAGGAATAGTACAAGTCATGATTATTCTGTTAGTAAAATGAAAGAAAAATTGCTCAGTATAAAATATTTTACTTCAGAAGAAATTATTCTTAAGAAATGCATGAAGTGTCATGAGATAAATGGGAATTTCAATATATTTCACTTAAGGTTGCAAATCAATTTAGGGAAGTAGAAAAATGACAAAGAAAAAACTTAGATAGCAGAGAGCATAAAGCTTAGTGAACTGAGTTAGGCAACTTGTATAGAGAAGTTGAAATCAAATAAATGGAAATACCAGAGAGTAAATTGAAGGAGCAAGTGTTCTTTCCACAATCTGATCAGGGAATCACAATGTCAGCCTCTAATGCTTTAAGCCCTGCAATAACTGACACTTCTTCACCCCAGGACAATTGGCCCTTTTATAACTGCCACCCCAAAGAATTTTCTTAGAGCACTCTTTATGTCTTTATTCCTCAGACTGTAGATGAAGGGGTTCAGCATGGGTGTGACCACAGTGTACATCATTGAGGCTGCTGCACTTGAGTGTGAGCTGTGGGTAATAGCAGGGGTAAAATACACGCTAAACACTGTACAATAAAATGAGGAGACAGTGGAGAGATGTGATGCACAGGTGGAAAATGCTTTATACTTCCCCTGAGATGATGAGATTCCTCCTATGGAGGAAACTATCTTAGAGTATGAGTAACATATCCCAGCGAATGGACCACCTCCAAACAGCCCAACTGCAAAATACATCATGGTGTTATTAAGAAAGGTGTTAGAACAGGGAAGTTGGATTACCTCTTTGAATTCACAGAAGTGGGGAATTTCCGAGACTGTACAGAAAGACAACTGCAATGCCAGTAAGGTTTGTAACAAGGAATTCAGGGCACCTATCACCCAGGATATCAGCACCAGCAGTCCACAGAGAAGAGGATTCATGATGACTGTGTAGTGCAGGGGGTGGCAGATGGCTATGAAGTAGTCATAGGCCATCACTGTCAGAAAGAAGTCACCCAACTGTGCAAATAGTAGGAAAAAATATATCTGTGTGAGGCAGTCTTCATAGGAAATGACTTTGTTTTGAGTGTGTATATTCACCAGCATCTTTGGAATGGTGATGGAGGTGAAACAAATGTCTAGAAAGGAGAGGTTGGAGAGGAAGAAGTACATGGGGGTGTGGAGGTGGGAGTCTGAGCTGACGGCCAGGATAATGAGTAGGTTCCCAAACACAGTGATCAGGTACATGGATAGGAAAAGTCCAAATATGAGGGGCTACAGTTCTGGGTCATTTGATAATCCCAGAAGAATAAATTCTGAAATTTGTGTATTGTTGCCTTGTGCCACGTGGTGGTGATCACTACTAGGAAAGAAAAAAGAACATGATTAATTTTTACACATGTGGACATCAATATAGTGAAAAACTTTAAATTATATATTTCGGTCATTTTTAAGGGATCTTCTGGGATAATCTGTAATTAGAAATTCCTGTCCCACACTCAGGCTTTCCACCAATAGGTCCTCTATTACACAGTTTAAATGCAAGTTTATCTCATGCATTTGAGCAGTTTATGTTGAGTACTGACTATCTTCTGGGGTAAAAGTACAGGATTCTGAGAACAAAACTCCCTAAATCCAATAATGGATAAAAATATAAATTAACAAATACAAAAACATATTACCATGTCTTATGGTGACAGATGCTATGGGGAAAAAAAAGCAGGTATAAAATAGAGTGAATGGAGGTATTATATTTTACTGGGAGTTCAAGAAGACCTGCAAATAAGGAGAAAGTTGAACTGAGACCTGAAGGAAGACAAAGCAGAGACTCCAGATTATCTGGGGGAACGAGTGTGCCCTGTGAGGAAAGAGTCAGTGTAAAGGCCCTGAGGATGACACTTGTTTCAAATATTCAAGACTCAGAGGGGAGCCAAAGTGTCAAGGGGAATGAACAAGAGGGAGAGTGATGAGAGATGGTGTCAGAGGATGCTGAGGAACAAGGTGGACTTCCTGCCGATGCTGAAACTTCAAGACCCAAGGAGAGAGTCACTCATTCACATATTGGTCCTTTCACATTTAACATTTTTCTTTTAAAATTTAAAAGGATTCCTGTGAATAGAAAAGGATCCCTTCCTTATTTCCAACTGCTGGTTAATATTGTTGTATCTGTCTTTTAAGGGTCACATTTTGGAGTAAACTTAAGTACCACTGCCCAGAGAAGTGCTCATTCCTCACAACACACACACACACACACACACACACACACACACACACACACACACACACACACACACACACACACACAGAGTACATTATGACTTACTGCGCTTATTACTCCCTGGCTCTTCTCAATTCCAGCCGCAATAGTTAGGAAAGGAATGATACAAGGCAAGTGGTCAACATCAAATTATCTTTACCATAGAGAATATAGAAAATAGTACCCAAATTCAAGTTGGTAAGCCGCCAGTGGAGCTTCATTTTGATATGACCATTTTGTGTCCTGTATTAAAGAAAAATTTTTAAAGTACTTGAAAAACTGAGAAGAAAGAAAAGGGCATTGTGGAGGAAAACAAGATCCACCTGTAGGTCTCACCCCTTGGTGGCTGCCTTGTTCTAGGGCACAGGCGTTGGGGTGTGTATACCTCAGTTCTGCAGGCACTTCATCCTCTAGGAGAGTCTGATGACCTCAGTGATGTAAACCATGGTCACCCCCATACTGAACCTCTTCATCTACAAAATAAGATCTGATAAGTTCCGGTGGTCCCTGAGAGATTGCAATGAGGATAAAGCTTCATTAGTTCTGGCAGCATTCCACCCCCATTTATACCCCCTTGATGTCCAGAATACCTAATAAAGTAGCCTAAGGCAATTTATCAAAAGAAAAATGAGTCATTATCTTTATGCTGACAAGATATCTTACTGGTTGAACATCGACCTAGAAAATTAACAACAATTAATTATTCTTAGAAAATTATTAGACTGTCATACACAGTGAAGTAAGAAAGAGAAAAACAAATATCATATATTAATGCATATATGTGGAATCTGAAAAAATTGGTATAGAAGATCTTATTTACAGAGCAGAAATGGAGACAGACAGACATAGAGAACAAAGGAATGAATACCAAGAGGGAAAAGGGGGGGGGGATGAATTGGGAGATTGGGATGGACATATATACACTACTGATACTATGTATAAAATAGATAACTAATGAGAACCTAAAAATAAAGCACAAATGAAAAAAGAAAATTATTAGAAATTATTAGGAGCTATTGTTATTTTAGAAAAATTAACAACAGAAAATATACAATGTTCAACATTACATGAGGATTTAAAACATAAATGGTAAAAGACTTTTCTAAATCATTGTAAATACAAAAAAAAAGTGAATCAGAAAACAAATGTGTGAATCTCGGATCTATCACGTATTAGCTGTTTGAACTTAAGTGGGATTACGGATCCATTTAAACGTTAATATCCTTACTCAAATCATGGGGATAGTGGTATCGATCCTCCTAATTGGTATACAAATCTAGTCGATATAAAAAGCTTAGCATAGTTCTTTCATGTTACTACGTGAATATCACTGGTGATGAGATTTGGCTGATTTTTTTCTTCTATCTCACAAATGTCTCCATTGCTTTCCCACCTCTTCCTAATGAAGAATTACAAATTAATGTTCAATAGGATACTAGTTTTGCATATTAAATCAAACATTTTCATGTGAATACCCAGCATGAGAGAAGATATTGTGAAAAGTATGTCTCAAGAACTCTGTTGCAAGCTAGTATCTACCTCCACGGGTCTGTGTCTTTCTAAAAAATACACAACATGCTTAAAAGCATTGCATCTTTAACAAATACTTTTAGTTCACTGAACATACCTCTAAACCTACTTTTCTTACTCCCCTTAACTAGGAAAATCCTCTAATACTCTCTAACTTTACTGGAACCACTTTATGCTCCCAATTATTTCATTAGCCTCATCCAACTGGACTTCAATTCCCATCACGTAATCATCAACAATGACTCTTGTGCTGCTGAGTTCATCAAACACTTCTCTGTTTAACATATTAAATAAATGAATTATAAGTTAATTAGGAAACCTAGAAAACAAACATGGCAAATATCTCAACTCTTGATTAGACTAATTAGGCTCTCAGGTGACTTCAGATAAAAGTTTTCCACTTGCATTCTCTCTGAACCTTTCCTGAAGTACCTATTGAACTCTCAGACTCACCTGGATGGGGTCTATGAGAGGAAAGTCCCTGTGTGTATATCTGAGTTCCTCCCTGGATGGTTGATGATGAAGACTGAAGCTCTGTTCCCAGGCACATCAGAAGAAAGGAGTGAAGCATTAGCCCCCCAACCAGAGTTATGACTCCAAAAGCATCAACCAAGTCCTGTGCAGTTCAAGGATGTACAGCCAGAGGGACTGTAACAGAGGAGATATCTACAGCTCCCCATGTCTGTTAATTAGGTACTGTTTCCTTTGTTACTCCCATCTCTGAGCACAACACTTCCCTGTGGGATGCTGGAAACAAAGCAAAATATTCCTGCTGATACTCCATTCCCAGGAGACACGGTTAGAAGTCAGGTGAATCCAGTCTGTGTTACTTCCTCTCATGAACTCTCCAGCCTTTCCTAATCTGCAAATGAGGAACCTATTTTGACTAGTTTCCATGGACCTCCAAATTACTGTCTTGTTCCAGGGATCAACAGCTCCTGATAGCTCCAGAATATTGGTAAGCCCTCTGCAACAAGAGAGTGAGGTGTGTTGTTTGCTGCAAAACCGCATATAATCCTTGGCTTCATGTGACTTTTTTACAAATCAGGGAATTCATGCTTGTATCTCTAATTTAGAGCTGTCACTCCTCTTTAAAAAAAGTTTAATTATAAGACATGTTTAGGGCTTCCCTGGTGGCGCAGTGGTTGAGAATCTGCCTGCTAATGCAGGGGACACGGGTTCGAGCGCTGGTCTGGGAAGATCCCACATGCCGCGGAGCAACTAAGTCCGTGAGCCACAACTACTGAGCCTGCGCGTCTGGAGCCTGTGCTCCGCAACAAGAGAGGCCGCGACAGTGAGAGGCCCGCGCACTGCAATGAAGAGTGGCCCCCGCTCGCTGCAACTAGAGAAAGCCCTCGCACAGAAACGAAGACCCAACACAGCCAAAAATAAATAAATAAGTAAGTAAGTAATTTTTTAAAAAGACATGTTTAGATATTTTTAAAAACCACACACGTAAGATATAATTTTATTTGGATTGTCCTATTTTATTTTTACAAAAGTCCATTCTGCATGGTCAGTACAAATATGTATCTCATCTGAAATCTGCAGAATTTGGACTCACAAGGGTTAAGTGATCTGCCCAGTTATGAGTTGAGAAAGGGATTGGCTTTGATTGGAACCTCCTCAAGGTGTTTCTAGTTCTCATGCTCTAGGCCAGTGGGTCTCAAACGGGGTGATTTTCCTCCAAGGAACACCTGACACTGTCTGGAGTTTTTGGTTGTCAGAACCTGGGAGTTTCTACTGCCACCTAGTGGATTGAGGCCAGGGATGCTGCTACACAACCTATGATGCTCAGGATGGCCCCCACCACAAAGAATTATCCAGCACAAGGGTCAACAGTGAGGAGGTGACAAACAGATCATGACTTCTCCAACATCAACTTATATTGGAATTACCTGGGGGTCTTGTTCAGATGCAGATTCGGATTTGGCAGGTCTAACATGGGCCCAGAGATTCTGCACTGGTAACTAGCTCCCAAATGATATTGATTCTGCAAATTGGTCTGTGGACCATTCTTTGATTACCAAGGCTATGGTCCAGTGCTAGAGTCAGGTGAGGGATTCTGAAGCCTTCTCCACCAAGCATCCTGAGTCTGAGAATAGCCCTTAAGAGACCTTGCATATTTCCACTGTGCTCTAAAGACTCTGACATTTTAGTGAGAAGAACTCACCCTGGTAAGCCCGTTGATGACACATGGAGCAGAGCTCCTCCAGGGCAGCCACAGCAGGAAGCAGAGCTGCCCCACTTACTGCAGTAGTTGCTGAACAATACCCATCAACTAGCTGGAAGAATGGCACCTACTTCCCACAAATTTAAAATAGTAAATAATTTAGTGAATGCCGATAATGTGCTAGGCACTGCTCAAACAATTTTACTAGTGCATCTTTACTGAAACTCACATTTACCTTAATTAATAAGGAAACAGGCTTAGAGGTTACAACCATCTCCAAAGATACACAGGTGTCAGTGTTGCCATAAATTAAATCAGGTGTTCTGGGCTCCATACACTATGCTGTGGTGGTCTGAAGGGCTACACCCAGGTGCTTTAGTGAGAGAATTGCTTGTTAGGCTGTTGGAACCATCAGCACAAGAACCTAAGAACAGCTTATGGCTGGGCCTCCATCATACCTCTCCTAGACTTAATATTTGACATATTTTAGATTGACTTTAATGGGGTACATTGGCATAGGGAGCAGCTATGTTGGGAAGAGGGTCAGGATGGTGGATGGGTCTGACAGATCAGCCATGGTCTGGGGAGACTGTGCAGAGCCTGAGTGATATAAATCTCCTGGATCTTCTGTTACCAAACCGAACCCGGGTTTGCTCACCCGCTGCACAACAAAGCCAGTCTATTGACACCAGGTAGTGGTGAACAAAAGTACAGCGTTTATTTTCAGGGTGCCAAGCAAGGAGAATGAGCAGCTAATGCTCAAAGACCAGAACTCCCCAGCGGATTTCAGGCAAGAGTTTTTAAAATCAGTGTTAGAAGTGAGGGTCGCAGGGTATGTGATCATGGACATTCTTCTGAATGGTTGGTGGTGAGGTAACAGGGTGATGTTTTGGGAATCTTAACCATCAGGCTTCTGGTTCCAACCTTGTGGGGTCTACATGCTTGTGCTCAACATGTAGTCAACATCCTCCTCCACTTCTCTAATCATTAACTGAGTCTACTCTCTGGAATATGGGAAAGTCCTGCAAGATGAAGGCTCTTTTCTACAAACAAAAGCAAGTGACATGAAGGGGCTTGTCCCTGGGAGAGCCCTCAGGGTCCTGCTCAGTTTCACATCTAGTAGGTGAAACCCACTAGCAGAAGGGAAACCATATTTAATGTTCTTTCTGTTTTACAGTGTTGTCTCTCATTTACTTACTCCCTTTGTCTGAATCTACACTCTAAATCATGGTTAAGAAAACTGTTACCCACAGAATAAATTCCACTCACAACCTGTTTTTGTAAAAAGGCTTTATTGGAACACAGCATAGTGGGTTGAATAGTGCCCCCCTCCCAAAAGATATATCCACATCCTAACCCCCAGTACCTGTGAATGTGACCTTATTTGGGGGAAAAAAAGTTTTTTTACAGATATAATCAAGGGTCTCGTGGTACAATCAACCTAGATTTTCCAAGTGGACCCTAGATCCAATGACAAGTGTCCTTAAAAGAGGCACAGAGCAGAGAGACAGACAGAGATAAGACCATGTGATTATGGAAGCAGAGATTGAAGGCATGCACACACAAAATCCAGGAATGCTTGGAGTCACTAAAAGCAGGAAGAGACAAGGAATGGCATCTCGCATAGAGCCTTTGGAGGGAGGGCAACCCTTCTGACATCTTGATTTTAGACTTCCAGCCTCCAGAACTGTGATAGAATAAATTCCTGTTGTTTTAAGCCATCCAGTTAGTGGTTAGTTGTTACAGCATCCACAGAAAATGAACACCTACAGCCAAGTCCATTTGTGTAGGTATTGCCTACAACTGCTTTCACACTAAAATAGGGGAGACTTAACGTCCCTGAAATGGACTTAACTCCATTGCAACTGATTCCCCACAACGCCTAAAATATGTATTATCTAGTCCTTTATAAATATGTTTGCCAATGCCTGTTCTAAGTCACTATTGGTACTGATTTTATATACAAAGTACTCTTTCTCATTGGAAAGGAATGCTCTGAATAGCCCACCTGGTTATATAGCTAGAAAAATTACCCATGTGAGTTTAAAGATGTGAATGCATTTACCCCTGATGAAAAAAACTGAATAACTGGGTCTGTACAAAGAAAACTCTACCTCTGCAGCCAAAAAATTTACTCTCCATCAAGTGAAATAGCCCATGCATTTTCTTCAAAATCTATCTCCAGTTTTCAAAACATGGCAGGTTGAAGTTCCAGGGAGGATCTTATTTGGGATGTGTGTGCTCAGGCAACAGCTATGTCTGGAGACTCAGTGTCACTCACAGGCAGCACAGAAGCTCATGGGATGATCTTTTCAATATACCCTGCATGGGAGGTTATATACATGGGGGAGATATTCATTCCAGGGGAGATGGATGCATTGGTAGGAAGGGAATATGTACCTGGCCCCCCAAGGTGAACCCATGGAGACTGAACTGGCAGAAAAGTTTCCTTTTTATGGGCTCTTGGCTTCAAGAGAGCTGAATTGCTTAGGGAATTGAGCAACAATAAAACAATTTATTTAACGAAGAGCTCTGAGTATTCAGCCTCTGCAGAGCTCACCTGCAGCTCATTATCCCCAGGCTAAGAGCATTCTCTCTGTGCCTCTCTGAGATGTGCAATCACTCCAGAGAACCAGCGCAGGAAACCCACTGCCTGCCCTTTCTGCACCCATTGTCCAAGGAGAGAAGGGCCAGTAGGACAAAATTCTTCAAGTGATGCCATTAAGGGATGCCAGAGTAGTCCAGTAAGTACTGTGGGAAAGCGGTGTGGATAGAAGAAAATATTTTATTAACTGTGTCTTCTGGGGAAACAGGTTAATGAGATTGTGAAACGGATAAATCAATATCCTTCACAGTTCATATCCCTGCCTCTGAATGGAATTCTTGCAGTGCATTCCTTCTGAGCTCCTTTCTTCTCACTTCCCATCTTAGAGCACAATTTTAAGCCCTCTCTCTCCTCCCCTAGAAGGAACTGGCCCTCCCTTATGTCTGCTCAACTCCAAGCCTTCTGCTCTGTTTCAACGTTAACATTTACTCTTATTTGAGAAGCATGACTGAGTGAGGCAGCCCTGTAGAGTGAGAAAGGACCTGACTTGGAGTCAGGGAGGTGTGATTCTAATTCAGCCCTTTCTATCTAGCACATGGTGGCATCTGGAAATATTTCTTACATTTTGCAGACGATTTCTCATCAGCACAAGAGTGAGTATAAAGAGATTTGAGAGAATTCTCTTGGAACTATGAATAGAATGGGACAAGTGTCTAGGACCTAGTGTCATTTTAAAAACATCATGTATTTATTCACTCATTCACATAACATGATTTAAAAGAATTTTAAGGAAACTGCACAGTACATGAAACAAAGCAAAACACTTAAATGTATATGACAAGAGAAATATTGTGGCAGAAGTAAGAAAAGGGGAAATAAAACTAGGTGAATAACTACATAAGCAAACAAAATATATACTATGAAATGTTACATAGTTGCCAAAATTGGGCTCCTGATATGACTCTGAGAATTCCAGTGAAGACAAAGGTCTCTGTTTGTACTGTTAGGCTAAAATTTGGCTACATAAATGGAAAAAGTAAAAGAAAAAGTGTTACTATCCAATGAGGGTTTAACTTATCTCCCTCATAAAAAGGGTGGCCAGCACGATGTCTCCATGCTAACAAGAGGTTCAGGGTTCATTCTAACTCTCTGCTCCCACATCCATAGTGTATGGTTTTCCAAGATATGTCAGCTGCAAGAGTCTCATTGTCTTGTGCAAATTCCAGACAAAAAGGAGATAGAAAGGGGAAAGGCTTCTACAGAGCATTTCAATATTCCTACCCAATAATTTAACATACTATCCATGACTGTCCATGATTGAAGAGAATGTGGAAAATATGGTATCTTTGCTGGGCACATGACCACTTCCAAATATAATCAGGTTCTGTTAATAGGGAAGAGGGGAATGGAAAAGTTGTGCAGCCAATCTATAATGAGCAATCATAAGATTGCCAGTATCCATAACACTAAAACAAACAATTGCTTGATAGGAGCATGACCTTTTTGACACTAAAACCAAAAGGACATTGATCTTCCTAACTCTTGTAAAACAGTCACATTGTGTGGTGAAGGGAGCACTGTCTCCAGCCAATTCTCTTCAAGGAATCCAAAAACACTTTAAGGTTCTTGAAGTATTTCTTAACGTAGGCTAGAGACATCACATGTGATAATACCCACACTGGGGTAGAGCTGCGGCAGAGACATTACATCATGGCTCAGGTATTAAGATATTTTGGAAAAAATCAGCAGTAAACCTTGATCAGAGTTACAAGTTCAGATCCCATCTGAAATGACAAGAGCTTTCAGACTCCCTAGTAGTAAAGACTTACTGCACTGCCTTAGAGGACAATTCCCTGTATTAACATTAATTTGGTGACTCCAATTAACACGTCTCCATCTGATCCTGCTTTAATACTCAAATTAAGATTTTGGAATGACCTGTCTCTGTATATTTCCTGGAGCTTTGTTATTTTTACATACCAATCTTTATGTGTTTGATAAGAAAAATCTCTGCCCCCCCACCCTGCAAAGTTGGTAACCTGAAACCATTATTACCAGATTCCAGATGAGTGGTACACCTCATTTGGGAGGTCCTAAGAGACTTCCAGTGAATCCAGCCAATGTCTCACACCTGAAACGATTTCCCTGTTTTGGGAGTCCTCCCTCTGTGGATCAACAGGAAGACATGGGGATGCTCTTGGGATTGTCTCAGGTGAGGTTGGGTGTGTTCAGGAGGCATTGCCATATCTTTGAATGAAGGCATCAGAGTCTCAATGATCCTTGAACCAATGTGTGTCTCCTTCCTCTCGAGTGTGGAGAAACACCAGGTCAGGGACTCTGAGATTGTTTCTTTGGGCACTCTTAAGAGTGGAGGTCACTAAAGAAGTGATACCTATAAAATAAAGAACCTCGTGCTTGTGGATTTACACATGTAAGTAGAAGAATTCAATGAGTAACCAAACTTCCTACATGCTTAGGTCCACTTGCTCCCCATAAGCTACATTACTCAACATCTATCATAACACTAGGACAAGTTATTAGCTGGGTAGAAGAGAGAATGTAACTACAGAAGCCCTAAAACTGCAAATATGACCCCATGCCCTTGTTCTGCAGACTGCAAATCCAATAATGAGAATTAACATACTTTTGCCTTTCAGAGACACCACTGTGGTCCAGGTAAAGCCTGCCTGCCCTCATCTCCTTCCCTTCCTGAGGGCAGAGCTCTATCCCCACCAACAAACACCCCCCCACACACACACATTTACCAATGAAATGCATTCCTTGAATTATGTGATGGAATTATTGGACTGGAAAGGCCCAACAAGTACTTTGCCAAGAACACGCATTCTTAATGGAGGTGAAACCACCCCAAGGAGGCAAAAGTATATTTTTCCACAGAGTGAAAAAAAACATAGGTATTACAATGATTTGTGGCTCTCTAGAGCACTACTGTGCATTAACAGATAAATGATATATCTGTGGTTAACATTTCAAGAATGGGGAGATGGGGAGGCATTTTGGAAAAAAAATGCCTAAAAAGTTTCCTGAAGGGGCAAAAATGAAAAAGGATAGAGAAACACTGGTCTACAGGTATTGAGTTAGAGGAAGTTCTGGTAAGCACTAATTCCCATAAGACAGAGGAGTGCAAAAAGAGAGGGAAAGTCCATTTGCAAGAATCCTGTACCATTTAAGTCTTTAGCTATGAGTGGATCTTTGCATTCATGACATCCTCTCTCCATCCTCTCTCTCTCTTTTTTTAATAAGTTTATTAATTTATTTATGGCTGCTTTGGGTCCTCGTTGCTGCACACAGTCTTTCTCTAGTTGTGGTGAACGGGGGCTACTCTTCGTTGCGGTGCACAGGCTTCTTGTTGAGGAGCACAGGCTCTAGGAACGTGGGCTTCAGTAGTTGTGGCTTGCGGGCTCTAGAATGCAGGTTCAGTAGTTGTGGCGCATGGGCTTAGCTGCTCCGCGGCATGTGGGATCTTCCCAGGCCAGGGCTCGAACCCATGTCCCCTGCATTGGCAGGCGGACTCTTAACCACTGAGCCACCAGGAAAGCCCTCCATTCTCTCTTGACACCTGTTTTATGCCTCTCTCATTCACAATTTCAATTCTAGGAGCTTTTTTTCATGATCTAGAACTTCCATTCTCTAGAGTGTTTCTATTTTTCCTACAAGAGCCAGCTTCTCATCTCTCTCTTATCATTTCATCTCCTGTACTCATAAGTGAGGAGTTACTATGCAACAATACAATAATACTGACTTCCATGTTTACTTATATGTTTATCAGTGTTATTTATTTCTTCATATGGTTTCCAGTTACTGCCCAGTGTTCTTTCCTTTCAGCCTGAAGGACTCCCTTTAGCATTATGTATAGGGTAGGTCTACCAACAACAAACTCCTTCAACTTGTTTATCTAGGAATGTCTTAATTTCTTCTTCTTTAAAAAAATAATTTGAGTTGAAATTCACATAACATAAAGTTAACCGTTTTTAGGCAAACAGTTGTATTGTGCAGCCACTACCTCTACCTAGTTCTAAAACATTTCCATCATTCCAAAGTAAAATCATTTATACATTATAAGAGCAGTTTCTCTCCATTACCTCCTGCCCTAGTCCCTGTGTATGTACTCATGTGTATGTCTCTATGGATTTATGTATTCTATGTATTTTATATACATGGAATCATACAATATGTGGTCTTTGTGTTGAATTTCCTTCACTTAGCATAATATTTTGCATTTTCATCCAAGTTGTAACATGTATTTCTTTTCATGGCTTAATTCTTTTTCATGGATTATATTCTTCATTTTTGAAGGACAGTTTTGCTGGATATACAATTCTTGGTTGATGTCTTCCCCCACACACAGCCCAACACTTTAAATATGACACCCCCACTACCTTCTGACTGCCATATTTCTCATGAGAAATCAACTGTTAATCTTACTAAGATTCCCTCTTATGTTATGAGTCACTTCTCTTTTGCTGCTTTCAAGATCCTCTCTTTGTCTTTAAGGTTTTTGACAGTTTGATTACAATGTGTCTCAGTATAGATCTCTTTGAGTTTATCCTGCTTGGAGTTTGTTGAGCTTCCTGAACATGTAGATTCATATCTTTTATCAAATGGGAAATTTTTAAATTTTTCAGTCATTATTTTTTCAAATATTTGTTCTACCCCTTTCCCTCCCCTATCCTTTGGGGACTCCAATTATACATATGTTGCTATATTTGATGGATTTCATAGGTTTCTTAGGTTCTGTTCATTTTTCTCATTCTTTTTCCTTCTTGCTCCTCAGAATACATAATCTCCATTGACTTACCTTCAGGTACTAATACTTTCTTCCACTTGACCATATATGTTAATGAAGACTAGTAGTGAATTTCTCATTTCAGTTACAGCACTTTTAAACTTTAGAATTTCTATTAGGTTGCTTTCATAATTTTTATCTGTTTATATATGTTCTCTATTTGGTGAGACAGCCAGGTTTCCTTTAACTCTTTGTGCATGGCTTCCTTTAGTTCTGTAAGCATATTTAAGAAAGTTGATATTAAGTCTTTCTCTGGTAAGTACAAGGTCTGGGCCACCTCAAATTCAGGTTCTACTATTTTATTTTTCCTGTGAATGAACCATACATTCTTGTTTCTCTGCATGCATTATATTTTTTTCCTGTTATTCTTGAAAACTAAATATTTTGAATTTTAAATTGTCATAATTCTGGAAATCAGATTTTCCCCTCCTCATTGGGGTATGTTGTTACTGCTTATTGTGGATAGTATTTGTTTGTTTGCTTAATGACTTCTATAAACTAATTTTTTAAGATTGTATTTTTTGTCATGTGTGATCACTGAAGTCTCTGTTCTTTTACCTTGTTGTTCAGCTAGTGGTAGAGAGATTTCCTTAAACTCTGGAATCAAAGACTAAAATTTCCCAATCTTTACTGTTTGGCTGTGTGTGTGTGTGTGTGTGTGTGTGGACATTCTTTTAATACTCAGCTGGGCATTTTATATCTCTTTGCTTTTGTCTTCACTTGTTGCTTGCCCAGAACCTTGAATATCAGTCAGAGGTGAGAGATCAGGGCTTTTTGATGTTTTCTGAGCAGGCTTTCTACCTTGGATACGTGCCAGGCCTTTTAAATTCCAAATAACATGTGAACACTTTTATAGTTATATATCCAAACCATCTCACTCCCCAGCATTTTCTCCCAGGCATTTCAGTGTACCTATCGTTTGCCTCAACTCATATGTTTTGCCCCAGACACCAGCAGATAGTTCATCTGTCTTTAATTATGCTTGACAATTGCACTCCACATAGCTTCTTTCCCACCTTGAGAGAAGTTTCAAGTTAGGCAAAGTAAAGGTAAAGACTTTTTTTAGTCCTTCAAGGAGCCATAAGACAGGTCAAAACAGAAAACACATTTTTGCTGCTCCAGCAGTAGGAATCCACACAGGGACTGTGGGTTGCCTTATTCAACACTGCCACTGTGCCAGGAAGGGGATGTTAGGGAAATAATAAGTTAAATTACCAAAAAGCTTTCTAACCTGATTTCAGTCACATTTTTCTTGATTAAGGGTTCACTTCTTTTTATAAACCATCAGTTATTTTTCATATTCATGATAAAGTTGATACTGACAGTTTCCCCAGGAGTTTCAGTGTTTTTGTGGAGTGTTGGGACATTGGAGTTTCCTACTCCACTATTTTCTCTGACATCAGTCCCTAACTAGCTTGTAAGCCTTTTTTAAAGTATGCATGTACAGATATGCTCATGTACAAAAACTCTGAATCCTAACCTTAAAAAAGTTTCCTAATATACCATTAGCCTAACATGCAGTACTTATATTAATGTTTTAAACTGTACTTTCAGAAATCCTACTGAAAGATAAGCAAAAAGCCATAATGTGTGACAGGATTTCCAATGACACAGAACAGAGTGTCACCAAATAAAAATGTAAAATGATGTAATATATGATTATATAAGCAATGCAAATTGTGAATATTATAGATATTTGCACTGAAAATTAAACGTTGGGTATATAAACAATGTTTGGAATAGATAATACCAATGTATGAACTTATTAACTCCACATACATGGCATTAAAAAAACATAATTATTGACTTTCTATTTTTGCCTACATGTTAAATAATGAGGTTTGAGGGAAGGTGTAGAGGAAAATAAAAGTGAGGACATAAAAGCTAAAGGACTATATAGATCAATGGAACAGGATAGAAGGTCCAAAGATAAACCCATGCACATATGGTCTCCTTATCTTTGATAAAGGAGGCAAGAATATACAATGGAGAAAAGGCAGCCTCTTCAATAAGTGGTGCTGAGAAAACTGGATAGCTACATGCGAAAGAATGAAATTAGAACACTTCCTAACACCATACACAAAAATAAACTCAAAATGGATTAAAGACCTAAATGTGAGGTCAGTCACTATAAAACTCTTAGAGGAAAACATAGGCAGAACACTCTATGATGTAAATTACAGCAAGATCCTTTTTGACCCACCTCCTAGAGAAATGGAAATAAAAACAAAAATAAAATGGGACCCAATGAAACTTAAAAGCTTTTGCACAGCAAAAGAAACCATAAACAAGATGAAAAGACAACCCTCAGAATAGGAGAAAATATTTGCAAACGAAACAACTGACAAGAATTAATCTCCAAAATATACAAGCAGCTCATGCAGCTCAATATCAAAAAAAAAAAAATAACCCAATCCAAAAATGGGCAGAAGACCTAAATAGACATTTCTCCAAAGAAGATATACAGATTGCCAACAAACACATGAAAGGATGCTCAGCATCACTAATCATTAGAGAAATGCAAATCAAAACTACAATGAGGTATCACCTCACACCAGTCAGAATGGCCATGATCAAAAATCTACAAACAATAATAGTTGGAGAGGGTGTGGAGAAAGGGAACCCTCTTGCACTGTTGGTGAGAATGTAAATTGATACAGCCACTATGGAGAACAGTATGGAGGTTCCTTACAAAACTATAAATAGAACTACCATATGACCCAGCAATCCCACTACTGGGCATATACCCTGAGAAAACCATAATTCAAAAAGAGTCATGTACCACGATGTTCATTGCAGCACTATTTACAATAGCCAGGACATGGAAGCAACCTAAGTGTCCATCAAGAGATGACTGGATAAAGAAGATGTGGCACATATATACAATGGAATATTACTAAGCCATAAAAAGAAACGAAATTGAGTTATTTGTAGTGTGATGGGTGGACCTAGAGTCTGTCATACACAGTGAAGTAAGTCAGAAAGAGAAAAACAAATACTGTATGCTAACACATATATATGGGATCTAAAAAAAAAAAAAAGGTTCTGAAGAACCTAGGAGCAGGAGAGGAATAATGACACAGATGTAGAGAATGGACTTGAGGACACAGGGAGGGGGAAGGGTAAGCTGGGACGAAGTGAGAGAGTACCATTAACATATATACACTACCAAATGTAAAATACATAGCTAGTGGGAAGCAGCTGCATAGCACAGGGAGATCAGCTTGGTGCTTTGCGACCACCTAGAGGGGTGGGATAGGGAGGGTGGGAGGGAGATGCAAGAGGGAGGGGATATGGGGATATATGTATACATATAGCTGATTCACTTTGTTATATAGCAGAACCTAACACAACATTGTAAAGCAGTTATACTCCAATAATGTTAAAAAATAAAATAAAAAATAAAAGCTAAAGGACCAGAAGGCATAGATGCTCTAGACCAACACTAATTTTGACAATTAATCAAACATTAATGCACATGTGAAACTCCAGGTGATCTTGTTAAAATGTAGATTCTGATTCAGCAGGTCTGAGTGGGGCCTTGGATTCTGTATTCAAAGAAGCTCTTGAGTAATGTGACCTGTTGGTCTACATGCCACACTTTCAGTAGACAGGTTATAAAGCATATGACAACTTTGAAATTAAGACTACATTTCCAGATAGTAGTGACAGCAAAGAAAAGGATGGAAGCATTTCAAACTCCCCAACCAACTAAAGGCAGTTAGAAAAAGGCAGTACTTTATTATTTCTTTCACCTGAATTTAAAGGTAACCACATTTCTGTGCTGCTTTTATTATGAGATAATTGAATGTTGCTTTTTTTGCTATATCCTGGCAGTTATTTCATCTACATGGAATCAGGAAATCAAACACATGCTTTGGAATTTCTCCTCTTGGGATTTTCAGCAAAGTCGGAGATTCGGTTCATTCTCTTTGGACTGTTCCTGTCCATGTACCTGGTGACATTCACTGGGAATCTGCTCATCATCCTGGCCATCGTCTCAGACTCTCACCTCCACACCCCCATGTACTTCTTTCTCTCCAACCTGTCCTTTGCTGACATCTGTTTCACCTCCACCACCATCCCAAAGATGCTGCTGAACCTCCAGACACAGAGCAAAGTCATAACATATAAAGCCTGCCTCAGCCAGATATTTTTTTTCATTGTGTTTGGGTGCCTGGACAATTTATTCCTGACTGTGATGGCCTATGATCGCTTTGTGGCCATCTGTCACCCCCTGCACTACACAGTCATCATGAATTCCCAGGTGTGTGGACTACTGGCTCTGGGCTCCTGGTGCCTCAGTGTCATGGGTTCCTTAATTGAAACCTTGACCATTTTGAGGCTCTCCTTCTGCACAAATCTGGAAATCCCACACTTTTTTTGTGATCTTCCTGAAGTCCTGAAACTCACCTGTTCTGACACTCTCATCAATAACATAGTGGTGTATTTTGCAACTGGCCTTCTGGCCGTGATTCCTTTCAGTGGAATACTTTTCTCTTACTATCAAATTGTTTCCTCCATACTGAGGATTTCCTCAGCTGGGGGCAAGTTCAAAGCTTTTTCCACCTGTGGGGCTCACCTCTTAGTGGTTTTCTTGTTCTACGGCACAGGCCTTGGGGTCTACCTTAGTTCTGCAGGCACTTCATCCTCTAGGACAAGTCTGGTGGCCTCAGTGATGTACACCATGGTCACCCCCATGTTAAACCCTTTCATCTACAGTCTGAGGAACAGGGACATGAAGGGGGCTCTGGGGAGACTCCTCAGCAGGGCAACATCCCTCAGTGACAGGACTGTTGCAGGACTCCCATAAGTAGCAAGGATCAAACCTTGCAGGCATTTTTCATGGATCTTGGATGTATCCAAACATCAGTTTATTCTCTTCTAGTCCTGGAATCATTATATCTTACTGTATCTTGATTTTGACCACATTTAAAGACAGTGTATTATATTTCTAGGGTTGCCATGACAAAGTACCACAAACCAGGTGGCTTAAATAACCACCTTTATTGTCTTACAGTTCTAGAGACTAGAATTCTGAAATCAAGGAGTCAGCAGGGTCCATTCCTCCTAAGGGCTCTGATGAAAAATCTGTTCCATATCTAGCTTCTTTTGGTTTGCTGGTCATCTTTGGAATTCCTTAGCAAGTAAATCGCCACTTCAATCTCTGCATTTATCTTCATATGGTGTTCTCCCTGTGTGTGTGTGAGCGAGTTGTGTGTGTATTTGTGTTTGTATATGTATGAGCGGCTATGTCCAAATTTCCCCTTTTTTTGAGAATGCCAGTCATATTAATTACAGACCTAATCTACTCGTCTATAGACCTTGTCTTAATTTGACTAATTATATCCACGACAATCCTATTTCCAAATAAGGGTAAATTCTGAGGTTCTAGATGTTAGGACATCAGAGTATGAATTTCTGGAGGACATATCTCATAAAGCACAGTTTTATCATGTCTAGCTTCAAATGTAAAGTATGGCCAACACACCAAATCCTGCCCTTTTTCTGGTTTTTCTAAATAAAGTTTTATTGGAATAAAGCCACACCCATTTGTGTACATATTTTATATAGCTACTTTCATGCTACAACAGCATATTTGAGTAGTTGTCTGAAAAGCCTAATGTTTACTACCTGGCCCTTCACTGTAAAATTTGCTGGCCTCTGAATTAAACTATTGCTTTCACTTCAGTTTGGTAGCTAGACTTTTAAGCATCTCAGGACACCATCAAAATCCCCACAAACCATCATTATTGTTATTAATGTATGTGGTTAGAAGGATTTTTATGAGATGTTAAATCAAACAAAATGTGATCCTTTTCCTAATAATCTAAGTAGTAATATCATAATGCCAAGAACTTTGTCTTCTCTTAATCTTCATATCTCCTCTGCCTAGGGAAAAAAAATCTTACATAGAAAGAAAGTACATTCAATTCTTCTTGAGTGAGTAGGTCTAAACAAGTCTATGCAAATACTGACTAAAAACATGGAATTAGTAAAGCTAGTAAAGCTCTTAGGTATTGTGTGGTTAAACTTTACATTGATTATTAGTAATGCCATTATGTGAAAGCCTTGTTGCAAGATTATGAACTTGCCATCCTGCACATGTTAAGGCAAAGGCAATGTTATCAGCCCCAAGTGGACCTGTGTATGATGGGAAGGACTGGAACAATGGTCAACTTTTTATGCAACCTATTCAATTAGTGAAAATGATCCTTCTCTCCCTACCTGAAAAGGAAGAGTTATGGTAGAATCTAGTCTATTGTTGGAAAGTTCTCAACATTAAAGACCTTCCATTATTCTAAGTCTACAATATCCATGATTGGTTTAGTTTTCTTGAAGGCACAGATAATGGCCTGTAATATTCTTTTTTTTTTTTTTCTGTATTGTCTTTGGTTTTGGTATCAGGGTTATGGCAGCCTCATAGAATGAACATGGGAGTGTTCCATGCTCTTCAATTTTTTGGAGTTGTTTGTGAAGGATAGGTATTAGTTCTCCTTTACGTGTTTGGTAGAATTCCCTTGGGAAGCTGTCCAGTCCTGGACTTTTGTTTGCTAGGAGTTTTTCGTTTGTTTGTTTTCTTTTGTTTTTTATTACAAATTCAATTTCACTTCTAGTGATTGATCTGTTCAAATTCTCTTATTTTTTCTACTCAGTCTTGACAGTTTGTATGGTTCTAGAAATTTGTCTATTTCTTCTAGGTTTTCTAATTTGTTGGCATGTAACTGTTCATAGTATTCTCTTATGACTTTTTAATTTCTGTGTTATTTGTTATTATTTCTCCTCTTTCATTTCGTATTTTGTTGATTGGGTGCACTCTCTTTTATTCTATGTGAGCCTGGATAAAGGTTTATCAGCGTTGTTTACCCTTTCAAAAAACCAATTACTGGTTTCATTAATCTTTTCTTTTTTATCTCTATTTTATTTATTTCCTCTCTGATCTTCATTATTTCCTTCCTTCTGATGACTTTGGGCTCTGTTCTTATTTCTGATTCTTTTTGGCAGTGGGTTGGATTGTTTATTTGAGGTTTTTCTGTTGTTGTTGTTTTGTTTTTGTTTGTTTTGTTTTTGTTTGTTTTTGGTTTCTTGAGGAAGACCTGTATCATTATAAGCTTCCCTTTTAGAATTACTTTTGCTGCATCCCATAGATTTTGGAGTGTTGTGTTTCCATTTTTATTTTTCCATACTGTTTTGATTACTGTAACTTTGTAGTATAGTCTGAAATCAGGGAGCCTGATTCCTCCAGCTCCGTTTTTCTTTCTCAAGATTGTTTTGGCTTTTCAGGGTCTTTTGTGTTTCCATACAAAAACCTTTTTGTTCTAATTCTGTGAAAAATGCCATTGATAATTTGATAGAGATTGCATTGAATCTGAGATTGCTTTGGATGGTATAGTCATTTTCACAATGTTGATTCTTCCAATCCAAGAACATGGTATATTTCTCCATCTGTTTACGTCATCTTTGATTTCTTTCATCAGTGTTTTATAGTTTTCTGCATACAGGTCTTTTGCCTCCTTAGGTAGGTTTATTCCTAGGTATTTTATTCTTTTTGTTGCAATGGTAAATGAGATTGTTTCTTTAATCTCTCTTTTTGATCTTTCATTGTTAGAGTATAGGAGTGCAAGAGATTTCTGTGCATTAATTTTGTATACTGCAACTTTACCAAATTCACTGATGAGTTCTAGTAGTTTTCTGGTAGCATCTTTAGGACTTTCTATGTATAGTATCATGTCTTCTGCAAACAGTGACAGTTTTACTTCTTCTTTTCCAATGTGGATTCCTTTTATTTCTTTTTCTCCTTTTATTGCTGTGGCTAGGACTCCCAAAACTTTGTCAAATAAAAGGGGTGAGAATAGGCATCCTTGTATTGTTCCTGATCTTAGAGGAAATGATTTTAGCTTTTCACCATTGAGTATGATGTTAGTTGTGGGTTTGTCATACATGGCCTTTGTAATGTTGAGGTATGTTCCCTCTATGCCCTGTTTCTGGAGAGTTTTTATCATAAATGGATGTTGAATTTACAAAAGCTTTTTCTGCATCTATTGAGATGATCATGTTTTTTATTCTTCACTTTGTTAATGTGGTGTATCAAATTGCTTGATATATGACTATCAAAAAATCTTTGCATCCCTGAGATAAATTCCACTTGATCATGGTGTATGATCCTTTTAAAGTATTGTTGGTTTTGGTTTTGCTAGTATTTTTTTGAAGATTTTTGTACCTATTTTCATCAGTGATATTGGCCTGTGATTTTTGTGTGTTTGGTTTCTTTGTCTGGTTTCGTATTAGAGTGATGGTGGCCTCATTGAATAAGTTTGAAAGTGTTCCTTCCTCTGCAATTTTTTGGAATAGTTTTAGAAAGAGGTGCTTTCCATCCCCTCACTTTCAGTCTGTATGTGTCCCTAGATCTGAAGTGGGTCTCTTGTAGACAGCATATATATGGGTCTTGTTTCTGTATCCATTCAGCCAATCTATGCCTTTCGGTTGGAGTATTTAATCCATTTACCTTTAAGGTAATTATCGATATGTATGTCCTTATTGCCATTTTGTTAAATGTTTTGGATTTGTTTTTGTAGGTCTTTTTTCTTCCTTCCCTCTTTTATTCTCTTCTCTTGTGATTTGATGACTATCGTTAGTGTTGTGTTTGGATTCTATTTTCTTTCTTGTTTGTATATCTATTATAGATTTTGAGGTTTTGATATAGTAGTCTATATATATACACATATATATAGTGCTGTATATATGTATGTAGTATGTATATATATGTGTATATATACATACATATATATGTTTTAAGTCGTTGACCTCAATTTCAAATGCATTTCAAATATCCTGCATTTGTACTCTCCTCCTCTCATGATTTTACTGGTTTAGATTTCATATTTGTGTGTGGATGACTTCCTACCTTTATTCTATGTTTGCCTTTACTGGAGAGATTTCCCATTTCATAATTTTCTTGTTTCTAGTTATGGCCTTTTCCTTTCCTCTTAGAGAAGTTCCTTTAGCATTTGTTGTAAAACTGATTTGGTGTTGCTGAATTCTTTAGCTTTTGCTTGTCTCTAAAACTTTTGATTTCTCTGTCAAATCTGAATGAGAGCCTTGCTGGGTAGAGTATTCTTGGTTGTAGGTTCTTCCCTTTCATCACTTTAAATATATCATGCCACTCCTTTCTGTCCTGCAGAGCTTCTGCTGAAAAATCAGCTGATAATTTTATGGGAATGCTCTTGTATGTCACTTGTTGCTTTTCCCTTGTTGCTTTTTAATATTTTCACTTTTTGTCAATTTGATTGCTATGTGTCTCAGCATGTTCCTCCCTGGGTTAATCCTGTATGGGACTCTCTGTGCTTCCTGAACTTGGGTGACTGTTTCCTTTCCTATGTTAGGGAAGTTTTCAGCTATTATCTCTTCAAGTATTTTCTCAGACCCTATCTGTCTCTCTTCTTCTTCTGGGACCACTATAATGTGAATGTTGATGTTTGACGTTGTCCCAGAAGTCTCTTAAACTGTCCTCATTTCTTTGCATTCTTTTTCCTTTATTCTGTTCCATGGCAGTGATTTCCACCACTCTGTCTTCCAGCTCACTTATCCGTCCTTCTGCCTCATTAATTCTGCTATCGATTCCTTCTAGTGTATTTTTCGTTTCAGTTCTTATATTCTTCATCTCTGATTGTTCTTTATGTTTTCTAACTCTTTATTAAAAACTTCTTGTAACTTGTCACTCTGTGCATCCATTCTTTTCCCAAGTTCTTGGATCATCTTTACGATCATTACTCTGACACTTTCTCAGGTAGATTGCTTATCTACATGTCACTTCGTTTTTCTTCAGAGTTTTATCTTGTTCCTTTGTCTGGAACATATTCCTCTGCTCTCTCATTTTGTCTAAATTTCTACTTGTATGTTTATGTATGTGGAAGGTTAGTTATGTTTCTCAACCTTGGAGAAGTGGTCCTCTGTAGGGGACGTCCTATATATCCAGCAGTACACTACCTTCTCATCGCCCAAGGGCCAGGGACCATCTGGTCCCAAGGTTGGTTCTGAACTGTTTGTGGACTCAGTTCCACAGGCTGCAGGACTGTAGTTTTCTTGCTTCTGGTATCTGTCCCCTGATGAGTGAGTCTGGTCTAGAGGCTTGTGCAGGCTTCCTGGTGGAAGTGGCTGGTGCCTGTCCACTGATAGTTGGAGCTGGTTTTTGGCCATCTGGTGGACAGGGCCATGTCAAGCAGCATGTCTATAGGTGGCTGTGGGCTTAGGAAGTCTTTAGGCAGCCTGTCTGCTGATGGGTGGGGTTGTGTTCGCACCCTTTTTTTGTTTGGCCTAAGGCGTCCCAGCACTGGAGCCTACAGACTGTTGGAGGGGCCAGGGCTTGGTGTCAAATACCAAAGATGTCTGCCTCCAGCCAGAATTCACATAGATGAATGCTCCCTGCTATGTCTACCACCAGCTTTTATGATGCCACAGAGAGCCACAGCTGGCCCCCATCTCCCCAGGAGACCCTCCAATACCAAGTAGGTCTGGTCCAGGCTCCTATGAAGTCACTGCTTTTGCCCTGGGTCCTTGTGCATGCAAGACCTTGTGTGTGCCCTCCACGAGTGGAGTCCTGTGGAGCTTCAGCCATCAAGACCCACTGGCCTTCAAAAGCTAAATGCTCTGGGTGCTCCTCCTCCCATTGCCAGACACTCAGGCCGGGAGCCTGACATGGAGCTCAGAACCCTCACTCCTATGGGAGAACTTCTGCAATATAATTATTCTCCAGTTTGTTGGTTGCACACCTGTGGGGTTTGGGATTTGATTATATTGCAAGTGTGCCCCTCCTACCATCTCATTGTGGTTTCTTCTTTGTCTTTGGATGTAGAATATCTTTTTTTGGTAGGTTCTGGTCTTTTTTATTGATGGTTGTTCCACCATTAGTTGTGATTTTGGTGTTCTCGTGAGAGGAGGTGAGCTCAAGGTTCCTCTACTCCACCATCTTGTCTTGACCACCATGTAAATCTTCAATCTTCCACCCCAAGTGTTTCCATCTTCTTTTTCTTGTCCTGTCAGGAACACCTAGCCTCTTATTAGTTCTATAAACATATAGAGTATTTGCAACATGTTGATAATTAAACCAGAGTTGGGATGTACATGCCAAAACTGCCCAGTTGTTTGTGTGGTCACTTCTAAAGAACTGTTCTGCTTCATCCTCGATCTGACTAGCAGCCAAGCTGCCAAAGGGCAAGAGCAATGACCCTGCCAGGACACTCAAACCCTGGCTGAGAAAATAGGTGTCGACTATATTTTTCTTGTTGATGTTTTAATCACTTTAACCCTGCTAGTCTTCTCACCTCCATCACCAATGAAGTCAACTTCTCATGGCTCACCAAAGATTCTTATTTAAAAGGCAATAATGGCAAATATTGTTCTCCCTACGCTACAACAACTTCCATTGATATTGTTGAGGTAGCACCTTTACCTATGACTACTTCGCCCAAAGAGGCTGAATTATGTACTCTGATATGGTTTTGTACTTCAGCCAAGGACAAAACTGCCAATGCCTATATTGATAGTACATAAGCTTTTGGAGTGGCTCATGATTTTGGAAAGTTTTAGAAGCAATGTGGCTCCTTACTTCCATGGAAAATAAAAATTTAAATGGCCCCTATGTTCAGGAATTATTGGATGCAGCACTTCAAACTGACACTTCAGCTATTATTAATATTTCAGGTCATCCTAAACTTGACTCTCTGAAAGCTAGGGAAATCACCTTGCTGACATTTCCACAAGGAATGCTGCCCTTTAAGGATCCAACAGCAGCCAAAACTCTCATGGTCCAAAGGGATATTTCTCTAAATTATAACTCAGAAAATCTCGCTAGAGAAGCCCAGCAATGATCCTCAGAAAAGGAAAAGCAAGATGGAAATTCAACAACTGTTGGTTTGATAAAAGAGAAAACTAGGTTTGGACCTAACACTCTAAAATTCTCATTCCTCACCCCTGTGCCTGCATTAAACCATAGGTTTATTGAAAAGATAACAATGTTCATGAATCAATATTTGTGGGGAATTATTTAAAATCCTGCAAAAATGCCTAACTCAGTTGATCCACTTGTCCAAAGCTCAAGCCAGGGAAGCTTGTTCATACTGTTTCCTGATTTTTTAAACAGATTAATTAACCATTTGAGGTCTGGTACATGAATTTCATACAGCTTCCCCAGTCTTGTGGATATAAATATGTTTTAGTCGTGGCCTGTTCAACACTGAACTGAAGCCTTCCCTTGCAGACAGGTTACTCCCTCTTTTGTGGCTTAAAACCTTTAGGAAAAGATTGTCCCCACCTGGGAAACTCTTCTCTAACTGCATAAAGGTCAAAGAATCCTTTGTAGTGGTCAAGTACTTCAACACATCTGTGCTGTTTGGTCAGTTTTACAAAACTGTCACTGCACTTACCACCCTCATTTCTCTGGTTTAGTTGAAGGCATGAAGTCCCAACTGGAAAAAATTGTAGAGGCCATCCAAATAACCTGGCCAAAAGCATTGCTATAAATTCTTCTAAACATCACATCCACCCTCTTGGAACCCATAAATGCTCATTGTTTGAGATAGCCACAGGATACCCAATGCACTTGACCCTTGCCTCTTTTGACTCACAACTGATAAATGGAGAGGTACTCCAATATTGTGAAGTCCTAATTTCTTCTACTAAAAGTAAGCATGTTTTGGTAAAGCGATCTTTTCACAGTGCACTCATGGAAGACAAAGATCTTAAGCCTCACACTTGCAACCTGGATATTTGGGGATTTTAGAAACGAAACCTCCAGAACAGGGGTGCCCAACCCCCGGGCCACAGACCAGTACCGGTCTGCAACCTGTTAGGAACCAGGCCAAACAGCAGGAGGTGAGCGGCGGGTGGGCGAGCAAGTGAAGATTCATCTGATGTTCCCCATCACTCGCATTACCGCCTGAACCATCCCCCTGCCCCCGATCCGTCCGTGGAAAAATTGTCTTCCACGAAACGGTCCCTGGTGCCAAAAAAGTTGGGGACAGCTGCTTCAGAAGGACTATCTTCAAACTCGCTTGTAAGGCCTCTATCAGGTACTGATAACCAACCTTTGTGTCACCAAATTTCACGAAATAGACTCTTGGATTCACAAACACACCTAAAGAAAGCACGAAACTTTGACTCAAACTGACAGCCATCTGTTGACCTGAAAGTAAAGACTTCCCAGAACTGAAGCAGCTGACATCTGATGAGATAGCTTTCCCAAGATATATAGACCATGTCTGTTGGAAGTTCCTCTTTGATGATGACAAAATGATAAAGATGATCACCAATCTCTGTAATCTTGTTAACTTAGGGACTTCACATAATAAGTACTTCAGGTTCTCCTTCTTACAACTTCCTGTGATTCAGATGTGAACGTCAATAGGTTTCAAATCTGTGCAATTTCCATTTGATGTAGGACAGTACATCCAGGAATGTCCTTCTTTGCATTGAGGGATAAAAAGTCACTGGAACCAGAAAACCTGACTCTCAATCAGTGATGCTTTCAGAGAACAATCTTGATCAAAAGGGAGAAATTGTCAAAAAATAATAAAAGGAAATCTCACTTAAGATAGTCTGGATGTCAGACAGGGAAGTTTTCACACCTTATAACAATAACAGAGCCCAAAATGAAAAAGACTTCCTCTTCCTTCCTTCAAGAGCTCAGCCAATAAGAAACTGTCACAACTTACCCAATGAAAAGCTACTGTACTCTTAATTTTTCCAATGGACTCTGTTTACTAGAGCTATCTTAACTTCATTTGCCCCTATTTGAAACAGTTCTCCTCTCCATTTTTTGTTGGGGACATGCACATGTCTCGCCATGGTTGCAAATCTGGAAATGCAGTTTTTTCTTGATCTTGAATAACCCCATGTTTGCTAAAGAAACAACTAGTCATCTATTTGTTTTATGTCAACAGAATATAAAGCAAACTAGTATTTGTGAGGGAAACAAGAATAAATTACCTTATTGGTGTCATGAAACCAATTGAAACTATATACAAAAATTTTATCATTGTGGCTGTGTCAGTTTGGTCCAACACTCACTGCTTATTTTAATATCACAGTCACTATTGTATCATCATATTCCATGCCAGGGGGAATTAATTTATCACATCAACTACCATATCCCAGTTTTCGTTTCATTTTTATTATCACTTGATTTTTTTCTCTCATTGTTCCTACACTAATCAAGAGTGTACCAATTAAGAGTGGATATCTAACTGAAATAGAAACTATAGGCTTCCTAGATAAATATTTAATTAATGGGATCAAGTGAAGCACCTAAAAGACCTTAATGTACTTTTAGGCTACTTCCATCTAGTTTTTGCATTCTTTGTGGTTTTGGATTTACATTTAAATCATTTAAATTATTTTATACATCAGGAAATTTGAGTTCTCATTGTTTGGAATTGTTAGAAAAACCTATGAATTAGTAGGGACTATTATGTAAAAATTGACTAATTTTTGTCCATCTGTTTTGGCAATATAGAGAGAATACTTGATTCTATTTCAGTTGTTATGAAATAAGCAGATGGTGAAAATAATGTCAGCTCAGGAGAAGACATTATCTTAGTTGACTTCTCAGAGTATCCCCAGGTTGAGTTCATCCTTTCTTTGTTTCTGGGTTCTATGTGATGACACTCACAGGCAATGCAGCCATCATCTTAACTTCCCTCCTGGATAGCAGGTGCCACACCCCAATGTACTTCTTCTTCCCAAACCTCTCAATTTTGGACATGTGTTTTACTAACTGCATTGTTCCTCAGATAATGGTAAGCTTGTAGAGAAGTTAAGAATATCAGCTACATAAGCTGCATTGTTCAGTATTCTGTGGCTTTGGCTTTTGGCTCCATGGAGTGTGTGCTTTTTACTGTATTGGTTGTTGACCATTATGTTGTCATCTGCTGGTCCCTCCACTCTGCTACAATCATGCACCAACAGATCTGTCACCTTCTTGTAGCCATGTCCTTGTTTACAGGGCTTGCCAACTCTCTCCTTCAGGCTTCACTGTCCATTGTTTGGCCTCTATGTGACCACTGCTGTGTGGATTATTTTCTTTTTGATGTCCTGGTCATTATCAAGCTCCTGTGGACACTGATCCAACTGAATTGAAGATGTTATGTTAATCATTCACTGATCACTCGTTGAATATCCTTACTATTCTAGCCTGCATCATCATTACTTCCTATGCCTGAACAACCATGTATGTGGTGGGAATGCCCTCTACTGGCAAATAAACTATGGAACTGTGCATCCCACCTGAGGGGCATCTTGCTGTTCCCTAGAACCATCATGTTCATGTATTTTCAGCCTAAAAGAGAGGAGAAAGGAGAAAAATAATACTTGCAGTAATAACAGCTGAAAATGTTCTAATTTGGTAAAAGATATGAATCTCCATATCTAAAGGGTCAATGAACTCTAATTAGGATAAACTAGGAAATCAAAGCCAGGACATATTATCATCAAACAGTCAAAATACAAAGACAAAAGCAGAATCTGAAGCAGCAAGTGAAAAACTAATTGTCACATATAATTGTTCATCAATAAGATTAGCAGCTTATTTCTCATTAGCAATAACAAAGGACAGGATGCACTGAAAAGCCAGATTTAAATGCCATATTTAAAGTACTAAGAGAAAAAAGTATTTCAAACCGGGCTCTACATATAGTAAAACTATCTTTAAATATGAATGATAAAGATGTTCCAAAGATAAGCAAAAGTTGAGGGAGATAATCATTAGCAGATTTCACTGACAAGAAATGCTAAAGGGAACCCTGCAAGCTGAAAAAAATGTCACTTGAGAACTACTCAGTGTCATATGAAGAATAAATGCTGGTAAAGGAAACTATGTAGATAAATATAAAAGCCAGTATGATTGTATTTAGGTTCATAGGTTCTCTTTTTTTCCTATATTATTTAAAAGTCAAATGAGTAAAACTTTAACATAAATCTATGTTAATAGACACAAGTATATAAAGGTAGGGTTGTGACAGTAAGAATATAAAGGATATATGTTTAATACATAGGTTTTTTTAAACATCTTTATTGGAGTATAATTGCTTTACAGTGTTGTGTTAGTTTAGGCTGTATAACAAAGCGAATCAGCTATACGTATACATATATCCCCATATCCCCTTCCTCTTGCCTCTCCCTCCCACCCTCCTTTTCCCACCCCTCTAGGCGGTCACAAAGCACCTGAGCTGATCTCCCTGTGCTATGCAGCTGCTTCCCACTAGCTAGCTATTTTACATTTGGCAGTATTACATAGTTTCTTATACTATAGAAACTATGTTGATATTAATTCAAACTAGATTATTCTAAGTTTAAGGTGTTATTTTTGACCCTCAGGGTAGCCATTAAGAAAATAACTAAAATAAGTGAGAAGAGAATTAAGTGGTACACTACCAAAATAAAAACAATTAATTTCCAATTAAAAGGCAGAGAGAGACAAAAAAAATTTTTTTAATGTAATTTAACTACATATCATCTACAAGAAACACACTTTAGATCCAAGACACAAGTAGGATAAAAATGAGAGGATGGAAATAGATTCTATATAAATAGTAAACAAAAGAATGCTGAGGTGGCAATCCTAATGTCAGACAACGTAGAAACTCAGGTTCATTTCTTAAATAAGACAAACTAGGAGATTGTATATTGACAAAAGGACAAATCCATCAACAATAGTTTGTGGTATTTGGTAGCTTACTCAGGGGAACAGTTAAAATACCCACTGTACAGGGCTTCCCTGGTGGCACAGTGGCTAAGAATCCACCTGCCAATGCAGGGGACACGAGTTCGAGCCCTGGTCCGGGAAGATGCCACGTGCCGCGGAGCAACTAAGCCCACGCGCCACAACTACTGAGCCTGCGCTCTAGAGCCCATGAGCCACAACTACTAAAGCCCACGCACCTGGAGCCCGTGCTCCGTGACAAGAGAAGCCACCACAATGAGAAGCTCGCGCACTGCAACGAAGAGTAGCCCCCGCTCGCCACAACTATATAAAGCCCGCGTGCAGCAATCAAGACCCAACGCAGCCAAAAATAATATAATTAATTAATCAATCAATTAATTATTTTTTAAAAATACCACTGTACAGAGTGTACAAAGAGTGGCTTGTGCAGGATCCAAATCATTTGGTGATTTGGCAGACATCTGTACCAAAAAGGGTAGTGCTAGAGTCGTTTACAATCTCCCAGAGAGGTTTGAAGTTGCCACTTGTGGAATCTACAGAGTTTGTTACAATATTTTCCTAGTATGTCACCAAGGGAAGTTCCAAGGTCATGTTTGTTTTCAACGCAAAGAGAATATTTTTCATTAATTGTCTTTATCTGGTCAAGGGCCGGTCCTTGAATTTCTATACAGGCAGTCTGGGCCCCAAATAACTCACCAGAAGAAAATAATGCAGTGATTATTTTTCAGTCTTGAATACCATAGCTTGTCATTCATCCATATTTTCTACTTTAGTCCACCAGGTGTTCAATCAGCAGGAATGAAGACCAGTTTTGGTTCTTTTGCTCTATCTAGATTTGATATAACCAACAGTCAGATTGATTAGTTAACCTGACCAGTGTTTAGTAAACAGGCATAAGGGAGGGTTTGGTTTGTGCTCAGCATGCTGAAAAAGTAAGGGTTAATAAGAGCAACACATAGTTTGAAAAAGAGTCTATAGTGGAGACCTAGAGAGTGAAGTAGGACAGTGAGAGACAAGTACTCTCCAGGCAGTTTTCTAATACATGATTGATAAATATGGGTAATGTGTTCATTATTCAGAAAATGCTTGTTTGTTTGTTTTTTAACATGTACACCATATTAGTCTACTGATGGAAAAGTTAATTTTTCTTCCAGATAACATATACAGTCACTTCATATATCAATAGTAGCAATGCAAATTCATTTGCCTGTGTGGCCCAGACATTTATTGGGACATCTATTAAAGGTCCATCCGATTCAGAAGAATTTAAATCAGGCTGACTTTCCAGTAAGGAAAGTAGGAGGTGTTGTAACAGGGAAGAACAACTCTGACTCCATATTAGATCTGTTCCTCTTTACTTTAAACTTTGTGCCTTGTTGCCTGTGCTTAGTCATGCTGGCTCTGCACTTTTTGAATGTTGCCTATAGCCTTAAGTATACAGGATAGTCTATTCTCAGGGCTCTAACCCTTAAGAGTCCATTCATACAGAGATAAAAAGTTGCAGAACAGAGAATAGCATTTGTCTTGTTGGGGGCTTACAGGAACATCATGACCTGACTTACATGGACAGCTGCAAGAACAAAAGAGTTCAACACCAAGAAGTTTGCCACAACCACATTAGGCATAGCACAACAACCCTGCCATCATTGCCAGCCTCCTGAAACTCTGACTCAGGCCATAAAGGCCAGATTCAATTCCATTCCAGGGACACCCAGAGCTCTGGAGGAGCCACATAAAGGCAAAAGCCAGTAAACTCCCAATAGCCATCTTGAGCAGGAATAGTCCTATTCCAGGTCCTTGTGTCAGGGCAAGAGCTCTGCCACTTACCTGGCCTCATCCCAATTCCCCTCATAATCTTGGCCTGGGAAGGCTGAAGTGGCTGACTTGGGATAGTACCTCTTCTGAAGGGAGAACTAGAAAAAATTTCAACATGTACATGTAGCAACCATGCCCCATGTGGTCTCATGGCAGTGTTAGGGTACTCTTCTTGGGCCTCTAGCCATCTCCACAAAGGTTAACTTAGAAGAAATTTTAGGAAGCACATCCAGCAACTGAGTCCCATGAGGAGCCACAGCAGGGCCAAGCATTTGGAGAATTCACATTTCCTGATTTTAAACTTATTACAAAGCTACAGTAATCAAAACAATGTGGTACTGGAATTTAAAAAGACATGTAGACCAACAGAATAGAATAGAGAGCTCAGAGATAAACTCTCACATATATGGTCAAGTGATTTTTAACAAGGGTGCCAAGGCCATTCAATAGTGAAAAGGACAGTCTTTTCAACAAATGGTGCTAGAAAATCTAGATCTTCACATGCAAAAGAATGAAGTTGAACCCTTACCTAACACCAAATATAAAAATTAACTCAAAATGGATCAAAGAACTAAACAGGAGACCTAAAATTATTAAGCTCTTAGAAGAAAACATAGTTGAAAATGTTCATGACATTATATTTAGCAATGATTTCTTGGATATGACACCAAAACATAAGCAACAAAAATTAAAATAGGTAAATTGGACTACATCAAAATTTTAAACTTTTGTGCATCAAAGAATATAATCAATGGAGTGAAAATGCAACCCACAGAAAGAGAGAAATATTTGCAAATCATATATTTGATGAGTTTAATATCCAGAATATATAAAGAACTCCTATAGCTCAACAACAAAAAAACCAAATAACTTGATTTAAATATTGACAAAAGACTTGAATAGACATTTCTCCAAAGATGATGTTACAAATGACCAACAACCATATAAAAAGAAGCTCAACATTACTAATCATTAGGGAAATACAAATCAAAACCACAATGAGATATCACTGCACACCCACTAGGATGGCTGCTATCAAAAAAAAAACAACAGAAAATAACAAGTGTTCGTGAGGAAACAGAGATATTGGAACGTTCCCGCACTGCTGGTAGGAAGGTAAAATAGTGCAGCCACTATGAAAAACAGTCTGGCAGTTTCTCAGAAAAATAAAAATATAATTACCATATGAGCCAGCAATTCCCCTTTGTGTATATGGCCAAAAGAATTAAATACAAGATTTCAAAGAGATATCTGTACATCCACGTTCATAGCAGCATTGCTCAAAATAGCCAAAAAGGAGAAGCAACCCAAGCGATTGATGAATGAATTAACAAATGTGGTATAGCCATACAATGGAATATTATTCAGCCTTAAAAATTAATGAAATTCTGACACATGCTAAAACATGGGTGAAACTTAAAGACATTATATGTTATAGCAGGAAAAATAAGGTACAGACCAACATCAGAGAGACCTGAGACATCCAGTAGTAACCCACAGGGTCCTTTCTCAGTCTCACAGAACATATTTCATCTTCAGATCATGAATCACCAAAATTGTGTGAGACATCTCGGTCTCAGTGGAGCCACAGCCTCATCTGAGGAAGAGTTTGTAATGCCTTTCTGAGCAACCACCAAAGGCAGGTTGCATAACCGGTCTCAACAGTAGAAATCAAAGAACATAACTGAAACCAACTGCAAACCATCAATCTGTACGTTTTCTAAAACCAATACTGATAAACTGATAAGGCTGCACCCTCATGTTCTGCAGACCCTAGCACAGATCTATATCGATCACTAGCTAGCCACATTTCATTCCGTTTTTGCCAAGAGTCAGAACCAAGACACTGGTGTTTCAAAGATAAACCAGGGTTGAAACAGAGTACCTGAGATTAGACCTGTACTTACATGGTCCAAGCCTCTGACCATTAGTCAAGCATTCTGAATTACAAACCACCGTTATTATCCTTCCTTCTGAATCATTCAACATTTATAGAACAAAAGAAGTAGAAAGATATTACTAATTATTTGTATCTTGCAATGAAGGATAGATATTGCTTGAAAGAAACATTTCAGTTTACCAAATATTGCAACACAGACTTATTCATAACCAAGTACAAACATGACAACTCTTTTACCTCCTTCCATTATTAAATATGAACTTTATGAAAAGTATCGATAGACTGATGTAATGAAAGAGTTAACTGATTATTAACAAAATCTGTTCTTTCTCTAGCCAATCAGCTTTCCTCAGAAGAACAGCCTGCGGGGGTTTTAATTCATTCTCCCAATAAATTTGATCACTGATATCAGTTTAATAGTAAAATCAAATTTACCTTATTAATTATACCAGTATTACACCAAAATGTGGTTCACTATAAGTAAAGAGTCTTACAAAATAAATCAGTTAAATTACAGTAGTATTTTTTTCAGCCTTCTCAGCAAAATCAGTCTTTGTACATATGTTGTCATGGATCAGGGTATAAGTCACAGGTCAAGTCTCAGTTAATTATGGATTCCAGAGCTCTCATAGGCAGAACTATTGCCCTGTTTCATATACTTAACACTACTGAACTGTACACTTTAAAATTATTAGGATTATAAATTTTATGTTATGTGTATTTTAAAATAAATAAATAAATTTTTAAAAAACATTTTCAATTCCCCCTCCAGAGGAAGGGCACTGACTTGGGATGGGGAGAATGCCCTGAGAAGGTGCCCAGGGCCTGGCAGCATCCCACATGGGGCCCAGTTGTTGAATAAGCAACCCCCCCCCAAATTTTTCTGTCTCCCTCCAGAGGAGGCAACTATCCAGAGCCATCCAGGGAGGCATCCTGTGCCAACATGGGACCCCACATGAGCACCATTCATCACGTTCACCTCACAGAAATGCCTTTCAATCCCCCTTTCATGGTGAGGACCAGCCAGTCACAGAGGTCTGGGGAGAAGGCCTTGGGCCTGACCAAAGTCCCAGGCAGGTCCTAATTGTTAGATATGCCTCCCAAAAGATTTTCAAATCACTCTTGAAAGGTGGACTGTACAAAAGCATAAAGGCCAGGGACTTCCCTGGTGACTCAGTGGGTAAGAATCCGCCTGCCAATGCAGGGGACACAGGTTCGATCCCTGGTCCGGGAAGATCCCACATGCTGCAGAGCAACTAAGCCCATGCACCACAACTACTGAGCCTGCGCTCTAGAGCCCATGTGCCACAACTACTGAAGCCTGTATGCCACAACTACTGAAGCCTGCACGCCTAGAGCCCGTGCTCCGCAACAAGAGAAGCCACCGCAATGAGAAGCCCACGCACCACAACGAAGAGTAGCCACCGCTCACCACGACTAGAGAAAGCCCACGCGCATCAACGAAGACCCAACGCAGCCAAAAATAAATAAAATTAAATCTTAAAAAAAAAAAAAGGATAAAGGCCAGACCATACATGACAAGGGATCTCTGACTTACAAACTCTGCAGCAATTGGTCCGGAGAGTCAAGACTTGGTTGATGACTGCAGCTTCCCTAATATTTGCCCCCCAAAAGCCAAATATGTCCCCCAACCAATCACATAGGACACCTGCTTCTCATCAGCCACCCCTGGCTTCCTCAAACCAACAGCCTCCGATGGGCACACCTGAGTCTTCCCTTCTCCACAATAAAATTCTCCCTCTCCACTGCCTGCCTTTGAGTCTGCCAAATGCAGCTGACCCCCTGGCTCTAGCAAGCTCTGAATAAGCAGCCTCTGTTGTTCTCATTTGGGTGGTCTTTGATTACTTCCATACCCTCTAGAATGGGCACATCAGCACAGGCCAGGAGCCCAGGAATGTGCCCAGAGCCGAACCTTGGTTCCCCATGGGCCCTGGTCATTGGGAACACCTCCTGAAAAGTCTTCTACGTCTCTCTCCTGAGACCTGGACCAGCCCAAACCAGACACTGAGGCCCAAGGAGTGTCCCGTGGGGGCCCAGTCACCAGATAAACCTCTCAAAATATTTTGTCTCCTTCCACAGTGGGGATCAGCTCAAACCAGTGAGGGAAATCCAGGAGGGTGCCTCTGGCTCCAGCCGCAGCCCCACACAGGTCCTAGTGGTAGGAGGCAATCCCAAAAAATCTTCCTAAATCCCATTCTGAAGGAGGGACCTGGCCCTGCCCAGTCAGGAGGCAGGAAAGTGTCCTGAGCTTGGCCACCTATTGCTTGGGCACTGGGCATCAGATGAACCTCCCAGAAACATTCAAAGTCTCCCTCCAGTGAAGGGACCTGGCTCAGGCCAGCTTGGGAGGTCCAGAGGGGGCATTCCTGGCCCAGCTATAGTCTCATATAGGGCCCATCATTGGAAGTTCTCCCACAGAATATCCCTAAACCCCGTTCCTGTGGCAGGAACCAGCCTGGTTTGGATAGGGCAGCCAGGGAGGTTGTTTCCAGCACTGTTTCAGGCCTGCATTGTGCCCAATTTTAGAAGGTACTCCCCAAAATCTTTCAAAGTTCCACTCTGGTTGCAGGGAACAGGCTAGGGCAGCCACAGAGGGGACCCAAGTCCCAAGCAGTCCTGGGTGGGCCCAGTTTGGGGGATGAGGTGGGGGAAGAGAGTGTAGGGGAAGTCAGGCAATTCCTGGCATCAAGGCATGAAATGTGCTGCATCCATCAAGCTAGGCCAAACCCCCCATGCTTCATGCAGGCCTGGGGAGTTGTCTTATGCAGCAGCTGCAGGAATGTCATGGACAACAAAAAATATGACACATGCCCGGTCCCTCTCCTGGCCTCCCTTGGAAATTTTGGGTGCAAATATTCACGCCAAGCAGCATCAGGACTCTAAGCCGGCGAGCATCTTAGCTCAGCCCAACAGGACCATTCACCATCTAGACTGATACAGTGATCTCGCAGTGCTCTCCTCAGCCCCTCTCACAGTGGGACATGCTCTCGAGGTCCTGCTGCCACCTGTCAAGGTGGGGACCTCCTCTCACACACCACATAGCGGGGATTGGTGGGACCCTGAGAGCAAGAAAGACCCTCGGTGAGGGCGCCTGATGTATGGCCTGGAGCTCCCGGGGCTGTGAAGGGCAGTGCAGGTGACAACAGGATGATCCTCCTGCCCCAGGGAGGGCTGAGCACAAGAGACACAAAGGGTCAGGGATGACTAACTCACTGAAGCCACATCAGAGAGAGCAGAAGCAGGGATAGGGTGGTGGGAGGGGGTGCATGTGGCCCTCAGGCATAGCAGGAAGAGCAGCCCCAATGTCCACGTACTCTGGGGCATCCTAGGCCCTGCCCAGGAGAGCACAGAGTCACTGCATCCATTGGAGGCACCAAGCAGAGAGCATCCATCAGAGGCATCTATTATAGGGCACTGATTGTCTTGAAAGCCCCAAGGAGGGACATAACTGCCATCAACCCCCAGGAATGGGGGTGGTCAATGTATGACCTGGAGCCCATGGGGAATTTACTGCAGCCAAGCCTGGTGTGGTCTCTCAGGGCTATTGGAGAGAGACTTGAAAATGTTTTCAGGGGCACCTCTAGCAAGTGGGCGCCACAACATTCCTGTGGTGGTGGGGAAGGTGGGTAGCCTTAAAAATTCTAAAAAGCTGGGATGACCTCAGTAGTAGTGTTTGTTGCCTTGAAACGCAAAGCCCTGGGTGTTGGTGTGCACCCCATGAACAAGGAGCACTTCTTGCCATCTAGCACCTCTTTAATGGTGGCTGCTGAACCAGTTGAAGGGGGCCATGCAGCCCTGTAATTAGAGACCATATGATGCTGTCCAGGTCATATCAACTTCAAGAGAAACACACAATATGAGACCTGTGACTTAAGTCACAAGACTTGTGACTTAAGTCACAATTCAGGACTTAAATTACTGAGTAATTTCTATAGGACTGAGACTGATGACTATAACCCAGGAGACAGCCACTCAATAGCTCTGAGTAAACTGCTCCAAAGAGGTAGGGAAGGAGCCAGTATATATATATACTGGATGGATGGCTACCATCACAAAGTACCACAAACTGGGACTTCCCTGGTGGCACAGTGGTTAAGACTCCATGTTCCCAATGCAGGGGGCCCAGGTTCGATCCCTGGTCAGGGAACTAGATCCCACATGCATGCCACAACTAAGGAGCCCTCGCACCACAACTAAAGGAGCCCACCTGCCACACTAAGGAGCCCATGTGCCGCAAGTAAGGAGCTGGCAAGCCGCAACTAGGGAGCCCTTGAGCCACCACTACAGGAGCCCACCTGCTGCAACTAAGGAGCCCACGTGCCACAACTAAGAGCTGGTGAGTGGCAACGAAGCAGCCGGCGAGCCGCAACTAAGGAGCCCACCTGCCACAACTAAGACTCAACACAACCAAATAAATATTTTTTTAATAAATAAATAAGGAGCCAAGCATATTTAAAAAAAAAAAAACAGGGACTTCCTTCGTGGTGCAGTGGTTAAGAATCTGCCTGCCAATGCAGGGGACACAGGTTCGAGCCCTGGTCTGGGAAGATCCCACATGCCACGGAGCAACTAAGCCCGTGCGCCACAACTACTGAGCCTGCACTCTAGAGCCCGCGAGCCACAACTACTGAGCCCGCATGCCACAGCTACTGAAGCCCGTGTGCCTAGAGCCCATGCCCCGCAACAAGAGAAGCCACCATAATAAGAAGCCCACTCACCACAACGAAGAGTCGCCCCTGCTCGCCACAACTAGAGAAAGCCCACGTGCAGCAACGAAGACCCAAGGCAGCCAAAAATAAATAAATAAATAAATAAATTTATAAAAAGAAAAAAAAATTACCACAAACTGTGTGGCTTAAAAGAACAGAACTTTATTCTTTCACAGTTCTGGAGGCCAGAAGTCTGAAACCAAGCTGTCAACAGGGCTGTGCTCCCTACACAGACTCCGAGGGAAAATCCTTTCTTATTTCTTCCAGCTTCTGGCATTCCTTGGCTTGTGGCTGCATCACTCTGCCTCCATCTTTACATGGCCTCATCCTCTTCTCTTCTCTGTGTATCTCTAATACTTGTCATTGGATTTAGGGCCTACCCTAAATCCAAGATGATCTCATCTCAAGATCCTTGTGTTAATTACATCTGCAAAGACCCTTTTTCCAAATAAGGTCACACTCACAGGTTCCAGGGATTAGGACTTGGACATATCTCCTAGTGGAAGTACGGGGAGAGCACCATTCAGCCCATTACAGGGTGCTTGGCAAAGTAATATATCCATTAAACCATGCCAGTTTACCTGATCAGCAAGCACATGCGTGAGGCAGAAGGGGAAAGGGGAGTTTGAATGCTGTCAATGGTTAGAAGAAAAAAATTACACCCTTTATTCCAGTAGAATTTGTAGAAACTAGCTCACAGTCACATTCTGAGGAGTAACGCCTTATTGCAAGTTAAGCACATGAAGATTAAGGCATTTTTTGTGGAAATGTGCTAAGTTAAACAGTGCTCTCCAAACAAAGTTCTCCTTTCAGGTTAGAGCAAATCACACTGCAGCTAAGCAACAATGAAACAAGCTCAGAGTCACATAGTGCAAAAAAAAAATACTGTGTTATTTCAGTTTAGAATAAATGAAGAAGAATCAATGCATTATTTGAAAAAATGTGCTGTATTAGACTTCTCTAGAGAAAGAAAACCAATAAGATGCATGCATGTAAAGATAGATCCATACCTATCTACATAGATGATAGATAGATAGATAGATAGATAGATAGATAGATAGATAGATAGATAGATACATACATACATACATACATACATACATACATACAGAGAGAGAGACATTGACTGATGTTGAGGTATTAGTTCACATGATTGTGGAGGTTGACAGGTACAAAATCTGCAGGGCAGTCTGGCAGGCAGAAGACTCAGGGAAGAGCTGATGTTGTAGCTTGAGTCCAAAGGCAGTCTGGAGACAGAATTCCTTCTTCCCTGGGGGAGGTCAGTCTTTTTTCTCTTAAGTCCTTCAACTGATTGGATGCGGCCCACTCACATTATGGAGGATAGTCTACTTTACTTGAAGTCTACTGATCTAAATGTTAATTACATCTAAAAAATATCTTCACAGCAACATCTAAACTAGTGTTTGACCAAATATCTAGGTACCGTAGCCTAGCCAGGTTGACCCATGAAATTATGCACCACCACACATGCTCTAAGTTATAAAGAGCTCACAAAACTAAAATATTATTTTGACTTAGAGACTTAGAACAAATGAAGATGAACCAATGTATTGTTTGTGAAAAGGAAGAGTCACACAATCATGCAAAACTAACATCAAATTAGAACAAATGAAAATGACCGTAATTGTAATTGTGAAAATGAACATGCAGCCACACTCAGAGGGTCGTGAAGAAGTCGCCTGGGCACAGCTGCAGTCCTACATGGACGCTGATAGTCAAAGGAGCCACCAAAAAATATTTCTAAGTCCCCCTCCAGTAGCAGCCACCAGCACAGGCCAGCCTGTGATAACCTGGGAAGGTGCCCTGGGCTTAGTGGCAGTCGAGGTGGGGCCCAATTGCTGGATAGGCTTCCCCAAAATTTTTCTAAGTCTCCCACTGGAGGCTAGGACTGGCCCAGGCTATGCAAGAAAGCCTGAGAAGAGAATCCCAGGCCTGGCCATAGTCTTGCATGGGGCCTGAATATGTGGAGAATCTCCCAGAAAGTTTTTTAAAGAGGGAAACTGGTGAAGGGCATTCTGGGTTCATCCCCAGCCCTGTGTCACACAAAAATTTTTCTAGGTCACCCTCCCAACCAGGGAGGCTCTAGGAGGGTATCCTGGGTCTGCCCACAGCTGAAACTAAGGACAATTATCATTCATAATAGCCAAAAGATGAAAACAGCCCAACTGTCCATCAACTAATGAATCGAAAAACTAAATGCAGTCCATCCATACAATGGAATATTATTCAGCCATAAAAAGGAATGAAGTACTGATTCATGCTACAATGTAAGCGAGCCTTGAAATCATTACACTAAGCAGTGATGGTTGCACACATCTATGAATGTACTAAAACCATCGATTCATCACTTTAAGTGGGGAATTATATAGTATGTGAAATATGTCTTAATAAAGCTGTCATTTGAAAACAAGTTGGGTTTTCCAGTTTCTGCATGTAAGTTTGGAAGTCACGACTCTGTCCTAACAAATAAAAAGATAAACAGACTGAAACATCAACAACTCTTCTAGGATCTGGAAGGACAAACCACTGCCCCCAAGACTGGGGAGACAAACAGGTGAATACAGGGAGTCACAGCTTATCAGAGCGGAGACTCATCAGCAGAAACTGCTGCAGGAACCAGTGCCAAATAGGAAAGCCTGAACTGTAACTGATGAGTTGCTGGAGGCTCAGTGTGGACAAGTGTGACAATTTAAAACTCCAAGGAGGGGCTTCCCTGGTGGCGCAGTGGTTGAGAGTCTGCCTGCCAATGCAGGGGACACGGGTTCGAGCCCTGGTCTGGGAAGATCCCACATACCGCGGAGCACCTGGGCCCGTGAGCCACAACTACTGAGCCTGCGCGTCTGGAGCCTGTGCTCTGCAACAAGAGAGGCCGCGATAGTGAGAGGCCCGCGCACCGCGGTGAGGAGTGGCCCCCGCTCGCCGCAACTAGAGAAAGCCCTCACACAGAAACGAAGACCCAACACAGCCAAAAATAAATAAATAAATAAATAAAAACTCCAAGGAGACCCAGTCATAGCGGAGCCTCCACAATTTTTTGAGATTCACTTCCAGAAGCCTGACAGAAAATATCAGAAAAATCTCCTTGTGCTTCTGGCAGCGAGAAGGGAAAAGGGACCATTTGATAAATGCCAGAGCACTCTATTATTCTTCACAAAGCCTGCCATCAGGGGAAACTAGTTGACCAGAGCCTAACCTGCCAGGTTATTAGCAGTCCAGCTGACCTGGGGAAAGGGAAATACCCAGCTCCAGTCACCTCTAGCCATTGTCTCCCGCCTAAGGGAGTTCACAGTCTAGGGGCTCAGGCTCACTAAAACACTGAGACCTACTCTCAGCTCTATGAACTACTTCCCCATCCCCCCACACCTCACCACCACACGACTGAAGCCCTATTTACCGTAGTCCCTTTTACCCAGTACATTATGTCTGGCTAAGAAAAAATTACAAGAGGGACTTCCCTGGTGGTCCAGTCGTTAAGACTCTGTGCTTCCACTGCAGGGGGTGCGGGTTTGATCTCTGGTCCGGGAACAAAGATCCCTCAGGCCGCGCGGGCGCAGCCAAAAACAAAAGAAAAGAAAAAATTACAAGATATACTAAAAAGCAAAAAACACAATTGGAAGAGACAGAGCAAGTATCAGAATCAGACATGACAGGGATGTGGGAATTGTCAGACCAGGAATTTAAAACAGCTATGATAAATGCGGTAAGGGCTTTGATAGATAAAATAGTGTGGACAAAGAACGTCGCCTGCCATTTCAGTAAACAAAGGATGTTGAGGCCATCAAGGCTTCAGCCTCTGCAGCCATCTCCAACGGTGGGATTCAGGATGGAGAAAAACAGGATACTGGCCATAGATAGTTAAGGTGGCCATACATAGTTAATTATTCAAAGGAATAATTTCAATAATCCCAGACTCTTGTACCTTCCCATATACAAAAGCACTAAATTCATTAACTTGAAATGTCTGCTTTTCTTTAATTAACAGTAATCTTTTTTAAATTAATAGACTATTTTTTTAGAGAGGTGTTAGATTTACAGAAACAAGAGTAATCTTTTGATGTTCTGACTACATGGGATTTTTTTTTTTGCAAAAACTCCTACATATCCTGTCTCCTCCTTACCTCTACAGAAGAGTCCCTCAGAGCTTTCTGAAAGGCTGTCTCCTGGGCTTAAGTCCTTAGTATGTCTGCTGAATGAAACATAATTCTCAACTTTTAGGTTGTGCATTTTTTTTCAGTCGACAACAACATGCAAGACGGTCAATGCAAGCAGAGAGATGGAAATACTAAGATAGAACCAAAGATAAGTGCTAGAGGTTGTTCACCTAAATAAAGAGGTAAACTGAGGCAAGTTCCAAAACATGAGTTTATTCAGGAATAGTTAGAGGAATTGCAATTCAGGACAAGCAAACTGTAGCAAGCTACAGGCAAGTCCATTCAGGGTTTGGGGCAGGTTGTATTTATGGGCAGGGAATGTAAAAAGAGGACAGTTCAGTTAGTCAGTTAAAATAAAAAACAGAGACCACCAGCCTTAGGAAGATTTCCTAAGCAGACAAAATCGATCCAGTCACACAAACAAAGCTCAATTCAGCCCACTTTGTGAGATCAACCTTGACATCTCCTGGGTCATCTCCCATTCACGCCTCTGACAAAACTTTCCAAAGTCAATATGAGACAACCTCTGATCAATCCTACATCATCTGAGAAAATTCCAATGGTATCATTTTCTGTATATCAGGAATTTTACTGGAAATCAGCCTCTTAGTCCTTAAGTTTTGTCTTCCTGAGGGCATGTGTGTGAGATTCTCCACTTTATATCCTCTGGTTCTATTTTAGATTGGAATTCTTTCACAAGATCAATAACAATGTAACAGGGCTTCCCTGGTGGCACAGTGGTTAAGAATCCGCCTGCCAGTGCAGGGGACAAGGGTTCGAGCCCTGGTCCGGGAAGATCCCACATGCCGCAGAGCAACTAAGCCCGTGTGCCACAGCTACTGATTCTGTGCTCTACAGCCCACAAGCCACAGCTACTGAGCCCGTGCGCCACAACTACTGAGCCTGTGCTCTAGAGCCCGTGCTCCACAACAAGAGAAGCCACCGCAATGAGAAGCCCGTGCACCGCAACGAAGAGTAGCCCCTGCTCGCTGCAACTAGAGAAAGCCAGCGCGCAGCAATGAAGACCCAACGCAGCCAAAAATAAATAAAAAGAAAAAAAGCAGAAAAGGAGAATTTTCTCTCATACAAGGTAACTTATCCACTGCCTAGGCTATCAGCAGATTTCTCAGTAGAAACCTTGCAGGCCAGGATAAAACGGGATGACACGTTCAAAGCACTGAAAGAAAAACACTGCCACTAAGAATATTTTGCCCAGAAAAGTTGTCCTTCAAAAATGAAAGCTAAATAGGACTTCCCCAAACAAAGAAAAGCTGAAGGAATTCAGAGCACTAGACCTTTCTAACCAAAAGTTCTGAAATGAGTTCTTCAAGCTGAAACAAAAGGATGCTAATTAGTAATATAAAAACATATGAAGGGCTTCCCTGGTGGCGCAGTGGTTAAGAATCCGCCTGCCAATGCAGGGGACACGGGTTCGAGCCCTGGTATGGGAAGATCCCACATGCCACGGAGCAACTAGGCCCATGAGCCACAACTACTGAGCCTGCGTGTTTGGAGCTTGTGCTCCGCAACAAGAGAGGCCGCGATAGTGAGAGGCCCGTGCACCACGATGAAGAGTGGCCCCCGCTTGCCACAACTAGAGAAAGCCCTTGCACAGAAACGAAGACCCAACACAGCCAAAAATAAATAATTAAATAAATAATTAAAAAAAATAAAGGAATTCCTTTTAAAAAAATATGAAAATGTAAAATACACTAGTAAAGGTAAGTATATAGTCATATTCAGAATACTGTAAAACTGTAATGTGATGGTGTGTCAACCACTTAACCCTAATACGAAAGTTAAAGAAAAAAAGTACTAAGGGGCTTCCCTGGTGGCACAGTGGTTGAGAATCTGCCTGCCAATGCAGGGGACACGGGTTCGAGCCCTGGTCCGGGAGGATCCCACGTGCCGCAGAGCAACTGGGCCCGTAAGCCACAACTACTGAGCCTGCGCGTCTGGGGCCTGTGCTCCGCAACAGGAGGGGCCGCAATGGTGAGAGGCCCGCGCACCGCGATGAGGAGTGGCCCCCGCTTGCTGCAACTGGAGAAAGCCCTTGCACAGAAACGAAGACCCAACACAGCCAAAAATTTTTAAAAAGTACTAAGAAATAGCTAGCTACTGCTACAATAAGTTATTAATGGATACACAATATAAAGAGATGTAAATTGTGACACCAAAAACATAAAATGGAGGAGAGTAAAGGGTAGATTTTTTGTTTGTGATCAAAGTTAAGTTGTTATCAGCTTAAAATAGACTGTTATGTAAGATGTTTCAAGGAAGCCACAGGGTAAACATAAAACAAAACCTATAGTAGATACACACAAGATAAAGAGAAGGGAATCAAAGCACACTACTAGAGAAAATCATCAATTCACAAAGGAAAACAGCAATAGAGGGGAAAAAACTACAAATAGCCAGAAAACAATTATTAAGACAGCATTAGTCTATGGTCTGCCATAGCTTGCATTTCCTGAATTGCAATTCCAATGGCTATTCCTAAATAAACTTGCTTTTGCTTGTTAAAAAAAAAAAAAAAGGCATTAGTAAGGCCATATTGATGGCATCACCTATCAATAATTACTTTAAATACAAATGGATTAAATTCTCCAATCAAAAGACATAGAGTGGTAGTATGAATTAAAAAAAAAAAGATTCAAACTATATGCTTCCTACAAGAGACTCACTTTAGCTTTCAGAACACACATAGGCCCAAAGTGAAGGGATGAGACAACATATTCCATGCAAATGGAGACCAAAAGTGAGTAGGGGTAGCTACACTTATATCAGACAAAATAGCCTTTAAGTCAAATAATGTAACAAGAGACAAAGAAGGCCATTATATAATGATAAAGGGGTCAATTTATCAAGAGGATATAACACCTGTAAATATATATGCACCCAACATTGGAGCACCTAAATATTAAATATTAAGTAAATACCAAATGTTTAATAAATATTAAAACAAATACTAACAGATCTGAAGGAAAAAATAGACAACAATTCAATAACAGTAAGGGACTTCAATACCCCCACTTTCACAATGGACAGATCATCCAGACAGAAAATCAATAAGGAAATACTGGACTTTGTGATATTGTGTTTTATAATAAGAAATGTAAATTTGGCCTTTGTCTTATTTCTGGCACAGAGCTCCTAAAATCCTTGGAATTTTCTAAGTTGTAAGAGCCATAAAGGTGTGTTAATATTCATTGAAAAACCCATTCAACCACACCTGAGTCTATTAATGAGGTGACTTCTCCACCACACCTAAGGATGAGGGATGGTTGCCAGGGGAACCAACCATGTTATTGGAGGGTTGGAACTTTCAGTCCCATCCTCCTTGACCTCCAGGGAAGGGAGAGGAGCTGGAAGTTGAATTGATCACCAACAGCCAATGATTTAATGAATCATTCCTATGTAATGAAGCCTCCATCAAAACCCAAAAGGACGGGTTTGGAGAGCTTCCAGGTTGGTGAACATTTGGAAGTGCTGAGAGAGTGGCAAACTGGGAGAGGGCACGGAAGCTCCAAGCCCTTTCCCCATAACTTATCTATGCATCTCTTCCATCTGGCTGTTCCTTAGTTATATCCCTTTAATAATAAGCTGGTAATCTACTAATTTAAATGTTTCTCTGAGTTCTGTGAGTCACCCTAGAAAATTAACTGAACCTGAGGAGGGGAATCATAGGAACCTCTGATCTATAGCTGATCAATCAGAAGCACAGGTAACAAACTAGACTTCTGATTGGCATTTGAAGTGGGAGATGGGCAGCCTTATAAGACCAAGCCCTTATCCTGTGGGATCTGATGCTATCTCCAGGTAGATAGTGTCAGAACTGAGTTGAATTGTAGTACACACAGCTGGTGTCAGAAACACTTGGTGGTGGGGAAAAAACCTGCACATCAAAATTGGTTGCATAATCATGACTTGAATTATATTTTAGGCCAAATAGACCTAAAAGACATATACAGTACTTTCCATGCAAGAGCAGCAGAATACACATTCTTCTCAAACCCTCATGAAACATTCTCCAGGATAGATCATACGTTACACCACAAAACAAACCTTAGCAAATTTTAAAAGAGTGAAATCACACCAAGTATCTTTTCTGACCACAATGATATGAAAGTAGAAATCAATAGCAAGAGAAAAACTGGAAATTCACAAATATGGGAAACTCAACAACACACTCCTGAATAACCAATAGGTCAAAGAAGAAATAAAAAAGGAAATTTTAAAAAATCTTGAAACAAACAAAAATGGAAACACAACATACCAAAACTTATAGGATGTTGCAAAAGCAGTGCTAAGAAAGAAGTTTACATTGTGTTGTGTTGGTCCCAGACTATTGATAGTGATGCTCTCAGCTAGGTACACCTGAGGCACTCACCCTGGCCCATTTTACTCTTAGTGAGCCACACACACATTTCTCCAGCCAATGTTGTGGCTGGAGCAGCCCTTGGTTCTTATTATGATTGCAGGAAAAAACCGTCAGGGAATTTGAGGAACAAGATTTATTACTCACAGGTCCTGGAGCACAGCATACCCAGGGACTACACAGTGAGTTCAGAGGTAGAAAGAAAGAAAGAGAGAGAGAGAGAGAGAATAGACCTAGAACTCTGTCTTTATTAGGATCCAAGATTGGTGTATCTAGAGTTTTGTAGGCTCACGTTATTGGTTAACATAAAGCTTAAGAGGGACATTCCTTCTAAAAAACAAAAATGGTTCTGAAGAAACTGGGGGCAGGACGGAATAAAGATGCAGACATAGAGAATGGACTTGAGGACACGGGGAGGGGGAATGGTAAGCTGGGACAAAGTGAGAGAGTGGCATGGACATATATACACTACCAAACGTAAAATAGATAGCTAGTGGGAAGCAGCCGCATAGCACAGGGAGATCAGCTCGGTGCTTTGTGTCCACCTAGAGGAGTGGGATAGGGAGGGTGGGAGGGAAACATAAGAGGGAGGAGATATGGGGATATATGTATATGTATAGCTAATTCACTTTGTTATAGAGCAGAAACTAACACACCATTGTAGAGCAATTATACTCCAATAAAGATGTTAAAAAAAAAAAAAAAGAGGGACTTTCCTGGCTGTCCAGTGGTTAAGACTCTGCACTTCCACAGCAAGGGGCACAGATTCGATCCCTGGTTGGGTGAATTAAAATCCCGCATGCCGCACAGTGCAGCCAATAAATAAATAAAGCTTAAGAGCAGGAATTAGGGCATAGGAAGGGAGAAGCAGGATCACTCAAATGGTCAGTTATCCAGGTTACCCAGGGCTTTCTGAAAGAGGGACCTTCATGGGTAGGGGGTGACCTAATTCCTTATCTGATTATTTTGCTAGTAGTTGTGTCATACAGCTGCCAAGATGTTTATTCAAGATGGATGTCTTTTGAAATGGATGCCTTGACAATCAAAAGCTTAATGTCAGGCACTAATATATCTGTAAGTGCCTATATTTTTTAAAAATCTTAGATAAATGACCTAATTTTTCACCTCAAGGAATTAGAAAAAGAAGAACAAACTAAGTGCAAAGTCAGCAGAAGGAAGGAAATAACAAAGATCAGAGGAGAAATAAATGAAATAGAGATTAGAAAAACAACAGAAAAGAAAATGAGGACTTCCCTGGTGGTGCAGTGGTTAAGAATCTGCCTGCCAATGCAGGGGACACGGGTTCGAGCCCTGGTCGGGGAAGATCCCACATGCCGCGGAGCAACTAAGCCCGTGCGCCACAACTACTGAGCCTGTGCTCTAGAGCCCATGAGCCACAACTATTGAGCCTGTGAGCCACAACTACTGAGCCCGCATGCCACAACTACTGAAGCCTGTGCACCTAGAGCCCATGTTCCACAACAAGAGAAGCCACCGCAATGAGAAGTCTGTGCACCGCAACGAAGAGTCGCCTCCGCTTGCTGCAACTAGAGAAAGCCCGTGAGCAGCAACGAAGATCCAATGCAGCCAAAAATTAATTAATTAATTAATTTTTAAAAAATAACTAGCATCTTAAAAAGAAAAATGAGCTGAGGATCTGAATAGACATTTTTGCAAAGTCATATAAATGGCCAACAGGTACATGAAAAGGTGTTCAACATTACTAATTATCAGGGAAATGCAAATCAAAACCATAATGAGTTATCACCTCACCCCTAGAATGGCTATTACCACAAAGACAAGAGATATCAAAGGCTGGTGAGGATGTGAAGAAAACTGTGCACTACTGGTGGGAATGTAAACTGGTGCAGCCACTATGGAACACAGCATGGAGTTTCCTCAAAGAATTAAAAATAGAGCTACCATATGATCCAGCAATCATACTTCTGGGTATATAGCCAAAGCAAAAGAAATCACTATCTCTAAGGAAATGAAATCAGTATCTCAAAGAGATATCTGCACTCCCATGTGCATTGCAGCATTATTCACAATAGGCAAGACATGGAAGCAACCAAAGTGTTCATTGACCAATATATGGATAAAGAAAATGTGAGATATATACATATTATAAATATATCTGTATATATTTATAAAACATATATATTACAAATACATATATCAGTTAAATGTGATATATACATACACATTATTCAGCCATAAAAAAAGAAGGAAATCCTGCCATTTGAGAAAACATTGATGGACCTTGAGGGTATCATAGTAACTGAAAGAGTCAGACAGAGAAAGACAAATACTGCATGATCACATGATTTATATGTGGAACCTAAAAACATGGAACTCATAGAGAGTAGAATGGTGGTTGCCAGGACTGAGGGGTGGGGGAAATGGAGAGATGTTGGCCAAAGGGTACAAACTTCCAGATACAAGATGAATATGTCCTGGGGATGTAACATACAGCATGGTGACTATAGTTAACAATCCTGTACTGTATACTTGAAAGTTGCTAAGAGAGTAGATCTTAAATGTTCTCACCACATACACACACACACACAGGTAACTATGTGAGGTGATGGAGGTGTTAACTAACTTATTGTGGTAATCATTTTGCAATATATATGTGTATCAAATCATGTTGTACACCTTAACCTTATACAATGTTGTACGTCTATTATGTCTCAATAAAGCTGGAACACTTGAAAGAAAGGAAGAAAAAAAGAAATGTCACCATGTTGCCATTTTAAAAACCTGTACATGGACGTGTACAGCAACTTTATTCATAAGTGGTAAAACTTGGAAGCAACCAAGATGTCCTTGAGTAGGGGAATGGATAAACTGTGGTACCTCTGGATAATGGAATATTATTCAGTGCTAAGAAGAAATGAGCTATCAAGCCATGAAAAGACACTGAGGAACCTTAAATGCAGCACTAAGTGAAGAAGCCAGCCTGAAAAGGCTACATATTGCATGATTCCAACTATATGATATTCTGGAAAAGAAAACACTATGGAGATATTTGTGACAAAAACTCATACAGCAAAACAATGACTCATTTTTGAAATAAGACTGCTTTGGAATTCAAAATGTCACCAGGAAAGGGCAAATTAGATGGGACATTCTGTTTCTTTCCTAAACATGTAACTGTTTGGAATCCAACTGTGATTTCACAACTTTATGCTTTAAAACCATACTTCCTGAGCAAGGGAGCTTTAACTTATGATGATAAGTTAACATTGGAATGTGCTTCGGGAATGTTCAAAAATGATGAACATCTTGGACACCGATAGCAGCATATAAGTTTATAGATGCAAAGACCTGATTGACAAATAGTTGGTCTACAAAACAAACCTGTTTTGGAGAGCTAGATATGAATTCCTACAAGTCAAAAAGCTTGTTGTTGCTAGTTAGTAAAACCCATGCTGAAAGGCTTTAGGTGGGAGGATATTTAGCTTGATGTCTTCACATTGGAATGACACCAATAATCAGAGTAGGGAGTTCCCTGGCAGTCCAGTGGTTAGGACTCTATGCCTGAGTTCAATTCCTGGTCCGGGAACTAAGATCCCTCAAGCCGCAGGATGCGGCCAATAAATAAATAAAAATTTTTTTAAAAAGAGAATCAGAGTAATTGTGGGCCCGCTAAGAGCAGGGAATCAACTCAAAGTGATGTCATCTTTGTGTTAGTTTTATCACCACATAAAAGAGAAAGATGTTCTAAAGGCTGCAGTCCATTCAAAGAAGTATTTTTGGAAAAGAAAACTGAAAGTAAAAATATCCTACTGTGTAAAATGGGACAGAAAGAAATGTCACGTTATTTTTATTAAATATAGAATATTATCTAAGTCCTATTGCATTTATATTCTCCTTTTGCAGTCTTACATGTATATACCTCAAGAATCTTAAGAATATGCAACAATATAACCTACAAATTTAATGTCCAGTAAAGAGTTTAAAAAGTAGTTCAAATATTGCTGTATCAGAGGCCAGAAACATTATAAACATATCATACACATTTTTCTCAAACATATTGTTGGATGTGTTTTCTATTAGTAGTACTACTAAGTACTGAAATACTAATTGCCACTGTTAATTAGTCCTATTGTGGTTTTTGTTGAAACAATAGCATTTATGTAACAGGAAAGTAAATAATGAACAATAAGTAAATAAACACCAATTTTTCATATTCTTATGTTAAAGTAGTAACTTTGTGGGTGTGTAATTATTATCTATTACATGATGCCTCCTGTCAGGTGTGGCTGTGTCCTGTCTAGACTCTCGAAGCCCACCAGCCCCGAGCCCTACCCAAGCCCGGAGGTAGGGAAACCTCACCCCACCTCCACCCAACCCGCACGCGCACAAGGCCCGCCCTCATGATAAATCCCGCCCCCTGAACACTGGTGCTTCTTTGGCCCCACCTCCGCAGTGTCCAGGCTCCGCCCCTCGTGGCCCAGACAGTGCAGTCTCCGAGGAGGACTGGCCTCTTCCGATGTAGGTTGTCATGGTGGCGCCCAACCCGCCTTGCCTCGCCTTTTCCGGTCTCAGTCCGGCGTGGCAAAGCAGGCAGGCTGCCTTAGCCCTTTCAAGCCCTCTCTGTCATGGCGGCGCCCTGCCTCTCCTTCCGGCCACAGCCTATCATGGCGGTGCCCTGAGTAGCCACTTCCGGACCCAGACCCCTACATTGCCCTGGCTTTTCTCACTCCTGGCTGCCATGGCGGCGCCCAGAGTTTACCGGAAGTACAACATCGGAAGTGAGCCGTGGCCTCTGCCCTGAAGCGAGAGCGGCGCTGGGAAAGATGGCGGCGGCGGCGGCGGCGGCGGCGGTGGGCAATGCGGTGCCTTGCGGGGCTCGGCCTTGCGGGGCCCAGCCCGCCGGGCAGCCCAAGCCCAGGCCGCTGCCGCGCACTCTCCTTGCCGCCGGGCCGGCGCTCATAGAGAGCGGCGACGAGCTGGTCGCGGCCGTGTGGCCGTACCGGCGGCTGCCGCTGCTGCGGCGCCTCACGGTGCTGCCGTTCGTGGGGCTGCTCTACCCAGCCTGGCTGGGTGCCGCGGCTGCCGGCTGCTGGGGCTGGGGCAGCAGCTGGACGCAGATCCCCGAGGCCGCGCTGCTTGTACTCGCCACCATCTGCCTCGCGCACGCGCTCACCGTCCTCTCGGGACATTGGTCCGTGCACGCGCACTGCGCGCTCACCTGCACCCCGGTAAGTGTGCGCACCCGAGACCGACCCTGGGCATGGTCCGGCCTCACCGCGGATCCCAGCTACTGAGATTGTGTCCGTCCCCAACCCAGCCGGGGCCTCCGCATCGGCTGGAGCCGGGTCCCTAGAGGCGCCCTCCACCCTTTTGCGCTAGCTAAATTCTGGCCCCGCTTCTGACTTGGCTGTGTAACGCTGGCGCAGGTTACTTCCCTTCTCTGGAATTCCTCTCTGGTGTGGTCATTTAGATTCGATAAGGTAATACCTGTAAAAAGCTTAGCGCAGGGCCCGGGATATGTCACCATTTACTAGCTCCCATACTAGCGAGTAGTCGGTTGTTTCTCCTGGAAGCGGTCTTACCTTCTTTGTTGTCTGTCTCCTACCTTGTTGTTCGTAGTGTGAGGTTAGACCTGTGGGATGGGTTTCCCTGTCTGTGGAGCTTGGTTTGAGAACTGAGCATCAGTCCTGCTGGCCAGGGCTCAGAGCCCCCCACCGCCACCCCATGACGACCAAAATGAGCTTGAAATGCAGTTAACTGCAGCGTTTAAGAGGAGCAGTGGGTGTTTGTGAGCAAGTGACTTAACTGCTTGGAGTCTCTTTATGTCTGTCTGCAGGGGTGATGGTAATGAGGACTGCCGTCAGAATACAACAGCGAGGTAGTGCATGTGACCCTTAGTCGTGAGATCTGGATGAGTGAGAGCTGCCCTGGGTTAGCAGTTGATATCAGTGACTGTGCCACTGCCCTCTGAGCCTGCCTCGGATGACACCAGCAGGTTTTGGAGCCATGGGCACTGAGGTCAGCCTCCCCTCTGATCCCACCACCCACCACAGGTTTGCTAAAAGAAGAGGAAAAGGGAACAGCACCCAGGGCTGCAGAAAGAAAAAGAGAAACCACACCACCACCACCCTCCCTCACCCCTCTTTGACCCTAAATGTGGACTGAATTCTCTTTCTCTTGAGAAAGTGAAATCTCTCTTATCCCAGGGGAGAGACTCAAACTTCTCAAACTTCTGGGATTGGTGGTTTCAAGTCAGTACAATGAAGGACCCCAGTGAGAGACAAAAGAATGGAGGGAAGTTGGGGGGTAACACCCCCAAACTTCCAGCTGCCTATTGGCCTGCAGCTAAAAAGTGTGACTGTTAACTTTCTCTCCAGGGATGGAGAAGAAAGAAGAACTAAGCAGCTGTGGGGTTAGGACAGACAGATCTGGGTTTGCATCAGAGATCTCAGACAGGGGTGCTTCTGCTCTCTGGGTTTCAGCTTCCCCTTGTGTAAAGTGAGAACTGTAACACCTACCTCAGGGTGCCATTGTAAGAGGAAACAGAGGAACTCTGCGAAGCACCTGGCGTGTGGCTGGCCGCATGTCGTGCTTTGCACTTTTCTACCATAGCGTTTCCTGCGGTTATAGTTCTGTCTCTTGTTGTTATTTTTGCCTGCTTTGGGGCCTGTGAACTTCTGGAGAGGCAGGGCCTTGTTTCTCAGGGTCACCGCCATGTCCCCCAACCCCCCGCCTCCCCCCCCCCAAAAAAAACACATGGCAACACGGGTTCTGGTGGAGCAGAGGTGGGATGGATTCAGGGAGTGCCAACGCAGTTTCATTCAGCGCCTCCGTGTGTTAGGTGCTGGAGAAATAACAGAGAACAAAACAGACGAAACACATTGTTTTCATGGTGTTAGTGGGAGAGATGGATCTCAGCAGTCAATGGTAAAGAGAGAAAACCAGGATGAGGATTTTGTGAGGGATCTTTAGATGGAGCATCCAGGGGCAGCGTCCTGAGAAGGTGACATCTGAGCACAGGCCTGAAGCCAGCGGTGTGACCATGCGTTCCAGGCAGAGGAAACAGCATGTGCCCTTAGCTGAGGCAAGGATGAGCCTCATCATCCCTTGCCACTCGAGGACACGGCGAGAATAGTAATGGGCACGGGGGGCAGAGGGGGAGCAGCGGGCCAGGTGGGCTGTAACAGGGCTTGGCTCGCGTGCACTGAGAGTGTACCTCATGCCGGGCAGCATTCTTCCTGCCTGAGTTCACCTTCGTCAGCAGAGCTCTGTGCGCTGGGCGCTGTTCATGACCCTGGCTTTATGATATGGGCAGGACCAGAGGCCCAGTGCAGTGCTGTCCCTTGTCCCAGTGACAGACTGGGGAGTGGCCAGTCAGCACCCAGAGCCCAGTGGCATGTTCCAGAGCATGTCCACAGCGCTGCGGCCCCCGTGACCTCCCCAGTGGAAGCCGTGGAGCTGGGGCTTGAGAAGGGCTCAGCGGCAGCACTTTGCCTCTCACAGGAGTTCGACCCCAGCAAAGCAACCTTCGTGAAGGTGGTGCCGACTCCCAACAACGGCTCCACTGAGCTCGTAGCCCTGCACCGTGATGAGGTAGGGACCATCTGCTCCAGCATGGGCTTGGATGGGATCCCCAGGCCCTGACATTCCCAGGTCAGGGGCCTCTGCCACAGACACACCTCCCACAGGGCGAAGATGGCCAGGATGTGCTGTCCTTCGAATTCCAGAAGATCAAGTATTCCTATGATGCTCTGGAGAAGAAGCGTTTCCTCCCCGTGGCCTTTCCTGTGGGAAACCCATTCTCATTCTACCAGAGCAACAGAGGGTTCCAGGAGGACTCGGAGATCCGTGCAGCCGAGAAGAAGTTTGGGAGCAACAAGTGAGTCCCAGCGTCCCCGTGCATCGCCCCTGCTGAGACAGGACGGGGCCTCTGCCTGTGGTCACCAGCCCGGGTCCCTATCCCAGCTAGTGGCTCCTTCCCCATTTGTATATGCCCTGTGGTTTGGAGGAATCCACCTTTTCAACAAAACATCCCAGGTGGACGTGGCAGGCGCCCTCTGAGAAACGTGTTCTAGTCTAGTCTCCCTCAAACTTGCCTGCTGATAGGAACCCCCTGGAGGGCCCACAGCTTGGAGCCTGGCCCAGGGCTGTTCATCCTTGTCTTGTGTTGGTAACTTGTGTTCTCTTCTTTATTTTGAATATTTTCTGTAAATGTAAATTTTTGTCATTCTTCTCATACATATCCCAGTACTTTATGAGTGGTGATAAAAAAAGATGGTGGGGAGCAGGATAGCTCTTGTTTGTACCAGGTAGAATGCAGATGCTCTGTCAGCACTTTCTCCTTTAACTTTCACCAAAACCACCGGTGTTGACAGGAGCTGGGAGGGGTCAGAGCTGGGCTTCAGAGCCCCCATCCTGGCCACGGTGATAATTGTCCTTGACTCAAAAATGCTCAGAATCTCGACGAAATTATTTCTTGACCTAGTTGCTTTTCAAAAAATTACAAATACGTTACTGCAACCCGCGATCTAGTAGGAAGGTTTATAGGAAACATTTACTGATCCTCCCCTCCCCAACCCAGGTCAGCCATGGTGGCAGCCTGGGATGTCTACTTTCACACCGTCCTCGCTTATGCAAAGGTACCCTACACAGTCCAGGGTGGGGCTCAGTTTTTATTGCAATGCAGCCACTGTGCAGTTTCTTTTTCTCAAATCCCATGTCCTGGATATCACTCCAGATCTGCAGGGCAAAACAAGGACGGCGGTAGTGGACCTGGCTGGTCCCATGGCCAGACAGGGCCACCACACAGAGTGCTGTAGAGCCCACCTTTCGGCCCTGCTTCTCAAATTCCAGGGCTTTTATTTAGGGAGTCTTTGGAACAGCCCAGCTCAGGCTCCCCCTCTCCATAGTGAGGTGGGGCTCAGGCACTGTATTTCAGGCCCCAGGGGACTCCACAGCACCTAGCTGCCGGGCCTCCTCTGTGCAGCTTCAGGGCTCCCGTCCCACGGTCAGCCATTCCTCTCCCCTTGCCTTGTCACCCACCCAGATGATAGGTTCTCGTCTTGCACCAGCCCCGCTCAGGGGGGCGGCTGCCTGAGGAGCCCAGTGCTGATTCAGAAGCTTCACCTGGGTCCTGCAGAGCAGAGGGCTGGGGGCAGTCCGCGCACCTGCTTCAGTGCCACACAGTCGAGGAGAGCCGTAGTTGAGCATCCCAATGTCTGGAAGCTCACCAGGGCCCCTAGTTGCCCAGGGAGGCCTTCCGTGCCCAGAAGTGGAGGTGTCAGGGGTGGGGCCCCTGGGACTTCCCACCGGGAACAGGGCGTGGCATCTGGTCTCTTTCAGGGCCGAGATGGTGGTGCCTGACTTCTCAGAGCTGTTCAAGGAGAGAGCCACGGCGCCCTTCTTTGTGTTCCAGGTAAAGCAGCAGCTCTGGTCCTTCTCCCCGCACTGTTCCTTGGGGCTTTCACGGTCCACCTCCAAACATGAAAACCTCTCCCTGTCCTCGTGGTCAGAGCCTGTGGGCGGAATGGCCCTCGTGTGCCATCCAGTCCTCCGGAGGCATTCTCCCTGCGTTCCCAGGAACAGACAGGCCCGTGTCCCATAGGTGTTCTGCGTGGGACTCTGGTGTCTGGACGAGTACTGGTACTACAGCGTCTTCACACTCTCCATGCTGGTGGCCTTCGAGGCCTCCCTGGTGCAGCAGCAGATGCGGAACATGTCAGAGATCCGGAAGATGGGCAACAAGCCCCACATGATCCAGGTATGGCCAGTAGCGTGATGGGTGGGTAGGAGGGTCCCTGTGGCCTTGGGGTGGGCGAGGCGTGGGCACATCCCCAGAGCTGACTGAACCCCAACCCCTCCCAGGTCTACCGGAGCCGAAAGTGGAGGCCCGTTGCCAGCAATGAGATTGTTCCCGGGGACATCGTCTCAATCGGTGAGGCCCAGTTCTGCTCCTTCCCAGTGGGAGCCCAGGCCTCAGGCTCTGTCCAACCCTCCTGCCCCTGCCCTGCAGGCCGCTCCCCACAGGAGAACCTGGTGCCATGCGACGTGCTGCTGTTGCAGGGCCGCTGCATCGTGGACGAGGCCATGCTCACTGGGGAGTCGGTGCCCCAGATGAAGGTGCTGGGTCAGGAGTGGAGGGAGGGGGGTCCTCAGTCTACTCAGGCGCGTCACTGTCCCACCCATTGAGGAGGAAACGGGCCAGGGAAGGGCTGGTGACTGGGCCAGGAGACTGGAGGAGGCATAGCATCTGGATGGAGATCCTGGGTTTCCTGGCAGATCAGTGCCCTGGACTAAGGGGAGCCAGGTGGTGATGAGGAGAGGGAAGGAGATGAGAGGCCAGGAGCATCGGTGGGGTGCCAGGCCCCCTGGGATCTCAGGCTGAGGTGGGCTGAGAGAAGCCGGGAAGCTGTGAATCCGGGGTGAGGCCGGGTACAGGCTCACAGGGAGTCTATGCTGCACATGAAGGTGGAAGGAAGACAGCGTGGAGCCCCCGCCCCTGTGAGGTGCACCGGCTTGGCTGGGGAGCCCTGTGAGGGTCAGGCAGGCTCCTCCCAGCCCCAGGGTCTGGCTCTCCAGCCTGGGGATGGAGAAGGAGGCCAAGGTGGGACTAGCCATTGACTTTACTGTTGTCCCCAGGAACCCATCGAAGACCTCAGCCCCAACCGGGTACTGGACCTCCAGGCCGACTCCCGGCTCCACGTCATCTTCGGGGGCACCAAGGTGGTGCAGCACATCCCTCCCCAGAAAGCCACCACAGGCCTGAAGCGTAGGTGCCTCAGGGGTGTCTGGGGGTGTCCTAGCCCTGCCACCCCCAAACCCTCAAAGTCTGCTTGGCTCTGAGAGAGTCGGGATGAGCAGACATGAATGATGCTGGTTCTTTGTCTCCCCAGCGGTGGACAGTGGGTGTGTGGCCTTCGTCCTGAGGACCGGATTCAACACATCCCAGGTGTGGCACCTTGCCCAGTTCTGAGGAGGGTGGTCCCTGGGGCGTATGGTGGACAGCTGAGATGGCAACTCTTTCAGACCCCAGAACATCCACCCCATAGGCTCACTCTGATACCAGGTACTGGGCTGGGGGCCAGAGTGCTGAGACAAGCCCCAGACTAGGCCTGCTTTCCCCGGCTGAGGTTCTGCCTCACAGACAGACTGATTTTGGTCCTGCACACTTGAGGATCTAAAACTCTGGGCCATAAACTCTTCACTAAAGTGGCATGAGGATTCCTTGGTAGAGACGATGGTCAGATCTCCTTCCAGAAAATTCATCCCTCCGCCCCAATCTCAGCCACTTCCTTCCCTGACCCCTAGTCTTCAGTCACTGGTCTCCGTAACTCTGTAGCTGTTGGCTGAGTTGCAGCCGCCCACATAGCTGTGCAGTTCCTGGAACAGCTGTGTTGTCAGCTGTGGCGCTCAGTCAGCCCAGGCAGGCACTCCCTAGCAGCAGAGAGAACCTGGCCCTGGTGCTTTTAGGCAGGAAAGGCCGCCACCCTCCCAGGAAAGATCTCTGTCCCTCCGTCCCTCTAGGGCAAGCTGCTGCGCACGATCCTCTTTGGGGTCAAGAGGGTGACAGCGAACAACCTGGAGACCTTCATCTTCATCCTCTTCCTCCTGGTCTTTGCCATTGCGGCAGCCGCCTACGTATGGATCGAAGGTAAGCACCGTGACCACTCCCCCCCGCCTCCCCACCATCTGCTGGACCCCGTGCCCGTGGCCCCCAGGCTGGCAGGCCCTGTCTTCGCAGGTACCAAGGACCCCAGCCGGAACCGCTACAAGCTGTTTCTGGAATGCACGCTGATCCTCACTTCTGTCGTGCCCCCCGAGCTGCCCATTGAGCTGTCTCTGGCCGTCAACACTTCCCTCATTGCTCTGGCCAAGCTCTGTGAGTCTCTGGGGCAGGGACAGGGTGCCGAGTGGGCTGGGGCCCGGCAGCACCCCTGACACTGGCTCCCACCACCCAGACATGTACTGCACGGAGCCCTTCCGGATCCCCTTCGCCGGCAAGGTGGAGGTGTGCTGCTTTGACAAGACAGGGACCTTGACCAGCGACAGCCTGGTGGTGCGCGGTGTGGCCGGGCTCCGGTGAGCGTGGGGAGTCTGGATCGCAAGGCGCCCAGCCGGGAGCGTTCTGGGAGCTCAAGGGACAGACAGCTGCCCAGCCCAAGCCTTCGAAGTGAGGGCCTGTCACAGGCCCTACCACAGAGGTCCATTCTAGGGAGCCCCCAAGCATTCTTCAGTGTGAGTGACAGTGGCAGGGGGCTCAGCTTGGGCTCCAAGCAGCCACGTGACCTCTGGGGGCATTCATGAGACGCGTGCAGGTGTCGCAGGGACCAAGACAACACCCTGCAGCCCCCACTGTGACCGGCAATTCCCAGGGGGTCCCTCTACCCAGTCACCTCCATCCTGTAACCAGCTATTCTTCCTCCTTGCAGAGATGGGAAGGAGGTGACCCCTGTGTCCAACATCCCCATAGAAACACACCGGGCTCTGGCCTCATGCCATTCCCTCATGCAGCTGGATGACGGCACCCTTGTGGGTGACCCGCTTGAGAAAGCCATGCTGACGGCCGTCGACTGGACGCTGACCAAAGGTGAGGGGCTGGAGCCTCGGCCACACCTCCAGCTCTTACGTCCCCGGGCAGGCGGGGTGTACCTCTCAGGCACCTGTGTGTTCAACTCAGGCAGGTGGGTGGGCACAGGCTCACCTCTGACCTGGGGCAGGGTCCTCCATACCCAGATCTCCCAGCTCGGACCCCTCCCAGAGCCAGGAGTTCCTGCAGGCCCCGGGTCTGGAGGTGGGGGGAGGAAGGGGATGGAGGGAGGAAGGGCACGGAGGGGGCAGGTGGGGGCTTGGCTGCCTCTTTGGAGCGAAGGCCCTCAGGACTCGTACTTATTTGTTTCCAGATGAGAAAGTATTCCCCCGAAGTATTAAAACTCAGGGGCTGAAAATTCACCAGCGCTTTCATTTTGCCAGTGCCCTAAAGCGAATGTCCGTGCTCGCCTCCTACGAGAAGCTTGGCTCCACCGATCTCTGCTACATCGCGGCCGTGAAGGGGGCCCCTGAAACCCTGCACTCCATGGTGAGCCAGCCCCAGCCCAGGGTGGGGAGGGGGGTGCGGGGCGGTTGGTGACATCCCCCCTGCGTTCCCTGCAGTTTGCCCAGTGCCCACCTGACTACCACCACATCCACACGGAGATTTCCCGGGAAGGAGCCCGTGTCCTGGCTCTGGGGTATAAGGAGCTGGGGCACCTCACTCACCAGCAGGTAAGGGCCCAAGCCCCCCTCCTACCGGCCCCTTGTCCGCATCACCTTCTGTCCCCTGTGGCACCACCATGAACGGGCACGATTTCATCTTCCTCCTCCCTGGCCTCTACCTTTGGAGGCCCCAGGTGGCACTCAGTCCTCAGTTTCTTCTCGTCCCCTGTATGCCCCATTCCCCACAGACCCCATCCCACCCCAGAACCCAGGGCTGCTCCCTAGAGAGCACACCCAGGTCTCACTTCCTATCCTCACATCCACGGGTTCTCTCACACCCCCTTGGGGAACACCCTGGGGCACCTTAGATTCCCTATCTCCAGCCCAGCTCCACCCCTGCCTTGCCCAACCACCTGGTCACTGCATGATCTTGGGGTATCCCCAGCCCTCAGTCACACCCCACGTACCATTGGCTGTAGGCTCTCCTCCCACCTCCAGTACCAACGCTGCTCCTTTACCTGCTTCCACCTTGGCCCTCATCCAAGTGACTTTCGTCTGCTTGCACCCAGTGGCCATGAGACCCTTCCAGAAGGCACACCAGGTCACACCTCTGTTCAGAGCCTCGTTCAAGGCCCGTTCCTGAGCCTAGTCACAGACCCTTCAGAGCCCCCCGGGTCTGTGCCACCCCACGACCCTCTCTGCCCCATTCCCCTGGCTTCATCTCTCGTGGTAATCAGTGCTCTGATTTCTGTGACCTTCTTTATTACATGTCTCCTCCAGTAGAAGGCAAGTTCCATGAGGGCAGAGATTTTTTAGTTTCTGGTATGAGATAGGGAACGTGAGCTCTTGCTCAGTGGTTATCGAAGGAGAGTCCCAACTTTCCTGTTCTAGAAAATGAAATACAGGGGCTTTGTGTCATGCTGTTGTCCATGGTAGCGGGTAGAGGCACCGTTGGGGGGCCAGGGCCACCCAGCCACTGCTGAGCCCCTCTGCCACCAGGGCGCCTCTCACTCTCCCCACACCTCTCACCTTCTGACCCTCCAGTGTCCCTCCTGCAAGGATGGGGCCTTCTCTGACCTCGCCCCCCCCCTCGACCCCAGCGTGTTGTCAGAGCTTGGGAAATGGGGGAGGGGGAGAGACAGGTCATGAGGGCACTGCTGTCTCCATCCACAGGCCCGGGAGCTCAAGCGGGAGGCCCTGGAGTGCAACCTCAAGTTCGTCGGCTTCATTGTGGTCTCCTGCCCACTCAAGGCTGACTCCAAGGCCGTGATCCGCGAGATCCAGAACGCCTCCCATCGGGTACAGCCAGTGGACCCCTCCCCACCAGGCCCCATGGGTGGGCAGTCTTGGCTACTTCTTACAGACAGGGGGATGTGACAGTAGAGGACAGTTCCATCCTCAGTGGGGCACTCAGCGGTGGGTATCTGGGTCTTGGAAGCAAAGGTTCCATGGCTTTTGGTTGAGCTCCACCATGGCTTGGATGCTCATGCTATCCCTCATGCCTGAGGATGCTCTGGGACTCAATCTGTGCCCACCCTTCTCACATCACTTTCTCAGGCCCCCAGCATCACTGGGAGATGAGGGCTATTCCCCCCACTCCGCCCCATCTTAGGAAAAAGCTGAGGCTGGGTTGGAGGATGTGGAGACAACACCCAGACGGGCTGTGTGTGTCCCAGTGGCTTTTCTCTGTCAATCTTGGTGGTTTGTGTATTCTAGTTCAGGACTCAGTTTAGGGTGTGGGAGGCGAGCCTGGCAGTGTCAGAGGGTAGTGACATGATTAGTCCTCATCTGGCCTCAGCAGTCAAGGCCCATCTTGCCATCACCAGGCTCTAAGCCAGAAGGCTAGAGCTTGTGTCATACCACCCCCAGTCTCCTGCCTGGAGCATCAACCAAGCCAAGAGGGTCCACAGCAAGGGCTGGCTCTTAGTTTGTGTTGCAAATAAAGGCTGTGGGTGTTCTCAGAAAGACGCACATACACATATCATTCGCAGAAAACCCTACCAGGTGAGGCAGGTTGAGGCTCCTGGAAGCCCAGTCCCCATTAGGGGGCCAAGCGCTTCCTCTGTGGCTGTCCTCAGAAGGGACTTGGCCCCCAGGTCTCCGGGCTGGAGTTCTGACCCACTGAGCCCTGCTGCACTGCCTCCGCCCTCTCCCCAGGTGGTCATGATCACCGGTGACAACCCGCTCACTGCCTGCCATGTGGCTCAGGAGCTGCACTTCATTGAAAAGGCTCACACGCTGATCCTGCAGCCTCCCACGGAGAGAGGTGAGGCCCCACGTGGTCGTGGGCTGGGGGGACCTTGAGTCCAAGAACAGCTCCCGCCTGGTGGCTCACCTCTGTGCCAGGCCTGAGTGAGCACGCCCAGCATCATCCAGTACCCATGACACAAGGCCTGCGGATCACAGCCCTGCCCCGTGCACACGCTTGGGCTGTCTGGCCGGGGCGCTCCACACCCCACCTGCGCGGTAGCATGCAGGCGGTCACCGGCTCTGGGGCCAGCGGCACCTTACAATGTTAAGGCGGTTGGTTGTGGTCACACCAGCCCACGTTTCATAGCCTCCCACCCGCCTTGGGCCTGGCTGGCTGCCTGTGCATGGCGAGTGCTCCCCTCTTGAGCACCGGGACTGCTGGGGCTCGTGTTTGGTGTGGCCAGAACCCGGGGCAGAGGGCTTGGTTTGCATTCGTCAGACTCTTTGCCCCACACGGGAGGGCTCGCCATTCCCACCCCACATAGGAGGAAGCCAACCAGGTCAGCTGTTGGGGCCCCTGCTCTATAGACAAGGAGACAGAGAAGTGAATCCATCCACCTGGATCGTTGGGAAACACGGTGACTAAGGATTTGAACTCAGATGTCCTGATTCCAGAACTCATGGTCTCTGGCCTCACCTGAGTAACCAAACTGCTTGCAAGTGGTGCCTCAGAATCAGAAAAATGGAGGGACGAATCCAGCCCCAGCACCTCTGGCTGGTGGGGTGGAGTCTGTCAGAGGCCGCAGGACAGCACCCAGTGCAGGGCCTGGCTTGGGAGCAACATGCACCAGTGATGTCACCGGGCTGCAGGCCAGAGGAGGGTGCCGGTATGGCCCGGCCGAGAGGGCTTCCAGAACCTCCCAGCCCTTCTCTCCATCTGCGCTGTTGATCCCAGGTCTCTGTCCCAGTCCCAGGCACTGTCTCTTCCAGAGCCTGGGGATCGTAGGCAGGTGGCCCAGAGGTGGCTGCCAAGACTGTTGGTGAGCGAGTGAAGCTGCTCTAACAGAACAGCTGCAACAAGAGCCAGGTGGAGATTATTTTCCTTTCAGGCTCTGACAGCTCAGGGCCAGCTGTCCAGTGCTGAGAAGGCTGGTGGGCGGCCCTCAGCTGTCCTCGGTGCTCAGCATCCGCACCTAGACCAACCAGCTAGAAAGGGGAAGTGGGTAGCAAGCAGTGTCTGGCCTGAGGAAGTGATTCAGGGTGCCCTGGCCCTAGGAGAGCAGAGTTTCAGGCAGGCGCCCAGGGTTGGGGGTTCATTAGGTGAAGGGTTGGGGGGAGGGAGTGGCGCGTCTGAGGTCAGGCTGCCTGGGTTTGAATCTGGCCCATCACATGATCTCAGGCCAGTGGCTTAGGCCCTGGGTTTTCAGATCCTTTGTATCGGAGGTTTCTGTGCATGGTCTCTGTGGGGTGCCTAGGGTCTGGGGTACAGGTTGATATGGACCTGGGGTGGGGGCCAAGAAGGTGCTCCAGAGAGGAGAGACTAGGACTGCACACGTGGGGTCCAAGTGAGAGGGTCCACCTGAGCAGCTGAGCCGCATCCCTGACCCTGGGCACTGGCCCTGCAGGTCGGCCGTGTGAGTGGCATTCCATCGACGGCAGCATCACGCTGCCCCTGGCCCAGGGCTCCCCGAAGGCACTGGCCCTGGATCACGCACTGTGCCTCACGGGCGATGGCCTGGCCCACCTGCAGGCCGAGGACCCCCAGCTGCTGCTTCGCCTCATCCCACACGTGCAAGTGTTCGCCCGAGTGGCCCCCAAACAGAAGGTGGGTACGGGGTGGCGGAGGGCAGGCGGGGCCCTGGGGATGGCATGCAACCCTCACTCAGCCCGTCTTTCCCCAAACAGGAGTTTGTCATCACCAGCCTGAAGGAGCTGGGCTACGTGACCCTCATGTGTGGGGATGGCACCAACGACGTGGGTGCCCTGAAGCACGCTGATGTGGGTGAGCCCCTGGGTTTGGGGGCTGTTCTGCCAACACCGGCTTACCATCAGGGACGCGCCACTGAGCAAGTTCTGTGAGGAAGCAGTAGTGAAGGGGCGGGGCAGGGACTGGTGGCACTGGGGATCTAAATGGCTCCAAGGCCGGGAAGAGATACAAGTGTCTGAGGAAAAGTGTGGCGGGCATCACCAAGAAGCTCTGGTGAGGGTCTAGGGCGGCTCCATGGGGCAGACACGACTTGGTTTTCTCAGGCCCCCCGGGCACTGTATGGGCTGCAAGGGCCAAGGCCAGAGGCCAGGGAGAGTTTATAGCCTCGGATCTGTGTCAACAGAATATAGATGTCAAGTTGATGTTTGAAGACCAATTTAACCTAGTTTCTTTCAGTGCTTTTCAGATATTCATTTGGTTTATCAGCTACGATATTTATGACACATCATTTACCTCATTATGATTCTTGGCAATAAACTTCTTTGGAGATCAGTTAGTTTTGACCTACATAGCATTATATACTTTATTTGGGTATTGTTTTTTTGTTGTCCTTAAGTAGTTTGTAGAAAGTAAGATAGATGCTCTCTGAGGCGCTCCTTGGGGTGGGTGATCAGGTAAAATGGGGAGGTTTGGCCCCGGGATTAGCTGCGCTGAGCAGACACTCCGTGCTCTGTGCCGGGGTGGCAGGCTCCCTCTGGCTCCTGACACACACTCCTACCAGGTGTGGCCCTCCTGGCCAATGCCCCTGAGCGGGTCATCGAGCGGCGGCGACGGCCCCGGGACAGCCCCGTCCTGAGCAACAGTGGAGTTAGGGCCACCTCCAGGGCAGCCAAGCAGAGGTCGGGGCTCCCACCCTCTGAGGAGCAGCTGGCCTCCCAGCGGGTGAGTCTCAGAAGGGGGGGCACCAGCACCCCCTTGTGGTCAGGTCTCACCCCTTGCTACCTGCCTCATAGGACCGCCTGAGTCAGGTGCTTCGGGACCTCGAGGACGAGAGCATGCCCATCGTGAAGCTGGGGGACGCCAGCATCGCTGCGCCCTTCACCTCCAAACTCTCCTCCATCCAGTGCAGTGAGTCCTGCTGCCGTGATCCTCCCCTACCCCATCCCTCGGCCCATCCTACCTGGCACCCACGCCCACACCTGCCTTCCCCCGCAGTTTGCCACGTGATCAAGCAGGGCCGCTGTACGCTGGTGACCACACTGCAGATGTTCAAGATCTTGGCGCTCAATGCCCTCATCCTGGCCTACAGCCAGAGTGTCCTATACTTGGAGGGTGTCAAGTTCAGTGACTTCCAGGCCACGCTGCAGGGGCTGCTCCTGGCTGGCTGTTTCCTCTTCATCTCCCGCTCCAAGGTGGGCCAGGACCCTGAGCAAAGCAGGGGCTCCCGCCCCAGCCCAAGGGTGCCCTCTGCTTCTCTAAGCCATGGTTCTTGCCCCAGAGGTGCCGGGAGGCTTCTCGGATTGATGACTGGCGACGCTTGGGCCAGCCAGGGCAGGCTCTTAAAGGCGCCACCACATGTCTGTTTTATCCTCACAGCAGCCCTTGGGATGGGAACCCTCATCCCCAAGTTACAGATGGGGATCAGGGGGCAGGGCGGGTGCCCACTGAGGCTCTTCAGAGTGCCGCCGCTCAGGCCCAGCACTGTCCACAGGCTGGGGTCTCAGGTGGGCCACACAATTGAGACAGATGGGAAAACGATCATCAAGACCACTCAGTATGCAGTGCTGAGAAAAACACCAAGTAGGTCACACAGGCTGTGGGGAATGGCCTCAGGGTCGGTCAGGGAGGTCTGTGTAATGCTGACATTCAGGCCAACGCATAAAGAACAAGAGAACCAGCGAGGAACTAGGCACAAAGACCGCAGATGGTCATGGGCTGATGCAAGGAGGCCCTGCTGGCCAGAGGGGGTGGGAGGTGGTCTGGGTTGATCAGACATGCCCCATGAGCAACAGGGAGGGCTTTAAGTTTATTCTAGAGTGGGGGCGGGGTGGATCTTAAGACCCCTATGGCTGGGCATTGAGCGAGGTGGGGGTGGCATCTGGACTGAGGGGATGGGGGGCAGACAGGGCTCTGGGGACTAGTGCTGACCTGTAACCCCCAGAATTTGGTGACCACTCTCTGCACAAGGCCTGCCAGGAAGCAGGGTAGGTGGGTGACCCCAGGGCGAGCCTGGGCCCTGACCCCCACTCTGCCCCTGCAGCCCCTCAAGACCCTCTCCCGAGAGCGGCCCCTGCCCAACATCTTCAACTTATACACCATCCTCACTGTCATGCTGCAGTTCTGCGTGCACTTCATGAGTCTCGTCTACCTGTACAGCGAGGCCCAGGCCCGGAGCCCTGAGAAGTGAGTGCACTCCCAGCCTGGGGGTGGACAGGCTGCTCCCAGAGGAGGCGGCATCCCTGCGGTTGGGGGGTGGCAGGAGAAACATGCAGACGTTGGCCTGGGGTGACCGGGGCCAGGCCAGCAGAGTCCACCAGGCGGAGTCCTGGTTCCGCGGGGGGGCAGCAGGAATCATGAAGGGGCCCTGACCCCCATGTGTCCCTGAAGGCAGGAGCAATTTGTGGACCTGTACAAAGAATTTGAGCCAAGCCTAGTCAACAGCACAGTGTACATCATGGCCATGGCCATGCAGATGGCCACCTTCGCCATTAACTACAAGGTGAGGCCCAGCCCGTGCCCGAGCACACCCTGCCCACCCTCTGGGCTGCCACGACACACAGCTGTCCATCTGCCTGTCCCCACAGGGCCCACCCTTCATGGAGAGCCTGCCTGAGAACAGGCCTCTGGTGTGGAGCCTGGCCGTGTCACTCCTGGCCATCGTGGGCCTGCTGCTTGGCTCCTCACCTGAGTTCAACAGCCAGTTTGGACTCGTGGACATCCCTGTGGAGGTGAGGGGCCCTGTAGACGCGGTCCCAGGACTTGGCCTGGACCTGTCTGCAGGCACCTGACTCACCAGCACTCCCTGTCCCACAGTTCAAGCTGGTCATCGCCCAGGTCCTACTCCTGGACTTCTGCTTGGCACTCCTGGTCGACCGCGTCCTGCAGTTCTTCCTGGGGACCCCAAAGCTGAAAGTGCCTTCCTGAGATGGCGGTGCTGGCACCTACTGCCCACTCTGCTGCCGCTGGGCAGGAGCCCCGCGAGGGCCCCAGGAGGGAACACTGCCCCCACGGTGAGGCTGACCTGGCCTTGCCCACCAAGACTGAGCTGGGACACCCCCACCCCACCCCCTACGGCTGTCTGAGGCCTGGCTGGCGGAACCAGCTCTGGGCCAGCGTCTTTGGTAAATAAAGCAGCATCAGTGATTTGAAGAAGACTTGCCTCCATCTCTGCGCCACAGAAGGGGTCGCTGGGGGCTGGGTGGTCCCCAAGGAAGGTCCTGGCACCCTCCTCATGGACTGTGTAAGGTTCTAACCTCCCTCTGCAACACATTCAGCACTTGGACAGGCCAAGCTCGGAACCCAGAGAGCTCTGCGTATTTCCTAGTTTTGCAAGCACCCCCATGTTTCTGTGGTCTCGCAGCTTCACGTTTTGACACCTCAGGCACTGAAGGGAGTTTTAAGATCGATGCCATTTTTCCCTTTTCAATAATATGCAAAATAACAGCATGCCTTCCTCTCATAGTGTCAGATACGAGGAAGTTCAATCCAAATCATTACGAACACCGACTCGGGTCACACTCAGGATTCTGCACCACACAGGTCATAGCCAGGGTCTGACGTGCAGCCTGGCTCTCATACTGTTACTGTCCTTCCTTTCAAAAGGTGCTCGCTCACTATAGCTCAGGAACTGTGGAATAGGTAGCATGAAAGCTAAGAGCCACAGTCAGAGATTTCTTGCCTTCTCAACAGACAAAAACTAGAAAAAACTATTTCCAGTCAGAAATTACAGAGTGTGGGGTGTGGGTGCATTTTTATAAGTTTGGCAAGTTGCATGTGACGACCTCAGGCCAGGGAACCCAGGCCGTGGCTTCTGGACAACTTCCCCCTCCCCACCGATGCTCGGTGAGGAGCTCTCTACCCTTTCCTGCCCTTGCCCCTTGGTCATCCTCAGCAGCCCAACCCTGACTGGCTTCCCATCAGGAGGAGTGAGGCCCACAGGCCAAGGAAGGCCCTGGGAGCCAAAGTGGGAAAGGGGCTGGGACCAGCTGTGAGCATCAGGTGGGCCCTGAACACTGGCCAAGGTTTCTGGAGGGGTGGGGGTGCCAGACCCCATCCAGCAGAGGGGCTGCTAGGGTCACATGGAATCCTTGAGGCAATTTGAGGCAACCAGAAGGGGAGCACTCTGGACTTGGGGTTTGCTGGGGATGATTCTTGCAGGGGCTCAGGGCGAGGGTCTCTGTGCCCTCCGTGCCTGAGAGGTGCTAAGGGCGCTCTGGCTCTGCTTTAACTGGGTCTTCAAGAGCCTGATCCAGCACTGAGCATTACTGGGTGTCCCCCAGTTTTATCTCCAGCCCCAGCGTGTTAGGGGACTTCAGTTTCAACTGGAATCAGGCAGGACATCATACCTCCAACCAGGGGGCTCCCATTGCCCCAGCCAGGTTGGGATGAGTTCAGAGGTCCAAGAGACACCTGGGCAGGGGCGTCATTGGGTCATAGAACGTGAAAGGTTTGGGACAGGCTCCTCAGGCCAGGCAGACTCTGTGAACTCACTGCAAGGGGAGTGTGCTGGGGTTTGGGGACCCCGCAAAGATGGGGAGGAGAACCATGGCCGGGATGGAGTCATTTCGGCAGGTCACTCAGGAGGTCCTGGCCCAGGCGCATACCCAGCCGCTCAGGCAGGGGGAGTGGTCCGCGCTTCCCTGCCTAGAGGGTGTGGCCGACCAGCAGAGGCGTGGTTGGGGCGGGGCCTCCGCGAGGCGGGGCGACGCGGAACCCGGGCAGCGGCGGCCGCGGCAGGAAATCGGGGCTGGGCCCCGCCGGCGCCGGCGCGCGATTCCATCCCAATCCCCGTCCCAGCCGAACGATCCTAGGGCCGGACCATGGACTCAACAGAGCCGGGTAGGCGGTCCGGGATACGGGATCAGAGAGGGGCCTCCCCCGACAGTATCCTACTTCCTAAATCAATGAGGGGCCCCGCCTATCCCTCTCCGTCCAGAGAGCCGGGAGAGGAGTTTCTGAATGGGAAGGACACGGGGATGCTCCACTGTGGGAACCCCCAAGCTGAGGTGGGCCCAGGACACCAGTCCCTGATCCCCCCTCCCCCTTTGCAGTCTTCACCCCGGATGCCTGGGGGAGGGGGCCCAGGAAGGGGAAGTGGCCGCTTCTGCTTCTGATATTTGTGATGGGGGCAGGGTGTCACGACCGCTGAAGGAGAGGGCAACGCGGCAGGATCCCCACCCGGCTACTCCATTGCCCGGGGAGGGGAACATGCTGATCTGGGCGCCCTAGAAGTGGTGCCTGCGACAGAAATGTGGCAAGGTCCGACTTCGTTTCCGCCTGTCTTTGTGTCTCTGCTTTGCATATTGATTGTCATTTGGTCTTTATGCCTCTTGTGGTTTCAGGCTGCCTGTGTGTGTTTCTGTGGCAGGCCATGTGCCGTTCTGTCCCACGTGTATTTCCATCTGTCTGGGCTGAGGTCCATGTGGTTCCATTGTCAAGCCGGCTCTGTCCCGGGAGACAGTGTGGTTGTATCTAGGACGTCTGTTTTGTCGCTTTGCTTCTGGGCCCATGCATGTGTGGGTGTCTCTGCTCCTCTAAGCAGCTGTCTCTGTGTTGGGTTGTGCCTGAGCCCATCTGCCTGTCCCAAGTCGGGCCCCACCCAAGCCCACACTCCCTCCATCCCAGCTCAGACACCCACACCATCCTATACTCCCCATGGGAACAGAACTCTCTCTCTCTTCCCTTTCCCTCCCTCTCTCTCTTTCTCTCTCTCTCTCTCTCCCCCACCCCCCCCCCCACCGCCCCGACCCTCCAAACAACCTGCCAAAGTGCGGTGGGTGGAGGGAGGCTTCCGCTGGCCCATGTGTGATACTCCCCTCCCCAAGGGCTACCCTCAGCTCCTGAGAGCAGGAAGAGGTACAGTGATATCTTCCGGAGCCTGGACAACCTCGAGATCTCACTCGGGAACGTGTGAGTCTGTGCCTGAGTAACCCCAAATTCCACCAGGATCCCCCAAATCCCTAACCATTTAGGTGCCTGAAACCCCATTAGGAACCTGCAACTTCTGGATCCTCAAAACACCTGAATATACCAAAATTCAACCCCCCAAATCCACCTGAAATCCCCAAAGTGATACTAGGTCCCCCACGTATCCTTCTTGTGACCCTTGTGACCCCTTAAAACATTTGAGAGCTTTATAATCCCACTCTGAACCCCAAAGTTACCTGGGATCCTTCAAATTCTATCTCAAGTCCCATAAAAAAAAGCTCACCTACTTTCCCCCCTAAAGCCCCATCCCTCAGGACTCCCAGATACAATAGATGTCACAGAGGTGATATCTAGGACCATCCCCAAACTGCCCTGGGGCCCCCAGCACCCCTAGGTGGGACAGACTGGGTGGAGGGTGGCATCCTGACACCCTTACCTCCCAGGACCCTTGAGATGCTGGCTGGAGACCCTGTGCTTTCAGGAGACCCAGAACCTGACAAGACCCCCACAGCCACTTTGGTGAGGGATGGGACCAAGGGGACAGGGAGGAGGGGACCTCGGACGAGGGGGTCTGAGGAAGGTGGAGCCCCTGCCCTGCTTGTTCCTGAATGCTGTCTCCCTCCCCCTCAGACGAGTGAAACCAACCGTTGGAGTGGTCCCTCCCCAGAGGATCCTGCACCCCTTACAGGTAGGGGGGCTTTGAGGCCAGGGGAGTGGGGGGGGGGTGACAGAAAGGAGTCCTTCCATCATCAACTGCCTGTTCCATGCACCAGGGACACGGCAGTGCACACAACAGATCTGAACCCCTGTACTCAGGGAGCCCCCAGTCTGAGTGGAGAATCAGTGTAAAACAACCTGGACAAATGAAAACAAGGGGGTGTTTGCGGAAGCCATAGGGTGTCGAACAGGGTCCACTGGTCTGGTTTGAGGGCTCAGGGAAGGCTTCCACGGGAGGGTTCAGAGGTCAGAGGTCCAACCGTCTGCCCCAGGGGAGGAACTGGACTTGCGGCTCATTCGGACCAAGGGGGGTGTGGATGCAGCCCTGGAGTATGCTAAGACCTGGAGCCGCTACGCCAAGGAGCTGCTGGCCTGGACTGAGAAGAGAGCCAGCCATGGTGAGGACCCCTCCTGCCGGGTCCCAGGCCCTGCCCAGACCCTGCAGCGCTCACACTCTGCCTGACTCAGACCCCTGCTGTCTGCCCCCAGAGCTGGAGTTTGCCAAAAACATCATGAAGATTGCTGAGGCTGGAAAGGTGTCCATCCACCAGCAGGTAGCCATGAGCACACCCCACCCCCAGAGCCCAATCCCTCCAGAACCCCAGCCAGATACCCCTAGATCCTTAGCATTCTCCACACCAGACGGCCTCTCCCCACCCTCAGAGCCACATGCCACTGCAGTACATCTACACCCTGTTTCTGGAGCACGACCTCAGCCTGGGAGCCCTGGCCATGGAGACAGTGGCCCAGCAGAAAAGAGACTACTACCAGGTGAGGGGGCCCTTCATGCATTATTCCATCCACAGCCACCTGGAGGAAGGCACCGTTACCATCAGCACCCTTTGCTGATGAGGAAGCTGAGACCCAGGGATGCTGAGGAACTTGCCCAAGGTTACCCAGCAGAGATTCGAACCAGGCTTCCTGTGCTATTGCAAAACCGTGCTTTTGTTCTTCTGCGGGCCACGGGGCGAGGTGCCAAGTGTGCCCAGGAAGAGAGCCTTGGCATCTTTGCGTCCAGGCACAAAGGATGGAGGTGACCACTGAGACTTTTTCTGGAGACACCGGGCTGGGGGAGGGGAGAGGTCTTCTGGGTGAGAAGACCCAGGAGAGAGGGTGCAGACCCAGAAAAGGGTCCAGAGGATGAAAGACATGTGACCCCAGTGAATGGAATGATCGAGTAGCCCTGAGGCAGCATCCCCATTCTCCATCCTTCCCAGCCCCTGGCTGCCAAACGGACTGAGATTGAGAAGTGGCGGAAGGAGTTTAAAGAGCAGTGGATGAAAGAACAGAAGCGGATGGTAAGGTCTAAGGTGGGGCCTGGGGAAGCGGGCTGGGGGAGGAGATGAAGAAGCAGTGACCGCGTCCCTCCTCCGCCCACAGAACGAGGCGGTGCAGGCACTGCGGCGGGCCCAGCTCCAGTATGTGCAGCGCAGCGAGGACCTCCGGGTGCGCTCCCAGGCGTCCCCCGAAGACCCGGCCCCCCAGGCCCAGCCGGGACCCAACAAGCAGCAGGAGCGGCGGCGGCGCTCACGAGAGGAGGCCCAGGCCAAGGTGGGGACTCGGCCCCGTGCCCCCCTGTGCTTCGGCGCCCCCGGTCCCACGATCTGTCCCACACACGCTCCCTGCGTTGGTCCCTCCAGGCGCAGGAGGCCGAGGCGCTGTACCAGGCCTGCGTCCGCGAGGCCAATGTGCGGCAGCAGGACCTGGAGGCCGCCAAGCAGCGGATCGTATCACACGTGCGCAAACTGGTGCTGCAGGGGGACGAAGTGCTGAGGCGGGTGAGACCCTAACCCGACGGCTGCCCACCACACTCATTCGCCCCGGCTGGGCGCCCCCTGCCCCTAAACCTCCTCCACGGCACCAGGACCCGCTCCTTCTCGCTGGACAGCCAGTTCCCACCCCCAGACCCTGACTGCACTTCCCCCTCGGCCCCCTCCCAGGGGGTCCTACCCCCAAGATGACCCACCCTGGTTCTAACCACACCCCCAACCCCAGCTGCACGCTCCTGTCCCTAAGCCGCCTCCCACTGCCCGGCCCCGCCCCCAAGCCTGGACCGAGCTGGTATCTCTCAGGGTCAGGCCACGCCCCAGGCTCCCAGTCCCAGCTCCTCTCTCACCCGAGGCCTCCGCCCCACAGGTGACCCTGGGATTGTTCGGGCTGCGAGGGGCTCAGGCAGAACGCGGCCCCCGCGCCTTCGCCGCCCTGGCCGAGTGCTGCGCGCCCTTTGAGCCGGGCCAGCGATACCAGGAGTTCGTGAGGGCGCTGCGGCCTGACGCCCCGCCGCCCCCGCCACCAGCCTTCTCTTTCCAGGAGTTCACGCACAGGTGGGTCCCCAGGAGCGGGGTCAGGTAGGAGCCAAGCAGGTGGGTGGGGTTGTCCCAGTCGTGGGAGACTTGGGAATTTGGGGTTACTGCACTGGGGGCCACGATGCTCAGGGCCATAAGGGCTTGCAGACCCAAGTACTTGGAGTTGGGGCCTAAACGGGATGCCAGGGTGATGTCATCCCAGGCCAGTTTCCTGGTTATCAGAGCCCTCAAACCTCTCCTTTCAGTTCCCCTCTGGACACAAGAAAGAAGCTCTCTGGAGCCCCACCTCCACCGCTGGATGAGAGTGCAGCTGAGCCAGGCCCTTGGGAGGACACTGGCACAGGCTGGCAGGGTGAGTGCTGTGAAGGGCAGGCAGGAGTGGTGCTGGAGCAGGAGGCCCTACCTAACTGACCTGTCCCCTCCTAGGAACTCTGGGCCCCACTCTGGCCAGTGATGTGGACAGCATGGGTGGTGGCAGCGAGTCTCGGTCCCAGGACTCTCCCATTTCCAGCCCAGGTGGGACCATCCTTCAGCCCCTGGCCAGGCTCTGACCCTCAATCTCAAACCCATTCTTTGACCTCTGACCTACCCTGCAACCCTGACCTATTTTCTCAACCTCTGACCCGTTCTCTTGATCCAACTTCTGAACCACCCCCCAGGTTCTTCAACCCCTAACTCCTGACCTGTCTGACCCACCCCCTCCTGACCTCTGACCCTTTCCCCAAGGGCATCTGTGGGTGGTTTTGGAAGGCCGAAAACCAGGAATGTTTCCTTAGCCTTGGAGCCTCCCCATGACCTCTGTGACCCCCAACCTCTGTAACCCTCTGACTCCAGGCTCTGGAACGAGGCGGCTGGTGAAGGTCTCATCCACAGGCACCGAATCTTCAGATGACTTTGAGGAGCGAGACCCTGGTGAGGCTGGAAGCAGGTAGGGGTGGGGTGGGGGTGGACTAGGCACTCCTGACCCTGTCTCCCTGCAGACCTGGGAGATGGGCTGGAGAACGGGCCAGGCACCCCGTTCAAGAAGTGGACACTGTCCAATGCGGCCCAGACCCACCGGCTGCGGCGGCTGCGGGGCCCAGCCAAGTGCCGAGAGTGCGAGGCTTTCATGGTCAGCGGAACCGAGTGCGAGGAGGTGTGGCCTGGGCCGATGACCTAATGACCTCTGCTGAACCCCAGTGACCTGATCCCAGGCATCTCTCTGACCTGAGATTCCCTAAGACCTTCCCACCCCTGGGACCTGCCCTGATCTGATGATCTCCTATGAGCCCCCTGTCCCTGCTCCCTGAGGATCCCTATGACCTTCTCTTCCCCCACTGACCCCCGATGACCTCCCTGACCCTGTGACCTTTCCCTCAGTGCTTTCTGACCTGCCACAAGCGCTGCCTCGAGACTCTACTGATCCTTTGCGGACATAAGCGGCTCCCAGCCCGGACCCCCCTCTTTGGGGTCAACTTCCTGCAATTGCCCAGGGACTTCCCGGAGGAGGTGCCCCTTGTGATCACCAGGTGCACCACCGAGATAGAACAGCGCGCCCTGAGTGTGCAGGTGCCGCCTTGACCCTTGCCCCTTGACCATCCCTAAGAGTGAGTGACCCAGCCCTCTCAATGGCCAGATTGCAAGCCAGCTGTCCAACTTCCCACTCCTGCCCTTCAGGGCATTTATAGGGTCAGCGGGTCCCGGGTCCGCGTGGAACGGCTGTGCCAGGCTTTTGAGAACGGCCGAGCATTGGTTGACCTGTCAGGGAACTCGCCTCACGATGTCTCGAGTGTTCTCAAGCGATTCCTCCAGGAGGTGGGTGCTCAGCAGCTCAGGAGTCAGAGGCCGGGTGGGCTCAGACTGAGGACCCTCTGCAGCCCACCCACACCCATGTCCCCCCCTGCCATTCCACCCCCAGCTCACTGACCCCGTGGTCCCCTTCCACCTCTACGACGCCTTCATCTCTCTGGCTAAGACCCTGCATGCAGACCCTGGGCACGACCCTGGGACCCCCAGCCCCAGCCCTGAGGTTATCCGCTCGCTGAAGACCCTCTTGGTGCAGCTGCCTGACTCTAACTACAACACCCTGCGGCACCTGGTGGCCCATCTATTCAGGTGTGCACTGTCCTTGACCTTGACACGTGACTTCTGACCTGAGGCACGGATCCAGGACTCCTTCCTTGGACATGTGACCACTGACCCCTGACACTGACCTCTGACCTTTGAATGTGTTTTCTGAGCTCTGAAACTTAATACATGACTCCTGACTTTGGATGCTGACCCCTGACCCCCATCACCAGGCATGTGGCTCCTGGTCGTACACAATGACTGGGACCACTTACCCATGACTTGGGCAAGTCGCCACTAGCCTGGCTTGCAGATCCTACCCGATGACCAATAACCATACCCTCTGTGCCCTGACCCTTCTCCTCACACTGTCCCCAGGGTGGCTGCACAGTATGAGGAGAACAAGATGTCTGCCAACAACCTGGGCATTGTGTTTGGGCCGACACTGTTGCGGCTGCCGGACGGTCCAGGGGTAGCCAGCGCCGGCCCTGTCACCTGCCTGCTAGACTCCGTGCACCAGGCCCAGCTCATCGAGTTCCTCATTGTACACTATGAGGAGATCTTCGGGATTGATGACCTCCTCCTGGCCACTGAGCCCCTGCCCCGAGACCCCAGCCCACCCCCTACGACCCTCCCAACCAGCCCCCAGCCACCACACTCACAACCTGCCCTGGACGCCCTGCCCATATTCCTAGCCTCGGACCCCAACCCAGACACCATGCCCCTTAGTGCCCTGGAGAAGCATCCCGAGACCACGCCCACAGAGGTAGGAACCTGCTGGGCCCACAGACATGGGGAGAGCCTTCTCTCCATTTAATTCTCTCACTCTCTCTCCTGTCTTCCTTCCTTCCTTTCCCTTGAAAATTTTCTATTTCATTCCCTTTCTCCTTTCCTTATTTACCCTGCACTCATTCTGAAAGGAAAGGTAAGGAATGGAGTGGTGGGAAATAATGGAGTAACAACAGGGTAGAGCCTTGCAGAGGTATTAATATGAGTACCATTCATTCCTTCAACAGAATATTTATTGAACACCTACTATGTGCCAAGCATTGTTCTAGGCATTTTTCTAGCCATCAGTTAGCAAAATATTCAAAGATTCCATCCTCTTGGTTGCCTACCTTCTAGTGGGAAAGAAACCAACAATAAACAAGAAATATGATACAAAGTCAGTTATGCAGGATGTTACAAGGTGATGAATACTATAGAAAAAAGAAAGGGTAGGGTGAAGTAGGGGACATCAAGGGCACCAAGGTGAGAGGTGGTGGGCAGTTTGTAGCAGTAAACAGGATGCTGTGAGTGGGTCTCATGGAGAAGATGGGTTTGAGCAAAGACTGGAAGGATGTGAGGGGGGAGTAAGCCAGGTGGAGATCAGGGGAAGGGTGTTCCAGGCAAAGGGAACAGCCAGTACAAAGGCCCTGAGGTGGGACCATGCCTGGTGTGTTCAGGGCACAGCCCCATGCTGTAATGAATGAGTGAGGGGAAGGTGGAAGGAAGTGAGGCCAAAGAGGAGTGTGCAAACCTCCATTGACTGCACGCCTACAATGCAGGGGTGCTTGCATAGTAATTGCCCTAAGAGGTAAATACTGTTAATGAAAACCATTTACAGATGAGACTCTTAGGGGAGGCTTCCTGACCCTCAGATCCTGATACACTCACCATTCCCGAGAGCTAGGATCTCCCCTGCAGCACCCCAGAGCTGGGAAAGCTGCTGCTGGTGAGGTGTGGGACTCTGAGAACTGGAATACCTCAGAAAGGGCTCGGGACACAGAGAAAGAATTCCAACTGCTATTAGCATTTAGCTAAAGGATGAACTAAAAGATATTCAGGTAAGCTAAAAAGCAGGCCTGAAATTGCAGAAAGTAGAGCAGGATGAAGACCGGTAGTTCACGCATTCCTAATGCAGAGAAGGCTGTCACTTTCCGGGCTGGTCCTCTGTTGAACAAAGGCATTCCTGCCCTCACAGAGCCCACAGTTGAGATTAATGACACTGCTCTTCACAGGAGGACAAGCAGTACACTCTCAAGGGCATCATCTCTCCCCAGATACCAAAACTGCAAGGGAACTTTTGCATGTCCACGAGTCTCTCGAAGAACTGGCATTTTATTGCTGGAGGTCACATTCTTGGGTTTCTTCTTGCAGATTCCAACTCTACAGAGGGACCAGGAAGAGGAAGTAACCAAAGACACCAAAAATGAGGGAGAGGAAGGTGAGTGCGTTGTGGGGTAGCCCAGGGGTTCTGGGGTTGCCCCTGCCTTGGGGTAGCTTGGCTGAGTGATGACAATGGGGGGGTGTATCCAGAGGACTTAAGGGTGCTCAGCATTGACCACCCTATCCCACAGTGTCCAGCCAAGGGCCTGAGGACTCACCCCTGGGGACACAGTCCCGTGGCCACTTCAGCCGCCAGCCAGTGAAGTATCCCCGGGGGGGTGTACGGCCTGTCACCCACCAGCTGTCCTGCTTGGCCCTGGTGGCTTCCAAATTGTGCGAGGAGACCCCTGTCACATCAGTGCCCCAAGGGAGCTTGCGGAGGCCAAGACCCGGCCCTGCCGCCACCTCCCGTGAGGGCAGCCCTCTGCGCCGCACCCCACTGCCCAAGCATTTTGAGATCACGCAGGAGACGGCCCGGCTACTCTCCAAGCTGCACAACGAGTCTGTGCCCAAGGCCACCTGCTGCCCAGGCACCCAGCCTGAGGAAGCTGAGGACCATTTCTGACTATCCCAGCACTCTGACCAAGAAGCCCAGGACTGAGAAGATGGGCCCAGCATCCCAGGAGTTCAATGTTGGGGCGTCTGGAGAGTTCCTATGGGGAGAGACTACATGGCCTAGGGGAGAACTAAAACCCCTTCAGCAGCAATGTACCAGGATTCCCCCCCCCCCCACTAGACACAGGTCAATGTCAAGCGACAGGGCCACTCAGGTTCAGAGGTCACTCAGGGTCAATACAGATCATGGGATCCTTGAGGTCCACCCTAGTCTCTGACCGGTGGGATAGGGGTGCTTTTTGCTACTTTGGTTGTTGCCACTCCCCCATCTCTGTCTGCCTCCTTAGCTGATCCCAAGTGACCAGATATATTGGAGGGTGTGGGCAACCCAGACTCAACATCCTGCCTGGGGTCTGGTGGCCTCTGAATAAACTGTGTCCTTTATACCCTTGAGTGTCTTTCTTTGCCAGGGAAGGGTGACAGGGGAGAGGTCGGTGAGGCAGCATCCTTTCGCCCCATTTTACCGACCAGGGAAACCAAAGTCCCCTTTCTTTCATCTCAGAACACCCCTGAGCACCTACATGCAGTAGAGGCTGGGCCTGGGCACCTGGCTGAGTCACACCGGGCCGGCCCTCCCGGAGCTCAGCGTGCAAACCGGTCCTGCACAATCAAACAAACATAACTAAGTGCAGATAACCGAGACAATGGGGCTGTGTGCTCTGGGCCGTGGGAGTCCAGGGCCGCCACAGGCGTGGGCCGGGCAGGGAACAGCGCTGCCGGGGGCGGGATTTCGAGAAACCTGAGTGCGGCCGGAGAGTCAGCTGGGGCCAGAGAGGTCGGCGGGGCAAGGGAGACTGGGGCGCGTGGTAGCTCTAGGCCTGCATAGCCGAGGAGGGGCTGGGGTCGCGGCGGTGGGAGCCGGGTCGGATCAGGGCGTGGCTTAGAACTCGGCGACGGATTGGATACGAGGGAGCGGGCGGGGTGGGGCCGGGGCAGGGGCGCCGACCCTGAGACCACCCGGAGGTGGGCCCGGGCGGCGCCAGGTCACGGCGGGGAATCTCGGGCAGCAAGTGACTCAGCCCCGCGAAGGCCCAAAACTGCGGCCGCGTGAGGTGTGCGGGGACTCGGGGTGGGGGTCCCGCGCCGGAAGTGGAGAGGGGCGACCGAGGAGACGCGAGGCGGAGAGGAAATAGGGGAGCTGCAGTTCCGGGCGACCCTGTCCCCGCCGCGGCAGCAGAAGAGAGGTTCCTCCAGGTGGTGGGGACCGGGCGGGGCGGGGCTCCCCCAGGTGGTGGGGGCGGGGCGCTGCGGCGGGGGCGGGGCGGCGGGACCCCGCCTCCAGCCCTCTCTTGGCCGCTCCCGCCAGGCGCACCCAGACGCTCTTCTGCTCCAGCCTTCGTCGCCCGGTCATGGGTCTTGGGCGCGAGGCCACCCTGTCTGCGGCGTGACGGGCGGCTCAGATGAGACCCGCGAGGACGGGGGAGGGTGGGCGCGGGGCCTGGGGAGGGCGCGGCACGTGCTGCGGGGCCCGGGCGCCGCCCCCTCCTCTCCTACCTCTTCCTCTTCCTCCCCCAACCTGGGGGCCCCCAGAGGCCCGGCCTGCTGCCGCCTTCCTGACCGCCCCTTTTGTCCCACTCGGAACGGCCCGATGCCCCGCCTGCTTCGGGAGCGCTCGCGCCCAAAGCCCGCCGCCCAACTTACGGGGCTGCCTCATTGCCCCCAATCTAATTGCCCGAGTCACTTCCATGTCCCAACACCGACCTCCTGCAAGGTCCTAGCAGTGGCACCACCCTGCGCACACACGCCCCCTTGGCTCCGCTCCCTGCACTGACCCCAACACCAAACTGACCCTCCCTTGCCTGCTTTCACAGCCCACGCCCCTTTGTCCTGCCCTAACCGACCCCCCCCCCACACACACACAGATTGGTCACAGGTTGGCGCCGCGTGGGCAAGTGAGTTTTGTTTTGATTCTTTAGGTTAAAAATAAAACCACCCAGTCGTTTGATTTGGGAGATACCTTTATAAGAGTCTTATTAGTAATTAAGCAACAACTGCCCCACCCCACCCCCGAATTCACGGAGCTTGCTTTTCCAGGTCACCCTGGTCCCTACCACCACCACTTTGACCTCACGCATCAGAGTTTGAGACCCTTGCCCTTCCTGTCCTAACCCTCCCTCTGGCTGCTGCTTCCTCCTGTGTCCTTCCAACAAGGACCTTCTGTACTGACCTTTCCCTCTGTGCCCCCAGATGGTCACCATGGGCCAGTGCTACTACAATGAGACCATCGGCTTCTTCTACAATAACAGCGGCAAGGAGCTCAGCTCCCACTGGCGGCCCAAAGATGTGGTTGTGGTGGCCCTGGGGCTGACTGTCAGCGTGCTGGTGCTGCTGACCAACCTGCTGGTCATCGCGGCCATCGCCTCCAACCGTCGCTTCCACCAGCCCATTTACTACCTGCTTGGCAACCTGGCCGCAGCTGACCTCTTTGCCGGGGTAGCCTACCTCTTCCTCATGTTCCACACAGGCCCGCGCACAGCCCGGCTCTCACTTCAGGGCTGGTTCTTGCGGCAGGGCCTGTTGGACACGAGCCTGACGGCGTCCGTGGCCACACTTCTGGCCATCGCCGTGGAGCGGCACCGCAGTGTGATGGCCGTGCAGCTGCACAGCCGCCTGCCCCGAGGCCGGGTCATCATGCTCATCGTGGGCGTGTGGGTGGCCGCGCTGGGCCTGGGGCTGCTGCCCGCCCACTCCTGGCACTGCCTCTGTGCCCTGGACCGCTGCTCGCGCATGGCCCCCCTGCTCAGCCGCTCCTACCTGGCCGTCTGGGCCCTGTCCAGCCTGCTCGTCTTCCTGCTCATGGTGGCTGTCTACACTCGCATCTTCTTCTATGTGAGGCGGCGGGTGCAGCGCATGGCAGAGCATGTCAGCTGCCACCCCCACTACCGTGAAACCACGCTCAGCCTGGTCAAGACTGTTGTCATCATCCTGGGTGAGTGGCACCCTGCTTCCCAACTCCTGCAAGACTGATAGAGCATGATGGGAGGGGATGATTTGGGTGGGGAATGTTCTCCAAGGAGGTGCTACCTGAGCAGAGGCAAGGCAAGAGTTCAAAGCAGAGGGAACAGAAGGTGACAGCCCCAAACAGGACCAGCCCAGTGTCTCCAAAGAGGGGAGAAGGCCCACGTGACTGGTCCGCAGGAAGAGAAGGTCAGCACAGCCTCAAAAGGCACAGACAGGAGTCATATTTTGTTCTGAGTTCCATGGGAAGCCCTTAAGAGTTCTTAGCCAGGAGTAATGAGGTCTGACGGTTGAATGTAGAATGGTCTGAGCAGGGGAGGTGCACACACCACCCCCAAGAAACAAAGAGCAACTCTTCCTAATCGTTCCTTTTTCCCCACTGAGTAATCGGTCGGTCCCACAGTGACCTTTCCCCCAAAGAACAAATCTCCATGTAGAAATGTCCAGGGTCCTGTCCACTGTGTACCAGTTAGGAAAGGCTTCCCTCTGGCAGACAGAGAAAGGTTTCCCCTCTTAGCAGTGCTGCCCCATCATGCTGCAAAGGCAGCAAGACAGGCAGCTCTTCCCTACAAACTGCACAGCTGTCGCCCAAGCTCTGGAGACTACTCCAGTTCTGAGCCATTGCAACAGCTGGCCCTGCTCACATCAGGCTCCATCCCGCAGGGGCGTTTGTGGTCTGCTGGACACCGGGCCAGGTGGTGCTGCTCCTGGATGGTCTGGGCTGCAAGTCCTGCAACGTCCTGGCTGTGGAGAAATATTTCCTACTCTTAGCCGAGGCCAACTCGCTTGTCAACGCCGTGGTGTACTCATGCCGAGATGCTGAGATGCGCCGCACCTTCCGCCACATCCTCTGCTGTCTGTGCCTTCGCCGGTCCACCCACGAGTCTGTTCGCTACACATCCTCCACCCAGACCGGCACTAGCACTCGCATCATGCTTCCTGAGAATGGCCATTCCCTGGTGGACTCCACCCTTTAGCTAACCTTGGACTTCAGCAGGGTACAGCAAATGCCAGAGCTCTGCCCCTGGCCACTTGTGGGTGCGCCTGGCTCTACCCAATCTGCGGGCCAGACTTAAAGGCAGACCCTCAGTCTGGCTTGGCATGAAACCACTGCCAGCCCTACCCAGGCAGACAACTGTGCCTATCTCAGGGCCTGTGGGTTGGGGTCATCTAAGCGCCTGGGAGAGAGTTGAATGGGGTGCAGGAATCTGGCTCTTCAGTCATCTCAGGTTGCGGGGCTTTTTAACGGACACTTTTCTGTTTTTACTGCACATGCCTGGCAAGCCCTGTGGACTGCTTCCTTGTCCATGGTGGCATGGGTAGTAAAGGTGGGAGAGATGAGGGCCCCCTCAGGCCATGCTGCCCAGTGCAACAGGGTAACAAGGATGGACCATGGGTGCCCCATCTGCCTGAGGCTGATTGTTAAGGGGCACAGACTGAGGAGTGCTGAGCATGAGCTGGGAAAGGTTTATGGCCTCTTGCAGCCTCCAGTGGTCTTGCCTATCACCATAAGAATTAAGGGGGTCTACAAGGAGGGTGTAATATAAGGAGTAAACCTTTCCGCTCTGAGGTCTCCAAAGCCTTTTCTGTTGTAAGCTTAATCTGTCTGTCCCTGTGTCCCAGAGTTGTCTACCTCAGCTCAGGCTGAGCTGGGATCCTGCAACATGGCATCTCCTGGGCCCTGTTCCCATTCCCCTTTGGTCTCTGCATGGCTATTGCTCCATCTCTCTTGTTGTTCCCTTTTGCTTCTGTCTCCTCCACCTCTTTCCCTGCCTTCATCTTGCCACCTGCCTCTCTGTCTCCATCCTCTGGAGCCCAGAGTAGTCTCTGGCCTGTGTGAGGCTTCTCTCACCTGCCTGCCCCTTTGTCTGAGTCCAGATTGTTAATAGTCAGGTGTGTCCATCCCACTGCCCACTCCATCACCTACATACACACCTGTGGGCTTGGGGTAGTGGGGTCCATGGACCAGAATGCAGGATTTTAGAGTTGCCATTTCTCAAGCTTCTCTGATGTGCCTGGCACACTGATAAGCATTTTAGGTGCATTATTTAATCACCACCTGCATCTTGTGGCATAGGTATTATATATATTTTCATGTGAGGACAGTGGCTCAGAGAGATTGAAATTTGGCCCATGGTTACATAGTTTCCAAAGGGCACAGAGATACATCGAGGGACTAGAGAAGCCCCTGAGGAAAGAACTTTGGATTTCCACAAAGTCCGGAGTTGGTCAAAAGCTCAGCCTGGCTTTCCCCACTTCACCCTATGGTCTCAGATGTGCCAGACCCATGATGAGTCCCCTCTCAGATACACAGAGGCACTCTGCTAGACACAGAGTAAACCAGGATCTGGTTTCTCTCTGCTTACATACCTAGCCAGAATTTGAACCCAGGCCTCCCATCAGAGGCTGAATTCTTAAACTACTAAAGCATGCATTGCCAAAGAACCAAAAACGTGTAGATCTTTCTACATTAAATGGGGCTGAGTTTCCCTTTGGGAAAACTCTCCCTGCCCTACAACAGCTCTGTGAGGAGGCAAGAACAAACTGGGGTGCTAAGTACTTCTCCAGGGTTCAAGGTAGGCAATGTGGCTCCTTGAGCCTGGGGCCTGAATCTCGGAAGTGATGACCTAGGCCAGCACCTTCAGCCACGTGGGTGGGTACATAGTCCTTGTCTCCAGGGGGATCTAGGCCTTTTGGACAAAAGTATCACTTTGGGTGCCAAGGCAGCCAACCATTCCTATGGGGTGGGAACCCCTGATGGTCTCCAAAGGTAGCTCTGTTTAACCTGCTCTGAGCTGGCTGTTCTTGCATCAGCATCTTCCAGGTTCTAACCCACTCTTCTGGTCTCCTTTGGTATCTTGTCCCATCAGTTTTTCCCTCTCTGTAGGTCTCTCCTCTCCACCAGGTGACTTAAGGTTTTTGTCTCAGATGGTCCCTGAAGCTCTCAACCTCTCCCCCCACCACTGTTCTCTGAAGGATGCCAAAGTTTCCCACTACTTTTCAGATCTCCTGTGTGGTGCTGCACTAGTGGCTGACCTTTTGTACAGGGTACCAGCTCTCCATGGTCCCCACATGTTCTAGTACTTCCTGTTACTGGGGCCAAGTGTCAGGTTTCCTTCAACAAGGAGCTTTCCAGGTTGTTCTTACACTAGCCTACATCATTCATTTCCATTCCCTTTGGAGTGCCCGAATCTAATCAGACCAGTCGGTGTTTGCATTTCCTCTCCAGCAGCAATGGGAAGAAGATGGGCCCTGTCCTGAAGGGTTCCCAGGAGGTTGAGGTCCCTTTATGAGCCTGGTCTGGAGTCTGTGCCCAGTGCAAACAGGCTCTAGGAGGTCCCATGACTTTGGAGAAGTGATTTATGTCCAAGAATAAATCCTCTTCTCTCGCACAAGAATCCTCTGATGGCAGGACTCCTAACAGCTAGAAACAAAGGCCTGTGAAGACTCGCTCTGATTTGGGGGTGCATCACAGGGTAGGTCCTCAGAAAGCATCCTTCACGTGCTAGCGGAATGCTGTAGAGCAAAAGAATGAATAAAGCAAGGTCACTCATAAGCTGGACCTTGAAAGGTGAATAGAAGTGATTTCTGCAACTGAGAAAATCTCTCAGTTTTGACCTTCCAACCACCATCACCACACATACCCTTACTCCCTATGGAATATTAGAGGTGGGGGGAGGGGGACCGGGAGGCCGGGAGCCCAAGTGACCCACCTGCTGGCACTGAGGCTGAGGGCAGCAGGCGTCTGGGGCTTCGGGCTTCTGGAGATGAAGGGGGGTAGGGGTGTTGAGGGGTTCTGAGAGGCTAGGGAGGGTCTGAGAAGCAAGGGGTGGCTTGGAGGAAGACTGCAGTGCTCTGAGAAGTTAAGACTCTGAGATGTGTAGGTCCCTGAGGAGTGGGAGGCTCTGAGACATGGGAGCCTGTGAGGAAGAGTGGGGTCTGGGGGGGGATTGGCTCTGAGAAGTGAGGTCCCTGAGGAGTGGGGACTCTGAGGAGATGTGCGGGCTCTCTTAGAAGGGGGCGTTCTAAGGACGTGTGCGGTGTAAAGTGTCTCTGAGCAGGAATGGTTGAGGGAGGTGGAGATGTGGGAGGTGGGGTCTCTGAAGCAGAGCAAAGCCGGCCTTGCCCTCTCCGGCTGGAGGAGGGTGGGGGTAGAAAGAGCCGTTGCCTCAGCAACCCCCAACAGAGTCCTAGGCAGATAGGAGGGGCTGTTAGGGGCGTGCCTGTGGGCGAGGCACGGCGGCCCGCGCGGCGGCGGTTGGCTGACGGAGATAGTAGGGCGTGTCCCTGGGCGGGGCGAAGTCGCCTGGCTGGCGGCGGTTGGCCGTAGGCGAAGGGGGCGGGGCCCGGGGGCGCGCGTGGTACGCGCACAGACGGCGGCAGTTGGCTACGACGTCCGCGTGAGCTCTCCAGGCTCGGCTGCTCCTTGGTTGAGCGCCTGCCAGGCCTCGCCGCTCATGGACGCCCCACGCCGCCGCCCCCCTGCCCCGCGCCGCTCACCGCCCCAGCCCCCACCGGGCTCCGACACGGACGACGTGCTGCAGATCATGGCCATCACCGACCAGAGCCTAGACGAGGTGCAGGCCAGGTGCTGGCGCGGGCTCGGCGGGGGCCACCCAAAGTCGCTTCAGTGAAGGGGGCGGGCCGAGGGGCCAGGGCCGGGGCGGCTGGGGGCGTGAGGGGCGAGGAGGGTGCAGGGTGAGAGATGGGGTGGTGAGTCTGGGCGGAGAGGGAGAGGGCAGATGGGGGGCGGGAGGTTTGAGGAGGACTGAAGGGGGGTTCTGAGGCCGAAGGGATGTTTGGAGTTAAAATGGAGCGGATTGAAAGGGGGCTTATGGCGCTAAGCTGTGGGTGCTGGGTTTTAGGAGCTCATCTTGGGGTGAGAGGGATGGGTTTAAGAGGAGTTTGTGGATGGAGAGGTTTATGGTGAAAGGTGGTTTCAGGGTTTATGGATGTAAGGGGAAAGAGGAGTGTTGGGGGGTGTAAGGGCTGAGAGATGGGTGCACACGGGATTTGTGAAGGATGGACAACTAAATGGATCAGTGGTATTTATGAGGATGGGAAGTTCTGGGGGCAGGTAATGGAGAATGAGTTGTGGGAAATGGGACTCGGGAATGAAGAGATGGTGTGATTTGATTCGGGAAGCATCCAGAAAAAAGGTTAGTGGGGGAGCTGGATGGGGACGGAAGACCCCCTTTTTTATTAATTTGGTGAATATTTATTAGGCACTATGTGCGGGGCACGGAGCTGGGTGCTGACATAGTCACTGATCTCAAGCTCATGGTTTGAGGGAGAGAAAGTAAGTAGCAAAACTAAGTATAAATTGTGCTAAAAGCTGTAAGTAAAGAGTTGGCAAGCTGTGGGAAGCCAGGAGAGGGCACAGCACCTTCAGAGTCCCGAAGGTGGGAAAGGGCAGGAAGAATGCAGAGCCAGGGACTGAAAGTCCCCAGTACAGCAGAGAGAGTCTGGAACCAGGATCACATGGCGCCAAGTCTCAGGAAAGAGTTTGGATTTTATTTCAGTTGCAGTGGGAAAATCACAGTGGTTTTAAGACCACCTGTCCCACTTAACCTCCACCCACCACTTGTCAGTGAGCCAGGATTGGTAAAATGTGCTTCACAAGGCAGCCCATTGTGTTTGGGGCCTGCTTGAATTATTAGAAGGTAGCAAAGCACAGAATGACGTCCTTTTGGAGGATGAGGTCTTGTTGAATGGGACTTGTTTGGGGGTAAGGGATGGTCCCTGTGGATGGGACCAGGGTGTAGTGGTGTGGACTGTGCAGTGCCTAGAACCTTCTAGTGAGGAGGGGTTACAAAGCCAGGTGAACAGCAGCCCCAGGAAAGGAGGAGGCAAGTAAAAGGTGGACATGGCAGGCATTTATTCTTCAAACTTTCTTGCCTTTGCTTCTTGTGGAATGTCGACTCTTTCCACAGTTTCACGGCCTCTATCTGGAAAGTTAAGAGTGTCACACACACATAACCCCACTGTACACCACTGGAGCATTGTGCTAGGTGCTACAGAAACCAAGATGGCTAAGATGTTCTCTGCCTTTTCAGAGCTCATTCAGAAGGAAGGTGTGTGGGAGACTAACTCATAAACAGTCATCATAATAGCAGTGTGCTGAGTAGAGGTAATTCCTGGCACAAAAGAAGCTGGGACAGGAGAGGGTGCCCTTCTGTGATGCCTTCTTCGCTAAGCCAGTCTGAGAGCAAGGGCATTGTTGTACTTTCCTTTGTATTCCCAGGGCTGTGCACAATGCCTGGTACCTAGCGTTCAGTGAAATTTTGTGGCACTTAGATTCTGGAAGGATTGGTAGGAGCTAGGGAAGGGGAAAAATGGGCTCTTCACACCCAGGAACCACAGAAGCAGTGCTTTGGGTGCTTGTGGAGCTACCTGTGTTCCTTCTGTTCTAGGCCAGGAGCTGCTTAAGGAGCGAACTCTGCTCAGATGTGGCCTTCCTCAGGCATGTGTCACCCTGCACTGCCCCGAGGCTGCTACTTTTTTCTTGTAACAATCTCTTGAGATTCTAGACTCCCCTAGGTAGGCTTAGAATGGAATGCAGTCAGTCACCTCTTCTTGCTGTTCTCAAAGAGAGTCGTTTTTCTTTTAAGGCTAAGAAACTGAACAGGGGGTCATTACACTTGCCTTACAACATAGCTGTTAGGTAGCTGATTCCTGGTTTCTTCCTGAGGTAGAAAGATCCCTGGAGATCCCTTTTATTTTGAGACTTTGGAAGCTTCACATCTGCCCCACTCCTTGCGTAGCCTTTAGATAAATTCAAGGCCCTAAAAGTCACCCAAGTCCAGACACCAGTCTTCAGTCCTCAAGTGGGCGGGCCACTTACTCCACTCTGGAGAAAACACAGCTTGGGTGGGTCTTTTCCTCACAGTAAACCTTGCTGCCTGGTAGATTATCAGCTTGGGCAGGGAAGCAGATTGTGTCTTTCCTGATCAGCCAACTGGGTGAGGCCTTTGGCTTCACTGGCCTTTGGCTTCACTTCAACTGGTGAGGTCTTTCTGACCCTGCCCCCTCTCTGAAACAGGAGAGAACGGTTTCATCTCTGTGCGCTGCCGACCCCTTAAGAGCCCCTGGAGTCAATTTAGCTCAACTGGCTAGCAAGAAAGAATTTTTCATCTCAGATTTGAGGCCTTCTCAACCTGCTTTGTCACCGTGTGTTTAAAGAAGGGAAGCACACCTACTCTCCTTAAACCTGGATTCTTTCTACGTTATTAGGAAGGCAGCTCCACATGCTTGTGTGTAATTCATTTTGTTATTATAGCTGAATAGTCTTCAAATAGTGAACTGTGTATTGTTTTTTCTTCTGGCTACACAGATAGTAGAGGGACACTGGGGAGTTTGGAATGCATTGTCTTGGTTGAAATTCAGCCCACGTCAGCTGGAAGTTTCCTGTGTGATGATAACCAGTCTTCTTGAATGATCTTCTGACCTTCTTTGGTGACACCCTGAGCTTTTCCTAGAGAGGGACAGTTTTGTGTTTTCTGATTTGGATCTTTCACTGATCACGTTCTCATTCATTTCTTATATGGGACCGGGAAGGCAGGAAATTTTCTCTCGTTTGCCAAGGATTTTCTGAGTATGTCACTCTATCATGTGTAGCCTTAGTTTTTATAATAATAAATTTTACAACATGTTGAAGTTTACATAGATTTGTTTCCTTTGCTTCTTTTGAATACCTTTATGAAGGGTTTGTAAGGTTATCAGACTAGGGTTGAGGGCTCGTCTGTCAGGACTCTCAGGTTCCAAAGTTCTTCTCCCTTCCCAGAGTTGTTAACCAGTGTTTGAATCATTGGCCCCTTTGAAAATCTGGTGCAATCTCTGGGTCCCCTCCTAACCATGCCCCCTGACAGTGTGCTTGTGTACCACACCTTTGAGAATCTTCAGACTTCAGGTGTCCTGGGGCCTGGAAGCTGCCCCTCGTCAGTGGTGGACTCACTTTTTTTGTCTAGTAGTGAGATTCCTAACAAGTCAGTGTGAAAACTCTAGAGCTGGGAAGGCTGAGGGGTGAATTTTGGAAACCTGATTTTAAAAGGAAGCAGAATGGTCAACAGTGTCGTCCTGGAGACGTGGGGTGCAGACCTGATGTTCTGGAAGAGGCAGCTGAAGAGGACTGGCCCTTCAAGTCATTCTGCATGTTGGAATGACAGGTGGGTTGTGCTGCCAGATTGGCAGATTTGGCTGTTGTGGTTAGTTCTTGACCTTTTGCTTGCAAGGGCATGAAGATGCTCTAGAGAGCTACACTGTCCAATGTGGTAGCCACTTGCCATGTGTCTCTGTAAATTAAAATGAATTAAAATAAACATTCAGGGGACTTCCCTGGTGGCGCAGTGGTTAAGAATCCGCCTGCCAATGCAGAGGACATGGGTTTGATCCCTGGTCCAGGAAGATCCCACATGCTGCAGAGCAACTAAGACTGTACGACACAACTACTGAGCCTGCGTTCTAGAGCCCACGAGCCACAACTACTGAAGCCCACGTGCCCTAGAGCCTGCACGCCGCAATGACTGAGCCCACGCACCTCTACTGAAGCCCGTGCTCTCTAGGCCCACGTGCCTCAACTACTAAGCCCGTGTGCTGCAACTACTGAAGCCCGCACGCCTAGAGCCCGTGCTCCGCAGCTAAAGAAGTCACAGCAGTGAGAAGCCTGCTCACCACAACGAAGAGCAGCCCCTGTTCACCACAACTAGAGAAAGCCCGCGTGCAGCAACAAAGACCCAACGCAGCCAAAAATAAATTAATTAATTAAATTAAACATTCAGGGACTTCCCTGGTGGTCCAGTGGGTAAGACTCTGCACTCCCAATGCAGGGGGCCCGGGTTCAATCCCTGGTCGGGGAACTAGATCCTGCATGCATGACGCAACTAAGAAGTCCACTTTCCGCAACTAAAGATCCTGCGTGCCGCAGCTAAGACGGGTCAAACTAAGACACAGCCTAAATAAATAAATAAATAAATAAATGTTTTTAAAAAATAAAATTAAATCAAACATTTCGTTCCTCAGTGACACTAGCTACCTCTCAAGTGCTCAGTAGCCATGTGTGGCTAGTGACTACCATATTAATGCAGATAGAGAACACTTCCATCATTGCAGAAAATTCTGGACAGCAGCGTTCTAGAGCAATGCTTCTCTTAGCTGGACCTGCAGCAGATCTCTGCAGAAGTCTTACTGCACAGGTTCTGATGTGGCAGGTCTCAGTGGGGCCCAGGAGTCCACATTTCTAACCACTTCCCAAGGGTGCCAGAGGTCAGACTCTCAAGAGTGGAGATGACGCCTCATAGATTAACTGTGTGGTTTCCTTTACTCAGAACTACCTGTTAGATCTGTGGGAAAGAACTACAAAACAGAGCTGCCAAGTAAACTATGAAAAACCTAACAAACTTTTTATCTTAGGTATTGGCATATCCCAATGATCTGTACTGTTCTAGGGTGTGATGGCTTAGGAGTGAATATGATTTGAACCTAATACATTTTTAGAGGGTGTCAAATTCAGAACCAGGCAGATCCATCGCCTGACCCTAAACATGGTCCTAAAGTAAATTGCTTGAGGAAATTGGATCCCAAAGATTACAGGTGGGGAATTTTGAAGTGTGTCCGTATTTCATTGGAGATCAAAGAAACCTAACTAAAAGAATTGTGGGCTGACTCACACGATAACTTCTTTTTGAAAGGGCTATTTTATCTTGAAGATTATGAGTTTGGAGGAACTAAGGTGATTGGCAGTGGAAAGAATCAGAACATGTGAAATTCCTTAAAAATTTATTGACTTAAATAACTTTGTGTTACACATAATTTAAAAAAAACCCTTTAAACAAAACAAAACAAAACAGAGTGGAGATGATAGTGTGTCATTTATTTCAATTTTCATGAATCATTTTACCTAGTAGATGGTTAATCTGACAAATGGAAATTATTTTTGAGCCTAAGTTGTGTTTGTGGGCATAAGGGATTTTAAATTAATCACAAGGGTCACATATTAGCATTGTTTTGCCTACTTAATATAGAAAGAAAATTAGAAATGAACAAATAAAAATCAGAAAATAGTTGATTTTTTTTTTCTCTAGATGAAACATTTGATCTGGGGCCACGGGACCTTGTTGTTTCAGAATCTGTTTACATTTTCAGTCTAAGGAAATCAAGTTTTAGAAGTCCCAGGATTGTTTCTATATTTCCTTTACATGGTCTATAAAACCATAGCTCAACTTTGCATTAGTTTGTAGAACTTGAGTGTAGTAGAAAATGACCATTGGGAAATGGTAATAAGGTTTTTAAGGCAAAAAAACTTTACATATAACGAATAAAAATATGATGGAGAATGGTCACTATTATACATGTGTTAAGAGTAAGCTATATGGCATATGCGGTGGTGAACCTGAAACTAAAAAGAGTATATTTAGAGGTTGGCCTTTGGGCAACATAATAGATACTGTAATTAGGGCCTCCATAGCTTTCCTTAGGAAGAAAAGATTTCTCTGAACTTTTTTTAAATTTGATTTTTACATGTATGACTTGTTAGGTATTTTCTACTAGTCAAAATTTGCCTGACTTTCTTCATTCCTCCAGTATTTCTGCAGCCTTTTCCTGGAATATGGATTAAATTCCGAATATTAAAAGGAGATGATGACATAAGTTTGACTATCCTTAAAACTTACTCAAATGGCAAGGCATGTACTGTCAAGTGAATGGTGTGCCCCTCGTCTTGGTACCTCTGGGATACTAAATATGGAAACACAGACCTCTAGAAGTATGTACATTAATGCATGTCAGAGAGCATTGAGCTTTCAGCACACCCATCAAAGAATGCAAGGGGTCAGAAGAGGAATTTATGGCTTGGAATTTCCTAAAGCCAGATAGCATTAGCATGAGAGGATCTATTAGTCCAAAGCCGGGAAGTAAAATTTCAGAGCTGAAATTTTCTTTTTCGTCACCCTTAAGGAGGTTCTGTAGATACCAGTCAACTTGGTGCCTGGCAGTCTGTGTTCTTAGACTGCTTGCAGGCTTTAGCTCTGCTCCTGGGTTAACATGCTTAGCTTGGCTTTGTCTAGTGCCAAAGGAAAGTCTTGCCGTCCTTGGTGTGCTTTTCCTAAGAGTTGGATTTTTTATTATTTTATTTTATTTTATTTTATTTTTTGCTGCATTGGGTCTTCATTGCTGCATGCGGGCTTTCTCTAGTTGCACTGAGCGGGGACTACTCTTCGTTGTGGTGCGTGGGCTTCTCATTGCAGTGGCTTCTCTCACGGAGCACAGGCTTTAGGCACGTGGGCTTCAGTAGTTGTGGCACGCGGGCTCAGTAGTTGTGGTTCACGGGCTTAGTTGCTCCGCAGCATGTGGGATCTTCCCAGAACAGGGATAGAACCCATCTCCCCTGCATTGGCAGGCGGATTCTTAACCACTGTGCCACCAGGGAAGTCCCGATTTTGTTGGTTTTAAAACAATTTCCTGAAGCTATCTAGGATCACAGCAAAATCCCTTTTGAAGTGGTTTTATCAATATGTAAAGCAATATGCAGAATGTTTCAGAAAAGTTTCATAAATGAGCAGGTATCACTCAGTCATTTAAGTGACAGTTACCGAGTGCCTCTGTCAGAATACAGTGGTTGATGACAATGACAACCATGATTTTTTTCTCTCATTTAAGCCTCCCAGTAACCCTAGGAAGTGGGTGGTTTCGCTGAGTTTCTAGATGAGGAGTTGGACCTGAGTAAGAACTTGCCTGAGGTTAGACAACTAGGGGGTGGTTGGATGGAGACTTGGCCTTGTTCTCTTGAACTCTGTTGCTGACCTGCCGCCCTCCCTGCTCTTCCCAGAGCTCCCACGGGCTCACTAGGACATGACATCACTTCCGGCTCAGAGGAGCTTGGAGGTGATCCAGTGCTGTGGCAGATTGGAAAGTTGGACTAAGGCTTCAGAAGATGTTTTTTAAAGTTCGTTCTCACTAATTTAATCTCATTTGCTCAGTAAACCTTCCTTTTGTGCCAGGTCTGGGGATGCAGCAGTGAGTCCCAAAAGCTCACAGTTCAGGAGAGGCAGACGCTGGAGAGTGCAGTGCAGGGGCAACCGGAAAGAGGGTGATGAGGAATCGATCAGCCAGGGCAAGGGAGACTACCTGTCAGCAAGATGAGAGCTTGTGGAATGTGTACCATGGGACACTAGAATCCAGCTGAAGTCAGGCTTGGGGGACAGAAGCACCCCCTGCAGGAGATGACTGTGACCTGGATGAGAGGCTTTGCCTAGGCCGAGAAGGCCCGGCATTCCAGGCTGGGGCAAGCACGTGAAGGCACGTGCAGGGAAGGCACGGAACGTGAAAGCATGCAGTGTGGTTCTATCAGGCATGAGTGGAGGGCATGGCCTTCAAGGGGGGACTCAGTGGGGTGACTGCCTGCTTTAGCTGCTATACAATCGAGCATGGCCTTGAACTCCTTGCCAAGCAAGGAGTGAGCATGGTGTTTATTCTGTTCCTTGTTTAAGTACTTCTCAAAGTACTCCAGCCTTTCTAAAGTATTGGTCCTGGATCAGAAGAAAGTTCAATAGTCATCAGCTCCTCTCTACCATCCATTCTTCAGAAATATCTTGAGGCACTCATTTCTCTTTCAGATTGAGCCCTCCAGTGGTTTAAAGGCCCCTGCTCTTATTTCTCATTAAAGCAGCTTTCTCCTTTATTCATCACTTCCTCCTGCCCAAATCTAGTGTCTTTTTTGGTGTTGGTTTTTTGTGGGTTTTTTGTTTGTTTGTTTGTTTTTTGCCACACCGTGTGGCTTGCGTGATCTTAGTTCCCCTACCAGGGATTGAACCCAGGCCCAGGTGGTGAAAGAGACAAGTCCTAACTACTGAACCGCCAGGGAATTCCCCAAATCTAGTGTCTTGGCCATCATCCTTTTTGATTGTCTCTCTTGCCATGCAGCACTATTAAACCCCTTAATATTTTCCCTTCATTCCTAGAGTGGATGAGTGCCCCCTGTGGGCTCGGCCCTAGAACCGAGACCAAGAAGAGGGGCCCCCAGCCGAGCCCTGTGTGCCTCTGGCTTCTGCTCCCTTCTTTGACTGTGGAACCGAGCAGTTCTCACCCTAGTTTTTGATTCTCCACTTGCCCCACTGAAGTCTAGAGACGTCAGAGCTCTGCCTTCAAACTCTTCGTTTCTACTCTGCTAGTGTCACATCTCTAGCCTCTACCTTTCCTTCAGTTCAGTTCAACAGATCTTTGCTCAGTTAGTGTGCCAAGTATGGTGCTGGCCTGGAATTTCTGAAATGAGTAAGTTGAGGCCCTCATCATGCCCGGGCCAGGCGTGGTAAATGCTTTAAATGGAAGAAAGGAGGGAGTAAGAAATCCAGGCTAGGACAGGCCAACCCATTAGAGTCTTGGACTAGACAGAGGAGTAGGACTTCCCCAAGTCCGGAGGAGGGAGAAGGTCAGCAGGACTCTGGTGAAGAGCCTCGAATGCCTTGCTAAGGGGTTTGAGTTTTTTGGAGCAGGCAGTGAGAAGCCATTTCACCTTTTGCCCAGGAGAGAGATTTTCATCTCTCTGTGGTTTTGAGTAAGAAATTTAACAGTAGTGTTGATTGTGACCAATCCATGGGCAAATTAGGAAATAAGGACATCGTAATGAGCTTTTCACAGGCTTAAATTTATTCCATTTAAAGGTTGCACTTTCATTCAAATCCTGCAGAGTTTTTCTTGTGTTGTATTAAATAATTTTCCTTGTTTCCTGGTGCCAAAACTACCTCCTGATCCAAGGCTTCATTTTGCTAAAATAACTAATAATTTCTATCGTTGAACTTGGGTATCAGTACGTATTCTCAACCCCCATTTACTTAGCTGTTTTTGTTTCATTGTTTGTAGGTTTGCTTTTAGAATGACTCTACAGATGACTGATGGTACCCACAACAGTTTAATTCTTCCCAGTTTTACTTTTACAAAGAAGCTTATTTTAAAATGCCAGGGCATCTGCCTCCTGGGCTGCATTCCTTTCTGGAGTTTGGCATCCTCTGTGAATTTCTAGGTTTTCCATCAAGATTTTATTTCCTCAGGGTAGGAAACATGTCTTCTAATTTTTGTTCTTTACCTAGGTCTGTCTCCAGGCGGTGCATAATATTGTTGACTGGATTTGTCAGCTAAAACAGTCCTTCTAGAAATGAGAATAATTAAGGGAATTTGATTTCATCTTTTGTTGAGGTATTAGAATCATTGTTGCTCTCAGGGAAGCTTTGTTAAGAAGTATCTTATTCTAAAGGATAAGATCTCTGAATATATCTCTAAATCAAATTCCTCAGTAATTTAAAATGATACCTTGCTCAGGAAATAAGTCAGACAGAAAAAGACAAATAGTGTATGTTTTCACTAATACGTGAAATCTAAAAAATGAAACAAGCAAACAAACAGAACAGAAATCTCTCACAGATACAGAGAACAAACTAGTGGTTGCCAGGGGGGAGAGGGCTGGGGGAGAGGCTAAATAGGTGAAGGGGGTTAAAAGGTACAAACTACTAGGTATAAAATAAGTAAGTTACAAGGATGTAATGTACAGCACAGGGAATATAGTCAATATTTTATAATAACTTTGTTTGGAGTATAAGCTATACAAATATTGAATTACTATGGTGTACACCTGAAACTAATGTAACATTGTAAGTCAACTATACTTGAGTAAAAAATAAGTAAATAAATAAATACCTCCAAAATAAATAAATATAATAAAATAATACCTTGTTCAGGAAAGCAGATTTTTCCATAATTTGGAAAAGTAAATTACAGCTAAAATTAGAAGCTATAGTACACTGTTGGCAGAAGCCAGGATGTGACTTAACGTTCTATTCATTCCCACATTCCTTTCTCCTTATACAGTGACCGGTATATACTAGTGCCTCAATAAATGTTTGTCCTATAAATATTGAATAAGTGGGGTTGGAGGATGATAAAGCTGTATGCTTTCATTTTCTGGCATGATTCTGTGTGACTCTCAATAGTTTTGTTACAGATTGGTTTTGTTTAGCATTGGTTTTAAAAGGATATTCACAGATTTGTTTTTTAATTTAGATTATCCTCGGAAGTTTCTTTTATTTATTTAAAAGATTTATGATTTCTCATTCATTGGAATTTTGCTTCTTCATAAACATTAACATTTTGTTTTGTTTTAATGCAGATACTTGGTTGCATAGAACATGTCACGTACTTGCTAACTTGCTAAAGGTGCGAGCACAGACCTTCTTTTTCTCCCCACAGTCCCCATTCACTGCCTTACAATCTGTTCAGTTATCTCAGCTATCTGTTGCTATGTAACAAATTGCCACAAACCTAACAGCTTAAAACAGTTAAAACTGATCTCAGTTTCCACAGGCAGGAATCTGGGCACAGCTGAGCTGGGTCCTCTGCTCCGGGTCTCACAAGACTTCGGTCAAGGTGTTGGCTGATCTGTGTTCCTATCTGAAGCTCAGGGTCATCTTCCAGTCTCACAGGGTTGTTGGCAAAACTGTTGCTTGCAGTTGCAGGACTGAAGTTCTTGTTTTCTTGCTGGCTGTCAGCTGGGGGTCTGCTCTCAGCTCCAAGAGGCTGCCTGCAGTTCCCCATTACTGGCCCTCTCACAACATGGCAGCTGGCTTCAAGGCCAACAGGTGACGTTCCCCAGTCCACTAAGGTGGAGTCATAATGTAACATAACCACGGGCGAGACTATATACCATCACTTTTGCCACTTTGCAAGTCACAGATTCTGCCCAAACTCAAGGAGAGAGGATTATACTCAGTGGGGGTCACCTTAGGATGTGTCTGTCACAGAAATTAGTTGATCCCCTTTGATGAATGATGTGGTCTGTCGTACTTTATGTAATCACTGATGGTTTGCTGTCAGCTGCTTGATCACCTCTAGGCCAAGAACATGCTCAAAGGTTAGACATTTGTTTACTTTTCATAATAAACCACAAAAACATTCTGTGAAGTTACTTTGTATTCATTCAAAGGTGCTTTATACTGTATCTAAAGTAAGATGTTTGATAAGCAGGAAACTGACCTGGGAATAATCATTCCTAGAATCCCCTTTAAGAAGCAGAGCAGCCGACTTCATTCTCTTTCTTTGTATTCTTTTTTTAATCTATTTATTTATTATTTATTTTTGGTTGCATTGGGTCTTTGTTGCTGTGAGCGGGCTTTCTCTAGTTGCAGTGAGTCGGGGCTACTCTTCGTTGCGGTGCGCGGGCTTCTCATTGCGGTGGCTTCTCTTGTTGTGGAGCACGGGCTCTAGGTGTGCGGGCTTCAGTAGTTGTGGCACGCAGGCTCAGTAGTTGTGGCACACGGACTTAGTTGCTCCGCGGCATGTGGGATCTTCCCGGACCAGGGCTTGAACCCATGTCCCCTGCATTGGCAGGCGGGTCCTTAACCACTGAGCCACCAGGGAAGCCCCTCTTTCCTTGTATTTTTAGAATTATATTTACAGAGGATAACAAGCTCTAACCGGAGGCCATTTTCATTAATGATAATAACTGCTTTTATGGAAGGAAAACATTTTGGCATAATATCCTATGTGATCAATTACTGTGTACTGTGTAAGAAAGACTAACGTTTGGGTTCAGCTTTACAGAGCACCAAATCTCATCCCCCATTAACATTTTCATATTTGGGATTCAGAAACGTGTATCTGAGTTCTGCACCCCAACCCTAGCCTTTTGAAAGGCATCCCACAGGGGCGCATGATGAATTTGGAAGGCATTTGGAAATGAGGACATTCTCCCATAGATTAACAGTAGAGTGAGCTGTGGCAGATGTTTAACCTTTCTCATGGTGTTAATCATATTTTACTTCCATCATGAAGTTACTGATTTTCAGGTATATTTTCTGTCCTTTATAGCATCTTTTAATAATGAATGCTTGGATGACAGCATTACAGGACTTAAAATCATAATAACAGTAAATGTTAAAATAACGGCATAGTACTCATCAAAGTTGTTCACCAACGGTGAACACACCGTCGAGATTGCAGTTATCCTCAGTCTCTCTCTTGCATTATCAAATCCCCTCCCTAGACTGGCTCTTGGGCATATAGACATGTGCTAGTGTCTCATATCTTTAAAAACACACGAAGAAACGAAAACCTCCCTTGACTGTCCCTGTCTTTATTTGTACCTGGGATTTGTTTTAATCAGATAAGAAGAAAGACAGAGACAACTTTGAAAGAAGAGTTTATCACTTGAAATTCCTGAGAGGAGGAGGCAGGCCACATGGGGAAGCACCACACTGGGAAGTCCTTTGGGAGGCAGAAGAAGTAAGGGGACAGAATGGCCTGGAGCCTTTATTGTGATTTCCATGGGAAGGAAAGGGCGAGGCAGGGTAGACAATTTGAGCAAGTTTAGGATTGGATAGTTTCAATAATTTCAGCAGGCTCTGGGCAATAGAGTTGGTCTCTCTTTATCTGGTACCTGGCCCTGGGGTGATTTAGGGCTGGGGGCTTTTTTTTTTTTTTTTTCTTTTGGGCTCGGCTGGGTCTTAGTTGCGGCCCACGGGATCTTCTTCATTGTGGCATGTGAGATCTAGTTCCCTGACCAGGGATTGAACCCAGGCCCCCTGCATTGGGAGCATGGAGTCTTAAACACTGGACTACCAGGGAAGTCCCAGGGCTGGGGGCATCTTTTTTTTTTAATAAATTTATTTATCTATTTATTTATTTATTTTTGGCTGAGTTGGGTCTTTGTTGCTGCGTGCGGGCTTTCCCTAGTTGCAGCAAGCGGGGGCTACTCTTCGTTGTGGTGCACGGGCTCTGGGCATGCAGGCTTCAGTAGTTGTGGCGCACGGGCTTAGTTGCTCCATGGCATGTGGGCTCTTCCTGGACCAGGGCTCGAACCCGTGTCCCCTGCATTGGCAGGCGGATTCTTAACCACTGTGCCACCAGGGAAGTGGGGGGCATCTTGACTGGTGCTGAGAGTTAGATAAAAGAGGTATTGGGAGTGTGGCCTTTGGATTTGAGTTTGCATATGAAAGGCATGCTCTCAGGCGAGTTGTTTGCTATATCTGGATTTAGTTAGCCCTGGGAAGGACAGTCTCTCCCTGCCCCGGGATGTCAAAGCATCATAAAAGATAGAACATTTTTTTTTTTTTTTAATGTCTGAAACATTTATATTAACATATTTAAAGATAGAACATTTTAAACATGATTAATACACACCCTTTCTTTTAGCACTTGCTACATTTCTTTACTTTCTTTTGGGATCAAGTGTCAAAGAGTTTGTGGTTGCTACTTCCACTTCCTCTCCCTCCTCCACCCACCTTCTCCCAACCTTCTCACTCTGCTGAGTCACCAGTGACCTCCATGTTGCTAAATCCAAGGTCTCTTCTCCCACTTCACCTCTCAGAAGCATTTCTCACAGGCTACTCTTCTCTCTTTGAAACTGTTCTTGGTTCCTCCCCACTGGCAGGTTGGGTCCCAGTCTCTTCTGCAGGATTTTCTCATCTGCTTGACCTCTACAAGTACAGATGCCTAAGCCTGGGGCCTGGGCCGCTCTCTATCTACATTCTCCTATAGTGATTCCCTCAAGTCTTGTGGCTTAAAGTGCCATCTCTATGCCCAGGATTCCATCTTTATATTGTTTATCTCCAGCCTTGAGTCCACGTCCGTGTGCCAGCTGCCTACCTGATACCTCCTCTTGGGTAGCTCATAGGGATCTCAGGTGAAACCTGATCAAAGCACAACCCTTCTTTCCAGACCCTCCTCCCCCAAACCTGCTGCCCTCCAGTCTCCCCTACTGAAGTTGATGATATTTCCATCCATCCAGTTGCTCAGACCTAAAGCTAGTAGTTATCCTTGCACCTCCTCTTTCCCTAAAACCCTACACCAGTTTATCAGGAAGTCCTGTTGATTCCGTTCCCCAAACCAAAGATCTATCTACTTTTTATGTCTACTACTATAACTCTAAACTAAGCCAACAGCATTTCTGGACTCTTCCAGCTGTAACAGCCTCCAGATTGGTATCCTTGGTTCCATATTTGCCTTCCAGACCAGTCTCCAGAGAGCAGCCACAGTGATCTTTTTAAAATGCAGTTTGGGCTGAGAGGCCCGCAGGAACGGCGGAGACGCCGCTAGATGGCATTGAAACGAATGGGAATTGTAAGCGACTATGAGAAAATCCGTACCTTTGCTGTAGCAATAGTAGGTGTTGGTGGAGTTGGCAGTGCGACTGCTGAAATGCTGACAAGACGTGGCATTGGTAAGTTGCTACTCTTTGACTATGACAAGGTGAAACTGGCCAATATGAATAGACTTTTCTTCCAACCTCATCAAGCAGGATTAAGTAAAGTTCAAGCAGCAGAACATACTTTGAGGAACATTAATCCTGATGTTCTTTTCGAAGTACACAACTACAATATAACCACAGTAGAAAACTTTGAACGTTTCATGAATAGAATAAGTAATGGTGGATTAGAAGAAGGAAAACCTGTTGACCTAGTTCTTAGCTGTGTGGACAATTTTGAAGCTCGAGTGACAATAAATACAGCTTGTAATGAGCTTGGACAAACATGGATGGAGTCTGGGGTCAGTGAAAATGCAGTTTCAGGGCATATACAGCTCATAATTCCTGGAGAACCTGCTTGTTTTGCGTGTGCGCCACCACTTGTAGTTGCTGCACATATTGATGAGAAGACTCTGAAACGAGAAGGCGTTTGTGCAGCCAGTCTTCCTACCACTATGGGAGTGGTTGCTGGGATCTTGGTACAAAATGTGTTAAAGTTTCTGTTAAATTTTGATACTGTTAGTTTTTACCTTGGATACAATGCAATGCAGGATTTTTTCTCTACTACGTCCATGAAGCCAAATCCTCAGTGTGATGACAGAAATTGTAGGAAGCAACAGGAAGAATATAAGAAAAAGGTAGCAGCACTGCCCACACAGGAGGTTGTTCAAGAAGAGGAAGAGATAATACATGACAACACTGAGTGGGGTATTGAGTTGGCATCTGAGGTTTCAGAAGAGGAACTGAAAAATTCTTCAGGTCCAATTCGTGACTTACCTGAAGGAATTACAGTGGCATATACAGTTCCCCAAAAGCAAGAAGATTCTGTACCTGAAGTAACAGTGGAAGATTCTGGTGAAAGCTTGGAAGACCTCATGGCCAAGATGAAGAACATGTAAATAATGGACTGGCCTGTATTTTATTTCCTGTGTCTAAACCTGTTCCCTAGCAATTAAAAAAAAAAATCATTTAAAACTGAGAAAACAGAGCAACATCAGTTGACGTATAATCTTCACTGAATTGTTATACTGTTTAAAAATACTGTGACTATTGCTTGTTGCTCCCGGCCCTTCAACTAAATCAGAAACTCTCCTAAAACTCATGTTTCATTCTAGTAAGAAAACTTCAAAGGATTATTGCAGGCAGTTATAAATCTTATTTAAAACTTAGCCATTGAACTGTTTTGGCCTTTTGGGAGGGGTGGGAAGAAAGGACCAATTTGATTTGCCTGAGGCCATGGACAACAGAATAGTGTGTGGTCAAATATAGGGAAAGGACAAGAGGTACAACCTATTGATTAGAGCCAGCAGACATCTACTCATTGTGTTTGGAATTGCTCTCTACAGGAAAACTGCCCACTACTACTAACTTGAGCAACAATGAATTTCAAATAGTAAACCTATAAAGTAAAAACATCCTTTCAAATGTTTCCTGATGAAACACATGCTGAAATACAGTCATTGGAAAAGTTTGTAAACCTCTGAATTATATATTCAAAACAAGACAAAGGCAAATAAGAGGAAGCTTTTCTTCATGGATAGACAGATAAAGATATTTTCAGGATGTACAAATTATATTTCTGCACTGACTAAGAAAAAGCATATCATCTGTGGAACATATATCTGAGTCAGTGTGCTTTATTGAGGAGCAAAAGATAAATTTAGGCTAAGATAATCTAAATTATACCCATCATATGGGCTACCTTCTAATACTTTATTTTATTTAAATTTGATTCCGTGGGTAATTAGATATTGGCAAAGGTTTGTCCTGGATAACAGACAATAAAAGAGGTCTAAATTGCCTCTGCAACGACTGACATGTATTTCTTCACAGGGAAGAGTATCATTTTCCCTGATTGTGACCACTAAATCATAATTTGATACACTGGTTTTCTCTGGATTTTGCCTATAAATAATGAAGGCTTAGAGAGCCTTGTTTGAAATAAATTCCTGATGGTTAGGAAACTAATAAAGACACATGCATGTGTAACCATTATCTGTAGGCTGGTACTATGCTAGTCTCCTATTTTGATGACTTTTTTGCTCTGAAAAGATATAAATGTCTACATTCTATCTCTAGGAGGAAAATGTCATTAAAAAATTAAAAGTGCATTTCCCACTTGTAAAGTAAAATTCTAAAAATAATTTCAGAAAGCCCCAAATATCAAATATGTTTAATATATTAGCTTTGAGATTTTAGCATACTGCGATTCTTATGTTTAGAGTGATGTCAGGAAAGTATGGGGATAGTTTTTCTAGCCTTGAACATATTTACGTTGCCTTAGTAGGTCATTTGTTGTTGTTTAAAATTTTAGTGTAGTCATCTGTAAAATAACTTTTCTAGTTCCTAGAGATGCTTTGAATTTCAAAAAAGAAATGCAGTCTTTCTAAATCCCATTCCTTTGGTATACTAATTTGGTACCTCTGGTACACTAATTTGGTAAGGCTTTACTTATAAGTTTATATAGTTTGATAAATAGCTACTACTATCCTTTTTTTAAAAAATTTTTATTGGAGTATAGTTGATTTACAATATGTGTTAGTTTCAGGTGTACACAAATTGAAACAGTTATACATATACATATTAGAACCTGCTATCTTCTAAAGACCTTTTTTCTGTTCTTAATTTGGCACTGTACCCTGCTGGTGTCTTATACTGTACCAAATCTTATCTAATTTTTTTGTCTTATATCTTCCATTAAAGTTATTATTTTAGCAGAAAAAAAAATAAAATAAAATGCAGTTTGCTTAAGGATAGACAAATAGATCGATGGAATAGAATTGAAAGTGCAGAAATAAACCGACACATCTATGGTCAACTAACTTTTGACAAGGGTGTCAAAACCATTCAATGGGGAAAGAAAAGTCTCTTCCACAAATGGTGCTGGTAAAACTGGATCTCCACATGCAAAAGAATGAAGTTGGACCCTTAGCTTACACCTTGTACAAAAATTAACTCAAATGGATGAAACACCTAAGTGTAAGAGCTAATCCTATAAAAAAAACTATTAGTTTAAAATATAGGCATAAACATTTGTAACCCTGAATTACTCCATGGCTTCTTAGATATGACCCCTAAAGCACAAGCAACAAAAGAAAAAAATAGATAAATTTGATTTCATCAAAATGAAAAACTTTTGTGCTTCAAAGGACACTATAAAGAAGGTCAAAAGACAACTCACAGAATGGGAGAAAAGATTCGCAAATCATTTATCTGATTAGTGTCTAGTATCCAGAATATGTAAGGAACTCTTTCTTACAACTCAACAATAAAAAAACAAATAGCCCAATTTAAAAATGAACAAAGGATTTGAACAGGCGTTTTTCTAAAGAAGAATGGCTTGCTGTACACTTGAAAGAAACACAACATTGTAAATCAACTATACTCCAATAAATATTTTTAAAAAAAAGACAAAAATACCCCAGAAAAAAAATAAAAATAAAGAATAGCTGATAAACACATGAAAAGATGTGCAACATCATTAGCCATTAAACAAATGCAAGTCAAAACCACAGTGAGATACCACCTCACACCCACAGGGGTGGCTATAATAAAAAAAGACAGTAGCAAGTGTTGACAAGGATGTGGAGAAATTGGACATGTCATAAGTTGCTGATGGAAATGTAAAATGGTGCAGCCACTTTGCAAAAGTTTGACATTTCCTTAAAAAGTTAAGCATAGAGTTAACATATGACCCAGCCTTTCTCCCTAGGCATATGCTCACACAAAAACTTGTACATGGATGTTCATAGCAGGATCATTCATAATAGCCAAAAGGTGGAAATAACCCAAATGTCCATCAACTGATGAATAGATAAAATATATTCAAACAGTGGAGTATTAGTTGACCATAAAAAGGAATGAAGCAATGACACACCACATCTTGGATGAACCATGAAAGCACGCTGTGTGAAAGAAGCCAGTCACAAAAGACCACATACTGTATGATTTCCATTTATATGAAATGTCCACACAAATCTGTAGAGGCAGGTTAGTGGTTGCTGAGTGGGAGGAGGGGGAAATGTGGAATGACTACTAATGAGAACAGGGTTTCTTCTTGGGGTGATGAAAATGTCCTGGAATTAGGTGGTGATAGTTGGCACGTCATGAGTTTACTAAAAGCGACTGAATTGTATGTATACTTAAGTGTGAACTTCATGGTGTGTGAATTACATCTCAAAGAAATCAGCGCTAATAAAAATGCAATACATGTCACGTGAAAACCGCTCTGTAAAATCCTCCATTGCTTCCTGTATTAGTTTTCTATTACTGTTGCCAACTGTGACAAATGACCGCAGACTTAGTGGCTTAAAAAATACAAATTTGTAATCTTCCATTTCTGTAGGTTCCAAGTCCAACATTGGGCTCTCATTGGGCTAAAATCAAGGCGTTAGCAGGGCATTCCTTCTGGAGGCTCTGAAGGAGAGTCCACTCCCTTGCCTTTTCCAGCCTGTCGAGGCCGCCTGCATTCCTTGGCTTGCAGTGCCTCCATCTTCAAAGCCCACAATGTAGTGTCTCTGACCCTATGTCGTTGCATCTCTTTCACTGACCACAGCTGGGAGAGTTTGTCCACTTTTAAGGACGCATGATTAAATGTAAATCAACTATACTTCAATTTTTTTTTTTAAAGACACATGATTAGATTGGGCCCATCTGTATAATCCAAGTTAATCTTCCCACCTAAAAGTCCTTAACATTAATCATCTGCAGAGTTCTTTTTCCCTTGTAAGTGGTTCTGAGGATTAACATGTGGACATCTTTGGGGACCATTCCTCTGCCGACCACAGTTTCCATCACAGGTGAGCAAAAGCCAGAGTCATTCCCCTGACTACAAGGCTCTTCCAGTCAGCCCCACTTGCCTCTCCAACTTCACCGTATGGCTCTCTCCCTCACCCCTTATTCTACAGCATCCTGGTCTCTTAAAAAGCCCAGAGTGGGGGGCTTCCCTGGTGGCACAGTGGTTGAGAATCTGCCTGCCAATGCAGGGGACACGGGTTCGAGCCCTGGTCTGGGAAGATCCCACATGCCGCGGAGCAACTGGGCCCGTGCGCCACAGCTACTGAGCCTGCGCGTCTGGAGCCTGTGCTCCGCAACAAGAGAGGCCACGATAGTGAGAGGCCCGCGCACCACGATGAAGAGTGGCCCCCGCTTGCCACAACTAGAGGAAGCCCTCGCACAGAAACGAAGACACAACACAGACAAAATAAATAAATTAATAAATAATAATTAAAGGTGCTAATAATTAAAAAAAAAAAAAAAAGCCCAGAATGGGGACTTCCTGGCGGTCCAGTAGTTACAGCTCTGCACTTCCACTGCAGGGGGTGAGGGTTCAATCCCTGGTCAGGGAACTAAGATCCCACATGCTGTGTGGCACGGCAAAAATAAATAAATAAATAATAACCAAGGGTGTTCTCACTCAGGGCCTTTGCACTGGCTGCTTCCTCTGCCTAAATATTTACTCTCTTCAGATCTCTTCCTGCCTGACTTCTCCGTGTCATTCCGATCTCAGCTTTGATGTCACCTTAGAGACACGCAAACGCTAATAAGCCTTCTAGTTACCACTCTAGTTTAAGTCACCACAAGGCACCTGCCACTGCCGATGGTGTATATGTGTGTGTTTGCATGTGTGAGTATGGTGTCGTGTGGTGTCTCACTTTCTCCTTCCTGCTGTGTGGGTAGGGACCTCATCTGTGTCTCTGTGACACTAGAATGGTGTGTGGCACTTAGAAGCTGCTCAGTAACCACCTGCTAAGTTAATGGGGCTTTTTCTTCTTTTTTAAAAATATTTTTCTTTCTTTTTTTTTTTTTCACACACACACACTGTATTTTATTTTTACAAGAGATAAATAGACTGACACCAAGCATTGTACATGGATGACCACAACAAAAGCAACAATGATTGCAATTACCAAACATGAAACACACTCATACTATGTCATAATATTGACATTCAGTCCAGTAATCCTCCACTGTAACAGCTCCTTTACTTTGCAGTGAAAATTGATTTGTATATTCTTTGCCTCTGAGTCCTTGTTGGATTTTTTTTTTTTAATTCAGACAGAAAGTCACAAAAATTATACTCATCCTCATCAGTTCACTCAGTCCCATGTAATTAAATTTTTTTTTTCATCTTGATCTTTTGTTAGCACTTTTATGAGTTCATCAGTTTTTCATTAGAGTTCTGAAAATGCTTATTCATTCAGTTCAGCAGTATAGTCAGTTACCAGAAACCTGTACTTGTCAGAGTCTTTTCCATGAATTTCTTAAAGATGAAACCCTTTCATAGGAACATATTTGCAAAAGCATCAGAGTACACACAGAACTGTCTGTAAATGACAAAAGACTTAAAAATGACCACAGTTAAAAATTTGATGAAAGTTCATAATAATGCAGTTGACAAGAAAATTAGTTATTTCTGAGATATACATTTTAAGGTAATAACTAGGATTATGACTTATAACATTATACCAGAACATATAAGATTTTTAGAAATTTCATGTAATGTCTGAAACATTTATATTAACATATTTCCATACAAATAACCCAATGAAAGTTTAGTATTAGTTGTTTTGTTTGTTTTTTTATACTGCAGGTTCTTATTAGGCATCAATTTTATACACATCAGTGTATACATGTCAATCCCAATCGCCCAATTCAGCACAACACCATACCCACCCCATCGCAGTTTTCCCCCTTTGGTGTCCATATGTCCGTTCTCTACATCTGTGTCTCAATCTCTGCCCTGCAAACTGGCTCATCTGTACCATTTTTCTAGGTTCCACATACATGCGTTAATATACGATATTTGTTTTTCTCTTTCTGACTTACTTCACTCTGTATGACAGTCTCTAGATCCATCCACGTCTCAACAAATGACTCAATTTCGTTCCTTTTTATGGCTGAGTAATATTCCATTGTATATATGTACCACATCTTCTTTATCCATTCGTCTGTTGATGGGCATTTAGGTTGCTTCCATGACCTGGCTATTGTAAATAGTGCTGCAATGAACATTCGGGTGCATGTGTCTTTTTGAATTACAGTTTTCTCTGGGTATATGCCCAGTAGTGGGATTGCTGGGTCATATGGTAATTCTATTTTTAGTTTTTTAAGGAACCTCCATATTGTTCTCCATAGTGGCTGTATCAATTTACATTCCCACCAACAGTGCAAGAGGGTTCCCTTTTCTCCACACCCTCTCCAGCATTTGTTGTTTGTAGATTTTCTGATGATGCCCATTCTAACTGGTGTGAGGTGATACCTCATTGTAGTTTTTATTTGCATTTCTCTAATGATTAGTGATGTTGAGCATCTTTTCATGTGCTTCGTGGCCGTCTGTATGTCTTCTTTGGAGAAATGTCTATTTAGGTCTTCTGCCCATTTTTGGATTGGGGTGTTTGTTTCCTTAATATTGAGCTGAATGAGCTGTTTATATATTTTGGAGATTAATCCTTCGTCCGTTGATTCGTTTGCAAATATTTTCTCCCATTCTGAGGGTTGTCTTTTCGTCTTGTTTATGGTTTCCTTTGCTGTGCAAAAGCTTTGAAGTTTCATTAGGTCCCATTTGTTTATTTTTGTTTTTATTTCCATTACTCTAGGAGGTGGATCAAAAAAGATCTTGCTGTGATTTATGTCAAAGAGTGTTCTTCCTATGTTTTCCTCTAAGAGTTTTATAGTGTCCAGTCTTACATTTAGGTCTCGAATCCATTTTGAGTTTATTTTTGTGTATGGTGTTAGGGAGTATTCTAATTTCATTCTTTTACATGTAGCTGTCCAGTTTTCCCAGCACCACTCATTGAAGAGACTGTCTTTTCTCCATTGTATATCTTTGCCTCCTTTGTCATAGATTAGTTGACCATAGGTGCATGGGTTTATCTCTGGGCTTTCTATCTTGTTCCATTGATCTATGTTTCTGTTTTTGTGCCAGTACCATATTGTCTTGATTACTGTAGCTTTGTAGTATAGTCTGAAGTCAGGGAGTCTGATTCCTCCAGCTCCGTTTTTTTCCCTCAAGACTGCTTTGGCTCTTTGGGGTCTTTTGTGTCTCCATACAAATTTTAAGATGATTTGTTCTAGTTCCGTAAAAAATGCCATTGGTAATTTGATAGGGATTGCATTGAATCTGTAGATTGCTTTGGGTAGTATAGTCATTTTCACAATGTTGATTCTTCCAATCCAAGAACATGGTATATCTCTCCATCTGTTGGTATCATCTTTAATTTCTTCATTAATGTCTTATAGTTTTCTGCATACAGGTCTTTTGTCTCCCTAGGTAGATTTATTCCTAGGTATTTTATTCTTTTTGTTGCAATGGTAAATGGGAGTGTTTCCATAATTTCTCTTTCAGATTTTTCATCATTAGTGTATAGGAATGCAAGAGATTTCTGTGCATTAATTTTGTATCCTGCAACTTTACCATATTCATTAATTAGCTCTAGCAGTTTTCTGGTGGCAGTTTTAGGATTCTCTATGTATAATATCATGTCATCTGCAAACAGTGACAGTTTTACTTCTTCTTTTCCAATTTGTATTCCTTTTATTTCTTTTTCTTCTCTGATTGCCGTGGCTAAGACTTCCAGAACTATGTTGAATAATAGTGGTGAGAGTGGACATCCTTGTCTCGTTCCTGATCTTAGAGGAAATGCTTTCAGTTTTTCACCATTGAGAATGATGTTTGCTGTGGGTTTGTCATATATGGCCTTTATTATGTTGAGGTAGGTTCCCTCTATGCCCACTTTCTGGAGAGTTTTTATCATAAATGGGTGTTGAATTTTGTCAAAAGCTTTTTCTGCATCTATTGAGATGATCATATGGTTTTTCTTCTTCAGTTTGTTAATATGGTGTATCACATTGATTGATTTGCGTATATTGAAGAATCCTTGCATCCCTGGGATAAGTCCCACTTGATCGTGGTGTATGATCCTTTTAATGTGTTGTTGGATTCTGTTTGCTAGTATTTTGTTGAGGATTTTTGCATCTATATTCATCAGTGATATCGGTCTGTAATTTTATTTCTTTGTAGTGTCTTTGTCTGGTTTTGGTATCAGGGTGATGGTGGCCTCATAGAATGAGTTTGGGAGTGTTCCTTCCTCTGCAATTTTTTGGAAGAGTTTGAGAAGGATAGGTGTTAGCTCTTTTCTAAATGTTTGATAGAATTCACCTGTGAAGCCATCTGGTCCTGGACTTTCGTTTGTTGGAAGATTTTTAATCACAGTTTCAATTTCATTGCTTGTGATTGGTCTGTTCATATTTTCTGTTTCTTCCTGGTTCAGTCTTGGAAGGTTATACCTTTCTAAGAATTTGTGCATTTCTTCCAGGTTGTCCATTTTATTGGCATAAAGTTGCTTGTAGTAGTCTCTTAGGATGCTTTGTATTTCTGCAGTGTCTGTTGTAACTTCTCCTTTTTCATTTCTGATTTTATTGATTTGAGTCCTCTCCCTCTTTTTCTTGATGAGTCTGGCTAATGGCTTATCAATTTTGTTTATCTTCTCAAAGAACCAACTTTTAGATTTATTGATCTTTGCTATTGTTTTCTTTGTTTCTATTTCATTTATTTCTGCTCTGATCTTTATGATTTCTTTCCTTCTGCTAACTTTGGGTTTTGTTTGTTCTTCTTTCTCTAGTTTCTTTAGGTGTAAGGTTAGATTGTTTACTTGAGATTTTTCTTGTTTCTTTAAGTAGGCTTGTATAGCTATAAGCTTCCCTCTTAGAACTGCTTTTGCTGCATCCCATAGGTTTTGGGTTGTCGTGTTTTCATTGTCATTTGTCTCTAGGTATTTTTTGATTTCTTCTTTGATTTCTTCAGTGATCTCTTGGTTATTTAGTAACGTACTGTTTAGCCTCCATGTGTTTGTCTTTTTTACGTTTTTTTCCCTGTAATTCATTTCTAATCTCATAGCATTGTGGTCAGAAAAGATGCTTGATATGATTTCAATTTTCTTAAATTTACTGAGGCTTGATTTGTGACCCAAGATGTGATCTATCCTGGAGAATGTTCCGTGCGCACTTGAGAAGAACGTGTAATCTGCTGTTTTTGGATGGAATGTCCTATATATATCAATTAAATCTATCTGGTCTATTGTGTCATTTAAAGCTTCTGTTTCCTTATTTATTTTCATTTTGGATGATCTGTCCATTGGTGTAAGTGAGGTGTTCAAGTCCCCCACTAGTATTGTGTTACTGTCAATTTCCTCTTTTATGGCTGTTAGCAGTTGCCTTATATATTGAGGTGCTCCTATGTTGGGTGCATATATATTTATAATTGTTATATCTTCTTCTTGGATTGATCCCTGGATCATTATGTAGTGTCCTTCTTTGTCTCTTGTAACATTCCTTACTTTAAAGTCTATTTTATCTGATATGAGTATAGCTACTCCAGCTTTCTTTTGATTTCCATTTGCATGGAATATCTTTTTCCATCCCCTCACTTTCAGTCTGTATGTGTCCCTAGGTCTAAAGTGGGTCTCTTATAGACAGCATATATATGGGTCTTGTTTTTGTATCCATTCAGCAAGCCTGTGTCTTTTGGTTGGAGCATTTAATCCATTCACGTTTAAGGTAATTATCGATATGTATGTTCCTATGACCATTTTCTTAATTGTTTTGGGTTTGTTTTTGTAGGTCCTTTTCTTCTCTTGTGTTTCCCACTTAGAGAAGTTCCTTTAGCATTTGTTGTAGAGCTGGTTTGGTGGTGCTGAATTCTCTTAGCTTTTGCTTGTCTGTAAAGCTTTTGATTTCTCCATCAAATCTAAATGAGATCCTTGCCGGGTAGAGTAATCTTGGTTGTAGGTTCTTCCCTTTCATCACTTTAAGTATATCATGCCACTCCCTTCTGGCTTGTAGAGTTTCTGCTGAGAAATCAGCTGTTAACCTTATGGGAGTTCCCTTGTATGTTATTTGTCATTTTTCCCTTGCTGCTTTCAATAATTTTTCTTTGTCTTTAATTTTTGCCATTTTGATTACTATGTGTCTCGGCGTGTTTCTCCTTGGGTTTATCCTGTATGGGACTCTCTGCACTTCCTGGACTTGGGTGGCTATTTCCTTTCCCATGTTAGGGAAGTTTTCGACTATAATCTCTTCAAATATTTTCTCTGGCCCTTTCTCTCTCTCTTCTCCTTCTGGGACCCCTATAATGCAAATGTTGTTGCATTTAATGTTGTCCCAGAGGTCTCTTAGGCTGTCTTCATTTCTTTTCATTCTTTTTTCTTTAGTCTGTTCTGCAGCAGTGAATTCCACCGTTCTGTCTTCCAGGTCACTTATCCGTTCTTCTGCCTCAGTTATTCTGCTATTGATTCCTTCTAGTGTAGTTTTCATTTCAGTTATTGTATTGGTCATCTCTGTTTGTTTGTTCTTTAATTCTTCTAGGTCTTTGTTAAACATTTCTTGCATCTTCTCAATCTTTGCCTCCATTCTTATTCCGAGGTCCTGGGTCATCTTCACTATCATTATTCTGAATTCTTTTTCTGGAAGGTTGCCTATCTCCACTTCATTTAGTTGTTTTTCTGGGGTTTTTTCTTGTTCCTTCATCTGATATATAGCCCTCTGCCTTTTCATCTTGTCTATCTTTCTGTAACTGTGGGTTTTGGTCCACAGGCTGCAGGATTGTAGTTTTTCTTGCTTCTGCTGTCTGCCCTCTGGTGGTTGAGGCTATCTAAGAGGCTTGATGGGAGGCTCTGGTGGTGGGTAGAGCTGACTGTTGCTGTGTCGGACAGAGCTCCGTAACACTTTAATCCACTTGACTGTTGATGGGTGGGGCTGGGTTCCCTCCCTGTTGGTTGTTTTGCCTGAGGCAACTCAACACTGGAGCCTACCTGGGCTCTTTGATGGGGTTAATGGCAGACTCTGGGAGGGCTCATGCCAAGGAGCACTTCCCAGAACCTCCGCTGCCATTGTCCTTGTCCCCACGGTGAAACAGAGCCACCTCCCGCCTCTGCAGGAGAACCCCCAACACCAGCAGGTAGGTCTGGTTCAGTCTCCCCCAGGGTCACTGCTCCTTCCCCTGGGTCCCGATGCGCACACTACTTTGTGTGTGCCCTCCAAGAGTGGGGTCTGTGTTTCCCCCAGTCCTGTCAAAGTCCTGCAATCAATTCCCACTAGGCTTCAAAGTCTGATTCTGTATGAATTCCTCCTCCCGTTGCCGGACCCCCAGGTTGGGAAGCCTGACGTGGGGCTCAGAAGCTTCACTCCAGTGGGTGGACTTCTGTGGTATAAGTGTTCGCCAGTCTGTGAGTCACCCACCCAGCAGTTATGGGATTTGATTTTTCTCTGATTGCGCCCCTCCTACCATCTCACTGTGGCTTCTCCTCTGTCCTTGGACGTGGAGTATCCTCCTTGGTGAGTTCCAGTGTCTTCCTGTCGATGATTGTCCAGCAGCCAGTTGTGATTCTGGTGCTCTCGCAAGAGGGAGTGAGAGCACGTCCTTCTACTCCGCCATCTTGGTTAATCTCCCGGAACCCTTCTAAAAATATTTTTCGTAATTATTTATGGCCACGTTGGGTCTTCGTTGCTGCACGTGGGCTTTCCCTAGTTGCAGCGAGCGGGGGCTACTCTTCATTGCAGTGCGCGGGCTTCTCATTGCAGTGGCTTCTCTTGTTGTGGAGCACGGGCTCTAGGCGCGCGGGCTTTAGTAGTTGTGGCACGCGGGCTCAGTAGTTGTGGCTCAAGGGCTTAGTTGCTCCGCGGCATGTGGGATCTTCCGGGACCAGGGCTCGAACCCATGTCCCCTGCATTGGCAGGCAGATTCTTAACCACTGCGCCACCAGGGAAGTCCTTGCTAAGTTAATGTTGCAGAACACTGGGATAGGATGGCTGGGGTTTCCGCTTATGCATTAAAGTGCTACTCTAGAGCAATAGTGTGAACACTGCTTTCAAATTATTGGACCTTGAGGTTTCATAGTTCTTGATGAGTTATTTGCATTATTTAAATTTGCAGTGTTTAAAGGGAAATGTTTTGAATATTACTCTGTTTGAATTTGGTACAAATTGAATTCAGTTGAAATGCTATGGTTCTGTCCTTTCATAAGAGGGTTTTTCAACAGACCTGGCAGACTCAGTATAGAGGATCATTACTCTCATGCACAGAATGACTCTTCTCTTTCTCACCTGCTCCTCTGTCACCTCTTTCAGAAAGCATGCTCTGAATTGTCATCAGATGAAGCCTGCTCTCTTCAGTGTGCTCTGTGAGATCAAGGAAAAGACAGGTAGGCCATTGAGAAGACACTTCTTCTGTGGCACCAGGACCACAACAACCTCGCACCTCTGGTCCTGGCTCAGCCCTAATGTGCGTCGTGGGCCATCTTGCTCATCACATCCCTCTCTGGCAGCGATGGTTCAGTTGGTTCATTTGTGCTTTGTCAGAGCCCTGCTTTCTGGTGTATCACACTCATTTATTTTGCAGTTTGTAACTAGAGAAATACTGTTGCCAGTGAGTAACAAGCAGCTGCATTCTAGGTGCAAGACTTCAGAGGCACTGTGGCATTCAGTTGTTTTACAAAAGGATCTGAGATGACAGAATTAGGAAAGTAGAATCATAATTTTGTTTTGTTTGTTTTAAGCATCCAAAGTAATCCCCATGGAAGCTTCTGCCACTGCAAGTTCTTTTGTTAAAAGAAAAAAAAAAAAAGGAAAATCGTTTCATATTGAATTAATTTAGACTTGCAGAAAAGTTGAAAAACTAGTACAGAGAGGACTTCCCTGGTGGCGCAGTGGATAAGAATCCACCTGCCAATGCAGGGGACACAGGTTCGATCCCTGGTCTGGGAAGATCCCACATGCTGCGGAGCAACTAAGCCCGTGTGCCACAACTACTGAGCTTGTGCTCTAGAGCCCACGAGCCACAACTACTGAAGCCCACGAGCCACAACTACTGAAGCCCTCACACCTAGAGCCCGTGCTCCACAATAAGAGAAGCCACCGCAATGAGAAGCCCATGCACCGTAATGAAGAGTAGCCCCCGCTCGCCACAACTAGAGAAAGCCCACGCGCAGCAACAAAGACCCAACGCAGCCAAAAATTAATTAATTAATTAATTAACTTTTAAAAAAGAAGGAAGAAAAATTAGTACAGAGAGTATACCCTTCTCCCAGCTTTTTCTAATGGCAACACCTTCAGAACCATAGTGCAGTGATTAAACCAGGAAATTGATGTTGGTACAATGCTCTGTAACTGAGCAACAGGTCCTATTTGAATTTCCCCAGATTGTGTCCTAAATGCCCTTTTTCTGGTCCAGGATCCCACACTGCATTTAGTCATCGTGTCTCCTTAGTCACCACCAACCTGTGAAGTTTCCTCCATTGTTCCTCATCGTCCATGGCTTTCATACTTTTGCTGAGACCTGCTCAGTTATTTTATAGAGTCCCTCAGTGTGGTTCGTGTGTTGTTTCTTCATAATTAGACTGAGGTTGTGCACCTGTGGCAGGAATCGCACAGAAGCAACGTTGTCCTTCTCAGTGCATCGTGTTGGAGGTATGTGCTGTCAATAAGTCCTATCACTGATAGGACCGCTGACCTTGATCACTTGGTCAAGGTTAATAGCAATTTGAAGATGGTTTACAAGAGAAGCCACAAATATGGTGAAGACATCATTTAAACCAAAATCATCATTTAAACCAAATCAGAGAAAGATTGTCACTTGATTTCTTAGAATGAGTTGGTGTCTCTTTTTTTTTTTGGCTGCATTGGGTGTTTGTTGCTGTGCACGGGCTTTCTCTAGTTGCGGTGAGCGGGGGTACTCTTCATTACGGTGTGCGGGCTTCTCATTGCGGTGGCTTCTCTTGTTGTGGAGCACGGGCTCTAGGCGCGAGGGCTTCAGTAGTTGTGGCACGTGGGCTCAGTAGTTGTGGCTCGTGGGCTCTAGAGCACAGGCTCAGTAGTTGTGGCTCACGGGCTTAGTTGCCCCACAGCATGTGGGATCTTCCCAGACTAGGGATCGAACCCATGTCCCCTGCATTGGCAGGTGGATTCTTAACCACTGCGCCACCAGGGAAGTCCAGAGTGAGTTGGTCTCTTGAGATCAATTATTTGAATGTTGTGTGTCACTTTGGAGTATAGCACTTGAGTTATGCTGGGGCTCGTGGAAAGCACGTATGTGGTACAAAAGTATGTTTCTTTCTCAACACGGTTTTGGTGCAAGGTTGACGTGTACTTGACATGGACGGTGGCAGAGAGCAGTGAAAGGGTCTGAATTCCGCTTTACCTCTGGCTCCATGACCCTGGCATGTGACTGAAACTTTCTCTGTCCCCAGTCCTTCTCTGTGACCTGGGGACAGTGACAACACTTAGCTCACAGTTACTGAAGACTGTGTGAGTTCTTACGTGTAAGGCTATGGGTGTGGTGCCAGCCGCCAGTAGTTATCTGGTGACTGAAAGAGAAATTCAATTTTTTTTTAAATTTTATTTATTTATTTATTTTTGGCTGCGTTGGGTCTTCACTGCTGCGCGTGGGCTTTTCTCTAGTTGCGGCGAGCGGGGGCTACTCTTCATTACGGTGCACGGGCTTCTCATTGCGGTGGCTTCTCTTGTTGTGGAGCACGGGCTCTAGGCACGAGGGCTTCAGTAGTTGTGGCACGTGGGCTCAGTAGTTGTGGCTCACGGGCTCTAGAGCACAGGCTCAGTAGTTGTGGAGCACGGGCTTAGTTGCTCCATGGCATGTGGAATCTTCCCGGACCAGAGCTCGAACCTGTGTCCCCTGCATTGGCAGGCAGAGTCTTAACCACTGTGCCACCAGGGAAGCCCGAGAAATTCAATTTTAAACCTACATTTGTTTCACCCAAATGCTGTAAGGATGTGATATTTTCCCCCCACAGTTGAAATATTTTTTATTGTGATAAAATATACATAACATAAAATTTACCACTTTCCCATTTTTAAGTGTACAGTTCAGTGGCATTAAGTACATTTACATCATTGTGCAACCGTCACCACCATCCATCTCCAGAGCTTTTTCATCTTCCTAAACTGAAACTCCTTACTCATTAAACACTAACTCCCCATTCCCCACTCCTCTGGCCTCTGGTAACCACCATCCTACTCTCTGTCTTTATGAATTTGACTGCTGCTCTAAGTACCTCATATAAGTGGAATTATACAAGATTTGTCCATTTGTGACTGGCTTATTTCACTTAGCATAATGTTTTCAAGGTTCACCCATGTTGTAACATGTGTCAGAATTTGCTTCTTTTTTATGGCTGAATAATATTCCATCATATGGATAGACCACATTTTGTTTATCCATTTGTTGTGGGACATTTGGTTGTTTCCGCCTCTTGGCTATTGTGAATAATGATGCTAATATCTGCACAAATATCTGTTCGAGACCTTGCTTTCAGTTATTTGGGGTATATACGCAGGAGTGGAATTGCTGGATCACATGGTAATTGTATATTTAAGAACTGCCATACTGTTTTCCACAGCAGCTACACCATTTTCCATTCTAACCAGCAGTGCACAAGGGTTCCAGTTTCTCCACATCTTCTTCAACACTTGTTATTTTCTGCATTTGTTTTGTTTTGTTTTGTTTTTATAATAGCCATCCTAGTGGGTGCAAAGTGGTATCCCATTGTAGTGGACATGATATTCTTTTACACTTGTTTGTATTTTAAAGACTCTTTGTTTGATGACAGCAGATTTTGGGAATCATATTAGTTCAAAGGAATATCTCATTGTGGATCTTCATGGTGTCAATCCTTAACCCAGGTAGAAGTCAACATTTTATCTGTTATCTTTACCACTACTTTCCTTTTTCATAAGAGCCAGCATGTGGTATATTTCTGTTCTAATTCTTTTACCCTCTATGCACTCTGTAACCCAAAAGCTTATATCCCATTTGGTTTACAAAGTCACTGTAGTTTGAGTGGTCTACGTTTGTTCTCACAGGTTTGTTTGTATGTGTTTAACTTTTTATTTTGAAACAATCACAGGTTCACAAAAATGTTCCAAGAACACGCAAATACATTTTCTCCCCGAACTATTGGAGAGTAAGTTGCTGCCACGATGCCCCGTGACCCCTGCACACTTGAGTGCGTTTCCAACAGGGACAGTCTCCTTTTTACCCACAGGACAACTGTCACGGTCAGGAAGGGAACACTGATACCCCACCCACCATGGAATCCGCAGATCTCATTCAGGCTCTGTCAGTTGTCCCAATAATGTCCTTTATAGAAAAGGACAAAAAGTTCAAAATCTTGTTGTGTTTAGTTATCACATCTCTTTGGTCTTGTTTCATCTGTGACAAGCCCCTGTCTTTCCTTGACTTTCATGACCTTGACCATCTGGAAGATCACAGGCAAGTCCCTCCATCTGGGTTTATCTGGTGTTTCCTCATGATTAGATTTCTGCTACACATCCTCAAAATGAATCAACGCCTCTTCTCACACAGAGGCTGCTCAGTGGTGCCCACATTTGCTCTGTCCCCTATTGATGACTTTAACTTTGGTCACTCAAGTGAGATAGTGTCTGCCAGACTTCTCCTTTTTAAAGTTGCTCCTTTTCCCTTTGTAATAAGTATTCTGTAGGAGGTACTCTGAGACTATCCCTCATTAAATTTCCCTTTTATTCATTTTCGTATTTTGTGTCGGTATAGATTCATGGAGTCTTATTTTATCACAGTTACTATTATCACTCATTTCGACGCTCAAATTGTCCCAGGGTTGGCTAGTGTGAGACCCTTCAAGCTGGCTCATGTCCTTCTGACATGTCTCCATCAGCCTTTGAGCATTCCCTTCCTTGCTGCCATAACATGTTCCAGGCTCTTATTCTTCCCTCTCCTGCTGGGCCGGAATCAGCCATTTCTCCAGGAGCCCTGGCTCCACTTAGAGTAGATCTTGGTTCTGGGTATACTTGTTACTATTGAGGCTGTACTGCTCTGGTCGCTCTCAGGGCACAGAGCTCAGGAGTATTTGTGGGGGATGCATATATACGTGTACACACACACATTCATGTCTATTTTTACTGTATCTGCATATATTGAAAACCATGAGGTCATTTCAGTATCTTTTTTTTTTTTTTTTTTTTTGGCTGCACCGGGCAGCTTGTGGGATCTTATTAGTTCCCCGGCCAGTGATCGAACCCGGGCACCGGCAGCGAAAGGGCCGAGTCCTAACCACTGGACTGCCAGGGAATTCCCTCATTTCATTGTCTTTAATTCTGGTTCAGCACCACAGAGTTCATTCTATTTCTCTCTCTCTCTCTAGATTGGTAACTCCTTTCTCTGACAATAAGAACCCTGCTCCCATCATCCTCAGTACTTTTACTTATTTAATCAGTCGTTCCCTCCCCCCGTCACGTGTATCCCATCCTCCTCCCTCACGTGCATCCCTTTTCACCACCTCAGCCCCTGACCCGGGTCCCCCACCAGCTCCCACGGGTTGCCCTCCTCTGCGGACGGCCCCTTGCCCTGTAGGTCCCACACTAAGCTCCTGCTCGGGTGCCTCTCACAGGCGTTTGAATGTCTAATGGCCCGTCTTGTCGGTTCCTTATTTAAATTATGAGGAGCAGATATTATGACTTCTAGTAAACAAGGTTGGGTTTTTTTGGGGTTTAAACAAGTTTGCCCTTAACCCCTCGCAGCACTCCCTTCAGTCCTCTGTGTGAACCAGATAAGCAGCGTTCCTACAACTGAACCCGAGAGTCCTGTGAGCTGGAAGATACTGCCCACGGGGGACACGCCAGTGTGTGTCCATCCCCTGGAGACATTGGCTACAGTCACATGTTCCTCAGGACCGTTGAACTGTATGATGTTGATCACACAGTCTTAAAAATCTTCCAGTGTTGGGGCCTCTCTCTGAGGTGTGCTGTCCCCCTGCCACCTCCCACCTGCCCCCAGGGGGAAGAAACAGCCCTTTGGGGGTGGTGGTTCCCCACTGCCCTCAGCAGTTGGCTCTGTCATCAGAGCTCCTTGGATGTGTGGGCCCTTGAGGTTTTTATTGACAACTTAGCTATGCAAAAGTAAAGAATTTAGTAGTAATAAAAAGCAGTTTTTCAAAGTAGTTTAATCAGCTGTTGTCTCAGGAAGCTGTAGTTCTTGATGACCTTTTCCCCATTAGTGAGATGATGCTGGGACCGATGGGGAAACTGCTCCTTGAGAGCTGTGGGTGTGCGCTGTCTGGCCACTTCTCCTTTCACTTCATCTGATTCCGTATGTCCACATGTGAACACAGCTGTCAGTCAGCTTCAAACTCAGCAGTTTCAGGAGGAAATGAAAGGCTTGAGACCTACTGCCATCAGGACAGGCTGAGGTGTCCGTTTTAGCCCACGCCGCTGCCCTGTCCCATCCTCCCCGGTGGCAAGGGCCACACTCAGGGCTTCTGACTCCACCCAGGCTAAATCCCAAGGCGACTGTAGGGCTCAGAGCATAGGCCATGCATCAGATCTGGGCATTTCTTCAGAAAATCATGCTTCCTTTCCACCGATTGGCTCAAACATCGGGGTGCCTGGTACATTTGGGGGCATGGCAGCACGGGGTTGGGGCAGCACCACTTAGCCTTGAAAAGCACTAGCCATCACAGTTGCCGAGAGCTGCCTAAATGTCAAGTTCAGTGTGGCCAGGTGTCTTTTCATATCAGTAGGGAGTGCAGTCGTGGAAGCACTGTGTTTCCAGCACATGGGCCGCAGGCCTTACAGTCTCCAGGATGGGCCACAGGGAAAGTAAATGAGATCTCAGTGCCGCCTCAGCTTCCCCCAACCCCATGACCAGGAATGACCAAGTCTTGGCCCAAAGAAAACTATTCAGGGTCCTGATCCTGCACCGGGTTCCCATGGGCCTCTGCCCAATGAGCGATCCTGCAGGCTGGGCCTCCTGGGGTGCCCACACTGGGAGAGGGCACATTGGCTTCTTGATTTAACCCATGTTTCTCACATTTGCCTCTAGCTAATGTCTGCGACAGACCTTTAGGGTAAACACTAAACCTGCACAGAGTGTTTAAAGCCCAGTAGGTATTGATGGAGCATGGGCCACAGCCAGAGAGCTCCACGAGTCCTGGCATCATTACCCCAAACTTCCAGTGGCCCGGGACAGACGTTTACTTCACTCCTGTTTTACAGATGAGCAGAGTGAAGCTCCGGAGAGAGGGTTGCACCCCGGTAACCCACAGCCAGGCTGCATGCTGCCCCTTCACACACTTTTCTGGCTCAGGGAGGGAACTCCGCACCCACAGGCCCCGGGCACTGTCTGTGCATCTGCTGCTCTCACCGCACCCATGATGGCTCCTGGCCTCTGCAATCTGTCTCCTCCGGTGAGCGCAGGGTCTAGGACGAGCCGTGTCCTAGGACTGCCCTGGTACCTGACACACAGTGTACACACCTTATATTTTTGTTGAATGAAGAACTGTTTCTGGTGACTGATACCTATTAAGTGAAATCCTTTTTATCCTGTACAGCTTACGGGGTTCAGGAAGACTGAGTGTCTGGGGCCTGACTTAGAACCCAGGGCTTATCATTCGTATCATCCTGAAAAGAAAGCCATCCTCCATGTAAACCGTTGTCGAATGTTCCTGGAAGCACTACCCCACAAGTTCCAGGAATTGCCTTCTGATGCCTCCTCCGGCCTGTGGGAAGGACACGGGTGCATCTTCCAGGGTTGATACTCAGGCCCTCCACCTGTGCTCTCCTCTGTGTGGTGTCTGGGTGGTCCTGCCTGCCGCAGTCTCTGAAGGCCAAGGATACCCTAGGAGTAGACCCCTCCCGAATCCTTCCCTTGAAACAGCCATCCTTCTTGGTATCTGGAGGAGCTGTCCTGAGGAGAACAAATAAACCCTTTTTTTTTTTTCATTAATTAATTTATTTTTATTTTTGGCTGTGTTGGGTCTTCGTTTCTGTGCGAGGGCTTTCTCTAGTTGCGGCGAGCGGGGGCCACTCTTCATCGCAGTGCGTGGGCCTCTCACTGTCGTGGCCTCTCTTGTTGCGGAGCACAGGCTCCAGCCGCACAGGCTCAGTAGTTGTGGCTCACGGGCCCAGTTGCTCCGCGGCATGTGGGATCTTCCCAGACCAGGGCTCGAACCCACGTCCCCTGCATTGGCAGGCAGATTCTCAACCACTGCGCCACCAGGGAAGCCCAAATAAACCCTTTTTAGAGAGCTTTGAATTTAGCTGGGAGGACCCAATACTGACCCAGTCCCTTTACTGAAACCCTTGGGGCTGGGTGCATTACAGAACTCAGAATTGTTTAGGTTTTAGGTATGTGGTGTTGACAAGAACTGAGGCAGAGCCTTGCATTCAGTGACTTAGCCTCAGAGCAGGAACGGTCGCACACACTGGTGTGGGTCAGGCTTTGCCTCCAAATTCGCTTGAAGGCCAACTTGCGTAAAGACCTTTGGATCTTGGATTGCAGATGGGCAGCCCCTTGAAGAGCTACCAAGCATCTTGGGAAGTTCACACCGAGGGACCTGCTCCGTCTTCTCCAAGCCGTGACTGTCCCCTGTGCTGGCCTCAAGTACGCATCTGTGCCTCACTTTGGTCAGTCCTGGGTTCACTTTGTCTCTGAGGAGCAAGAAGTCCCAGCCCCACCAGCCTTGCTCTCGGGCCAAGGAGCACGGGCAGCTGCCATGGAGGAAGTGGATGTAATAACTCTCACACAAAGGACTGCCCTCCTATTTCCTCACCACCGTTCCTGGGCCTGGCTGGGAGCTCTCAGGCATAAGTAATCCAGCAGTTTTTTTACCTCTGTTTCCGTGCCTCCTCCGCCACTCAGGTCTGTTACAATTGCAACATCTTGATCAGTAGCTTCAGCTTTCTGGTTGGGTCTGTCCAACGACTACGCTTCGGGCCAGTGTGTGACTTCTTCCAGAATTCAGATCCTTTTTGTGTTTGGCTGGCCCTGGGGCTGAGACCCCTGTGCGGTATTTCGCTGTGACCGTGCAGGGGGCGGATCTCCTAGAGCTGGGGGGTTATTTTTCAGGTTGCTTGGAGTGTCCTTTCTCGGCTCCACAGTCTCCGGGTGACTCATGAATCAAGCCTCCGATTCTGATCAGCGTACATAGCTCCTCTGCAGCTATTGACTGTGGCCCATCCCACAGGGGTGATTTGCATTTGAATTAATTAAAATCAAGTATAATTAAATAAGGTGTTCTTCAGCCACACTAGCCACATCTCAAGTGCTCAGTAGCCACATGTAGCTAGTGGCTCCCATATTAGTGCAGATCTAGAACATTCCATCATTGGGAAAGTTCTATTGGACAGACAGGTGGATTAGTATAGACAAATAGATAAATCAAGGATTATGAAAAAAAATCTAATGTCCATGATGATGACTAGAGAAACAAGATGTGGTCCATCCGTGCAATGGACTGTTGTTCAGCCATAAAAAGGAATGAAGTTTTCTGACACAAGCTACAACATGGATGAACCTTAAAAACTTTATGCTAGGGCTTCCCTGGTGGCACAGTGGTTAAGAATCCGCCTGCCAATGCAGAGGACACGGGTTCAAGCCCTGGTCCAGGAAGATCCCACATGCCGCGGAGCAACTAAAACCGCGAGCCACAACTACTGAGCCTGTGTGCCACAACTACTGAAGCCCGTGTGCCTAGAGCCCGTGCTCCTCAGCAAGAGAAGCCACGGCAATGAGAAGCCTGTGCACAGCAACAAAGAGTAGCCGCCCACTCACTGCAACTAGAGAAAGCCCATGTGTAGCAACAAAGACCCAACGCAGCCAAAAATAAATAAATAAATAAATTTTTAAAAAGAAAAAAAAAACTTTATGCTAACAATAAGGCCCTACTGTATAGCACAGGGAACTATATTCAATATCTTGTAATAACCTATAATGCAAAAGAATCTGAAAAAGATATAGATACAGATATAGATAAACTGAATCACTTTGCTGTATACCTGAAACATTGTAAATCAGCTATAGTTCAATTAAAAAAAAAAAAAAAAAAACCTTTATTCTGAGTAAAAGAAGCCAGACACAAAAGTCCACAATAGTGTGTGTTTCCATTTATGTGAAATGTCCAGAAGAGGGAGAAAGAGATTAGCAGTTGCCAGGGGCTGGAGTGGGGAGTGGGGAGTGACTGCTAACACGGACGGGGTCTCTTTTTGAGGTAGTGAAAAAGTTAGGTGGTAGTTGCACAACCTGGTGAATGTACTGAAAACCACTGAGTTATTCACTGGAAATGGGTGAGTTGTATGTCACATGAATTATTTCTCAATAGAGCTGTTATAAAAACCAATCAAGGACTGAAGGATTTCAGTTGGGGGCCCATAGCTTAAGGCCTTAGTACACAGATTCTTGTGAAGCAGCACTTTCTTGCAGCATCTGTTACCCTATTCAGGTTTCTTCTTAGGGATTAACCATCCACTGAAATTATCCTATGTGTTAATTTCACGCAGCATCTGTTACCCGCAAAAGCACAGGCGTGCCTGCAGAGTGCCCCAACCCTGTTATGGGCTTGGCATACTGTAGCTAGCAGTAAACTTGGCGATGGTGTGAAAGTGACTAATCTCTCTTCACAGAAAATGCTCCTTTTTACTGTCACCTAGAACCTGCTTAACATCAGTCCCTGGGACAATCCCTCTTAGGGAAGTTAGGGCCTTGGCGGGCCTAAAAGTCTGATTTCCAGCCTGGGAATGGGTAGGACATGGTTGTGCGTGTTGCTGGTCTGGTCATCTCCCTGTGCAGGACTCGGCAAAATAAAAGTCGTACCTTTGGGTGACGGTAGCCCAGCTTCGGAAGCTTCTAGATATTGTTCAGTTGAAATTAAAGCATTTCTTTGGAAGAGAAATAAGATTGTTTAATGTAGACAGAAACCATCCATAAGTGCTGTTTTTCTTAGCTGTTACTCTTAAATGTTCCCAAAGCCTCACAGGAGAGCGTGGACTAATTTTCTAGACGTTTTACTTGGCTGCATTTTCTATTACAGCATTTCACTGTCTTTTCCTTTTACCCTGTTGCCACAGGAAAACAAACCTAGGCAAACTGCATGCCAGTTTTACTGAGCATCAGCAGGTCATACAGTAGTTTATGACAGGGTCGCAGGCCTTAAATTAACAAATGCAAAAGTATATTGAAATGAGAATTAATTTGCATATTTGCTTGAGGTTTCAGCACTTAGGTTGTGATGTATTTTAATTAAGGGTTAATTAGAATTGATAGGAATTTGCATAGTGTTATACTCCCGCAGTCTGATGAATATCTAACGTGCATGTCAGCTGTGATTTCAGAAACCGACGAGAGTTTGCTAAAGGGGTATTCCTTGTAAAGTCCTGTGGGACCGAGAAAGTCCAGTGACTTAAAACAAGGCTTCATCTAGAATGTTGCTTAAAGAACTGACCCGGGGGACGTTGTCTCAAAGGTAAATGCAGGCCGTTCTCCACACCAACAGGCTGTGTTCCAAGTTATCCCCCTGGAAACAGGCATTTAAAGGGCCCTTGACGATGCGGGTGGCCAGCTGGTCAGAATGCCATTGCTCAGCACCAACCCCACCTGGAGGCCAATTTAGGGGAAAGGGGGAAGGGGAGGGGAGAGTTGTCGGTGACATCGGTGATCCCCGGGTGACTCCAGTTACACAGGAATGCCCTTCAGCCTGCAAATGGGTGACATCTCCCCTCTTTACCTTGCCCGTCTGTCCCTTCCCGGGCTCTGGTCCCATCCGCTCGACCAACACCTACAGGACAGAGCCTGCCTGTGTCTCACTCGAAGCAGTGCCTCTACAGGGTCCCCAGTAAGTCCAAGTGTGTGTGTGGTTTAGGGAGATGCCCCTTGTCAGGTTAAGGAGGGTTCTTTCTGTTCCTGGTTTGCTAAGGGTTTTTATCATTAATGGGTATTGTTTTAATCAGTTTGTTTCTTTTTGCATCTTTTGAGCTATAGTTTTTCTCCTTGTGGTTACTGTGATGCTCTACGTTGATAGGTTTTCATTTACATTCACTTACACTGATTTTCATTGGCATTGATGATTTTTACTGACAGATTTTGGAAGCACCTATGTTCAGAGATAAATCTTCTTGGTTATGATTCATATGTTTGTGCATGTACACGCACACAGATGTTGTTGACTTTGGGTTGCTGGTCATTTGTTTTGCCGTCTCGGCTCTGGTCATGAATGTGCTGGGCTGTGACTTCCCCATGAAGTCCCGCCTTGAGTTCTCCGTCGGGTGAGTGGGTGGCTTTTCCCGTGTCTCTTCTCTGAAACAGTTTGTTGCAGAAAGGGGCTCTCTCTTCCTTGAGGGCCTGGTAGCACTGGCCCATAAAATGTCCTGGTGGCCTTTGAGGAGAGGTTTCTCAGCACAAGTTCCTATTTCTGGGCCATGATTCTGTGAGGCCAGGCACATTCCAGGAACCAGAGCCAAGGCAGTGAACAAGACAGCGACGGTCCCTAGGGAAGAGGGTTGTTCCACACAGCCGTACAGAGACAGATGTGGCCCTCAGGGCCCTGGGTAGAGGTGGGGTGGGGGGGCAGGCAGGTGGGTCTCTGGGGGTATGTTTTGAACCAGGACCTAACTGATGGGACATCTCCACTTCCTTGTTGGGAAAGTGTCTCTGAGGCAAGGATGGCTTGGTGTCCAGGCCCAAGGGCAGCCAGGTTGGAGCTGAGTGGGTGAGGGGAGCAAGTGGCAACAGGGAATGCCAGGGAGCTTCTTGGAGTCAGATTCTGAAGGACGTGGGGGACTAGGGGCTCTTAGGGGAGTGGGGCCACCTCCCACTCCTGCTCTGGCCCTGCACCTTCAGTGTGTGTGTTCTCCAGGCCTCCTGCTGGGCATCCCACTGCCCTGGTCTCCCTCCCCTCTCTGCAGCTTCCTCATCCCACCCAGCCCCCTCCTCCACACACAGGCGCCACTGGCTGCCTTCATCAGTCTATCACCTCCATGGTCCCTTGGGTCCCCCTGGTGCTCGGAAACCACCCCCTCCTGTTCCCATGCTGTTGCCTTGGCTAAGGTGTTCACTCCTGGGCTGGGGAACCTGGGCTGCCTTCTCTGTGAGCTAAGCGCCCACAGTCTGGGTTCCTGCCACATTTGTGATGCCACCAAGCTGGTGTCCTCGGGGTTTGAGGGGCCTTGCTTCCTCACTAAATAGATCTTCCCATGAGAATGGATTGCTCTTCCTTTACAACCCGGTCCTGGCCCCCTCCTCCTCACTTAGCATCTTTGTGTCCGCTCGATGGGAGCGCCTGCAGTGAGCCTTTTTCCTGTGCACAGGGCTTTCCCTCAGCATTTCATCTCTGGAACTCAGGACACCCTCACAGGCTCTTTCCAGGTGGCAGCACTGTCTCCGCCCCACGACTGATGACTGTAGTGACGCACAGGGAGGCAGGCATCCTACAAATGTGTCAGGACGGTCACTTCTGGACTGTCCCACACCCAGAGCTCGCACCTGGGGCCCGGGCATCTCCGGGACATACCCACAGCCTCCGGCAGTGACCCAGCCACAGTCTGCTCAGGCCACAGGGTTTTGGCTCACCACCACCCAATACCAGTGCAAAATACAAGCAAGATGAACTAGGAAAAGGAAAGGGAAAATGAAGCAGGCATACAAAAGAATAAGCCCAGGACTTCCCTGGTGGTCCAGTGGTTAAGACTCTGTGCTCCCAATGCAGGGGGCCTGGGTTCGATCCCTGGTCAGGGAACTAGATCTCACATGCCACAACTAAGAGCCCGCATGCCGCAACTAAGACACGGAGCAGCCAAATAAAAAGCCCGACAGTCTCATTAGATTCAACAGACATGAAGTTACTCTGTCACATTGCTATAAAGGTTTCTATGTGCAACCTCTCTGTCTGTGTTGGCCTTTCCATAGACAGAGGGCAAACCAGACACCACCTTTCAAGGAGTCCTGATCTAGATTAGGACTGAACAAAACAAGTTAAAATCTCATCCTTCATACTGCACCCACAGAAGGAAAACTGTCAAGAGAAGGGGCAGGATCCAGAGGGGATTCCAAGGAAAGGGGGGACCTGAAGGCAGTGATTCGGAGGTGTGCTGACCTACCCGGACTTGCATGCATGTAGGTTCTTCCGCAGACCCATGTTAGGCTCTGTGACACGCATACTGTGGAGCAGGGTTGCAGACCACAGTGTTGGTAAATAAAGTTTTATTGGAACACAGCTGCTCGTTGGTTTACTATTTTCTGGGGCTGGTTCAGTTCCCAGTAAGGGCTCTTTTCCTGGCTTCCAGACTTCTCGCTGTGTCCTCACAAGGGGAATGGAATAAGGAAGAGATCTCTCTTCCTCTGCTTAGAAGGCCACAGTCTTATGGATTAGGGCCCCACCCCTATGACCTCACTGGACTTTTTTTTTTTTTTTTTTTTGGCTGTGTTGGGTCTTTGTTGCTGTGCGCGGGCTCTCTCTCATTGCAGCGAGCGGGAGCTACTCTTCCTTGCGGTGCGTGGGCTTCTCATTGTGGTGGCTTCTCTCGTTGCAGAGCATGGGCTCTAGGCACGCAGGCTTAAGTAGTTGCAGCTCGCGGGCTCTAGAGCGCAGACCAGCAGTTGCAGCGCACAGGCTTAGTTACTCCATGGCATGTGGGATCTTCCCAGGCCTAGGATCGAACCCGTGTCCCCTGCATTGGCAGGCGGATTCTTAACCACTGAGCCACCAGGGAAGCCCCTCATTGGACTTTAATTACATCCTCACAGGCCCTATTCCACATAGACATTGGGGGTCCCACGTGTGAATTTGTGGGGACACAATTCAGTCCATAGCAGTTCCATATTGTTTCTTAGAAAAAACATAATGTGTTGATATTCATAATTTTATTTTACTTCCTTGTTTGGTTTACTGGAGTTTTTTACCCACAGTAAATTGGGAACATAAGGAAATTTTGTGGTTTGCGGGGGAGTGCCTCTGTTTTAGATCCCACCACCTCTTCTGAGTGTCTCCAACTGACAGTGTCCCTGAGCTGAGCTCCTGGTCTCCAAAGCCTCCCGCCTGCCAGTCGAGGGCCCTGGGGGAGCTGAGGAGCACCCCTGGGACCGGAAATGAGCTTGTCGTAATTGACGGTAACGAGTGTCTAATGACCATAATCAGGCAGGGACAGTGTGCTGGGAGACAGACGCGCGGTGCTGAGGGAGAGGCAGGGCCGCGTGCAAGGGGCCGCTCGCTGACAGAAGGCAGAGGCGCTCGGCATGGCCGTGTCCACAGCTGGGACCGGTCCTGGTGACTAAGGCACAGGGTAACTTTTGTTAAGTTTTGCTTCTCCTCATACACATACGTTCGCAAAAATATACAGCTTTAAAGAAACAAAGCTTGTAGCTCACGAATGCTGGTCATAACATACGCACTGTTAACACCACAGGGCCTGGGGTAGGACAGGCATATTGTCTCCTTATTCATGGGCATTTGGGCGGTTTTGGTTTTTCACAGTTACGGGGTGGTCGTGTGTGTCCTGTAAATACAGCATCTACAGGGGTCAGTGTTCCTGTAGGGTAAATTCTCAGAACAGAGTTCTGATCAAGATCAAAGGATATGTGCTTTTTCTGTGTTAATCGGCACTTCAAACCTCCCCTCCAAAAAAGGCCACACCAACACATATCCCGTAAAGAGATATGAGAAAATGGTGTTCTTTTTGTAATTTGAGAGCTTTCATTTGAGGACAGTAAGTCCCGTGGTTTTTTGGTGTATTTTTTAAAATCTCCAGCACCTGGTTGGGTACCTGGCTTGTGATAGACTCTCAGATGCTTACTGTTGGATAAGTAAAAGAACGAAAGCGGAGTTCCGTAGTGGTCCAGTGGTTAGGATTCGGCGCTTTCACTGCTGTGACCCGGGTTCAATCCCTGGTCGGGGAACTGAGATCCCACAAGCCACGTGGCACGGCCAAGAAAAAAGAATGAAAGACTGCCACGCACCCCTGAGCAGCCCAGAGTCACACACGCATGAACACACACAGGTGTGCACATGCCCCCACCACCGCATGTCCAGCCTGGACCACTCCTGCCCCTAATTGTAATGAGGGAAGCTGTGATGGGAGCTGTGGAGGTGGCCCCTCCAGCCCGGGAGTCAGGGTGTGCTGGGGGCCCTCTGGGGAGGGACGTGGTGCTGTGTGTCCCTCTCGGGCCACTCCTGAGCCCCAGCCGCAACCACGGGTGCTCAGGGACGAGCTGCTGAGTAAGCCTGAGACGGTCGCAGAGCATCTGCTGTGCTGCAAAGGCCCATGAAGGGCCCGGCAGAGGGAAAGTTCATGAAGGTGGGTTTGGAAAGCTGTCACAAAAGGCCCTGAGTACGAGGTGTCAGAGTCTAGGCTTTAATTTAGGTGGATGCAGGCCCTGGTTGAAGTCTCTGAACAAAAGACTGGCATGATGAACACAGTGTTTGAAGGTAGTCGGCTTGCAGGTGTGCACAGTGGATCAGAGGGGAGGGGTTTCCTCGCAGGTCACGGAGGGCAGGAGAGGGGTCAGCGCAGCAGGGTTCCAGCAGTGGCATTAAGGGAGGGGATGGATGGTGGGTTGATCATGGAGTCTGAATCAATAGGATTTGCAGACAGAGGGCCGGAGGGAGGAGGACGTCCATTATCTACTCTGGGTTAAGAATGGTTAAGAGGGTGTGGGCCTTTACAGGGATCAGGCAGCACAGGTCAACTCTGTGCAGGAGTGCCCAGCGTTTACATCTGGTGCTTCTTGAAGACCAAGTAAGGTTGTTAGAGAATTGGGTCTCTGAACTGGAAGGCCAGCAACTGATAAAAGGGGCACTTTTCCTTTAGTTCTTTCAGAAAAAGCCACATTATAACCCACTGGGACTGAGTTAAGTGACAAGGGTTCCTTTGGGTGAGTTGAGGGTCCCCAAACGTAAGGAGGTAAAGGTCCCTGCATGTGAAGAAAATTCCTGCAAGGATATCTCTTGAGAGCCTTCAATTTTCACTGGTGAGTTTTTGACAGAAAAGGTTAACCTGTTACATAGAGAACAAGAAAGGGGCACGTGATTAATGAGAAAATATCCATATGATAGGATTAAACTCAATTTTTTTTTTAGGCTGCACCACGTAGCTTGCAGGATCTTAGTTCCTGGACCAGGGATTGAACCCGGGCCACAGCAGTGAAAGCGCTGAGCCCTAACCACTGGACCGCCAGGGAATTCCCTAAACAATTTTTATTTGAGCACTTGAGTCAGTTAGTAGCTGATAGTATTGAGAGCCTGTTTCTAAGAAAACGCTTTAAACTTTGTTTTTCCAGAAAGTCAGAGCTAGATGGATTTCCTACATCACTACCTCCTTCTCCGTTCCCTGCCTCCCATCAGGAACCACCCCCCAATCTTTTTTCCTCTGTAGCCACAGATGTTTCTTCTATCACTGAAAAAGCAAAGAAAACACAGGTCCTGCAAGACCACCCTCCTCAGACCCAAGCTCGCTCTGTAACCCCTGCAGCAGCCTCTTCCCTGCACTGCCTGTCTCCCATGCTCCTCCGGAACTTGCTAGTCAGGCTGTACCCCACCACACCCTGCTTTTGCAGAGGTTAACAGCGTTCCCCCAATGACCAAGCCCATGTTTTCACCCCTCTGTGACTACTTCTGGGTTTTCCTCCAACTACCCGATAACTCTTTCCGTCTCCTCCTTTGCCTGTTCTTGAAATGCTGGTTTTCTAGTATTCAGGGGCATGGCCTTCTCATAGGTGTAGCTGCAGGTACAGGTGGATATGTACGGATTTCCCACACATCACATGCCGATGACTCATGAATACCTGTTTCCCACCCAAACTGGTCAGCTCAGCCCCAGCTCCCAGGAAGCAGCTGCCTCGCAGCCACCTGGACATTCATGCTTAGCTGGGTCAGGGACCAGGCTGATGCCATTTTTTCGCGTGCCTGCCTGCTGCTTTGTGTGCTGTGCTTGGGAAAAAAGTGGCACCTTCCAGGGCGAACGTGGGAGTGGTCACAGCCTCTTCCTTTCTCTCACGCCCACATCCGGTGGTCACGGACTCTGGGGCCTCGCCCTCTGGCCGCCCTGTAGCTGACCTGCATCCCCTCGGACAGCAGCAGCTCCCCCTCACTGCCTCCCCTGCCTGTCCACTGCCCGTCCAGTCCTGCCCTCGAGCACGTCACCCTCTCAGTCCAGCTGCGGTGGCTTCTCCATGTTGTAAAGCCAATCATCTTGTTTCTCTGCTTAGAGTCTCTCTGTGGGGGAATTCCCTGGTGGCGCAGTGGTTAAGAATCCTCCTGCCAATGCAGGGGACACGGGTTCGAGCCCTGGTCCGGGAAGATCCCACAGGCCACGGAGCAACTAAGCCCGTGCGCCACAATGACTGAGCCTGCGCTCTAGAGCCTGCGAGCCACAACTACTGAAACCCGCACGCCTAGAGCCCGTGCTCTGCAACAAGAGAAGCCACCGCAATGAGAAGACCGCACACTGCAACGAAGAGTAGCCCCCACTGGCCGCAACTAGAGAAAGCCCGCTCACAGCAACGAAGACCCAATGCAGCCATAAATAAATAAATAAATGTATTTAAAAAAAAAAGATCTCTCGGTGGGTTAGTTCATCTTCTCTGGCACCTCTGGATCAGTCTTTTCCTCTCTGACTTTATAGCAACAACCCTCCCCCCAACACACACACAGGAAACACAGACATAATAGACGTGTTACCAAACCAAAGTTCAGTCGCCTGAAAAGCAAAGTCACTCTCCTGACACCAGGTGGTGGTGAAGGAAAGTACAGCATTTACTGCAGGCCGCCAAGCAAGGGAGTGGGAGACAAGCCTCAGATCTACTCCACCTTGGTCTTTGAGTGAGGGTTTTTTGGGTTTTTTTTTTTAAGGGGAAGAACAGAGAAGCTGGAATTAATCATCCTCTTGTGACATTTCATAATCGTAGTTTCGGGAGTCAGGATGTCTCTGGTTTACGATTCACTGACCAGGTGGGTCCATGGCTTAGCAGTCTGTTAGCTCATCTTGCCCTGGAGACATAACCTGAGTTTGTACATTAATGATGATATCTATAATAGCAATTTTAGCATGTTAACGATGTTATCAACAACAGCAACTTTAGTCATCTGACTGATTGATTAGTGTTCAGTTAGCACAGGACTGAGGTCAAAGAGGACAAGAAAGGGAATAAAGTTTTAGATAGAGAAACTAGTCAAACTCAGTAAGGGAACTCGGTTTTGGGGGGCTCAGTTTCAGACACACAGCAGCACAGCCTTGCCTGAAGCCAGGTTGCCACTAGCCTTTGTATCCCTGCCTGTGCTAGTGTGTGTGTCTGGAACGTGCCTCCTCTCCCATCTGAAGACAAGGTTCAGGGCTTCAGGCTTTCCAGCACCCAGTGCCACCCCGCCCCTGCCCTGCGGGCCCCCACACACACCCAACTGTGGGCTGTGAGCTGTGGTTGGTGTGCCCCCTGCATTCCCGCCACCCGGACTGGGCTCCTAAACACGGCACCTGGACCAGCGTCACAGGGGGTGACTCAATGTCTGTTATCAGATGATGTCTTTCTTTCCCCTCACGGGTTCCGTGAAAAGTGTTCAGACACGAAGCCAGTGCTAACACTCTGTTGTGGTTGTTTTTATTCCGACAACAGACACTGATTCAGTCTCTCCTCTCTTACCCAGGGTTGAACATTCGTGGCATTCCGGAAGAGGGTCCCCCCGACGCTCAGCTCCTAAAGCTGGATAACATGCTGCTGGCCGAGGGCATGTGCAGGCCGGAGAAGCAAGGAAGAAGAGCACAGGCGGCGGCCGGCACAGCAACACCAGGTGGCTGTCCAAATGACAGTGGCTTTGAGCACTCTGACTGCAGGGCCAAGCTGTCCCGGATCCGACAGATTTACCACTCTGAGCTAGAGAAATAGGAACAGGTGATCTTTCTGCATGGAAGAGTTTCTGTCACATGAATGCGCATTTGTCAAAGCAAAACGTGGAGCACTAACTGCCTGCCTTTGGTGGCCCAGACCAGGGAGTCCACACGCTTGGTCTCACAGCAAAGGTGGCCGATTTTACCGGAAGCCTTTTGCCTTCACTTCTCAGTAGCCAGCCTGTGTGGGAGCCTCGGGGGGCAGGTGGCTGGTCCCACATGGAGCCCCGGGACAGCCTGCTGGGTAGTCACTGGCTGGCGTTTGTCTCCCCACCACAGGCCTGCCGTGAGTTCAGCACGTGTGTCACCAGCCTTCTCCGGGAGCAGAGCAGGATGAGGCCTGTCTCACCCAAGGAGGTCGAGCACGTGCTGGGCATCCTGCACGGCAAGTTCAACAGCGTCCAGATGCAGCTGAAGCAGAGCACCTGCGAGGCCGTGATGACCCTGCGCTCGAGGTGCCTCGATGCCAGGTCAGGCCCTACCTACCCCCGGCCTGTGACCCCAGGGTCAGCTCTTAGGAAGAGGAACCAAGTCAGTGCTGGCTTGGGTCTAAGTTCTGGGGGCCTCCAAGCCTGTGCAGGGGCTGTGGCCACAGCTGCAGGTGTAGCCCTCACACAGCCTCTTGGAAGGCGACTGAAGTGCTGACTGCTGCTGTTACACCCTCTAGGGAATCAGAGATGAGGATGAGGCCCCATGTACGATCCCCAGCTGAGGCTGTCTGTCTTCACAGGCGTAAGCGGCAGGATTTCAGCAGGCAAGCCACGGAAGTGCTGAATGAATATTTTTATTCCCATTTGAACAACCCTTACCCCAGTGAAGAAGCCAAAGAGGAGCTGGCCAGGAAGGGTGGCATCACGGTCTCCCAGGTGACAGTCCTTTCCTGCCACACCTCCCCGAACCCAGAAAGGAGGGAAGGTTCAGCCCAGTGAGGAGGACACCCAGGGAAGTTGATGAAATGTGTGGAGCGGGAGCTGGGTGTGCAGGCTCCGAGTCGGCCTGACTGGGCTCAGGTCCCGGGTCTGGGCTATGAACGTGGGCCTCAGGCCGGAAGCCATACCCGCCAGGTGCGGGGACTCGCTGAGGCAACTGGTGTGGGGTGTGTGGTCCCTGAGGCGACACCACAGAGTGTATCATGAGGTACTCTGGATTGCAGTCCTTAGGATTTAACATTCTCCTATCAGAGGGATGTGCTGTGTTGCATAATAGGGGTGGGGTATGAGCTTAGGAGAAGGAAAAGAACTTGGAGGAAAATTAGGACTTAAAGTGATAGACCAGCTCTTGTGCTTAAGTACCAATTCAGTTATCCTGGGATAAATTCAGACGTGTGCACTGCCTTCTTGTTTCTCAAACAGTCCAGTGTGTGTGTCCGTGGGTACAAGACAGACGACATCTGGCTCCAGAGGGGGAATGGTGGTGCAGATCAGACAAGGGACCTGGACAACCTTGGGCAACCTTGGTAGTCGGGACCACCACTGTCCTCCCTGGAATTGGGGTAAGGTGGCGGGGCTAAGACGAGAACCCAAGAAATATTTCCGAAGATTTTTTTTTTTTAAATGATACCAACTATCATTTTACCATATTCTTTTTTTTTTTTAAGGAATTCCTTTATTTTTATTATTTATTTATTTATTTATTTTTAGCTGTGTTGGGTCTTCGTTTCTGTGCAAGGGCTTTCTCTAGTTGCGGCAAGTGGGGGCCACTCTTCATCGCGGTGCGCGGGCCTCTCACTATCGCGGCCTCTCTTGTTGCGGAGCACAGGCTCCAGACGTGCAGGCTCAGTAGTTGTGGCTCACGGGCCCAGTTGCTCCGCGGCATGTGGGATCTTCCCAGACCAGGGCTCGAACCCGCGCCCCCTGCATTGGCAGGCAGATTCTCAACCACTGCGCCACCAGGGAAGCCCTTTCCAAAGGTTTTAAAGTGAGAACGGTAAGTGCAGGCAGCTCACAAGCAAGGGGCAGGACCAGGCCATGCCCGCGGGGCAGCGTGGGGGTCAGGGCACGGCACCCCGCCTCCGGCTGCAGGGAGGGCTGCTCCCGCTGTGCAGTTGGAGGGGCTGAGTTTCCAGCCCAGTCAGCCTGTGCCCTCAGTCACCACCCTCTGCTCTGGCCCCTGCCCTGTCCAGCAGCGACTTGGGGACAAGGGCACTCAGGAGCCCCGCAGGGTCACACAGGCAGCAAAGCCTCACAGGTGTCCTGGTCACATGAGACCTCACTCACCCTGCAACTGCTGCGGTGTCCTCAGCACCTTGGCTGGAGCTGAAGTGAGGGCTGCACCTCTGGGGCTTCGAGGCCCAAAAGAAGTGGGAGGCATGGCAGCTTGTTTGTCACCACGAGCAGTTGTCTGAAAACAGCCAGATTCACTTCAAGCCCTGGCACCCCCAGAGAGCAGCTGGGTCTTGGGACTCAACTTTATCTCAGGAGAGGGTTCGTTGCAAACAAAAGTTTGAAAAGCGCCGGCCGCATTCCAGTGACTCCCGATCTGTGGCCGGGCCCTGACACCCCCGCCCACCAGCAGCAGAATTCTGTGCTGGGAGCCCCTCCCCACTCTGGCGGGTCCTCCAGCTGGAAATGGCTGACAGCTGAAGGAGGGCTCCGAATTTGGGATACAGATGTCGTGTAGGCTGTGGGGTTCGCCTAAGGAGGAAGTAGCGGGGGAGGGAGAGCACCATTAGGGCAAAGGGTGTTGCAGATGAGGCAACAGACGTTTTCAGGACAGGATCAGCTGCAACTCCAGGGTGAGGAGGCCCGAGGGGGAAAGGGCAGGAGAGCTGAGCCCATGGACAGGGCGATGGGCAGGAACCCAGGCGACTGCAGCTGTATGAGCCAAAGGGGCCAGAGTGACTGGGCAGGAAGTGGCCAGTGGCTCCGAGCTACAGCTGGCGGAGAGGGCATCCCACTCCTGTATGAGGTGCCGGGACACACCCCGTGGAGAGGGTGGACCCTGGCCCGGCCCAGCTCCCCGGCAGCCGCCCTCCCTCACCCACATGGGAAGTTTGCTCTTTGTCCCTCTAAAATGCCAGTTGAATTCAACATGGAAAACTGCTCACTGCCATTCTTCTGCAAACTTAGTCCCACACAGACGTGTCGGCACATTCCTTGGAGGTAAGTGGGAACCTAGTTCTTACCTGGTTTGGTTGAGAACAGGTCACCCTCACACCGAGGGCAGGAGAGTTGAGGAGCAGAGAGCACACGTGGGGCTTTGTCTTTTCATGGTTGACATCGAGAGGATTATGGAGGGACATTAAAGAAACAGATTTTTAGAGGAGAAAAGTCCTCCATCCACAGTCCTGCCACATAACTCAACTGTTTATTTCTTTTCATTAAAATACATACCTTTCACTGCAGGGCCAGGTGCCTTACTTTGGGATATGTCTCCATGCTCTTAGGAAGGCACTGCCCAGGGTCTCACCCAGACAGTTCTGCCCCCAGGGGACATTTTCATTATCACAACTCTCGCGGGGAGGGGAGGACACTACTGGCATCTGGTGGGTGGAGGCCAGGGTTGCTGCTCAGCACCCTCAGTGCCCAGGACGCCCCCCGGAGAGTGACCCACAGGCAGAAGCCCTGCCCTGGAGGTCTCCGTGCAGGTTTGGAGTCAGAGCTGGGCTCAGACCTCTAGGCCCTGGGCCGGCCCCTTGCTTACAGGATGCATGTGACTGCAGCTCCCTCCTAACTGGCTTTGGGGACTAAAAACAGACCCTCAGCTCAGTGCTCAGCTCCTTCCCCTGCCCTGTCAGGTGCTCCTTATCCTTTGATAAGTTTTGGATTCGACTGTGTTCTTTGCTTAAATTGCATTCCCAGAAGTGTGGTTACTGATGCGTCCCCCGCATCAGTATTCAGTCTGTTGCCTGCCGCCACAGTGAGCAGACACTCCTCTCTCTGAGTGTGTCACACGCATGCCTGTTTTCCTTCCAGCTCCCCCCTCTCCTATAAGCCACGCCAGGTCCAGGGTGTCACCAACACACTGCAGATGTCTCCCTGGGCCCACAGTTCATTAGCGCCACCTTCTCAGTCCCGGCCTCTCACCCAGCCCCAGGGCCATGCGTTGTCACTCAGTGATGTTCCCCCCTGGCGGTCTGTCCACATCGTGTCTCATCACTAGGTCAGCTTTTCCAGTGACTTCCATCTCTGCCTGTCCACAGGTCTCCAACTCGTTCGGCAACAAAAGAATCCGGTATAAAAAGAACATGGGGAAGTTTCAAGAAGAGGCTACCATTTACACAGGTAAGATGGCAGAGGACACCACCGACGTCAGGGGCCCGGGGAGCCAGGCCAGCTGCCCTTTGAGGCCCAGCTCCAGTCAGTAAGGCTGCCCAGTCCAGAGTCAGTCGCTCCCACGTGGTCGGGTCCACTGAGCTGCATCTGGGGAAGCAGACTGGTCCCTGTGTGTGCCTCTTTTCTCTATCTACACTGGGAGGGTTTCTGTTTCCATTAGTGATTATCCCGGTGAAGTCAACACATCCCGGCAGGCTGGGCAGGTGCTGTGGGGACAGAAAGTTCCTACCAAAAGTCTGGTTTCCCCACCCACGCAGGGCTGCGGGAGGGGCAGGGAGCCGTAGGAGTCACCTTCGCAGCCTCTTCCTGGCCGGGGGGCTGGTAGGTCCCACCTGAGGAGTCACTGTGACTCCCAGGGTGGGAACACTGGTCCTGACCCCTTCCGCCCCTCCAGGTTCCTTTGGTCCCTTTCCGATGACCAGCACCAGCGACACACTTATCACCCTGCAGACGCTGGCCTCCCTCCGGCCCGCCCCTGGGGAAGGCAGCCTTCTGGGCCAGGTGAGTCTCCAGCACAATCCCAAGGACACCTGTGGGCTCCCAGACTCAGTGATAGGGCCGACGTGGAGCCCAGGTGGGTGGCGGGTCCTCGGAACCGGCCATCTCGTCCGTGTCTCAGTCCATCATGGGGACGGATGCAGGCTGGCGGAGCCGCCTCAGGGAGCCCAGCTCTGTGGAGCCCCACTCGGCAAAGACCTTCACCCCTCACAGGACTCGATGGCTGCTGAGAGCTTTGCCTATTGGGAAGGAGCCCTCCCTCCCCGATGGTGTCTGTACCCATCAGGAGAAGGCAAGGGTGGGCAGACGAGGCCCTGACGGTCTGAAGGTATAGCCCCACTGGGCTCAGACCCTTCAACACGTTCATGCCGTGGCCTCACCATCCTGGCTGCCCCCTCGGCCGGTGCGAGCTGGGCCAGAGTGAAGATCTGGGAAGAAAATGAGCCATGGATCTCAGCTGTCTCAGGATGTGCCCTCGGGAACTTTCTCAGGGTTTGGGGCAACGTGCCAGGCCAGCCAGGGTCAGAGGGCATCATGCCTCTCGCAGTCCCTGGGGCCTCTCGGCCTCCCACTGACAGCTGCAGGGGCCCGACACCCCCCCCCCCCGCAGGGTTGTCCTGAAGAGGCTGCGCAGGTACAAGTGTGACAAGGCCGGCCATGCGGCAGTGGGCAGGGCCTTACACAGCCCACCTGTTTCCTTTGGAATTGACCCCCCACCCATTTACCCCCAGCCCCTCTTAAAGGTTCAGGGAATGGATGCCTCCCTGGGCCGGGCGCTGTGCATCCCATCACTGTGGCAACCCCACAGCCCATAATGAGCACCTGAGCAGAGTAAGTACTCTGACACCACCAGGTGGCCAGACTTGTCCGGCTCTGCCCTTGCCCAGGGCTCAGCACCTCGAGCACAGTAGGGGTGAGCGTGTGAGAGGAATCGGGGTGAGGGTTCTGTGCACTGTGACGTGGGCTCCTGTCAACCCCACATAGTAAGCAGGAAGGTTGAGGTTGTGGTGTGGACACCCACCTGTGCCGCGGGCCCCTGCCCTGGGCAGGCACAGATGCTCTTCCAGAGAGCGGGTCTCGGGCTGAGGTCACCCCAGCTGGGAGCCATCTCCTCGGCCCTGAGCTGCCCTTTGGCTCCCAGTCCCACACTGGGCCCCAGCCTGTCACCTCCCAGGCCTGCAAGTGGACCCCTCCGCTCACCACTCATGTTCTCCTTCTGGGATCACAGGCCTGTGGGTGTCCCTCCAAGGGCAGAGTGTGTCCCCCGAGGCCAGTATCCTTGTCCCAGTTGCTTTCAGACTGAGGGTGGGCGGAGCAACGCTGGCCTCTCAGTGTCCCTGTGTCACATGATGAGGCAGCCCTTGAAGGCATTCTCTTGATTTGTTTGCCCAACACTGTCCTCTGTGGCAGCTCCTTGGGACACATGGGAGGTAGTAGCTGAGGTGGGGGAGGGGGTAACGGGATGCGGGGGTGAGGAGCCGGATCTTGGGCCTTGTGGGGTCAGAAGGGGTAGAGGGTGCAGGCAGGAGGGTTCTGCCTGTTAAGGAAAGGTCAAGAATGAGGAAGGTGAATGGGACTTCCCTGGTGGCGCAGTGGTTAAGAATCCACCTGCCAATGCAGGGGACACGGTTTCGAGCCCTGGTCCGGGAAGATCCCACATGCTGTGGAGCAACTAAGCCTGAGCGCCACAACTACTGAGCCTGCAGTCTAGAGCCCGTGAGCCACAACTACTGAGCCCATGAGCCACAACTACTGAAGCCCGCGTGCCTAGAGCCCTGCTCCGCAACAAGAGAAGCCACCGCAGTGAGAAGCCCGCACGCCGCAACAGAGTAGCCCCCGCTTGCCACAACTAGAGAAAGCGCACGCACAGCATCGAAGACCCAACGCAGCCAAATAAATAAAATAAATATATAATTAAAATAAAATAAAATAAAAAAGAATGAGGAAGGTGAAGGGGAGCTTGTGAGTTGCAGGCCCTGCTCTTGTGGGCTGCAAACCACTACCAAAAGTAGTGGTTTCCATTGTGGGGGGCTCCTGTGGACAAACAAACATCCCAGGGTCACATGTGCCCGATATATCCCAGCCCTGCAGACAGAGCCCGCACGCCCACAGCCATGGGCCCTGCCCTCCTGACTCCCAGCCAGGCCCGCATCCTGCTGGGTTCCTGAACCTCTTCCTGCGCACCACGTCTCACCACGATGTCTTGGGGACCACCGTCAGCTCCGGGCCTGCCTGGGTCTCCCTCACCCTCAGAGTGTGTGCCGCGGTGCCCCGTCAGTCCTTTGCCAGAGCCCGGCCGGTGGAGGCCAGTTCCTGCCAAGGAGGCACACTCATGTGCAAGGCCAGCTGTGACCCAGGACTGACCCCTCTGTCCCTGCCCCACCTCCAGATGGGTCATCTGTCCCACGGCCCCCTTCTGACTCTCTGTCTCTGTCTTTTCAGGCCAGGGGCGGCTGGCAGGTGAGGCGAATGTCGACCACTTCACCTATTGGAGACCCCGGCAGTGTCACCTCAGACGCATCTAAGTGTTGGGATGAGCAGAAAAGAGGACGGTGTGACCTGCCTTGGTTCCCTAGAATTCATGTTACCTCAGAAAACCCAGAACTGACGGCAGACAGCGCTCCCTGAGCTGACGGCAGGCGACACTGGTACCATATTTTGCTTGTCAGCTGGGGTTTGAAATGGGCTGAGACACTGCTCGTTCTGCCAGCTCCGTTTGGTTTTTTTTATAGTAATTTTATGGTTAAGGCTGAGTTGTTTCTTCCAGGACTTGGCACAAATTCTCCCATTACAATTTTGGACTGATTTTAATTTCAATGTCGTTCACTCCCAGATTTGTTCCTGCCGATGGCTGACCACGCAGGTGCAGGGCTGCAGCTGCGCAGTTGGGCGGGTTGTGATTATGTTTGCTCATTTATCCATCCGTGTGCCAACTCTCCCAGACACTGCCTTCCGCACTCTCTTCTGCTGTGTCATTTCATGTGGGTTTTTTTTGTTTTGTTTTGTTTTGAATTTTTTTTTAATTAATTTATTTATGGCTGTGTTGGGTCTTCGTTTCTGTGCAAGGGCTTTCTCTAGTTGCGGCAAGTGGGGGCCACTCTTCATCGCGGTGCGCAGGCCTCTCATTATCGTGGCCTCTCTTGTTGCGGAGCACAGGCTCCAGACGCGCAGGCTCAGTAGTTGTGGCTCACGGGCCTAGTTGCTCCGCGGCATGTGGGATCTTCCCAGACCAGGGCCCGAACCCGTGTCCCCTGCATTGGCAGGCAGATTCTCAACCACTGCGCCACCAGGGAAGCCCTCATGCGGTTTTGATTTAAGTCTGTTGTGAGCTCAGAATTTTACTGGGAATTGGTTTGGCACTTTTTCACGTTAATACAAGTTCTACCATTTTCAGCTGAAATGTCGTTAAAGACGATAAACTTCCCGAGCACTTTCCTGCATCCGTGCTCTTGAAATCCTGCCGGCCCAAGGCTCGGCGCTCCGAGTGCCCCGGCTCCTGGATGTCCCTCTCTGTCTCCTCGCCCAGTTCCTCCTCTGCTTCAGCCTTCGGGTGGGACCTTCCCTCTGTCTCCTCCTCTCTTCCCCTCACCGGGAATGAAGATGCTAGAGCTGGGCTGTTGGGAGAATTAAATGAACCTGGGCTCAGGACAGCTCGGGGCCCTGAGCAGATGCACCGTATCTGCCCGTCAGTCAGGGTCACCGCGGCCCTAACCCCGCACTGTCAGCTGCCACCATGACCAGCATCTGAGCTTCTGTCCAGAGTGTTTCATCTCTGGACACAGAGTGGTCCGACTCCCATGCACCTCCACACCAGCTCCGCCCAGATCCTGGCCAGCTGGATGCACCACCGTTCTCCCGGTTCTTGGGGCCCCCATGCCCGAGGGATCCCTCTGTCCTGTCTCCAACCCCCGCGGGTGCCACCACCGTGGCGCCGATGCTCTAGCGAGGGTTGCAGACAGGAAACGAGGTGCGGGAGTGAGGGTCCGCTGGGTCACAGCTATGCAGCACAGCGGGGTCCTGGCCTGCACCTCGAAAGACTGAGCACGGTGGTCTCCTGGGATCAGAGGACCTCTCCCCGCCACCCCTCTGGCTTCCATCCCCCCCGCACATCTGCCCATCCCAACCCATCACACCCACGGGCCTCTGGGCAGCAGACGGCTGCTCTCACCTGGCCTGTCACCACACTGCCCTCCACGTCTCCATTTCTGTTGCTTTCAAGAGCCAAGAAATGGTTGTCTAAGGCAGGTGATACAACCTCAGCCAACCGTGTCCAGGTCCTGGCCCCTTTCTCCACTGGCACCCACTGCATGCTGGTCCTCAGGGTGACCTGCCAAGACGGTCCGCGGCAGTCTGTGTGTGTCCCTGCAGACGAGTCCCCACTTGGCACACCATGCTTCCCTCTACACGATGCATCTTGCAGTGGCCACTGCCTCTGTGTCTGGGAGGATCTTCCTGCAGTGAATGAACTGCCACGGCTGGAGCCCCTCAGCCCCAGTGCTGGATAGTTTAGGTGGTTCCCATCTTTGCAGCCCTGTGCCCGCGAAGCCCCTCAGCTCAAGTCTCTTTGGTGCTGCTCTGCGAGCCCGCCGCCAGCCTGGCTCTCTGCATAGTTGGCACTTCTTTTCTTCCCCTCACTGCCTTGCAAACCTTCAGGGTGGGTGGGGGACAGCCATCAGGACCTCCCCCTGCATCTGTGACCTTTCCACCGAGCCCTCCCAGCTGCTCTTCACCCTGTCCCTGCCAGCAGGAGCTGTTAGGATGCTGGACAACCTCAAACCCACAGCCCCGGGGGGGTCTTGGTCAGTCGAGGCTGTTGTACAGCCCACCCAAAAGGCGACCCCGTCCCCATGAGCAGTCACTCCCCATTTCCCCTCCCCAGCCCCTGGCAACCACTCATCTGCTTTCTGTCTCTGTGGATTTGCCTGTTCCAGACATTTCATATACATAGGATCATACATGTGGCCTTTTGTGTCTGGCTTCTTTCACTCGGCATGTTTCCAAGGTTCACCATTTTATTTATAGCATGTGTCAGTGCTTCATTCCTTTTTACGGCCAACAACCCACTGGGGACGGTGCCTTGAGACAAGGCCTTAGGGAGGTGATTGAGGGAGCATGCAGAGGTGCAGGGTGGGCGCTGCCTAAGGTACCCACACCAGTGGGAGGGCAAGAGGTGCCGGCCCTTGGAAGGGGCCAGGCCAGGTGTGAGCAGGGGGCACCCCAGGGGTACTCGCATCTTCACGATCCGCTGCTGCATCGAGAACAGACTGCAGGAAAGGGGAGTCTGAGGGTCCTGCGACCTCCCAGGTGGTGGTCAAGTGCAGGCAGGGGTGGTTAGGGTCGGGGGGATGTGGGTGAAGGTAGACCTGCAGGACCTGCTGCTGAGTAGGAATGGGGTGGTCTGAGCCACAGAAGACTGGACGGGGACATCACAGAGGGAAGGTAGCTCAGCTCTGGACTGACAGGCTTGGGGTGTGCACGCAACTAGACATCGGAGTAGTGTTCAGGATAGAAATTTGGAAGTTGAGAGAGGCCACAATATGGGACAAAAACCAAGACAGGATGTCATGGAAGCCAGAAGGACAGATTTCAGGAGCAGAAAGTGAAGCTCCACCAACATGGAAAAATGACTGCCAGACTGAGCAGCCTGGGTTCAGTGGAGCGATGGGGCCACCGATTAGTTCAAGAGACAATCAGCGACTCAGAGAATCAGAGAGCACAGTCAGCTCTCCAGGAGATTCGCGGCAAAGAGGTCGCCAGAGGCCGTGCGGAGAAACTGAGGCAGTGCCGCGGAGAGCTGCCGGGTAGGTCCTGTGGGAGCAAGAGGGTGGGATGTGCCACGGCAGGTCGTGTGGACACTGGAGAGGAGGTGGAGAGCGCGGTCCCAAAGGAAATAGACAAAGCCGCAATTTGCGGGTCCCAGGTGGCCCTGGCGCCTCCCGCTCACTTGCGCCCTCTCGTGGCTGTGGCGTGAATGCGGCTCGTGGTTGGCTTGGCCGCCAGCTTCCGGCTGAGTCTCTTGGAGGTTTTGTTTGCTTGTTTGTTTGGTTTTTTGGCGGCACTGCGCGGCATGTGGGATCTTAGTTCCCTAACCAGGGATCGAACCTGGGCCCCCTGCAGTGGAAGCGCCTAGTCTTAACCACTGGACCGCCAGGGAAGTCCCTCTTGGAGGGTTTTAATTTGAGGAAACTCCCTAGGTCAATTTCTGCACATAAAGTCACACTTTACCAGCATTTCATACTGCATTATTCAAAAAAATGCCTAAAATGTGGCCACACGACACTAATCGAGCTATAAGGACTACAAGAGCGCAGAGGAGTCACCTGGCACCCCCTGAGCCCACCCTGCTGGCGGGGTGGGTGCTGATGGCACCTCCATGCAACAGGTGGGGACACTGAGGCACAGAGGCCTCGTGACCTGTGCCCCAGGCTCCCATTTAGGAGAGAGACGGGCAGAGCCAAGGCTGTGAGCCCGAAGGCAGTTCTGGGGAGAGAGCTCATCAGTATGGCTGCTCAAGATGGCAATTTTCTAGACTCTATTAATATTAAAAATGCACACAACCCTCTCCCTCATCAGTTTTCCTTCTAAGAATTTTTCTACAGGTACATGCAAATGAATGCAAAATGATGCATTTCCTGCCACATTTTTTGTAATTGCAAAAAAATGAAAATAAATGTCTGTCCATTGGGGACTGTTTAAATCACGCTGTTCAGCCCTGCAGTGGAATAGCATACAACAGTTCAAAAGACTGAAGTTGCTTTTCTCCACAATGCATTAATGTAAAAAGTAGGAAGGATGACCATTTGTGTCCATTTTTGAAATTGGGGGGTGGAGGTATCCAAGTATCTCTGGAAGGAGACACAGGTCACAGCCGTGGCCACTGGGGAAGGAAGCAAGGATCCGGTAGTTGACAGGGAAACGATCTCTCATTTCTCTGTATACCCTTGGGCAGTCTGCATTTTAGAAATCCCTGAGGCTTGTGCAGGGAGAGCAGCAGGAGCCCTTGGAACACTGACCACTCCCCTCAGCCAGTCCTGCTCATTATTCTCCCCCCCCCCCCCCGCTAATCTGTGGCTTGGAAGTTCATGATCAGGGCCCCACGGGAGGGGGATCTGGAGACCACCACACAGGGAGAAGAAGGTGGAGGTGGAATGAGAGGTCCAGCTGCTGTGTCCCATCACCGTCCACTAGAGGCCGCTGTGGCCCTGCAGCGAGTACAGAGCTGGAGGCTGGAGACCTACCTCTCTTGGGCTGGAGACCCAGGGATATAAGACCCCCTCACCTTGTAGCTGTGGGGTCCAAGGGCTGATCCTTTTGAAGGGCCGGGCTCAGGGCAGGAAATGAGACCTCCACCATTACTATTATACCCAGTGTGTTCCTTGCAATGTGTCTGACAACCCTCACCCCTGAGCTGGGCACCCTTCCTCTCATGACATTTGCATATGTGTTTGTTATTTGCATATAATATGCACGACTTGCTTTATTTGAATTAAAGATGTGTGGGATTTGCATAGCCTTTGCGTACCATTTGTGTAGCTTTTCAGAGATTTGTGAGCCAGTTTGGTGGGAGACAGAGACTGGGGATCCGTGTCCTGGGCTGCCTCTGAGAGATGAGTAGGCACCTTCCCCAGGTTCCATGAAATCACATCTCCATCACCTGGTCAGGAACCCCAGGAAGGCACACTCTATCTGCTTAGAGCTCCACGGAGCCACTGAGGCAAAAGCCACTGTAACCTGGGTAGGGTTCCAAGCAGCTGGACACAAGACCAATTCAGAGTCTCGAGTCAAGGCGGCTACTCTGAGGGGTTTAGGCCAGAGATGGGTTTAAATGCAGGCTCTGGTTCATCAGGGCTGGGTCAGGCCTGGGAATCTGCATTTCCACCATCTCCCAGATAAGGCTGAAACTCTGGCCAGATGTCTGGGCGGGGGAGAGCCGCTAATATTCTCCCTGATTCACACTTTCTTTTTTTTTTTAAGTGTTTTAATGGTGTTGTTTTTTTTTTAACATCTTTATTGGAGTATAATTGCTTTACAGTGGTGTGTTAGTTTCTGCTTTATAACAAAGTGAATCAGGTATACATATACATATATCCCCATATCTCCTCCCTCTTGCGTCTCCCTCCCATCCTCCCTATTCCACCCCTCTAGGTGGTCACAAAGCACCAAGCTGATCTCCCTGTGCTATGCAGCTGCTTCCCACCAGCTATCTATTTTCCATTTGGTAGTGTGTATATATGTCCATGCCACTCTCTCACTTCGTCCCAGTTTACCCTTCCCCCTCCCCGTGTCCATTCTCTACATCTGCGTCTTCATTCCTGTCCTGTCCCTAGGTTCTTCAGAACCTTTTTTTTTTTTTTTTAAGCTGATTCACATATCTTAACCCCAGTCTTCCCACCAGAGAAAAATCAATTCTAATATTCATCATGCTAATTAATTAGCAAAGTGTCTAGGATTGACTGGTGATTAAAAAAAAAAAAAAAAGACTGGCTTTAGGTTAGAGTTTTGCAAGTCGTGGCCCTATACCTGGAATGTGTGATCCTGAGTGGGGTAATGGCCCTGCCTGGGTGTGGGCCCTGCACACGACAGCACTCCCTCGGGGCCGGCTGAGACAGGGTGCTGCTTGGGTGTCAGATCCTTAGGTTCCTTATTTTGGAATAGCAATAAATTGGAAAGAGAATGTCGAATGCAATTAAAATGCACAACATGAGAGCTGTGAGTTTCAGTTTTATTTGGGGCCATACTGAGGACTATAGCCCTGGAGAGAGCCTCTCAGAGAGCTCTGAGAAACTGCTCTGAAGAGGTGGGAAGGAGGTCAGCATATATGTGATTTTGGAAAAAGGGATGTGCAATCAAGCACACATCTCAGTAGAAGGTTGCTGCTAGTCACAAGGAGCAGATGTCTCAGTTAATGATTTTAGTGCTTTTCAAAGTATGGGAAGATGCAAGAAATTTGGTTCATAAAAATTTTCTCCTGGGACTTCCCTGGTGGCAGTGGTTAAGAATCCGCCTGCCATTGCAGGGGGCACGGGTTTGAGCCCTGGTCCGGGAAGATCCCACATGCAGAGAAGCAACTAAGCCCGTGCGCCACAGCTGCTGAGCCCGCGCTCTAGAGCCCGCGAGCCACAACTACTGAATTCCGCACGCCTAGAGCCCGCGCTCTGCAACAAGAGGAGCCACCGCAACGAGAAGTCCCTGCTCACCACAGCTAGAGAAAGTCTGAAGAACGAATTAGTGCTATTCTGGCTAGCCTCCCTCAACTGAAGAACTGGGGAGATGTGTACAGGCAGAACTTGAACTTGTGCTCTGGCCGACCGGGCTGGCCCCTGGTGAGGTCCAGTCTCTCCAGACAGGTATCCCTGGTGTGAGGAGGCCCTGCATGTGCTGCCTTCCCTGAGCCTCAGTTTTCCCCGCTGTGAAGTGGAAACAGAAGTAGCTCCTGCCCCAGTAGGCTTGGTGGGAATCACGTGAGCACTGAGGGCCCAAAGCACCGAGCATGGTGTCCATGCTCTTGGAGAGTTTGGGGTTACCTTGTCCCCGTTCGGCCGAGGGGGACACTGAGACAGGAAGACAGGAGGGCGGTGGTTTGACCAAGGGCAGCCTAGCTCAGGCTGCCACAATTTCTGTGAAGGCCTGTGAGGGCCAGAGGGTAGATTTGAGGATGGACGGACCCCACCGTCTCCCTGCTTGTTCTTCACTGGGCCGCCAGGGGGCAATCTTACAACGTGAAGTGGATCCAGGCACTGGTTTCCCTTCCCTCTCAGACTCCAATTCCCTTTTTCTCCCCCTCCAGGCCCTACAAGGTGTGTCTTTGACGTCATTTCCCTCTTCACTGGCCCCCTGGCTACCCTTCCCATAAACATGTGCCCGCCCCAGGGCTTTTGCACTGGCCGTTCCCTCTGCCGGAGCACCCTCTCTTCCCTTCTATGCCCGGCGAACTGCTCTACCCCTCCCCCAGACCCCAACCCTGTCCTCTGCTCCCAGCCTGACCCCCACAGACCCTCTCCCCAGGACCTGACCCCTCAGGGTCCCTGACTCACTACTGCCCCCTCCCCAGCTTTCTTCTCCCCCTAGCCGCCCCGTCCTCACCAGCCAGCCAGCGTCCAGGGGCTAGGGGCACCTCAGGAGCCAGGGCGTTTTGGCTTCTCCTCCTGGAACCACGTTCTCTGGAACAGAGATGGGGCAACTCCAAAAAAAAAAAAAAAGGGAATTCCCTGGCCCGGGTTGGGGAACTAAGATCCCCAAAGCACGACGGTGCAGCCAGAAAAAAAGAGGTGATGGGGCAGCTGTGGGCGTGGCTCCAGATAATCCCGCTCTGGGCCCATCACCCACCCACCCCACCCAATCGCCGCCCAGCCACCGGGGACAGGACGGGGGCTGGGCTGTATGTCCCCAGGGAGGATCTACCCCTCTCTGGTCCTCAATTTTTTTTTTTTTTTTTTTTCTATTTGGCCTCGCGGCTTGCGGGATCTTAGTTCCCCGACCAGGGATTGAACCCGTGCTCTTGGCAGTGAAAGCGCAGAGTCCTAACCACTGGACCGCCAGGGAACTCCCTCTGGTCCTGGCCGATGGGGATTTTCCGGACCAAAGCGAGTCCTGGGGAGGGTTGAGAGGTGAGGAGAGCTGTGGTCTGTGTGGAGGGGAGGTCTGCGATCCCACGCACCCCACGTTGGTCATTCGTCAAAGGCCCCCCGAAGCTCCTAGTTTAATTTCGCAGTGTCTCCTGGGGCAGGGTAGAACTGGGGGAGCGGGCAGCACTGGTTCTCAGTCCACCTGGACCCCACCCCTCATCTGAACCACCGCCTCCCTGGAACCTCGGTGTGTCACCTGCATTCAGACCCTGACTCTGGCTCCACCCCTCATTTGGTCCCTCCCCATCCCTGGTTCCAGCCTGGGTTTGATACAAGAGGCTGGATTTTGTGCTTAGGGGTCTCCGTGGTGACCCAGCAAGAGTTCACCCAGAGCTCCTGCTCCTACTGACAGGCACCATCAGAGCCATGGAGGATTTGTGTGTAGGAGAAAGGCCAGAGCCTATGGGAAGCCGGGGACTCTCAGGCCCAAGGGTGTGGTTCAGGCTGCGGCTCCCCCTTTGGCCTCCAGGGGCCGCCCCAACCCAAAAGATAAGGCCACCAGGTCCCTATCCTGGTTCCATCAGGGGAATGGCTCCTACTTCCAGAATCTGCCCCTGCTACCCCAGTATGCCAAGTAAACCCTCTGAGCCTCAGTTTCGCCATCTGTAGAGCAATTATAGGAACAGCCTCACTGGGAGGGGTCAGTGAAGAGATGCAAATAAAGCGCTTCAGCATCCAGTAGGTGCTCAATGGATTTGTGGGCCACTTGCCCAGCCCGTGGCTCAGGAAGGCGGACAGAGAAATTAGTGCTAAAGCATGGCCACGGGGCAAGGAGCACATTCTGGGGTGAGACACTTGGGTCTACTTAGGACACGCTGAATCCAAAGGGCATGGGGGAGGTCTTGAGGCCCAGGAGGGGGCTGCACCCACGGAGGGGGTGTGAGGTGTGGGGTGGTCAGGCTGCAGTGACCTCCCCTCCATGTGGCCAAAGGAGCCAGAGCTTCCTGTAGGAAACTGGTCCAGTTACAGGCTCCTGGCTGCCAGGTACGACAGCTGTAAAGGAGTGAGCTCCCTATTGTCAGGGGCATGCAAGCAAACAAATGGTCTCCAACAGCATCTGGGCCAGGGGACAAGACAAGAGGCCTGATTCTCCAAGGACACATTAGGAGGCAGGTCACAGCCTGACCACAGGAGACCGAGGGTGGCACCGCCCAGCGGCTGGACTCCCCAGTCAGAGACAGCAGGTTCCAAAGAGCTAGGGAACAAACATTCCTCAGCTCCAGGCGCTGGGCAGGCCACTCCTGCCTGGTGAGACGTAAGCTGGATCTGGCCGCGTGGACTGCGTGTTTTTCCTGTGGCTTCTTCAGCCACAGTCTGACCACAGCCTAGATTCCGTCGGGTCGGCCATTTCCAAGTGTTTGTGTTCAGCTGGGCCAGACATCGGGCCTGTGGCCTTGGCCTCCCAGGAGGCCTGGAAAAGCACCACCAGCCTCCTACTCAGACATCCCTCTGCCTAGAGGCCGCTCATGAAAGCCACTCAGCAGCCAATGACAAGGGATGTGGGAGAGGCACAATCATGCTGAGGCCCAGGGGGAGCCTGTGTGTCCCGTGAGCAGGGGCCTCCCCCCCAGGCCAGGACCCCAGATGCAAAAACATGACCCTTGGCAAAGCTGACTTATTGGAGCCCCACTGCCCTGGCTTTCGAACTTTAGGGTCAGCTTGGGACCAGGTCAGCAGACACAATTGCAAGTCAGAAGCCAGGGTTATGTGTGAACAGCCCTGCCTCCGTGTGGGACCCTGTGAAAGGTACCTCCCTCTCTCAGCCTTGCTTTCCTCGGCTGAAAACTAGAGATAATACCTGCCTTAAAAGGTTGTTGACAAGATCCAACCCAATGCCTAGCAGGTGCTTCACAAACCTGAGGACTCTTCTATGCCTCCAGATTGGGTCTGGCTCTGCCTCCCCCATCTGACTGAAAGCCCCCTGAGGGGAGCGGCTGGGTCTTCAAGAGGAGGTAGTGAATTGCGGTTCATCTAACTGTGTCCCTCCCCTGCTCAAAATCCTCACAGACAAAAGGTAAACTCTAAAACCAGCTTTCAAGACCTTTGGACATCTGATCTTGGTTTGGCAAACTCCTATTCTCTCTTCAAAGCCCATAGCAAATGCCCTCTCCTCCAGAAAGCCTTCCTTCGGCCCTTCTCTGGTTTTTTCCAGCCCCTGGCCCTCCTGCTGGCCTAAATCTGACCCCCACAGGCTGAGGTACCTGTGCCTGGCTCTGCCTCCCTCTTCAGAATGGGGCTCTGGAAAGGCCAGTCCAGGGCCGAGTCTGGGCATGATCAAGCATAGCTATACCCACAGGTCTGCATGTAGACATCACCTGAGAGCACATGTGTGCACATGCATGTGTGTGTGTGTGTGTGTGTGTGTGTGTGTGTCGCTGTCCCTGTGCTGGGCCCCAGGAGGGGCAGCCAAGGCAAATCCCCCCAGACCACCCAAGACAGAGGCATCTTTACAAGGCGAGGAGCGTGGGCTGAGCAGGGCCCCTTTATGAGGGAGCCTGACTTGGCCGGGAGCTCATTTGTCTACCGACCCTCAGCCTGGAAGAACTGGGAGTGTGAGCAGCCGACCTCAGCCTCCTCCACCATGCCGGTGGTACCCTGCCTTATGACCCATCGTTAAAGCTCAAGCTCCATCTGGGGCAAAGGAGGGGCTGGGGCCCGGGGGAGGGCTGAGTCCTGAGTGGGCTCCCCCGATCGCCCTGATGGAGGCCCCACCAGGCAGCCTTCGAGGACATACCTGAGGTTTGGCAGCCAGTCCCCAGGGCTGAGTCAGCAGGAAGGGATTCGGGACTTCCTAGGAAAAGCATCTGGGACTTCGAGGCGCCCCCAGCCCCCAGCCCACAGCCTCCCCAGGGCCACCGGATGGTGGGAGGTGCCACGTGCACCAGGCTGCACCCGGTGTGCTTTGAGGGACTGAACTGCGGGGGTTTGTGGCGGGTCAGAATCAGCCCTGACTTGGGCGATCTGGGTGCCTGAAGGTTGAGTGTCCCCAAGTGCAGGGTGACAAAGGGCAGCTGTGGGTGTTGCTGCTCCACTGTACACAGGTGCTCTTGGCTGCCAGCGCCCTCGCAGGACCCTGCCTCGTAAGCCTGTGTGTCAGGGTTCATCCGCCCGGGCTGCTGTGAGGGTTGGCACAGTGACCAGCTAGGCTGTCACACCCAAAACAACTGGCAAATCCAGCCGTGTGCACTTTGGGGGGGGGGGCGGGGGGATGACTGCATGTGGGGCTGCAATTAAGAGTGACAGTGTAGCTGAATGAGTGACAAGAAGGTGGCCTGGTGGTGTGGGAGGGAGTGTCTGGGGAGGACAGGGGCAGCGAGTGACCAGGACGGTGTGACCTCGGGACTGATGATAAGGACACTTGACTCCACGCGCCACATCCGCTGTTTGGCACGGCGCCTGTGACCCTGGGTAGGGCGGTGGATGTTTCCCTGCATGCATCCCCAAGTGTCCTTGTCTGTTGCTCCCCTGGTCCCTGGGGTCTCCTCCCTCCTGCCTGCCCAGATCCCCCACCCCAGGCCCTGGGGTCTGGCCTCAGCTCCTGCCCTGGGAGGGGTTGTGCAGGAGGACGTTGGCGTTCAGCTGGACTGTTCCTTCTCTGCTGGCCTCCTGCCTCTGTTTCCACCATTAAAATGCAAGCATTCCTCCCACCTGACTGAAGCCAGTTCTCCCTGCCAGGCTGGCTCCAGTCTTTGGGGTCTGCGACTGGGTCATACCCAACTCTGAGGGCTGATGAGGGAGACAGACGGGGCTGGGGAAGTGGTGGGTCATGCCAGGGACACGAGGCCCAAGTGGAGGCGCCAGCAGTGTTCAGCCAAAACAGGAGGCAGCTGGAGGGGAAGGGGCGCTGGGCTGCAGGTTTGGACCCTGAAGGTCTGCCACGTGGGAGGGGGCAGACCCAGTTCCATAAAAGAAACACTTTTCAACACGCTGAGTGCCGCCCCAGGTCTAGAGGAGTCTTTGTTATGAGAAACTGTGTGATCTTTCCCAGCTCCAGCACCTTCTGTGGCTCCCCATCACCCACCGGAGACTCTCCAGCTCCTTGCTTGGCATTCAAGGCTCTGTACACCTCCCCTGTGTGTCTCCCTTCTCCATGCCCGCCTGAGGTTTCCCTCCTCAGCCTTCACATGTACCTTGCCAGCTGCCTGGTATGCCCTTCCAGCCTTGCCCACCTGGCAAACTCCTAGACATCCTTCAAGACCCACTGCCTATGTCCTTTTCTCTGAGAAACATTGCCCTTCCCTTCAGCCTATGGTGTCCCTATTTGCTGTGTGACCCTGGGCAAGTCCCTTCAGCTGTGAAATGGGGGGTATGTGTGTGAAAAACCACCCTCCCTAAAAGAATATTTTGAGGCCCAAGACAATAAATATACATTAAATGCTCTCAAAGTGAGTTAGGGCTTGGGGGACAGGGAGGGCTTGTATCCAGTCACTGCTCAAGGCATGTTCATTTTTATCTTCCTCCTCTTGGATTCTACAGGTTTAAGACTCTCTCGTTTTAAGCACTGTTCCAAGATTTTTCTCCCACTCGCAATACTAGGAATTTTAAGAACCCCTGGTTCTAAAATTATAAGTCTAAAATGTCGTAGGCGGGACCAAGGGCCTCCTTGTTCCCTGAGCTGATGCCAGGGTGGCTGGAGCTGGCGTCTCTGGGGGGAGCTTTATGCCCCCCACACCCCAAGCTGACGGGGTGTGGTCTGGCAGCCCCAGTTTTAGGGGGAGAGCAATGGATTTACCAGGAGGCGGATAGCAAACATTCCAGGAGGGGGCGGGGGACTCCTGGCTCGGAGGCTAGAATGGGGTCACAAGGCAGCGTCAAGAAGCACAGGGCTGTCAGCTCAGAGCCATGGCTTCCTTCTCTTGGAGCCTCAGTTTCCTCATCTGAATATTGGGGCCAAGTGCTGCCCTCTTGAAGAGCTGTTAGCAGGGATGAGGAGGCACTGGGGCCAAGCATTTTCTTGGGCTCTGCCCTCTGCCTGGAACAGTCTCCCTGGCCCTCTTCCCTCTAGGAGCCCCTGCTCACTCCTGGCCCAGCCGCAGCAGCTGGGGAGGGGGCCTCAGGATGACACCCACCCACCCCTGCCCCGCCATAGGGAAGGGGGGCCAGCTGCCTGCCCCAAACTCAGCTGCCCCAGGCCTGGCAGTGGCCGCGGCCCCAACACTTTCTCAATGAAAGGTATTTGGCAGTGGCGTCTGACACCTCATCACACCCAGCCTGGAAGCCAGCTTCTCCTGCCAGCTGCAGGGGGAACCCCCCCACTCCTGCTGCTCCCCAGGACCCCGACAGGCAGGCCCAGAGTCTGCATTGCCTTGGGCGGGGGCCTACCCCTCTGAGCTTCCCTCTCAGCTGAGGGTGTAGACACAGTAAGTCTGGATAAATGCTTATGCCCCTGGCTCCCAGGGGCCTCAAAGCATCTCCCCTCTCTTGTCCATCACAGCCTATCCAAGGAGAGGCTGGGGTACTGGCACCGGGGCCTCCAAACCTTGTCTCCAAGCACAGCCCTGGGGCCCACCCTCAGAAACTGGGGCTGATACCCTCGGGTTTGCCAGATTCTCCCAGACCCTCCAGGCCCCTAAGTCTGGCCCCTGGGCAGGGGAAGATGTTCCCATGAAAGGCATGGCCTGAGCAAAAGTGTGAGTGAGGGCTGGAGAGGCTGGGGGTTGTCGGACGGAGAGTTCTCCAGATGGACAAGAGCCAGCGGGCCATGTGGGCTGAGCACTGACTCCACAGGTGTGTCGGGGTCTGTGTGAACCTCTCTCCCCGCCAAGGCCAGGCCCTCTCCGGGCCCCCATTGTTGGCACAGAGGTGACACCTCTAAATGCTAGACAGGCAAATGGTAAGAGGGGCTGGAGGGGCAGGGGTGGGCAGGTGGGCGAGCGGGCGGGTGGGTGATAGAAGGGGAAGTGGGCGGCTGAGTGGGTGGGTGGGTGTGCAGAAGGCCTGAGCAGGCCCTAGAATAAGGGAATACCCCGCACTCCAACTCCCTGCCATCATCACCCTTTCCGGGGGCAATCAGCCAGGCACAGTGCTCCCCACTCCAGGCCCCCAGAAACGCCACATCGATGCCTTCCAGGGACCGACGTCTACAGGCCAAGGGAGTCTCACGCGTGTTCTTGAGGGGACTGCTGGGTCACCCGGGGAGCCCCCGCTCCTGCCGGGATTCACTCCAAGGCCCAAGCAGCCCTTTGCCTCTCCTTTTTGGGACCTCAATTTCTCTGTCTGGAAAGTGGGGGTGTGGTCAGAACAGCGCCTGCCCCATGGGGTGTCAGGACAACTTGCCTGGCCACGCGCACACAGAGCGCAAGCAAGTGATGGTTCTGCACCTCCAGACTGAGAGTCCCGGTGAGGTCAGAGGACTCAGGACCATGGCCTTGGGCAGCCAAATCACCATGTGGTCAAGGCATGGCCAGGCCTCAGCCGGGTGTGACCCAGGGCAGGGCAGCTGTGGCCCCGGTGGAAGTAGTCCAGGGAAGCCTCAGTTCCTGCCTCCTGGGGCAAGCGGCCCTGCCAGGGCCTCTCCCTGCCCACAGTAGCCCCTGGGCATGTGGCCAGATAGGAGCCACTGACCACAGCCAAGCAAGGAGGATAAGGCCAGGGCAGCCGCTGCTACTGTGTTTTGCAGTCAGGGCTGCACAAGCCTGGGCTGCTCATGAGTCGGCTCTGCACACACGTCGCAGATGCACTTCTGTGGGCATCAGTTGGGGCCCACGTGCCTGCCTGAGGAGTGTCCGGGGCTGCACGGGGGCCTGCAAGCCGCTTGCACAGCCATGTCCGTATGTGCTTCAGGCCTGTTTCTGCCTGCCAAGGTGCACCTGGATCCAGCAGCCCCAGCCTCCATCCTTCTCTCCCCAAGACTGACACCAGGAGTTGGAAATGCAGCATCTTTAATTGAATCCCTGCCCCGACCCCCTGGGGAATCTCCAAGCACCAAACATATGAGAATTGTGCTCCCCCGCCCCAGAGCCAAGAAGCCTCTTCCCCAGACCTTCAATGGGCCATGTCCAGACCCCACACTCACACCTGTTATTATTTATTCAATAAATAACCCCAAGAACAAAACTCAGGGTAGAGGACCCAATAAAGCATCCGGCTCAGCACGGAAATCTGAAAGGGCAGATTATCTGAAATCAGGGTCAAAATATGAAATGAAATCAGAGCTGGCATGTGAGCTGGGAATGATCCCCTCTGGGCCTCAGTCGGTCACCAGCCCCGACCATCACCCCAGGATGCTGGCTTCCACAGTCAGGACAAACTCCATTTCACGTCACACAGCAACAATTATCTGCCTGCGTTTCCACCATCGGACCTGACTGAATTCTGGGCAGGGGAGGGAAGTACCCAGAAACCTGAAGAGGCTTCCCAAGGACAGAGGAGTCTGGAGCAGGGCAGAGGAGTGAGGCTGGGGCCCAGGGTCACTGCTGGACCCTGCCACGGCGGGTGCGGAGGGGACCTGAGGCTCGTGCCTGTGCCCGGGCCACCTCGCCCATCTCCCTGCGGATGTCACCAAGAGCTGCCGATGGGGACTCCAGCAGCCTCTGGAAGAGGCTCGGCCGGCCCTCTGGTGTCTCCCGGCACTGAAAGGTGACGGCTGTGCCAGCATCGGCCTTCATCTCCCTGGAGAAGCCATCAGAGGAGCCATCGAAGCAGCGGCCGATGGCAATCTCCTTGGCCAGCCTTGGGCTTTGGTCAGTGACTGTATAGACACCATAGTTGTGACCCAGAGGGTCCAGCGGGGCCAGCATGGAGAAGGCAGCCAGGTCATCAGCGGGTGCAGCAGGGGGGTGCCGGGTCAAGTAATCCTGCAAGAGTCCGTTGACCTCCACGCGCCGGCAGCTGCCCTGGGGCATGATGGTCACCAGCGTCCTGTCCACCTGACTCTGGTCGAACAGCATCCCGCTGCACTTGAACTCCACGCAGGCGGCAGATGTGCTAGGGCGCTGGGGGTCTCGGACACTCCGGTCATCCCGCAGACCGTAGAGCTGGCCCTGGGTCTGAGGGTGGCTGCCGCCCGAATTGTGGGAGCGGACCATGTATTCCTGGGGACCCTGGATCTTCACCTTGAGGAAGCAGGCCCTGAACTCCTGCGGGTTGGGCCACCACGCCAGGAGATCTCCAGTCCAGGAGGCCGGCACGCCCTCGCGGAAGGGGACCACGTTATACTCGTATTTTTCCATCTCCACGCGAGCAAAGCGGAAGTGGCTGGCGGTCACCGGGGCCTCCTGGCACTCCCGCAGGTTGCGCCACGGGTACACGGGGCCGTTGGCCTCGGTGGGGTCGCCGGACCTGGGTTTGGCGAGGTTGATGCGGAAGCCATTGCGTTTGAGGGAGGGGTCATCGTGGTCGGTGCGGCGGTAACCCAGCTTGTCTAGGTAGGGCTGGGCCACGCCCACGGTGGCCGGGAGGGGGCGGGGCCGGGAGGGGGCGGGCTCCAGCTCCTCCCCGCCCAGGGTGGCCGTGACCAGGGCGGTGTAGGCGTCTGGCCGGTCAGCATCGCAGAAGGCGGGGAGGCAGGCCCCGTTGGGACCAGTGACGGCGCTGTCGAAGCGGCCCCAGGCGCGGGGGTTGGCCGAGAAGCCGGGGGCAGGCTCCAGGTTGACCAGCGTGACCACCACGCCCTCCACCTGCTCGCTGGGGGTGAACTTTTCGTTGGCGTAGGCGCGCACCTTCACCAAGCAGCGGCGGCGCTCAGGCACGTCCAGGTTGAACAGACGCCGCTCCCGGATCTCCACGTTGCCCACCAGGAAGACCCGCTCCTCCCGGCGGACCCGTGAGGCCGCCGACCTCTCACGCTGGAAGCCGCTCTCCTCTTCCCACAAGCCCGTGTCAGGGTTCAGCGACCACAGCTTCAGGGCCTCCACGTGGCCGGCCATTCGGATCTGGCTGGCAGCCACACGCACGGCCACCGGCCCGGTCTGCAGCTGCTCTGCGGAGCCGGCAGCACGCAGGTCCACCGAGAACATGCCGTAGGTGCGCAGTGGAGCCAACTCCCCGTCACCGTCCACAAATCGCAGGTCACTGGGGGCGGCGGCCGCCGAGGTGACATTTCGGGGGTCCACGAATGTCACCCGGGCCTCCACAGCCCCTGCGTAGGGTTCACCATCAGCTCTGCGGAAGGCTCTCGGCGGGATGACCAGCTCGCCTAAGGGGGCTTCGTCCTCCATCTCCCCGAGGGATATCGTGTTGCTCTGGCTGGCATCTAAGATGACAGGGGCTTTCTTGCGCATGGCCTTGACCTCATGGTACACGCCCGCACCTCGAGGGTCAAAAGGCAGGACCCTGACAGTGTCCACGAACTGGCCACTGGGATCCACGAAAGTAATCACCGGCCGCTGAGTGGAAGGTGCCACCTCAATGGTGAAGTCACCCTGGTAGGATGTGAAGCCAATGGGCTCCCGGCCCAGGAGGATCCGAGCAAAGCGCAAGGGCTCCCTAGAGTCAGCGGCCACCACACGTCCCCGGATCAGCCCCCGAAGGGGCAGACATTTCCGGCAGCCACATTCAGCCACTATCTTGACTGGGAGGATGTAGCCAGAGCAGTGGATCTTCCTGCTCTCCAGGCGGTGCACTGAGCAGCAGCGGGAGCCTGCATCCCCACATCGGGGGCTCGAGCCTGCAGAGCTGGGGCAGAGGGTGTCAGGGCAAAGGCCCACGTCCAGGTAGATGGGGCCGCTGCCTGGCTGACCACAGTCGTCTGGAAGCTTGATCAGGTGTTCTCGGGGCTGGGGGTCACAGGCTGGCTGGCCTGGGGCTGTGGAGCAAGAAATCAGCCAGATCAGGGTAAGGGGGGGAACTCCATGGAGGCCAAGGTTGGGGGCCTAGATTGGGGTCAGAGGCTCAACCCGGGGGCTCAGTGGGAGCCTGGGATCCGACTGAGCAAGGTCAGAGATCAGTCTGAAGTTGGGCTTCCATTTAAAGTTGCGTTTTAGCTGGGGTTGGGGCTCAGTTTGGTGTCAGGGCTCGCTCAGGGCTGTGGGTAGGGTTGCTGAGGACGCTCACCAAGCACGGTGAGTTGGGCAGTGCCCGATCGCACGGCCCCGGCATCATTCCACGCTTTGCAGTGATAGGTGCCTGCCTGGTCTGGGTGAAGCCCATGCAGTTCCAGGTGGGTCCTGTACCTGTGCTTTCGCCTGTCCAGCAGGGTCCCGTTGTGGAACCTGGGTGGTGGGTGAGCAACACCATGAATGCCCTTGGCACGGGGGAGGGGCTGCATCCGTCCCGCCCCACGTGGAGCACAGGGAGGTTGCAGAGCAGCTTCCTCTGGGTCTCTGAGGCACCACACAGGCACTTGTGAGGCACTCACAAGTCTCTGAGTCTCCATGGGAAGCCCATTCCAACCCCAAAGCTGGGCGCGAGACCCTTGAGCATGGGGCAAGGCACTCACCAGGAGTATTTCTTGGGCATGGGGGTGCCCAAGGCTTTGCAGCAGAAGGTCACATTCTGGCCAGCCTCTCGAACTCGGGACTCAGGGTGCTTCACCAGGTAGGGCTTCTCTGGGGGCAGAGGCAGCAAAGGTCAGGGCCCTGCCCCATCCCAGCTTCTCCCAATGACCCTTCCCAAGAGCAGGGCCCCATCCTTTCCCTTACAGTGATGCCCTGTTTCACTTGGGCCTTTTCTGATGACCCTCCCCTCACTCAGGTTCACCTCACATCTGCTGGAGACTGTGCCCTTAATGCTTAATCTTAATGCTTCCCTTTGCAACTCCACCTGTCACCTCACATCTTCTCCAATGACCGTTACACCTTATTTCTTGCCCCATTGGCCTCACTGTGCATCACATCATCCCAAGTGCTTGGTGTCACCCTGAATTTCCTCCCCAGTTCCTCAGCCCCCTCATCCCTCTTGCCACGAGTCACTTACCCAACTTATTAAGGACAACAGTGACCACAGCAGAGTTGGAGCTCTTGGCCTGGGCCTGGGCCATGCCTGCAGGGAAGCCATCCATTTGGGCACTGACATTGGCTCGGCTGCTGGCACAGACTCCAGGCACCCAGAAGGTTCCGTGGGCATGGCTAGTAGCCATGGTGCCAGGCCAGTCTCGCAAGGAGACCCTGGCTGTGGCAGCGGACGCCCAGATGGGGTGACCACCGAGCCCAGAAGGATGTGGTCAGGGCACCCACAGGTGTTGGGACCACACCCTGGGGGAGGGGGGACACAGGAGGCAGAGAAGACTCTTGACCCCTTCCTGGGGAGGGCTTTCCTCTCTATCAGTCACTCAGCAAAGGTACTCAGACACCCTCCCCACCTTGTTCCCCTCAGAGAGTCCTCAGCATGGACCTGCTTGGAGCAGCCCTTGGTGTGAAGGACATGGGGCTGAGTGGTCAGGGCTGGGCCAAGGGGAGGGACTTGGGGTCCTGGTGTGAAGGAGATGCCCTGGAGGAGGGGACAGGATAGGTGACTCTTACAGGGCAGAGAGGCTCCTTCTAGCATGAGGGGAAATGTTCAGGCAGGGGCTGGGGGCCCAGCGAGGGGATGGGTCTTGGGCCCAGAACATCTCCCTCCCGTCACAATCCTGTGGTTTCGCCATAAAATGGAAAATTCCACTGGAAACTTCAGGGCAGAGGCACAGAGAAGGCAGAGCCAAGCAGAGTAGGGTGGGGATCCCACCACCCCATTGGCCACTGTGCTCCCCCACCCTGCTGCACGCTCTGCTGGGGCAGTCTCCAGACCATGTTTGTGGAGACCAGGCCTGATTGGAATTTCCAGTCGCCTCCTGGCTGGCCTGGTGTCTGGCCCAGGGAGGGCCTGGGCATCGTGTCTGCCAGGGTGTGAGCGCATGTCCGCGTGGGCATGGGGGACGGGCGTGGCCTGCGAATGCCACGCGTGTGTGCACCCCGAGTGCGTGAGCCAGCTTCTGTGTGTATCCACGTCCACCAGGACATCCGCACACTCCAACAGGCACACAGAGGAAGCGCCTCCTCAGATCTGCCCATGACTGGACGCGACCCCCATGGCGTCCACCCGTCCAGATGTACACATTTACCAATGCTCTTCGGGGGCCGGAAGGGAAGGAAAAGCCAGTCTCCACGTGGTCCAAGTTCTGGTCGTCCAGGCTCCGCCCCTACACTCAGGCTCCGCCTCCTCCCTCCAGGCGCCGCCCCATCAGGCTCCGCCCCAACTAGCCCCTCTAGGTACTTCCCTCAACTGGCCCCGCCCCTACACCCAGGCCCCGCCTCTAACCCCACTATCTCCTCCAGGCCCCGCCCCTCCTACCTGGACATGGAGGCCTCACACACTTCTGCGCCTCCAGGGGACGCCCAGGACACGCATCCGCAGCGGGGCTTGGGCAGCGGCGGCGGCGCAAGCGACGGCCTGGCCCACAGCTCCCCGAACAGGGACCCCACGGGCCCCACGCACCCCACGTGACCTCTGGAGAGAGGGCAGGGATGGGGGCGTCAGGTAGAACCTGGAATTCTGTTGACAGTGTGGGACTGGAGGGTGCTCCCGTCACGTGCATCCGAGTCAGAGAGAAGTCCTGCCCACTGCCTCAATCGGTGCTCCCCCAGGCGCACCAGTCGAATGTGCAGTTGAGGTACCTTCCCGCCCTCGCCAAGATAAGCCCTGCTGTTCTCCCTGCGTCTCACACACATCTGGGGCTCAAACACACCTCCACAGAACGGCCCTAGTTCTAAGGCCTAGCAAAAGACGGCAGTGAGAGGGAGCTATGTTCCTGGGGGCCCCTTCCTGACCCCCACCTGGGCCCCGGCCATTCTTAGCCCCTCCCTTCCAAAGCCCCTCTCCTATCCGGTCCGGCCCTCTCCTGCGGCCTTGCTCCTAAAAGACCCCGCCTCTTCCTAGCCGCGCCCTGCACCCCCCACCCCCCCACACACAACACCATCCTTTCAGGCCTCATCCACCTATGGCCAGTCCCCGCCGCTCCCTTAGCCCCGCCCTCACCGAGCGGGCAGCGGAAGCGCACGTGGTAGTTGGAGCAGCGGCGGCCTCGGGGCTGCTCGCGGTTGAGGCACCAGAAACCTCGCGTGGGGTTCAAGTGTACGCGCTCGCCGACGTCTGACGGCAGGGCCCAGTCTGTGGTGCGCGCCTCCAGCGCCAGCGGCCGCGGGCACACTCGCGCCGGCCCGTAATAGAAGCGGATCGCAGCCAGGCTCTCGAAGTCACCGTCGCCTCCCGGGTGGTCGACGTTGAACCAGGACGTCCACTCGCTGGCCTCTGCGGGCACCACACGCGCTGGGACCCGGGCCTCAGCCGGTCGGGCCCCATCAGTTCATGCAGGAGCCCGGGCTGCGGCCTGCCCACCCCCATCTGCGTGTTTAAGCCAGGTCCCCCTCCCCACAAAAGTGCATGGGCTAGCCCAGCCTGCCCAGATCCAGAGCCCTCGAGGGCAGAAGGAGCTGTAAAAGGATCAGGGGAGGTTGGATTGCGCTTGCACCGGCCCTAGTTCTGCTGCTCAGTATCTGAGCTGGCCCATGAGTGTATGCTGAGATCTTGCCACTGTCTCACCAGCCCCCACTCAGAATTCAGAACCGTTGAGGTGTAAGGAGATATAAAGGCAGCACGAGGAGCCAGGCCTGAGACCAGCTGTTCCACTGCCTAGCGGCCTCGCATCACTGCCAGCTGGGACCTTGCTCATTGCCCACTGAACCTATCAGGCAACCTCCGTTTCACGGAAGCCAGAGGTGGGAAGGGTCTGGTCTCTCACAGGTTAGCTTCTGTTTCCATCAACCCCCCAAGGGGCGCTCACTCCTTTCCTCATTCAAGAGCAAGTCAAATAGAACCTTCCTAGCTGGGAAGCTAGAGACTTGGGTTCCAGAACTCCTGTTTCCCCGACTGAACTGAGCTGGTTATCTCACCGCCCCGCCCCGCCCCACCCTGGTTTCCTCCTGGACAAACAGCCTGGGCTCTCATCTCCCTGCTCCTAAAACTTAGACCTCTTGGGGCACCGCTTCCAGGGGCTGCCATGCCCAGGGACCAGGACAGTCCTGGGCTCTTCACCCAGCTTGTATCCCCTCCTCACAAGACCCTACCAGCCAGAGCTCACACAGAGTCCACAGCAGAACGAGGACTCGGACCCAAGCTGGCTCACCTTCCCAGTCCTCCAGGGCTGGCGAGGGCTGGCCAGGATGCAGCAATGAACCTTCAAGGCCCCACGCAGTCACCATGGGCTCCTCAGGGGTGGTGGTGCCTGTCGAAGGGGTGAGGGGTAGGGGGAAGGACCTCTGTGAACTCCTGGTATGCAAAGTGCTGCCACGATCGTCCCCATTTCACAGAGGAGAAGCCAGAATCCAGCTCTGGCTGATCCCGAGAATTGCAGCACCCCCTCCTCCAGGAAGCCTCCCCATGACCTCCCCACCCCCAGTCTCCCACAGCCCCATCCCTCACTCTGACACAGCCCCTTAGGTTGGGGAAGTCTGTGTCCACTCTGCTCCCCAGACCCAGTTCTCCCACTGTGCTCAGTGGCCATGGGTTCAGTTGGCTGTGCCCCTCCCTGATGTCATATTGATCTGAATTTTCTTTCATCCGTTTGCTGACTGGAAGTCCCTCCCTCAGTCTACCTTTCATCCCTGCACTTGGGGCCCAAGCTGCCAGTGGGAAGTCCTTGGAATCTAGCCTGGCTTCTCCGGCCACGAGTTGTCTGAGATAGCTGGGCTGGGCAGTGACTTCAGACAAGTCCCTTCCCTCTTGGAGTCTCAGTCTCCCCATCTGAGAAATGGGCCCAGTTCCCCACTGCACTGAGTGTTCCAGAAATGGGAATTTCTTTTCTGAGTGCTGTGTGTGTGTGTGTGGAAGAGGGAAGGAGTTAGGTGAGAGGGGACAGCTCTGGCCCCTTCATACTGAGGCCAAGACTGGATGATTCAGGGTCCAAATGCTGTGGCTGAGATGGGCACCCTGCAGTCCTGAGAATCCAGAGGAGCCTGAAGTTCATAGCCACACTCCCGGTGCCCCTATCGTCCCTTGGAGGAGGGAAGACAGTGGATGAGATCCCCTCCTGCCCCAGGTGGTCCCAGAGCTCCATCTCTTCGTTGCCCCCTCACTCCACCCCCGAGGCTGGCAAAGGGAATGCAAGCCTGGGGAAGCAACTGGGTCCGTTGGTTCTGTCTCCAGGCTCCGGCTGCTTGCCACGCCCTCTGTCAGACGTTCGGCGCCTAGGGGGCTGGTCTGGGGTCTGGGGGCGCCTCACCTCGGGTCCCCGCCAGGTGCGCGGTGGCGACACAGAGGCAGAGCAGTATCTGCAGTGACGCCATGGCCAGGTCCGAAAGTCGGAGGGAGGGTCCCAGCTCCGCTGTGCACTCGGGTCGGACTCCCGCGGGTCTGGCGGCCGCTGGGGCTGTGGATGTGGGAGGGACGCGACCGCAGGCCACGCCCCGTCCAGGCCACTCCCCGTCCAAGCAACGCTCCCGGGCCCGAGGTGACTGCGGTGCGCAGACAACCTCTTTGGGTCGCCCCCCCCTTGGTGCGTCCGGCTGTATCTCCGCCCTCGGGCTGGCCTGAGTCCCCTCGTCGCCGGCTGGAAGTCCCCTCCTTAGCCCACCCTCTGTTCTCCACGTCGGGAAGTGCCTCCTGGAATCCAGCCTGAAGCTGTCCGAACCTCCAATGTTTAAGCCGCCCTTTAGGAGGCTAGAAATCCTCCATCGGGTCTAACTTCGATTCTGTTGGCTTTAGGCCACCCTGAGCAGCCTGGAAATCCCACCCTGAATCTACCCTCCAATCTTCTGGCTCGTTTTCTCCGAGGCCAGCGGGAAGTCCCATTTACGTCTGCCCTCCATCCCTCCCGCCTTGGGGCCACCAGGGGACCGGTGGGAAGTTCCTCCCTGAGCTTCCCCACCCCCGCGCCAGACCCCGCGCACAGAGGAGGCCCAGGCGAGGTGGCGGTGGTACGTGTGTTTATTGGCGCGGGCCCAAGCCGCGTGGGCACGGGTGGCTGTCAAAGCGCCGCGATGCAGTCGGTGCCCGTGTACCCCGGTAGGCGCAGAGCGAACTTTCGGCGCACGTCGTCGGGCACGAACCTGCCAGCCACGAAGTGGTGGCGCCCGGAGAAGCGGCCGGCGCATTGCTTGGGCGCCGCCAGCGATACGAGCACGTCGGGTCGTAGCCCGTCCTCGGCGTCGCCGCCGGTCTCTGGGTCCCAGCCTGAGGGAGGAAGGATGGGAGGCGGGGATCAGGAGCTGGAAGGGGTGCTGGCTCTCAGACAAGAGACCTGCCGCCCCATCACCCACTTCCCCTTCCCCATCAGACACAGCCTCTGCTCTGACCCGTGAGTTTGGTCAGACCTGCCTCCCATAAAACTGAGCCTCTGCCCTCAGGCCAGTTTCTCCCCGCTCCTTGGAGATGTTTCCCTCCTCCTCTGACCAGAGCTTCTGCCCTCATACTTGTCTACCTCTGCTCCCATCCTGCTGCCCAATCTTCCTCCTCCATCTGACTCAGCCTCTGCCTTCAGACGACCTCATTTCTACCTGCTGCCCTTTCCCAATCAGACCTATGCGTCTGCCTTCTGACCCGGCGTCTGTCTCTATACCTCCCTCCCTATCAATCCTGAGCTCCCCTACTTAAACTAAAGTCTCTTTCCACCCAGACCTCCCAGCCTCCTCCCAGATCCCCACTCTCTACTCAGGGGACAGACTTGCCACCATCCTCAGGCAAGCCTCCCCCATCAGACCTGTCTCTTTGCCCCAGGTTCTTGCCTCTGACAAGATGTGCCCCCCACCCCTCCCAACTTGAGCAGCCATCCTCCTCCCTCTGACTAGAGACTCTTCCCTCTGACCTGACATCCCTGCCTTCACCTTCAGACTAGATCTTGCCTTTTGACTTGGCAGGACCCTGCCCCCTCCCTCATTGGGTTGTAGCCTCTGCCATCCCTCAAATGAGCCTCCACCTTCAGACTAGGGGCTTTGCCTTCTCTCCTCCCTCTGACCTGTCTGGGGCCACTAACTAAAAGCCTCCTCCCTCTGACTTTAATCCTTCCTTCTCTGACCCTAGCCTCCACCCTCAGACTAGGGGCCACTAATAATCCCTCCTGACCTAACAGGGAGACCCTCTCTGTCCAAGGCTATCTGTTCAGACATGAGCTTGCAGTCTGTCCCCTCAGCCCACCTCCTCCCTTAGACACCACCCCCAGCTCTGTGGCATCCTGCTGGTATGACCCCGGGGTCTTGTAATCCGGGTGATGTCCCCCTGAGTCTGGCCACCCCCACGGAGGGTCTGGCTGGCCAGCAGCTGTTTGTTCCGTTCTGCCCATTGCCTAATGGCTCCAACAGGCCTGGGGCGGTGGCCAGGATGAGCGGGGCCTTTGCCGAGTGAGCTCACGTCTGCCCCGGGTGACTGGGCCAGGGTGGGCAGCGGGCACACTGTGCTGGGTGTAGGGGGGAGGGGACCCAGGGTCACATGGGCACCAGCCTGGGTATTCCCCATCCGAGGGATGGACATGACCCTCAGCCTCACCCAGAGTGCAGGATCCATCCATGCTGGGGAAACTGAGGCTCAGGGTGGGCAGACAGGCTGGGACCACCAGAAGCCAGGGTACAGGGGCCTCCACCCAAGCCCTCCAGGTCCTCATGCCCCCCGCTCCACCTGACATGCCTGAGGGAATGTCCAGGCTCACGAGGGGGATGGACAGTAGCTTGAGCGTGGCCAGCGCACGCATGCAGGGGCCCCCGACCTTGCCCGGCTCCACACCGGGGCCCAGCACAGCGTCCACCACCAGCCTGTAGGCGTCATTGATGAGCCGGACCTGGAAGGGCAGGCAGAGTCAGGGGTCGATCTTGGGGCACTGTCCCCCACCAACCCCCTCAGTTGCCACCTGAGCTGACCTCCGTGGGCAGATAGGACAGGAAGGGGATGTCCATCTTCTCACACTGGGTAGTCAGGTCGCGGTGCAGCGGGTCCAGTGAGCGAGTGGGGTAGAAGATGGTTGGTTCGTACTCCTGCGGGGAGTGGGAAGGGGTCAGCACTGGGGCCCTCCCAGGCTCCCCACTGGGCCTCTGCCCCCCGATCTGGGTACCAGGCAGCAGACACTGCCTGGCACAAGCACTGGGCATATTCTGTAACCTGACATGCCTCATCCTCCCCCTGGGACACTAATAAGAGGAGGAAGCAATTGTTTTTCAAGGATGGGTTGGGAGTGTGACCCTGGGAGGCCAAGGAAATCCTTGCTACTCACAAACACCCGCAGGTGCCGGGCACAGACCAGCCCCACTGCCCCATTCTGCTCCGGGCCGCACACGACTAGCACCGTCCTCTGCTTCCGGGAGTGGGCAGGCAAAGGGAACACCTGGCAGGGGCACAGCAAAGGCAAAGGCATGGCGTTCGGAACTTCTCTTTACTCCAGTGGGGAAACTGAGGCTTGGAGTAGAGGATGGGATAGGGCTTGGGCCTGGAGGCAAGAGGACAGGACAGGAGGAGAGGGGCCAGGGCCTCTGGGGGCCTCAGTTTCCTTGTTGGAGACCCAGAGTCCTTGCCTCAGGCTCTGCCAAGCCCAAGCAGAAAAACGTGCCTCCTGCCACGACCCGAGCCCAGAGTGCGGTTTGTTTATTCTCGGCCTGAGTTGCAGACATTCTTCCACCTTTTTCCACTGCAGTGGCTGCCCCTCCCCCCGCTCATGTTTCCAGGCCTCCGTCCCTCCGTCCCTCCCGGAGGCCCCAAAGCTGGGGGCAGTAGGGGAGGGGGGTATTTTTCCAACGCGCCATACCCTGTCTCTCTCCATCCGTCCCTCTCCGTTGGCCTCTGTCTTCACCTCCCTGTCTTTCTCTCTGTATCTCTCAGACTCTCTACGTGTCTCTCCTCAGATGAGACGTGTCTCTCGTTTCTGTCTTCGCCTCTGTGTCTTTCTCTCAGTCTCTGTATCTCTTAGACTCTCCTCTGTGTCTCTGTGTATCTCCCTCTCTTTTAACGCAGAAGCTAAGAGTCTCAGCCCTACCCTGACTCTCTGCTTGGCCTCAGCTCACTCTCCTTCCCCAGCCTCTATCAAATGGGAGTAACAATGGCTCTGACAGGCTTGTGGGGTCTCTACCAGGCCCAGGGTGGCTCCAGGGGGCCCAACTATAACCTCCAACCACACAGAGGGAAAGTTATTTCCTTTCTGAGTCTCCTCCCCAGGGCCTCAGCAAGGTCCTGACCCAACCTGGTCCTACCTATGACCCCACCATGCCATGCCCAGAGCCCCAGACCCGCAACCAAGTCGGGGAGAGTGATAACGTCCAGCTGGCTAGGACCGAGGGGCCTCTGGACAAACACAGAGCTTTCAGTGCAAAAACTGGACGGTTGGTCATCAATGGCCAGGCGTGAGTTTACTACACTGAGTTTGCTTTTGTGGCTTTGATTTTCATTGTTCTCTTTTCCTCTGAGCATCTCACTCAGGATCTGTTTCACTTGGAACTAGCAACATTTAAGTTAAAAGACAATTGAGTCCACATAAAGAAAGATACTAAGTTTTTAAAAAACTATACAGTGGTAATAAGAAGAGGAGGAAGAAGGGGAGGAAGAGGAAAAGGGTTAACCTGCTGGAGCCCTGACTCAATCAGGCACTTTTCTAAGGCATTTGTGTTTATTAATTGGTGTCAGTTTATTACCCTTTTTCAGAGGAGGAAACTGAGGCCCAGGGTGGTTTGGCAACATGACACAAAACACTGGACAGTAGTATCGTCATTGCTATTATTCTTGCATCTCTTGCAGGCACCTCGAGGCCTGGGGGTTTGCTCCAGAGCCAAACATAGCTCTACTTCCAACCCCCCAGGGCCCTGCGCAGACCCTTCCCCACCTCTGGGCCTCAGTTCCCCCACCTGTGGCTGGGAGTTGTTTGCGGATGCTCAGACTTCAGGAACTGACGTCCCCTCTGCTCAAGACCCAGGAGGTGGCAGAGGCAGGCAGTCAAGGGCCCCAGACCTATCTCTGTGGTTGCCTCCACGTTTGTGGGGACCCCCGTCTCTGTCCTGACGCTCATCAACACCCTGGCCTGGGCCAGTGATGATCCTCTCTGGACCTCAGTTTCCCCATCTGAGTGATGGGCTGGGGTGGCCCCAAGCAAAGAGGGGCTTCTTGAGGGCAGAAATGACCATCCTGGCCATGGGGGTCATGCAGCTAGGCCTCCACTCTGGTGGGCTGGCCATCTGGTTGGGGTCAAGGTTGAGAATCAGGGGTCAGGTACCTTGGTCACAGCCACGGCACTAGCATGGCCGCACCACTCCACCAGCTGCTGCCGCCCGAAGCAATAATCTTCTAGCAGCTCCCGCTCCAGGGCAGCTGCCTCCGCTGTGCTGGGGGTCAGAGTGGGGAGAGATGCTCAGAGACACAAAGAGATGGAAAGACTTAGAGACAGAGACTCAGCTGGAGCCAGAAATGTGCCACCAATGTTCCGAGCCAGGTCCGGATGCCACCCCCACCCCGTGCCCAGAGCCGAAGACCCTTCCTCAGTTTCCTCATCCATCGCACACACCATTGAACGGAAGTCTGGAAGGCGGCGGGACTTTTGAGCACAAGCCTGAGGCGCGGGAGCCCTCTGGTGGTCGAAGAAGTGCATGGCAGTGCATGTTGGTTCTATTGCCCCAAAGCATGGGATATAGAGCCTCACCCAGATGCCCCCAGCCCCCAAGGCAAGAGGAACCCAGAGGGGGGAATAGAGCATGAAGGACTTAGTTGTTGGGGGTGACGCGTGGATTTCAGGCAGTGAAAACCACTGAAAGGATTCTAGGACACTGGAGGTTAACTGGACTGGGGGTGCCTGGGGGAGGTGGGTTTTAAAGGCAGCAGAGTTTTGTTTTGTTTTGCTTTGTTTTTTTGGCCACGTTGGGTCTTTGTTGCTGAGCACGGGCTTTCTCTAGTTGCGGCGAGCAGGGGCTACTCTTCATTGCGGTGTGCAGGCTCCTCATTGCGGTGGCTTCTCTTGTTGCCGAGCACGGGCTCTAGGCGCGGGGGCTTCAGTAGTTGTGGCACACGGGCTTAGTTGCTCCGCAGCATGTGGGATCTTCCCGGACCAGGGCCCGAACCCGTGTGCCCTGCATTGGCAAGCAGATTCTTAACCACTGTGCCACCAGGGAAGTCCAAGGCAGCAGAGTTTGATGGCTCACATGGGGAGGTGGATGTGGCGCCTGCAGCTATGAGACTCAGTGGTGATCCCTCTTCAGGGACAGTGATAAAATTCAATAATTGTGGCCAGAGAAATGGAGCCAAAGTGCTTGAGGTGAAGCTCAGCCCCCAGCTCAGTGAGTGACTGAGGTCCGTCTCATCTCTCTGAGCCTTGCTTCCTCCTTTGCAAAAGAGAAGGCAGGACAGGCTAATTTTCTAGGTCCAGTGCAAAATGCAAATGTGGGGCCCCTTGATCAATAATTATTAAGAATTTTAAGATGGTGATGGCAGAGCATTAAACCAAGTGTTGGGCCCTTCTAAGAGCAGGGCCCAAGCTGGCCTTGGTCTGGGCTTGGTGGCTACAGAGAGGAAGAGCTGGCTGGCATTGAGGACTGGAAGACGTTCCTCACTCCAGAATCAGGGGCTGGAGCAGCTGGGCAGGGTCTATAGCCTGATGCCAGCTTCCCGTAGCCAGGACCCCTTCCAGCTGGGGAACGGCACTTGCCCCCAGCTCAGCACACACTAGAGTGTAATGATAATAATAATAATTGTTATTATGATAATTATTATCATTATTATTATTATTGTAAAAGGACCAGGCCCAGAAGAGTTGGAAGAACATATAACAACTCAGATAAATAAAATGGTTTGCCCAGAGTCATGTAGGAAGCAAGTTGGAAAACTGAGCCTTCTACCCTTGGTGTCTGTCTCCAGAGCCACGGATAGAGTGTGAGCAAAGCAGAGGGAGACCTACAGATGGGCAGAGGTTTGTTGGGATGAATCCTGAGGTTCCTTTTTTTGATTCTGTGAGCAGGAGACCACAACCTTCTAGCCAATTGTGCAGTGTGACCAGGCCAGGCAGCAGGAGGGGTGGAGGTGGGAAGCAAGCATTGCTATGCAATGGGGAGTCAGGGAGGGCTTCCTGGAGGAGCTGGCCTGGAGTGCTGTGGGAGGTAATCCAGGTGGCAAGAACAGTGAGGGCCGAGGACCTGTGGTGGAAATGAACTTGGCAGGTTCAAGGGACAGAAGAGAGGCAGAGAGAGCGAGGCTGAGAAACTTGGTCAGAAAGATACTTCCGGGTCCCACACAGATGGGGAAGATGGAGGCTTAGGGCAAGGTGACATGCCTTGTCACCCCAGCGAGCAGAGCCAGATTCAACTCCCAGGTGTCTGCGGCTGATGCTGCAGGAGGTTGAAGGACCGGGTGGGGAAACAGAGCTCATGGTGGGGCCAGATGAAGAGCGCCCCCAGGACAGGCCGGCCCAGCTCCCGGGAAAGAACGTCGAAGGCGCTTTAAGAATGTGGCGGGGCTTCCCTGGTGGCGCAGTGGTTAAGAATCCGCCGGCCAGTGCAGGGCACACGGGTTCGAGCCCTGGTCCGGGAAGATCCCACATGCCACGGAGCAACTAAGCCCGTGCGCCACAACTACTGAGCCTGAGCTCTAGAGCCCGCGAGCCACAACTACTGAAACCCGCGCACCTAGAGCCCGTGCTCCACAATGAGAAGCCACCGCAATGAGAAGCCCACACACCTCCACGAAGAGTAGCCCCCGCTCACCGCAACTAGAGAAAGCCTGTGAGCAGCAACAAAGACCCAGCGCAGGCAGGCAGGCAGGCAGGCAGGCAGGCAGGCAGGCAGGAAGAATATGGCTCATTCCTCTGTCTTCATCTTGTGACAGCTCTGTTGCCCCCGCAGGAGGGCTGGGGGAGGATCATCCATTCCTCCTCTTCTTTCTGTTCCAAAGCTTTGGGCTCTGGCCTCCACCTGGAACCTTATCTTCCTGCCTAACCGGTCACTGGAGAGATAACCGGGACTCCACAGGCAGAGGGCAGTCCAGGCTTAGGAGCCTGAGGGTAGGGGCAGCAGCTGCTCTGGGCAGGGGAGGGGATAGGGCAGAACTGTTATGGGACTGGGGAGCGGTGCTCAGTTTATGAGGGTGCCTCTTGCTTCTCCCAACCTCGGCCCCCAGATGAGAGGAGCTGTGAGGCCCCGCGATTTGCCCACCAGCCCCAGAAGGGGCAAAATGCTCCAGGAGGGGGCTTTTTAGAGATGAAGCTCTGAGGCTAGGGTGCCTGTGCCACACGCTCCCTGCTTTCTCAGCTCCATCTGCTTCTCTCCACCCTCGTGCCTCTGCCCACCAGCCCTTCATCATTGCTCACCTGGCTGCCGACTGCAGTCACATTCCCCCAAACTCAACACAAGCTGAGGGGGCTTTGAAAACTTGAACACCAGATTTCACCACCCCGTCCCAAACCTTCTTATGGGTCCCCAGTATTCAGAGAATATTCAAATTCCTCACCTTACTTACAGGCCCCCCACTATGTCTCCCATCTCAGCCTCCTCTCCCCGTGTTCCACTCCCACCCAACACACAGCACCCCATCACTCCTTAGTTGGCATCTGAGGGCCCCCCATCCCCCACACCAGGTGAAGTCACAGCTCCAGCTTCTAGAACATTTTCTTCCCCCTGCCTAGCATGTGCTGGGTCTCTCGCTGAGTCTGGACATCAGCCAGTCGCTCCACAGTATCTGCCTTGAGAAGAGGGGCTGAGTGGACAGTGGGCAGGTAGCCGCACAAAGGACTGTGGGGTCTGGTTTACAGTGAGGTCTACAGCCCTGCTTGGGGTCCCATGTCACAAGCGCTTAGAGAAGGACACAAGAGGATGACTTAGGACAAGGTGGAAGGCACAACCACAGCTGCCAGCTCCAGACCCCAAATTCATCAGCCCGCTGGCAAGTGGCCTATGTATTTAACAATCACTTTAGCCCTAGGGCAGCCAGTGGCTTCCCTCCCCAGGCTTCAGTTTTCTCCTCTGAACAAGGGGTTAGTAGCAGGTGCACCATCAAGGAGTGTGTGAGCATCTGAGGGGCTAAAAGAGCTCAGCTCTTCCTGGATGGGGGACAAGGGTCATGGGCTCCAGGGTCCCTGGGAAAGATGGAAAGGGGAGGCGGGCCCTGCTTAGGCTGTGGGTAACGGGGGAGCGACCAGTGGTGCTGATGAGTAATTCATGAGGGGCGGGCCTGCTGCAGATGCCGTTTCCCTGGCAACACAGCTTTGGCGGTGTTGGCAGCTGCAGGCTTAGTCTCTCCAGTGAAATGCGGGATGGGCCTGGGATTCTCCCCGCCCCCCATCCCGGCCATGCCTTTGCCTCTGATCTACAGCCCCTGGTCCCCCAGGCCCTCTTCCAGCCATGGCCCAGCCTCCCGTCCCTCTCCCCGGCTGACCTGAGGAAACACCGCTCCTCGGGCGCCTCCGCTAGGCCCGGGCCAGCCGCGCTGCTCATGGCGGAGGTGATCTGTGCGCACCGGCAGCCACCACCACCACAGCCTTTTAAGTGCATCCCTGGGCAGAGGGGGCGTCCTCTCTCCTCCCACCCACCGTGTGTCCGCCAATCAGGAGACGCCGCGAAGGCGCTGCGCACAGCCGTTGGTCGGTAGGTGCAAGTGGACTTAACCCCACTGCGCCAGCAATGCAGCTGCCTCAGAGGATGGCGGGAATCCCAGAGTTGCGAATATTGGCAGGAAAACAAAGTCTGGAGGGGCAGCGATGGGCCGGTTACCCCTGCTATGGGATCCTGGCCTGGGAGCAAGGGGACCCGCTTCTGCTGCGCCCCTCTCCATCCCGGTGCTCTCCTATGCAGGTCACCCACCCACCCCGTACCCAGGTGGAGAAGCCCCCCCATCTGAAGGGGTTGGCTGCTGACAAGCAGGGTTTCAACAAAGGTAGGAAAAAGTCCAGGCATATTTGGTAGCCGATGCTGAAGGGTGATCCAGGGGCCATCCCACTGGCATCTTCTGCTTAGTCCCTGCACCTCCTGTGACACCCCATAGCCCCCCAACCCCCAATCACTCAGTCCCTAGGACACAGGCAGGCCAGTCTCCAGAGCGTTTATTCTCTCCTAGTGGGGAGGGAGTAGGGGTCCAGTGGTCTGAGGGGCACAGGCGCCTACGTGTACCACATGAAGCCATAGGTGGCACGGAGAACCTCCTCGTTCATGCGCAGCCCGTAGAGCTCGCCCATCGTGGGGGTCACCCAGCGCGTTGTGTGGAACACGGACTCGCCCACCTGCGGGGACAGAAGGGTATGGGTGGCGGCGCAGCTAACCCCTTAGGCCCATGCAGCCTGCTGGGACCCCACCAGGCCTGGCAGCCACTGCGCCTACACCCAAAACTGCCTTGCCCTTCCGGCACTTGGCACCCACTACCCCTCTGCCCCAGGTTTTCTGTGGGAGGCTGCATTTCTGCAGTGGCCTAGACCCCCACCCTCCCTGCTGAAGACCCACCTTCCAATCCGGCACATCCTTCATGATGATCGCCTCCTCCTCCAAGTTCTCCCGAAGCATCTGGAGAACCCTGCGGGCACAGGGTGGGAGGTGGGCGACAGGCCTGACCACCCTGAGGGGCCCCTGCCTAACAAACCTGCCAAACCTGTCCCTGCTCCACCTCCCCATCACCTCCTGCAGCTTTCAACCCTGCACACGCTGACTCCTCTTCTTTCCTTTCTTCCACTGGCAAACTCTTACTGTCCTCCTGCCCGGCCCCAATGCCCCCTCCTCCAGAAGCCCTTCCATTCTCCCTCTTGGGTCTCTGCTGCAAATCAAGTTTGGGGCCCTCTCCAAAGACGATGGCATCCCCTGGAGCCACATACAAGGTCATGGCTGTCGGTCCCCATGTGTGTTCTGGCCTTATCCCACGCTGCAGGCTGCAGCACTCAGGCCTGTAACCTCCCGACCCTGGCCCCAGCGGCACACCTCCGGTCCTTCTCTGCCTGCAACAGAGGCATCAGTGCAATGCGGGCCTCGAAGTCCTCGATCTGCAGGCGCCTGTGAAATCCCAAAACCAACACTCAGATCAGACCATGGTGGGATGGGGGGCAGATGATGAGGCCCTTGGACATGCATTACCCTGGAAAGGGGTTTGGGGGAGAGGCAAGCAAGGGGGAAGGGCTTGGGCAGTGGGCTCTGCCCACCAGCAGCCTGAGACGGGGGATGGGGGGGGGTGCATGCAGTTGACACAGGCGGCGTCAGTCCACAAGACTGCTGGCTTCACACTTTCTTTTCTGTTCAAAACTTTTTTTTAAATCCTAAAAATAGCCCGGGCCTGATGATTGCAGTTAACTGTGGGGAACGTTCATCATCGGGTTCTGGACTTTACAAAATCACATCCTTTTCACCGCAAAATAACCGTGGGGGGGGCAAGCATCATGGGCAGCTCCTTTCTTCTCCCTGATTTTTGGCATCTCCAAGCCACCAGCCCCACCTGTGCTGGGTGGCGTGGGGAGAGCGATGCCCAGTGATGTGGCCCAGGGGGTAGGTAGCCTCCGGCCCTGTCCCCTCATCACTAGGAATCTCACAGTAGCACAAGGAAGGGTCTGGGTGAACTTCAGCCCCCACCTCAACCCTCCCACCCCCTCCCCATTCCCCAGGACCCAGGGTAGCAGCCCCGCTCCAGGCTGCTGCCCTCACCACAGTCACACACCGTGGTTACTACTGGGTCCCTCTGGGAGACTGGGCCTGGTCTTGCCTGCCCAGTGTGGCGGCCCTAGCGTCCAGCACCCACCAGGTGCTCCTGAGTTCACTCAACAATGTTGAGCGCCCTCCACGTGCTAGGCCTTCTCCAGCACCGCCTGTGCTGGGGGTGGGCAAGCTCAAGGTGGGTGCTAAGGACACAGGACACAGAGTGGGAGAGGGTGGAGGGGCCCAGATCGTTGGGAGCCAATGAGAAGGAGCCACGTGGTGGGGCGTTGGGCAAGCTCAGAGGCGGCCAGAGTCCCAACCAAGGCCGTTGCAGACCTGGGTCCCTCAGGCCCTGTACTGCTGGCCCGGCCACTGTCTTGCACGATCTGCTTTTTAAGCCTTTGTATCATCATTACCTGATCACCACCCACAAAAAGACAAAAACCCACTAAGAGAGTGCATCACGGGCCTGTCCCTCCACCTCCACCTCTGCTATGCTAACGTGGACCCTCGGGTACCCAGTGGTGGAGGTCAAGGGCACCCAGTAAACATCTGGAGGCGAGCTTCTTGCTTACTAGTCAGTCATTCCTTGAGGGTAAAGCCCAGAAATGGACTTGCTGTGTCAGGGCCTGCACTCCCTGAGGCCTGAGGAGTTGACAAGGCGCCCCGAGGTACACCAAGTCCACAGGCACACGTCCCCAAGCTCCCCTTCTCACCAGCGCAGGGCCTACCTGCGTTCGCGGTTCCATTTCATCATGCTCCAGTACCCAAAGAGCAAGGTCCCGACGCCCACGGCGAACATGCTGTAGCCTGTGGGGAGAGGGGGCGCTGCTCAGCACCTGCACGTGGGACAGGCCACCTTGTCCTTTCTTCTCCTGAAGCATAACCCGCTCGCTGTGCAAATACTCCAGTAACATGAATGAGGGAGAAGGCAAAAGCCCTCATGAACCCCCTGCCAGAGATGGCTGGTACCGTCTCTAATGCTTATTTTTTCAGACTACATTTTTTTGTCTCTGTGGAAAGTCCACTGGCCCCCTCCCTTGGACACCCCCTCCCCCGCAGCTGCAGCCCACTCTTTATCCCATTCACCCACTCTGCGGGCAGGGACACCAGGCTGCGAGGCTGCTACACCTCTGCCCCCACGCCAGGGTTCCTGGAAGGTACAGGCCTGGCAGAGACTATGAGAGGGCCTGAGGGCCTAAACTTTTACGGTTGGGTGGCCCTGGCCCCGCCACTGCCTAGAAGGTTGTTTGGTTCCCTTCAGCCAGCTGGTCCCCATGGGGAAGGATGGTGTCCACGCTGCGTCCCAGCTCCACGGAGGTTCTGGCTGCCTGGGCCACCTCCCTGTGTGTTGCCCACAGGGGGCTGGATGGGGCTGCCGGAGGCAGGTAGTGCCCTGCAGGGGCTGCCCAGCCACCCCCTGGGCTCCCAGGTGCTGCTTCCTCCCGGCCCAGTGGGGTGGAGCCCCTTCCCGGGACCCCAGGAGACAGAGGCCGAAATGAATATTTACTGAGAACACGTGGGCACCTGTGCTGTAATTCTGACAGGCCATGAGCCTGCTGGGGTCTTCAGGGAGGTCTGGACGCTTGGGGCCTGGCTGGGGCTGGCTCGTCCTGCACCACCTCATCTTTCAAGCCACAGTCTCTCCTCTGGACAGAACTCGTGGTTGCTGGGGTGAATTGACAAGCTCAGCCAGACCGAGCTCCATTTAACACCCAGTAAAGGACCGGCAAATGGTGGGTAAAGCCACTTCCTGGGACTCGTGGGGGGACAAAGTGGGGGCTCTTTCTTCTTCAGCTCGTCTCCAGCACAAGGCTCCTCTGGCACCTCTGTTGGACCCAGAGATAATGAGAAACTGGCTCAATTTTTTAATTCCTTTAGTTCAACCTGTTAAAAACATGAGCTCAGGGTAAGGCACTTCCACGTTATGGGGCACAAGGTAGCGAGGGCACCCTGGTTCCTGTGCTCAGAAGTAGGACCTCTCCTGAGAGGGCCGAGTGCCCAGGACCAGTCCCTGGTGCACCCATGGCTCTCCCACAATGGCTGACCACCTGCGTTGGGCACTCAACGTTCTTTCCATTGGGTGGGAGTGTTTCATCAGAGCTGCCCGTTATTTGCAACAGCTGCAGAGAGGCCTGGGGCTGCTGCTTCCGACCCAGCCCCAGGGAAATGACTGAGAGACTGTCTTTGTGAGGACCTCTTGCCCTCAACATTGGGCACCCATGTGTGGGCCCATCTGTAAGATAAATTCCAAGACTAAGGTAAGGTGGCCTTTAAGATGATGCAGCTCTAATTCATCTATTCCTCATTGACAGTGGTGAGGCTGAGGCCCCAGGCCCTCAGGGGGTGTCTGTGCCTCCAGAGCTGCCAGTCTGGTGGGAGAGGCCAACGAGGGGCATGCCCAGAAGGGGGTGCGGGCCACATGTAAAGAAGACCTAAATGAATAGAAACGCATCCTGTGTTCATGGATCGGAACTTAACATTGTTCAGATGGCAGCACTCTCCAAACTGAGATACAGATTCAGCAGTCCCCATCAGAATCCCAACCTTCCCGCCCCAGTCCCACAGAAATTGACAAGCAGATCGTGAAATTCATATGGAAATGCAAGGGACCAGAATAGCTGAAACCATTCTGAAAAAGAAGAACAAAGTTGGAGGACTCTTCAAACTTATCACGCAGCTGTGTGTACAAGACAGTGTGCCCTGGCATAAGGATAGACATGTACATTGATGGAACAGAGCTGAGAGTCCAGAAATAAACCCTCACATTTACGGTCAATTGATTTTGGACGAGGGTGCCAAGATTATTCAATGGGGAAAGAACAGTCTTTTCAGCAAATTGGACAACTGGATAGCCACATGCAAAAGAAGTGTGCTCCTTCCTCCCTCCATACACAAAAATTAACTCAAAATGGATCAAAGACCTCAATGTACTAAGAGCTAAAACATAAAACTCTTAGAAAACAGAGAAGTCATTCTCTGTGACCCTGGATAAGGCAATGGTTTCTTAGATATGACACCAGAAGCACAAGTGACAAAAGAAAAAATAGAATTGGACTTCGTTGAAATTTAAAACTTTTGTGCTGCAAATGACACCATCAATGAGCTGAAAAGACAACCCACAGACTGGAAGAAAGTATTTGCAGATCATATACCTGATAAGGGAATGGTATCCAAAATATATAAAGAACTCTTAAAACTCAATAATAAAATGATTAACCACCCAATTAAAAATGCATAAAGGATTTGAATAGAAATTTCTTCAAGGAAGCTATATAAATGGCCAATAAACACATGAAAAGATGTTCAACATTGTTAGTCCCTAGGGAAATGCAAATCAAAGCCACACTAGATACCACCTCACACCTACTAGGATGGCTAAAAATTTTTTAAATGGAAAGTAATTAGTGTTGTCCAGATGCAGAGAAATTCGAAGTCCCGTACATTGCAGGTGGGAACGAAAATGGTACAGCCAATTTGGGAAGTCTGGCAGTTCCTCACAATGTTAAATGTGGAGTTACCATATGACCGAGCAATTCTACTCCACCTAAGAGAAAGGAAACATATGTTCACACAGAAACCTGTACAGGAATGTTCACAGCAGCACTGTTCGTAACAGCCAAAAGGTGGAGACAACTCAAATGTCCAACAAGTGGTAAATGGACACACAAAATGTGGTCCATCCGTGCAAGAATATTATTCAGCCATAAAAAAGAATGAAGCACTGAAATACTACAACATAAGCATTAAAAACGTGCTGAGACAATCCCACTACTGGGCATATACCCAGAGAAAACCGTAATTCAAAAAGACACATGCACCCGAATGTTCATTGCAGCACTATTTACAATAGCCAGGTCATGGAAGCAACCTAAATGCCCATCAACAGACGAATGGATAAAGAAGTTGTGGTACATATATACAATGGAATATTACTCAGCCATAAAAAGGAACGAAATTGAGTCATTTGTTGAGACGTGGATGGATCTAGAGACTGTCATACAGAGTGAAGTAAGTCAGAAAGAGAAAAAATAATATCGTATATTAACACATGTATGTGGAACCTAGAAAAATGGTACAGATGAGCCGGTTTGCAGGGCAGAAGTTGAGACACAGATGTAGAGAACGGACATATGGACACCAAGAGGGGAAAACTGCGGTGGGGTGGGGATGGTGGTGTGCTGAATTGGGCGATTGGGATTGACATGTATACACTGATGTGTATAAAATTGATGCCTAATAAGAACCTGCAGTATAAAAAAACAAACAAACAAAACAACTAATACTAAACTTTCATTGGGTTATTTGTATGGAAATATGTTAATATAAATGTTTCAGACATTAAAAAAAAAAAAGTGCTGAGAAGTCACACAAAAAGGACACAGAGTGAATGATGCCATTTATATGAGAGGCAAATCCATAGAGACAGAAAGCAGATTAGTGGTTGTCAGGGGCTGGGAGAGAATGTGGAGTGACTGCTAACGGGTAGAGCATTTCTTGTTGGGGTGATGAAAATGTTGTAAATTTAGATCATGGCGATGGTTGCACAACTGTGAATAGACTAAAAATTGGTGATCTGTACACATGAAATGGGTGAACTGTATGGTATGGCATGTGCATCTCAATAAAAATGTTAAAGATACCAGAAAAAAAGAAAGGGCCACTCGCTGGGTGCAGGTGGGAGTGGAGAGAGGAGAGCTGGGGGTGAGAGATAAAGGGAAAAGGTGGGGGTAGCAGTCACTTCGGTAGCAGCATGGATTAAAGGCGGCCTGAGCCAGCTTGGCATGTTCTGGGATGTTGGCGCTGAGTGGGCCAGGCAGAGAAAAGGGGAGTGGGTGCCAGGCTTGGGGCCACAGTGCCTTGACAAGAGCAAGACTGACTGGGAGAGAGCAGCTGTGGATAAGGCTGGAGGACAGAGGATGAGGGCAGGGTGCAAGACAGACTGTAGGGCCTTTGCATTTACTGTTCCCTCTGCCTGGGGAAATCCTTTTCAGAGAGGTCCTTTCGCCCATTCTGGCTAAAGCAAGCCCCAGTTATCCTGGGCCTCGGCACTGACCACGATGGGAAATTATGGAGTGGTGTGTCTGTCTCCTCAGCTAAACAGTGAGCTCCTCAGGACATAGCCCAGCACCACGGATGCACTCAACAATTACTAAATGCAGGTACATAAACAAAGACCACATCCCAGAAAGGAGTGTGGTCTTATATTCCTCACCCCTCTGCAACCAGGAAAGACTGGGGTGGGTCTGTCTGTGCTGCAATGAAAGTTGGTGTCAAGGGCTGTGATGTGAGACCCAACCCCAATCGGTGGTATTTGAGGCACACGGGAGGCACTGCTGTATTATTAACTGGAAGGGGACCAGGATATGGGCCACATTTGTGACTTAAAAATGAAAGAGATGCTGACTGTGGGAAGCCCAGGGAGACCCAAGGGCTAGGATCTTTCTGCAGCCTGGTCTGCAGCCTGGTCACAGAACTATCCATGTATAAACAGACCTCATGCCACACACCCGAGGAGTGCACTGACCTGGGTGTTAAGAAGAGACTCAGATCACTTCATATTTGTTGAATCTAGGAATGAGTCTAGAGTCGAGTGCCCATGTGGTGCCAAATCTAGTCTGTAACCTGTTTTTGTACGTCCCTCGGGCTAAGAACACTTTTAGGTTTGCAAAGTTGTAAAAAAAAGCAGCAATAGTGGATAAAGACCATCTGGCAGAGAAAGCATGAAATATTTATCTGGCTCTTTACGGAAAAAGTTTGCCAACCTTTGTTCTGGATTACAAAAAAGCCAAGAAGGGGCGGGGGAAGACCTGAGTTTTCACCTGACAATAACTTTTCTACTGTCTGAATTATAACTTTTTTTTTTGAAACTATGCCCATGAATTTTTTTGCTTTTTAATTGAGGCATAATTTTCATAACATGCGCAGGGTTAAATGTAAAGTTCAATGACTTGGAGCAAAGTACTCATTCTTAACTCGTTTTACATTTTTTATATTTCTCTGTTATCCTTGGGTGCAGAGTATGGGCGCCTTTTACTTTCTCACTTACATTTTTTTGTGTTGAACCCAATAAAAAAATTTAAAACGTTACTTAGAACCCCTGACAATTTTAAGAACACATAATTCTGGGATAGCCTGAAGTTGGGGGAGGAACCACTGCACATAACGTGTTTTTTTTTTTTTTTCAGAACATCTTTTAAATTCCCTCGGTATTCCGGGTTTCGGCCCCAGCTTTGCTCTGGGTGGCCCTGTGGGGAGGTCGCATCCTCTCTCGGGCCTCAGTTTCCCCACCTGTGAAACCGAAACGTGGCGGAAGGCTCGCGGCGCGGGCTAAATTAACCTCAGTTTCATCAATTGTAAAATGGGAATAATTAACGGGACCGACCTCTTGGGCTGTTCCAAGGAGGCAAAGGGCTTAGTAAATGCTCGACAAACTGCAGCAGTTGTCGTTATTGTTAGTACTGAAGCTGTTGGGGATCCTGGAACTCCGCCTCCCGTCATATGGAGAGGGAAACTGAGGCCCGCTAGACTCCCCGGCATCCCGACCCCGCCGCGGCGCCCAGAAGGCCCAGACCCTGACACCCCGGCGCAGGGCGACACTGACCCGACAGTCCTCGACGGGGAAGGTTCCGCTTGTAGTCGATAGGGCCGTAGCCCCCCAGCGGTGGCATGTCCTGCTTCACCTTCGACGCCGCCATGCTTACAGAACCCTGCACTTCCCGTCGCGAGAGGAAGTTACGCAACGGCGACCAACGCCATGATGAGTGTGGCGGAAGCTGCCACGCCGGTCTCGGACCCGGCTGCAAAACCTAGGGCGCTGGTGCACTTACCTACCCCAGTGCGTGGGAGGGCTCGGATAGCTGGGCCCGCGATCGACTGCACGCCCCCAGCTGCGGCCGTAGAGTCCTTATTTTCTCTTCTCCCACATGGGGCGTGGCTCAGTCGGTGTCAAAGCCTGCAGCCCGTCCGGTCGCCAGAGTCCTTGCACCAAAGGACCACCCATTCACCTTCCCTCTGGGGCGATGTGCAGGCCAGTTAGAAACCTCAGGCTCCCGAGGGAGCCAGGTCTCTTCCCCATTTTCTCCCCCTCGGGGGGCCCTGTGGGCAGCCCAGGGCTCCACAGGGTCAGGGCTGAGTACACGAAGTTGGGGGACGGCTGCTACTCAGATTCGGACTCATGAGGAGCCGCCCCAATCCCAGGCACGGATTCCACTCCTGGTGGTGGTCGGGACGCCTTGCTAGTGTCCTCTCATCGGGAACTGGACCATTCAGAGTTATTATGAGTCACAAAGCCCTAGGGCCTTGGGGGCACCACGAGGCGGGGTCTGGGCCCCCACCCCCCACCCCGAGGCGGGGTGACGCTCGCGGTCACTTCACAAGGCAGAAATTGTTACCTAGGCAATAAAGGGCACCGCGGCGGTGGGGGCCCGGGAGTGGGCACATGGGGGTGCGGGTGTGCAGGTGCCAAGCGCCATGGGTTAGGCCCGAGATCGGAGTCCGACCGCCCACCGACAGCAGCCGCCTCCTGCTCCCCACGAGCCCCAGGCGCCACCATGTCGGGCGACAAACTTCTGAGCGAACTCGGCTATAAGCTGGGCCGCACGATAGGCGAGGGCAGTTACTCCAAGGTGAAGGTGGCCACGTCCAAGAAATACAAGGGCACGGTGGCCATCAAGGTGGTGGACCGGCGGCGCGCGCCGCCAGACTTCGTTAACAAGTTCCTGCCACGCGAGTTGTCCATCCTTCGGGGCGTGCGGCACCCGCACATCGTGCACGTCTTCGAGTTCATCGAGGTGTGCAACGGGAAGCTGTACATCGTGATGGAGGCGGCCGCCACCGACCTACTGCAGGCCGTGCAGCGAAACGGGCACATCCCTGGGGGGCAGGCGCGCGACCTCTTCGCGCAGATCGCCGGTGCTGTGCGCTACCTGCACGACCACCACCTGGTGCACCGCGACCTGAAGTGCGAAAACGTGCTGCTGAGCCCTGATGAACGCCGCGTCAAGCTCACCGACTTCGGCTTTGGCCGTCAGGCGCATGGCTACCCCGACCTGAGCACCACCTACTGCGGCTCGGCCGCCTACGCGTCGCCCGAGGTACTTCTCGGCATCCCCTACGACCCCAAGAAGTACGACGTATGGAGTCTGGGTGTCGTGCTCTACGTCATGGTCACCGGGTGCATGCCCTTCGACGACTCCGACATCGCCGGCCTGCCCCGCCGTCAGAAGCGCGGCGTTCTCTACCCCGATGGCCTCGAGCTGTCTGAGCGCTGCAAGGCCCTAATAGCCGACTTACTGCAGTTCAGCCCGTCGGCCAGGCCCTCCGCGAGCCAAGTAGCGCGCAACTGCTGGCTGCGTTCGGGGGACTCCGGCTAGAAGCCGGGGTTCCCACCATTCCCGCCGCCCCGAGCACTGCGCAAGCGCAGCGCACGCGCAAGAAGCGCGCTTCCGGAGTTCCGCGAAGCCGCCGCGCGCCGTTGCGCACGCGCCCTTTCCCCTTTCCCACTTCGACGCCGGAGGCGGCAGTCCCCCCCGTTTGGAAATCAGCTCGTCCGCCAAGATCCCAAGAGCAGAAGGGCGCGTGCGCTTCCTCGGTTCCCCGAGAGAAGGCCCCGGGAAGGGGCTGGACGAGAGGAGAGGGAAACGTTGCCCCCGTGCGGAATGAGCGACCGCTACGCGGCGGGCAGTGGCTGCTTGGAGAAGCTGCTGGCGAGCGGACGCGCGCGGAGGGCGTCTGTCCACAGCCAGCCGCGCATGCCGGTGAGGGACGGCGCGCTCCAGGCGCTGCCCCCCTTGGAACTTGCAATAAACTCGCTCTTTCTCGCACCTGGCTCTAGCGACGGCCCCCTTTTACGGAGCTGGGGGGAGGGGATCGCTCCCCGGGAGAAGGCAGGCGCGGGCGCCCCATTTTAGAGAAAGGCTTGTGGAGGTTCTTGCTACAGGTCTGAAAAGGGAGTTGGAAAGATTCGAACCCAGACCTTTCGGGCTCCCCATCTTGGGCAGACTCGAAGGGGCTTTGGAGTCGTCCCCGGCGTCGTAATGGTCCTGGGAATGGAGGTGCTGGACTAGGGAGCAAGAACCCCAGCACCCTTCTGGTGTTTAAGGATGGAACAGCAAGGGGCGGGGGGCGCCTGTCCCTACAGAAACAGCATTTGCAAAAGAGGAAATTGATGCCCACACCGGTATCACTTGCCCAAGAACAGCCAGGATTTGCACCCAGATATGTCTGAAGTGGGGTGGGAAGGTGGTGGAAGCTCTCCCTAGTGAGGGTCCCTTCCTTGGTGAGGGTAAGAGCCTCGGGGGAGAGTCTAGGGTGGGGCATTTGTCTGACGGGTTCATTCTGTACTCTGTCCTTCATGCATTTTTTTGAGCGCCTGCTGTGTGTGCCAGGCTCTGGGACTCAGCCAAATGGCTTGGATTCATCCCTCCTGTCAGTGAAGGGAGCAAGTGAAAAGTAAAATAAAAGAATGGAGTGAAAATAAAATAATTGTAAGTTGTTGCTAAATGCCAGGTGGGGGTGAGCAAGGAGGGACTGAAGGGAACGACATTTGAGCTGAGCCGGGAAGGAATCAAACACTGGAAACAGCAAAAGCAGTGTTCCAAGTGTTCCCAAGACAAGATGGAGCTGGTGTGTTTGAGTAATGCTAGGAACTCCTGTAGCTGGAATGGAGGGGGAAAGAAGGTGGAGAGGTAAAAGGTGTGTGTCTGGTATCTGGAGAGAGACCCCACAGGGTCTGGGGGAGATTGGGGGTTATTTTGCTTGTGATGAGGTTACTAGGTTTGGTGACAGTGGCTGTTGTCATTTGGGGTGTATGGGAAACACCTCCCTAGGCCCTTATCCTACCTGCCTCCACCCGAGCCCCACAGTACCTGAGGAGGGTGGTCATTTATGGGTCTGACCATACCCCACCCCTGCTCCCTCACCCTCCATGGCTCTCAGGTGCCCTGGGGATTATGTGCCACCTCTCCCCTCACTTCAAATAGGCTGTGGCCCCAACCCCCTCATTTTGCAGAGGAAGAAACAGGCTAAGAAAGGGGAAATGACTTGCTCACTCAGAATAAAACCCACATCCTTTTCCCCTTGCCCCCAAAGTCCAGCCACACTACTCTCCTTTGTCCTCAACCTGCCTTGCTTGGTCTCACCTCCGAGGCTTTGCACAGGCTGCTCCCACTCCCTGCACCACTTTTCCCCTCCCTTCATGCAAGACTTGGCCTAAAAAGGTCACCTCCCATGCTACCCCATTCTTTCCCTCCTCACCCTTGTCTCAAGGTGTGATCCCAATGCCTGGGGCATGGCACATGCCTTTTTCTGTCCACTGGTTGATCTGTGTAAGCAATGGGCCTGGGGTCCTCCTGCCTCACGGCCACACCCACAACTCAGTTCAGAGGGGACAAGGTCTCAGGGACCAGGGCTGGTGTCCCATTTGTTAGGTGGAGAAGATGCATGAGACTTGCCCTCCGTCCACGGAGTAGCTTGTGCCTAATCCAGCAAAGACTCACTTGAAGGCTGGCTGTGGAACCCCGGAAGTGGGCTTCTCTCAGCCAGTGTCGGGGTGTGGGGCACCAGCCAGTATGTGTCACGGGTGGAGCAGGACAGGGTTGGGTTTAATTTCAGTCATGTCTTGTACCAGTTCTATGCCTTGCCCAGGCTAGTCATGGCCACTGGGGAGGCTGGAGGCAGAGATGCCCCAATAACAAGAAACAGCAAAATACATAAATAAATAAAAGCACCTAGGAAAACAGGGTGATGTTTACTGCACATTGGAATTCAACAAAGTGCTTACAAGTCTCATTTTTGTGAGTAAAATTTTGAAACATGGTGTCAACATCTGAAAACAAATATTCACCAGAAATTGTTCATTTCGGAGGCAGCCGGGTGGCTCCCACCCTCTGTGCTTAGAATCTACACCTGCAACATCATGTCCTGCAGCAGACACCCAATGCCATGCCAATCCAGAAAAGCCCACCACTCTGGGATGGAGGCTGGTGATGACTAGGAGCCAGGCCAATGGGCAAAACCCACTGCATTCTCACTGCACTCCCCCAGCGCTGTGGGTAAACGGGCCACAAAGCCCCAGGTTCTGGTGGAAATGGAGGCCCAGAAGCAAGGCTGTGGAACCCAGTTGGGAGAAAACTAAATACCCATGACAAGTGAGGCCTGAAAGAAGCCCAAGAAGCTGGTGTCCTCTCCTTTGCTTCCCCGTTAACAAAGGGTCACCCTGCTGTCCCTTCCCAAGTTTCCAAGCTGCCCCAAAGCCACGACAAAAACAACGTGGGATACCAGGGCTGAAGGGACGAAAAAAAAAAAATACAGCCAACACATCATCCATTTCTTTATTGTCCTTCAGATTCTAAAACTTCCTCATGACATAATGTATAGCCATTGATTCCAGCGTCTTTGTTTACTGGAACTTCTGTTCCGGTTTGGTGGGAGATTTTTTTTTAAACATTTATTATCAAAGACTTAGAGTCACAATAAATACAAGTGACAATCTCCTCCCCCCAACCAAAACAAACCACCTCCCAAATACCCTACACTAGTGTGACTATTATACTTTCTTTGTTAAGGATTATAAAACTTTAGCTGTCCTTTAAAAAAAAAAAAAAAAGCTCAGTCCAAGTTCTTTAGGCAAACGCCATGTGCAGCATAACTAGGCATCAAAGAAAAACCCTACGGCAGAGCAGCAAGGACTGTCTTTCCCATTATTTACACCCCTGTGATGATAATGTATTATTTATATAGAAAACTCCTCCCCGTGTCTCTCCGCCCACAGGAGAGTGACTTGTGGGACACAGGAGCCACAGGATGCAGCAGGGGTGTACTGTCGCCTCTTTCATTCCCTCTGCACTGGAGTGAGCTTTTGCTTCCTGAAGATCTTATAGTACAGACAGGACCAGAGCCGCGCCCCGCCCCCCGCCCCCACGGGAAAGGCCACTCTTGACCTTGTCAAAGGTGTGGGTCCCAACAGTACACATGGGACACTGAGGACTGGAGTCCCCATGACATGGTCAGGATGGCCAGAGCCGTGGGCAGCTCCAAGTGGACGCACAGTTATCTGTGCGAGCATCCACGTGCACTCGGGCCCACACAGGCAGCCACTTCAGATGGGGAAGTGAGCTTGGTGAACCCCACACCCGAGTCCACAGAACAGCTGACGTTTTGAATAGTTTCCAGTTGCCATCGGGGGTTCCTGTCACAGATTCCCCGGCAGTTACAACTGTCATTTGGGACTGGGGGCTCCCACATTCTCTGGTTCTCCTGGGAACCAGATCCTCCTACAAACCTACAAACTGGGAGCCTACAAACTCCCAGAACTGTAGCCAATTTTGAGGGGTGGGCTTTGGGGCTGGGAGAATACCCTTAATGTTACTATCCTTCCCGTATTCAGAGAGGTATTTAATGCCTTTTCTTGCAACATTATAAATTTCATCACAGAACCACGCACTTGAGGCTTATAGACGTTACACTGCAAAGGGGAAATTAAAGGAAAAAAGGGGGGAGATAGAAGTTTTGAGACAGTAGAAATGAATAAAGATTAAGGCATCTCACCTTCTTGACCCCCTTTTAAAAAGCTACATTTATGTCACAGTATGTCCTACTATGGGAATGTTCCTGCAATGCTGAGCTGCAGGAGGCAGAGACAAGGTCAGGGCCCGGCCATCCCGTCCTCCGCCTGTGGCGGTCAGTTTGTACTGAACTCACAAGGCCTATTCAACAGCCTGGAGAAGTCTGGCCAGGTGAGGTGAGGAGAGGTGGTTCCTGAGCATAGTGGAGAGTGAGGTTCTGATGGGGACGGGGTTCGGGGCCAATGCAAGTGGCTCAGTTTGAGCCCTGGAGTCACAGACCCAGTCAACCCCCACGGGGGTGCAACAACCGTGGTGCATCCCCAGTGCAGAGGTGACCTTGGCCCAGACGCCTGAGTTGCTGCATAGGACTGAGGTCAGTTTGCAGGGGAGGCCAGCGGGCACTCCTTCTGGGAGGATTTGGAAAATTTGGCCCATGTCATTGAAAAGAGAGAGCTAACAGCTCAGAGTAGTATAAGACAGGTATTTATTTGCCAGGCACACAGAAAAATGAGAGGAATAGAAATGCTTGCATACTCTTGATTTTTTGGTGTAAAAACACACCCTTCCCCGCTCCCCCACCCCTCCTGAAGGTCAATTTCCCCTTTCCCCCAAATCCCTGGATCTTGGAATGAAAGCCACCCTTCTCCTGCCCTCCCCTCCTCCTTCAGCCCATCTACATTATGTACTCAAAAAAAAATCAATGAGAAATTTAGGGTTTTACACAACAAAAAATTAGAACGCTTTGGAAAACTAGTTCTATGGCATGTCAAAAATGTCCTCTAAACACTGATAGTCACACAACATGGGAGGGGGCGGCGGCGGTTAAATGAGCCTTTATTAGAATGTTGCAGCAGTGTATTCGAAGAAGGTGGCCCTATAAAATAAGGATTTTAAATTAAGTCCCTAACTGCATGGATAGGAAAACCAGGGCTGGGGCTGAAGTGAGGAGCAGCATACCCCATCTACACACGCGTGTGCACGTACGCGTGACACCCTCACACCTGCACAGAGCTGGCCCATGTGCAGCACACACACACACAACAGCTTCTGCCTTTCCTCATGGACTGATTTTTAAGGAGTGGGAGAAACCAAAACACAACACAACTAAAAGCAGACCTGATCCTTTGTAAGACATTTCTGTAGACTCTAGGGGGGTTTAAAAAAAAAAAAAAAAAAGTCTGAAGGCAAACCCTGGCAGCATGGCCCTGCTTTAAGGGAAGGTTCTAAACTAGACCCAAACATAAACCCTGAAGTCTGGGGGGGTGCAGGGGCGCCTCCCCACCCAGACACACCTGACAGAAGCACAGGCCAGGGCTTCGGATGTTGTCCATCAAAGTAAGTAGGAAAAGAAAAGGAAAGAATTTAATAAAATAAACCACCACAACAAAAACCACAACAGCCAGCCCCTCCCAACTTCCCGCTCAGGCTCTGGATGTTGCTGCCGATTCTCTCCTCCCTACTCTGTTGACGGTTCTCAGCTTCCAGGATCCCGGGCTCTCTGGCTGGGTCTGGGTTGCAGTTTGTTCTTCTGCTTAAGTGTGGAAGGTCGGGGGTCTCCGGGACGAGCAGCAGCAGAGGCCTTCTGCTGGAGCAAGGGCTGGGTGGTCAGAGGCCCACCCTCCAGGGCATGGGGGCCGTGCTTGGCAGGGAACCCTGGGTCTGCACGGTTTACATTAAACTCCATCATCGTGAGGTGATTAAAAAAATCTGTCAACCTAGAGATTGCCATGAAGGAAGGCAGTCAAAGATTAGGAGGCTAAGACAGAGGGAAAAGCAAAAACAAAACAGAATGCTCCGCTCAACTTCAGAAGCCCCGGGCGCCACTGCCCGAGCATGTCACAGTGTCTAGGGTGAGCCGTCCATGTGCCCTTCGGGGGGCCGAAGGAGAGGGCGAGGAGCAGAACCAGCCCCCAAGGTCCACTTTTCTGCTGGTGTTGGGCAAACTAAAGGCAAAGAAAGGAAGAAAGCCCATGGGAAAGGTCCCCAGTAATAATCCTGGTCCACCTGTGAAGTGGTCCCCCCACGTCGATGAGACTTTGCAGCCAAGATCGGAACTCTCACTTCCGCAGCGCGGCTGGCGCTTACTCGCCCTCTCGGGGAGCAGGGTGTCTTCCCGGGTGGAGGGTGGTGGGGCCAGGTGGGAGGGAGGAGGGAGCCTGTTCTCCACTGGGCCCGGCTCGCACTATTTCCACGTGGCCGACTGGGGGATGGAGCGTGGCGGGATCATGTCCAGGAGGTACTCCCGCTGGCGGTCCACAGCTGAGGAGGTCTTGTGCACCGCCAAGCTCGGGCTGACAAATGCAAGGGCCCCGCCTGCAACAGAACAGAGCAACAGGCCACAACAGCCCAGTCAGGGGGAGGCACCTGGGAGGACCCCAGCCTCAGCTGGGCCCACTGAGCAAAGGTGGTTCAAATACCAGCCTTGAAGCTGAAGAGAATTTAATAACTCAATCGCTTTTACAATGTTCCCAGCCTCTGCCATGGTAACCTTACACGTGGGGCAATAATCAGAGATTCTGTCATCTACCAGAACTATGAAAACTGAGTTGTTTACTACAGTGCTATACAGAACACTGAAAAACTGCAAATGACTGAACTGTGCAACTGGCAATCCAGTATGATGCAATACTATGCAGTCATTACAACTGATCCTGTCCTCAGTTTTTAATGATATGGTAACATTCTCTCATTAAAACATTAAGAGGGACACAGAATGCTAAATACAGCATGATCCCTCTGTAAGGCACTTCCTGTTTTTTATTATATATGTGCTGGCATTTACACACATGTGACATGTGAGTGAAGAGGTGGAGGGGGGTTGGGGAGGAGAATCCTGAAGTGCAGCATTTGTTCTCCTGGGGTTGACAATGGCCACTGCCATTATCTTCTCTTTTTGTTTTCTCCAAATTTCCACGATGAACAAGTACCACTTTTTTTGGGGGGGTGGGGGTGGGGGGGTGTGCTGCACGGTTTGCAGGATCTTAGTTCCCCGACCAGGAACTGAACCCAGGCCCCAGCAGTGAAAGCACCGAGTCCTAACCATTGGACCGCCAGGGAATTCCCCAAGTATCACACACCCACACCCACCCTGCCCCCCACCGCCCCACCAGCCTCCAACCAGCACACTTAGGTTTTGGGCTGGCCTGCGGGAAAGGACTGCCCTGGAGTCTCAGCTGCAGCAGGGACCAGAGTCGCTGTGTTACTCAGAAGTATTTTTGGTGGGTTAATATATTTTGTGGAATAAATGTTCCAAAGTCAAATGCACCACAGAACCCTCCCTGTGCATCCAAGGCCAGCACTCCAGAAACCTGCTGCTAGGTCCCGCCCAGAAAGCCACCATCCAGAAACCCAGGGCAACCAGGAGTGCAAGCAGAACTCCTCTGAGAAATGCTCCTCTTAAGCCATGACACTTTCATATCTAATCCCACAAATCGTTGAACACAGCAACTATTTATTCCTTCATATTCTTTCAAACGTTACCCTTAATACGAAGTTTTCACGTGGTACTATCACTGTGCGTACACGCATACTCTCATATTTGACTTTTCCCACTTATCTCATGTACTTTCAAATTTCCCAGAAAAAGAACTTCTGACCAGTCTATGAGTTCTTAGCTGTAATCTTAAACATGCTGAACAAAAGTATCTCTGGTTTGTTTACAAATGCTCTCTGCTCTCCAGGAGGGCCAGATTCTTCTGCAGTTGGATGAACTCCCCCGAGCTCACTCTCCTCTAGAAGGCTCTGACATTTGGGCATGTTTATAACTCATGGTCAGCTGTGTGCACAGCCGGCTTCTGTGTTTTGTTTCCACCAACAACCCAGACTTCCCAGTTCTGACTAGTGAGATGGATCTCATGATGCTGCCTCTTCTTCCTAGAGCAACCCCGGGGTGGGGGTGAGGAGGGAGATGGGACACTTGGTCCAATTAGACCTCTCACCCAACTCCTCCTCTCAGCTCTTTGTGCCTACATTTCACTGTCCAATTACTGACGGACACAAGACATATTTAACTTTCATCCTAAGGCCAGCACATAAATAATAAAAAACAGGACAAATGGTATGGGGGATGACCCAAGGACAACCCAGGGAAGGTGGGGCTGTGGCAGACTGGGGGATGACCACCTGAGGGTCTCCACCTCCCCTGGTTGTTCCTCAAATGCCATCTCCTCAGAGGCCTTTGTTGCCTACCTCAGTTGAAATCTCAGCCCCCGCCCAAGGGTCCCCCTCCCCCTGCCTGCTTCCTCATTCTGTTTTGCACTTTGTACCATCTGACCTGTCTAAGCCAGAGGGGGTGGGAAGAGGGTGCCCAGAGAGCAGGGAATGAAGGACACTGGGTGAGTAAGAAATGAACTCAGTGCGCCGCAAAAGGTATCAATACACTGTAACAGCAGAATCAGACATTCTCTATGGCAGGAAGGGAGAGGGGGTGAGTTGGCAAAATGAGCATCTATGCTCACAGGGTCCACAGACGGCGCGGGGGTGGGGGGCACTGCCTGAACGGGTTCTGTCCCCCATTTTGGGTCAAGAGCTGAGAGTCTGGGTATAGAGGGTGGAGACAGCGAGGGTGATTAGTATTTATCCAGGGCTGCCACTTGTTCAGGGCATCCTATTTAGTGAACAGAAGAGATGAAGCTGAAGAGTCTGAGGCAGCAGGTCTGCAGGTTCAGGGCCCTTTTGTGCCATTACCTGTGCATGTGCACGTCTTGGTTAAAAATAAGGAAGGGATGGACCCAACCCCAGCGAGGTTCCTACTCCGAGCCCCATAGGGTCTGCCCACCTGTACTCAGGGGCGCCTTCTTCCAGTTGGAGGTGGCACTGCCCTTGCCAGCGCTCACGGCTCTCTCGGAATGTCTGCCGGTCCTGCTAACGAGGGCTGTGGCCGAGGCTGCATTCTGCAGTTTGGGTGACTGGCTGAACGTGTGCAGGATGCCTCGGGGCGTTGTGGCTGAGCCCCGGGACAGCTGGCTGGAGGCCTACAGTGGAGAGAGGGTGCAACAGCTCGTGTGGGGAAGGGGACAACAGAGGGCAAGATGCTCAGCGCAGCCGCTCCTTGCTCTGGCTGACCTCTTCCCACCCACACGGGATCCCTGAAGTCCAAAATCAGGAGACTAGGTAAGTTACACCGAGGCGGGAGGGTAGGAGGAAGGGAAAGAGAGAGAGAGACACACAGACAGACACAGGCAGTGTGACAGTCGGCGACTGACGTGGTCACGGTCTGGGATGTGAGGGCCGGTTGGTGGTTCGGTGCAGGGGGCTCCCGGCACCGCAGTTCTGACCTGTAGCACAGCCCCGTTACTCCAGTCGCGGGCCTCTCCCGAGCGGAACGCCAACTTACGCCGGGGTTTTATGACCTACACAAACGGGGGTTGAAATCGAGGTCAGCACTGTCCAGAGTCTGGCCAAGGGTGACCTAGAGTGACCAAAGGGCAGCAGCTATGGCCACTTGAGGCCCAGTCCCCACAGGATAGGCATTTCCTGAGGGCAGCGCAGCCACCCACTACGTAGGGATCTTGAGAAGATGTGTTTATTAGTGAATTACAAATGACTTCCAAGAACACAAAAAATTGCCAACAGGGACCTTTGGGTCTATAGGGGGTGGGAAAGCAAAGCATTATAAAAAAAAAAAAAAAAAAAAAGCAGCCAAAAAAACTTGATTTCAAACTTGCTTCTCTCCTTAATTTAGCTAGAACATTTCTTCCAAACGCCCCTTTTGTATCTCAATGTGGCTTTCAGAAAAGTCCTTTTAAACAAGAAGTGCTTGTCAGCCGGCACACTGCGAGTGAAAGCTACAAAATCTAAAGAAACTGCAAATTAGTATTTTCACCACCAAACACCACCATTAAATGCAATTTAGATGCACAAGTTAACAACCAGGCAGATGATCGCCGAGTGTGGGAGAGAATGTCTGAACATCCTGCCTGCTAGCGACAACTCCCTGCCAAGGGAACGAGGCCCCTCTCCTGGAAGGCGAGGCCACCCAGCCCATGCTCCCAGGCCACAGCTCTGGCTCCCATACCAGGACTCTCACCTGCTTCAGCGCAGGGTGTGGGGCGGCAGCAGGCTCGGCCTTGGCCTGCGCGGGGGCGGCGCCCTGCTGTAGGAGGCGCTGCTCGATCTCCTGCTCCTGCTGTAGCGCCTTCACGAAGGCGGCCTTCAGGCGGCTCGTATGCTCCACCTTGAGTGCCTTCTTCTGGTTGGACGCCATGCAGTTCTCACACATGATGGCGCCGCCCTTCTCCTCCCGCCAGCGGCACGTGAAGTCCGTCTTGCACTGTGCACACATGTAGGGCTCCCGGGACAGCACAACGGCGGCTGACATCCTGCCCGCTGCAGGGAGAGATGGGTGTGCCGCACGTCAGAGGAACAGGAACACCACAGTAGGAGCCCGGACCACCCCCAGGTGGGATATGGATGAGGGCAGAGCAGGGGCAGCACCCTGGGCCATGTGGCCCAACTGGCATCAGGACACCAAAGCCTCAGTCAGTGTTCGTTAGGCAAACACATATTGGGTGCCAACTGTGTGTGGGCACTGGGCCAGCCTCGGGAGGCTTTGCTGGCAGAAGCAAAGTTGAAGCACTTTAGAAAACACTGTGAGTTAGGCACTCTTGATACCAACTCTCAAAGACATCAGTGCTGTCAGCTTGGCATCTCCCAGTCATCTTTCCTACCCACAGTGCAGACATTTCCAACCCTCCCGTACTGCGTCACCAGTGGAGAAGAGATGGTGACCACTCAAGGCCCCACCTTGTGGTGACTGGCACCCTTGCTAGTGGGTGAGTTAGCAGAGGACTAGTCATCTAGGCGAGTGCTTATGCCGACAGGCACTGTGCCTGGTGCCTTGTGGGTATCAGTGTGTCTAATTCTCACAACAAACTTCTGAGGGGCACCCCCCACCCCACTGTCCTGAGGAAGAAACTGAGGCCAAGGAGCTGAAGTGACCTGTGCACGGCTGGTCAGTGGCAGGGCCAGGACACATACCCGGCTGCCCTGGGAAATGGGAACTCGGTGGCTCCTTGATCAGCTACAGGAGGGGTGACTGGGGAAGCCACAAAAAGCACCTGCTGAGGTGTGGGGTCGATACTTTCTTCAATGTATATATGTTTGCCATCCAATGTGCAGTAAGGGGTACCTTTTGCACTCTGTTCCTATCTTTTCTGTGTCCAGCACTCCTGAGTTTAATTGCCTCTTGGCATTATGGACCATGATGCCGAGAGACCCTTAGCCTCCCCATCCCGCCTTGGGCCTGGCCGAGCTGCCCCTAACTGCTGAGGGGCTGTGCAGGATCTGACTCTAGGGGGGGTACCTGTCACTCCACGGAGCAGATGGGATGTTGCCTGCCCAAGCTGCCCAAGGCTCAGGGGTCTACACTGGGCCCCCAGTTCCAGCCCCCAGCCTACAGCTAACATGCTCTGGTAACAAGAGCACTTCTGCTTCCACACATCCAACCCCAGAGGATGGGGTACCTGCTTCCCAGGCAGCTGCGGCCTGCATGACCAGTGCCAGAACAGACACACCAGCGCAGGGCTGCACTCAGTGTCCACCTGTGGCTCTGCGAAATGTCAAGAGACACCTCAAGCAGGACTCAGAGCCTCCTCCCACAGTTAGGTCCTGTTTTTTGACAACAGGAGAGGGTGACTGACCCCTGATGAGAACACGCGGAGACAGACTGGTCTGGGAGAGCGGGTGCCCAGCACAGGCAAGCGTACGACGGGCAGGCATCGCCTCCTGACTCAGGCCTCCTGCCTGCCGCACTGCACTGGCCTTATAGCAGCTTTTTTGCCAACTTAATCTCATCATAAAGGAGTCACTGAAGGGATCCAGACACATCCAGGCTGTGTCAGAGCCCACATCTCTCCCCACTGGGCCTGGCTCTGGTGCCCCACAGTCGCTCAGGTGGAGTCCACCTGGCCATCCCCTGCCCTGAAAAGGTTACAGCTCTGCCTCCTCCTCAGCTCTGAGCATCTGACGAGATCACGTGGGGCGGGGATTCAGGCTGGCTGCCTAATAAATGCCACCACGAACTCAATCTAAGGGCAGAAAGTCCTCAGCTCAGCATCTGCTGGAGGCTCCCAAAGGGCCAACCTGACCTCCCACCTTTCAGTATCGTTTTTGCTCACTACCTTATATATACTCTTTTATTCCTAAAACCTCCTAACATGCAGGTGTGCTTTCCAAACTACTTCCAAGGAGGGTAATACAATGAGCCTGGCCCGGGCATAGGTGTCCCTCTCCCACTTTGGGGACTAAGAGCACTCAAGGCTCTGCAAAGTTCCACCTTTGCCCAACTCTCAGAAGTGGCCCCATCAGAAAGAAGGCGCCTATCGTACGTTTAAGGAATTATCTAGGGCGGGACGGAGAAATCAGGAGATTGGGACTGACATGTAAACACTACTATACATAAAACAGATAACTGACAAGGACCTACTGTATATAGCACAGAGAACTCTACTCAATATTCTGTAATGACCTATATGGGAATAGAATCTAAAAAAGAGTGGATATATGCATATGTATAACTGATTCACTTTGCTATACTCCTGAAACGAACACAACATTGTAAATCAACTATACTCCAATAAAAATTAAAAAAAAAAAAAAAGAAATTATCTAAACCTCACAGCAAGCAAATAACTAATGACAAGATGTCATCCACAATGTGCCCCACAGCTGTGGGTACACAGCAGACATGCCAACATGTGCTATGCATGGAAAACAAATTGCATGATGGAAACTTCAGCAGCAAGAGACAAAAACGGCCCCAGGCCCAGGGCCTCCTCACCTTGCGTCTCCAGCAGGTTCTGCACCACCTCCTCCAGGCCGACCAGGTAGATGAATTCGTTGTTGGCAGCGCTGGGTAAGAAGTTCATCTCAGGGGCGGGGGGCTTGGGTGGGGGGATTTCAAGCAGCGTCTTCTCCAGCTGTTTGCGCAGTGCAAGCTTGGCGGCTGCCTGTCGACTGGCTGGAGAATCAGCAGAGGTGACCACGGAGGTCACGCTGGTGGGGGTGGAGTTGGCCTGAGCAGAAGTGGCTGTCGTTCCTTTCAGCGATGCTGGGGAGGGCTTTTGGGAGACAATGACCTGGTCAGGGTGCTTGAGGCGCCCACCCTGAGGAGAGCCCAACCACGGCACCCACAGCCCAGGTCGGCACCATTAGCTACACTAAGTCCTTATAAAAGTAGCTCCAGGTCAGCACCATTAGCTATACTGACAAATCCTTATAAAAGTAACTCAGGACTTCCCTGGTGGCGCAGTGGTTAAGAATCCGCCTGCCAATGCAAGGGACACGGCTTCGAGCCCTGGTCCGGGAAGATCCCACATGCCGCGAAGCAACTGAGCCCGTGAGCCACAACTACTGAAGCCCGCACACCTACAGACCGTGCTCCGCAACAAGAGAAGCCACCACAATGAGAAGCCCCCACTCGCTGAAACTAGAGAAAGCCCGCGCGCAGCAACGAAGACCCAATGCAGCCAAAAATAAAAAAAAAAATTTTTAAGTAAAAAGTAACTCAGAGCTGCTTCACGTCAACAAGCAACAGGAAAAGCGGCATTAAGCTAATTGCTCTATGAAATGACCAATCTTATAAATACACTTGTTGAGGTTTAGCTGATATCCAATTAACTTTAAAATCTGTAATTTGCTACACTTTGCCACCTGAGGACACCCATGAAGCCATCACCATGACAGTGGGTAGCCCCTTGGCAACCGTCCCCCACCCAGGCAGCATGGCAACTGTCCTGTCACTATGGCCTGGCTCTCCTCCCAGCACAGGTCTGGGTGGCCTCCTTCCTCAAAAGGTTGCAAAGGTGGCTCACTGTGGCATCAATGGTATTTCCCTCATGAGCATCTCTGTGTGCCCCTGCACTTCACCTTTCCTGATCCTCACTGCTCCTGCGTTACTTATCATCTTCTGGACCCCAGTGGCTGACCCTCCACCATCTCCTTGTTCCAGACCACTTGCCGTCCAACATTATCAAATGCTCTCCCCCCAAACTTGGAGCTGACCATGCCAGTGCCCTTAGCTTTGTGGCACTGAAGACCATTCTGGAAATCGAAGGAAAGCTGTGCACACCATCTCCAGAAAAATACACACACCTGACAACTTGTAATGTAACACATCATGGGGTAGAGGGAGCCCAGGATGGTTGCCCAGACCCCACCCATGGGGTCTCCACAGCGGAGCAAAACTCCCCACCATAGAGGATGCCATCACAGCACTTTGGCCTGTCCACTCCAGCCTCTGACCAGCCAGTTCCTCCCTGTCCCTTTTGCAGGCTCCCCTGGCCCCACAGGGAGCACAGCCACAGGATCCACCACTGCCTGCCTGGTTCCCATCCGCATGGCATGAGAACAGGGTATGGTACACGGTAGTAATTTGATCCGAGTTTATGGTGTGGATGAAACTGCCTGTCCAGGACGTCCCCATTTGGGTGGCAAGACTGTACTTGAACCTGACTTCAGAAGAGGCAGGGACGCTGTCCAGAGCCCTGCTGGCCATGATCTTATCTGAGAAAGGCGGGCAAGGATGCACCATGCCAAAGGAGGAAGAGAAGCTAACTTGCACATCAACAAAAGCCCTTGCAAACCCAGTAATTTTATCTGTCAATGAGGATCATGCTTCGGCCTGCCCACCCCTGGTCCCATCTTCCCCGCTCTGTTGGGTGGCGACAAACCCTCCCCATTTCAGAGGCTCTGTACAGAGGTGAAGGGATGCACGGCTAAGAATAGATGCACGGGTGCTGAAAGGACATTTGCAGACATTCTCCACACGTTTGTGCCTGTAGAGGGGGAGGGTGCGGAGCGCTCTGGTGCCCCACCCTGAGCCTTCCTGTATCTCAGCTCAGATCTCCACCCCTCCCACTCTCGGCAGCTATCCACCTCTGCTAGATGGCAGTTGGCAACATAAGACTACTGCCCATGACTTTCATGCCCCAACTAGCTCCAAGGAGCTACAGTACCACTGTCTGTGGGGCTGGATTATCCAAGACCTCACTTGGCTCCAAGGAAGCAGGCAAGTCACACCAAGCCACCCTGGAGACGTGACTGGGTCCCAGGACTGTGGGCCATCAGAGGGGCAGCTGCGGGGCACACACATGACCCTCACCTGTGGGATGTTGACGAGCAGACTAGTGTTGGGGACGTTGGCGACGCGGATGAGGCCCTGCTGGATGATCCTCTGTCCCTGAATTTGCACACTGGGCACAGATGCCCGGGGAGCCAGGAGAAGCGGTGGTGGCCCCGTGCTGGAATGTTGTCTGATGTTGTGGATCTGCTGTCAGGGTGTGGTGGGGGGAGACAAGGCAATGAGAGGGACGACAGAGGGCGCCACAGGGCAAGAGCCCCCAACCTGAGAACTAGGAAGGCTCATTCTCGAGAGGTGGAGGGCTGCCTGGGGCTTCCCTTAAGCCCTTGCTCTGCTCACCTGGGCCCCCCTGACGAGTGGGGGCATGACGACCTGCGAGCTCGCCTGTGGCCCTAACTTCGAGGACGTCTGCTGCCCGCCACGGACCAGGGGTGGTGGGATGACACTGCCAGGCATCCGAGTTGAAGAGGTCTGTCAACAACACCAACCCTCAGATCTTACATGACTTTTTAAACAAACAGGTTTGCTGTTTTTGTAAAAGCACATACTCATTACCCAAAAAAAGGTGATGGGGGAGGAGAAAGGGCAAGCTGGGACGAAGTGAGAGAGTGGCACGGACATATATGCACTACCAAATGTAAAACAGATAGCTAGTGGGAAGCGGCCGCATAGCATAGGGAGATCAGCTCGGGGCTTTGTGACCACCTAGAGGGGTGCGATAGGGAGGGTGGGAGGGAGACACAAGAGGGAGGGGATATGGGGATATACGTATACATATAGCTGATTCAGTTCGTTATACAGCAGCAAGTAACACAGCATTGTAAAGCAATTATACTCCAATAAAGATGTTTAAAAAAAAAAGATTAAAAAAAATTTTAATGTCAAAAAAAAAAAGGTGGTGGCAGAGAAAATAAAAGCTAAAATGCCTATTTATTCAAAACACAAAAGAACCAGGAACAGACTCTGACAAGAGCCACGCCAACCTGGGCTCACTCAGGCTCACTCAGGACTCGGGCCCCACCGCAGCAAGAGTCCAGCTAACTGGGACCAGTACCACCTGCCTGCTGGCCTGAGCTGGGGGCTCAGGCCTGTTTGAGGGGAGGTGGCCCCTGGCCTGACCTCTGTCCTATGGCTGGAAGTGGGAGATCTGCCCATCTCACCCCGTGGGCAGAGGAGGCTGTGAGCCGGGCTGGGACAATGCCCCGCTGGGCCCCCCAGCTGCCCTCAGAGAGTCAGGCTGAAGGGAGCCCAGTCTGCCTAGGACCTTGGTCCTCTCTCCAGTCTCCCTAGGGGTGGTCATGGGAGGGGTCCTCCGAGAGTCTGTGTGATTTGTTTATGATGTCAACAGGGGCCTGGGTTGGGTATGGGAACACAAGCATGCTTTATTTTTTGGGCTCCCACCAGAAGGCCTCATTCTAGTCTAATCAGAAGGAACGAGCGGCCTTTTGCAGAAACTGGATCAGGGCTGCTCAGGAGCATGATGCAGAGGGAACACTGACCTGAAGTGATGGCTTGCCGGAAGGAATGTTCTGGGTGCCCCGTACAAGCGGGGGAGGGGTGGTCACAGAGCTCCCAGTGGAGCCTGCGGGCTGCAAGAGAGCAGGACATGCAGGAGATGAGAGGGCCACCAACCCTGCTCCTCCCACACGTAATTCTGACAGAAGAGCATTGCTTTTCTTCCTCTTCAAAAGGCATCAGGCTCTCAAAGGTTCTGCTTCCCGCCTGCCACGTTCCTTGCAGCAGGAATTGACATGTTTGAAACAGATAAAGGGGATTTCCCTGGTGGTCCAGTGGTTAAGACTCCAGGCTCCCAATGCAGGGGGCCCGGGGTTTGATCCCTGGTCAGGGAACAAGATCCCGCATGCCGCACCTAAGAGCCCACATGCCACAACGAAGATCCCGCATGCCACAACTAAGACCCAGCACAGCCAGATAGATAGATAGACACGTGAATAAATAAACAAACAAATAAATACAATAAACAAAGGACAGATTTTCCAGCACCCTTTACCCCACCCCCCCGCCCCAGGGTGCTTGGCATCACTGTGGTTCAGGTGCCAACTCTTCCCTCCAGGGGACAAAAAAGGCTGGTGGTAGAGGCTGAGGTGAAGGACCCTGGGCTTAGACAGGTTAATCCCAACCCTGGTGAGAAAATGTTGGGTCCAGGCACTTTTTTTTTCTTTTTTCAAAAAAGATTTATTTATTTATTTTTGGCTGCATTGGGTCTTAGCTGCGGCACGCAGGATCTTTGTTGAGGCATGCGGGATCTTTCATTGCGGCGTGGGGGCTTCTCTCTAGTTGTGGCGTGTAGGTTTTCTCTTCTCTAGTTGTGGCACACGGGGTCCAGAGCGCGTGGGCTCTGTAGTCTGCAGCACGCAGGGTTGAGGCGTGCGAGCTCAGTAGTTGTGGTGCATGGGCCTAGCTGTCCCGCTGCATGAGGGATCTTAGTTCCCTGACCAGGGATCAAACCCACGTCTCCTGCATTGCAAGGAGGATTCTTCACCACTGGACCACTGGGGAAATCCCCAGGCACTTCTTAAAGTCACATATTCCACCAGAAAAGGGACACTGACAGACTTGGTTCACATCATCAATTCTTAAGCAATCAACAAGGAAACAAGTAATGAGCAGGCTCTGTCCATCAGGATATTAACAGACGCCAGGCTTGGTCCACTTGTTTACCAGGTGGGGGTGGGGGCTCAAGCAAATCCCCAAGTCTGACCAGAGAGCGTCCCCCTGTCCTGCTCCCTTAAGGGGACACATGTTCTACACACTGTACTGCCTGAAATGCATTTACTTTCTGGTTCACTAAGAGAGTGGTTAGAATATAAGGAAGGGTAGTTTTGTCACCGACCAGGAACCTTCCCAGAATGGGACACCAAAAAAGGACAAAACAAACTTGACCTTGCCTTACATGGTAAGGCGCATTTAGAAGCAGCACAAGGAGCCTGAGGCATCAGGGGAGGTTAACAGGAGAAGCTCTGGGGCCGGGCTATGGTGCACCCTGTGGCATTCAGCAATCTGTCCACAAAACCACAGCGGCCCCTGCTGGCCAGCACATTCATCCACAGGGCCGAAGGCCTTTCTGAAAAGGGGTCTGAGACAGAGCTGTGCTTCCAGCACCGTCAAAGATGCCTGCTCTCCATTTCCTTGATGGAGTCTACAGGGAATGAGGTTTACATACTCAGATCCAGAATATACTAGACCAAAACGTACTCTGATATACTCTAAGCTAAATCCAAAACATGAACTTGAGTCTGCAAATTTCCAATTCAGACCCTGTCCCTACACCCCTGAGGAAACCTGACCCCTCATGACCAGTCTTTCTGGCTCCTGGGGCAGCGGTGGGCCAAGGAAATGACCATGGCTTTCTGTCCCTGGTTCTAAACGGCTCTCACTGACCACTGAGGAGGGAACAGACGCGCACATACCTTCTGGGTGGTAGTTTCCTTTTGTATTTGACTCTGCCGCAACTTTTTCAATAAAACGAGTTTTGCTTCTTCTAATCTTAACTCTTCTTTTAGTTGCTTAATCATCCTTTCTCGTTCTTCAGGACTGCTTTTCTACAAGGGCAAGAGAACAAGGGTTGAGGGGGAGGGCTGGGGGCCGGCGAACACAGGCTGTTCCACTGCGAGATGGTTCCCCAGCATGGGGACAAGGCTCACCATAAGGGCCTCAGTGCTGGTCTCCTTCAAGGCATCCTCGGTCAGCCCATTCACCCTCGGGCTCGCAGGCTGCTCGTTGTCAGAGAGTACGATCACGTCGGGCGAAGGGGCTCTCCTCTCGGACTTCATGTCACTGTGGAACAGGAACAGTGGCAGGTTACTACCAGAGCGTCCCGACTGCGCTGGACAGCGTCCCCTAGAGCCCCGCCCCACACCCCGCAGATGCCTGGATTCAGACGCAGACACAGCAAGGTGGCAGCAAGCAGGGCTGCCTCACCAGACCTCCCCCCACCAACTGCCCACCCAGGCTGCCTTCTCTCACCACACTCACCACGGGGCACTCAAATCTGCCAGTTTACGGCTGAGCCCTTCAAGAGCCGGGACTGTTCTTGGTAACCACTTCTGTGTCCCCCGGGCTGAGGACACCTACGTGTCTGAAGGTGACACAGTCATTTTGAAAAACACCATGGCTCCTATCTCTACCACGTAGCTCAGTACTGAATAAAAACACTGGGTCCTGAATCTTGGGCCTCTGGCTGGGGCTCCTACCTGCCCGTGTTGGAAGCCACCTGATGGGGCATCCAGCCCCCACGCAAATCAGCCTTTCTTTGCTAAACCCAGACTCGCTGACAGCCCTCACTCGCGGACAGCCCACCTGCCCGTCCCCAGGAGACAGAAGGGCTGATGCACATGTTGTCGGCCTACATTCTAGCTCCCCAGCATGGGGTGTCACCACCTCACAAGGTGGCCAAGGCTGCCTGCTGGATAGTCCTTCCTGGGCTACACGTGGCCTCTTCACCCTGCCAGTGGCAATGTAGCGGTAGTGGCTGCATGTTTTGAAACCGACTGGAACATGGAACACATTTTCTCTCACAGATCTGGATACTTTCCACCCACCTGATCCGCTTACAAACTAGTTCCCAGCCACCTCTGCGCATTACCCTCTGCCCTCTTACGCCAACCCTACCGCCCAAGTCCCCTAGGACATACATGCACATCTAGTGATGCTGGACTTCTGCACTGGCATTGCTGACCCCACACATAAGGACCAACGGGTCCCACAGACGGTGCTTAGCCCCGAACCAAGCAGCTCTGTTTGCTGAGGGTGCAACGTAAACTTTCCCTTGAGATCTGGCCTCAGCATTTGTGTCGAAGGAATCAAATCCTTCTATCAGCAGGAAAACCAGCCAAGGACTGAATGTGTCCGCTAGGTGGCACTGTGACCCAAAGAACAAACTCGATGAAGTTAACTGGGAGTAACAGCTCAAAGTTGTCCCATTTCTTCCAGCTGAGCGGGGAGAGAGTTACAGATGGAGAACTGGTGTTTTAACAGCCCACTGAACTGCCCTTTCGATTCCCAGAGTGAGCTGTGTCTTCAGGGAAGGATGGGCACAGAGGACCAGACACTGCATTCCCTAACTCCCGTAGCCCCTCAACCCGCAGTGTGCTCCCCAGGCCCCTCCTGATCCCACCTCCTAGAGCGGCATGGCTGCTGCACCTCAACAATCCCAGCCCTGATCCGATTTAACCAGCACAGCTGCTGGATGGTCTTCCAGACAAGAGACCAGGAGAGTGAACAAAAAAAGGCTTCCATTTCAAGGTACAGAATCCCCTCACTGTGGTTATCAGCCCACGTTCTCAAGTCCAGAAATTGGCTGGCTGTCTATAAAGTAACCCGGGATGTCTCACTAGGGCCTCATCAAACTAAAAACCAATGCAATTCGGGAACCACCACGCTTTCAAGTCTCCGTGTCTCCCTGCTGACTGCCAACTCTGCCCAAGATCAACTTTAAAGATGACCTCGGGGGACTTCCCTGGTGGCACAGTGGTTAAGAATCTGCCTGCCAATGCAGGGAACACGGGTTCGAGCCCTGGTCCGGGAAGATTCCACATGCCGCGGAGCAACTAAGCGCGGAGCAACTAAGCACATGCGCCACAATGTAGCCCCCGCTTGCCGCAACTAGAGAAAGCCCGCGCACAGCAACGAAGACCCGATGCAGCCAAAAATAAATAAAAAAAAAAAGAAAAAAATGACCTCGCGGCTCCAATTCCGGGTTCTGTGGACACACACACAGGCACTAAGCAGACACAAGGCTCCAGCACAGGAGCTGCAGCCGCTGGTCCCAGCCCAGGTGGGTTCCCAGGCGGCTGGCTACACACGGGCAGAGGAGCAGCCCAGGCAGACCCACGTCTGGAGTTACAGACTACAGGCGTTTCCTGAGCAAGAGCGCTCTAAGACAACGGTAACTTACAGGGATTTATCACTTTTTATCATCTCAATGAGGATGTGCACGTCTTCCAAAGGTGAGATGTCTAATAAAGCTCAGATTTGCCTGAGGGAAGAGGGTAGGGTTAGGGACTGGGACCCTGTGGAAGCTGAAGCTCCCTGAGATGGCCACTCTGACCACAGCACTCCCAGGTCCCATCTTGGACTGAGACTAATCAATAACTCGTCCAAGAGATGACATCACCTCCCATCAATGATCACTCAGCATCCCAGCAGCCAGCAGGGAGTGAACTTCCTGTATGCTAATCAGGCCACCAAAAAGTCATGTGACAAAGGCATTTCCCTCTTTGGTCATGTGACCCTTTAACTGTGCCTTCCAACGTGAAAACCATGGCAACAGCCAGTTCTAACCAGTTTGTGACACGCAGCCTTCATTTTGAGAAGTGAGGTAGGGTTCAGGTGCTGTCAGGAAATGGAGGCGCCAGCTCACCCTGGGGCTGCCGGGCTGCAGGCATTTCCTGTGTGGTGCCGGCCCGTTCGATTGTTACAGGGACCTGAGTCACCTCTTCCAAACACAGAAGGGTCACCAGCCCCACTAGTTTCCAAGATGAAAAACTTTCCTAAGTTCAATTTTAAAGCAAAGGTGCTTCAAGTCTCTCATTACTTTCCCAGAGGGTTCTTTTAATTCAGGAAAAAGAACACGCATTTGACAAAGGCTAAAAATTATTGTGGGCATTCTTTTTTTAAAACGTATTTTAAATTATAAAACCATTTAGGCCAGGAGAACAAAGCATTGGAAATTTAGCCCAACATGCCAGGGGAACAGTTGTAGTGGCCAGGTGTACTGCCTCAATCCAGGGCAGCTGCCTGGGCACCAAGTTTATTTAGAAGCTATATGATTTCAGGGCAAATTCATTAAGCCTATCCTGCCCATCTTGGGAACCCTCATATAAAATATTATGATCAGGAGACTTCCCTGGTGGTCCAGTGGCTAAGACTCCACGCTCCCAATGCAGGGGGGCCGGGTTCAATCCCTGGTTAGGGAACTAGATCCCACATGCTGCAACTAAAGATCCCACATGCTGCAACTGAGACCTGGCGCAGCCAAATTTTAAAAAATTATGATCAGAAGAGATTTTACATGACCAACAAAAATCCCTGGAAGCAGGCCAGGCTGTTAGCAAAAATGGTCTCACTACCTCCTCCCCTGTATACCGGCCGTGGCTAAACAAACAAGAGTTCTGTTACCTGCCCAGAACTTTCATCAAGTTTCCTAAAGGGAAGGCAGGGATTATAAACTTAACTCATGACAAGATCCCTCCATTCACAGCACCAGACTACCATCCCAGCTGCTAACCAATCAGCGGTCAGTGTGAGGTTAATATTTAAGTGTCTCACTGGTCTGTGCCAGGGGAAGCAGTCTCATCAAGGGAATGCAGCTCTGACCTTAGTTGTTCTCAATATGGGCCTGCCTGATGTCTGGGGAAGGCACACTTGATCCACACTCATTCATTTACTCACTCACTCCAATTTGCTGAAAGCCAACCTAAGAAGCAGGTGCTGTGTCAGGCAGTGGGGAGAAACCCCTGGATAAAAGCAGTTCCGTCCTTAGGGTCGACCAGGAGGGGCAGACGCAAAACCAGGAGGGGGAGGGGCAGGTGGGAGTGGACCACCACCTGCCTCAGCCCACTGAGCAGCAGAGCAGCTTCACCAAGGCACGTTACTACCCCAGACCTGCTTGATCAAAGCCTGCATTTTTATAAGATCCCTAAGATGCCTGCACACACTAGGGAAGCAGGGGACGAGGGTGGGCCAAATGAGGCCTGGGGACAACAAATTGCTCCTCAGGGCTAACCCAGGGGAGACAAGCAGGGCTGGTGGCCAACTACTCCCTGATAGAACCCTCCCTCTTCCCCTCATCTTTTGGGCCTGGCTGGGCAGGGAGAGGCAGGTGGTTGCTAACTGTTTGCTGGGTACGGCAGGTGCAGGGGGAGGCTTTGCCAGACCCAGCGCCAGTTTCAGCAAACATTAGTCTTGGCCCCACCAGACCCTTCCCCAGGGCATTCCTCCCTCTAGAGCCCATTCACCCCTCCCAGGCCCACAGCCTCTCCAGCCCTCAGCCCCTGAACTCCAAGTTGCTGCTCACATGTACGTCCTGTCATGAGCTCCTCCCACCTTCCCCACCATCCCCTCCAAGGAATGTTCCTCCGTCATACTTCTCATCTCCCTTGTGAGGCCCAACTCACACTTCAAGATGCACTTCAAACCATCTGTGCCCTCAGAAAAGTCCCCGGCTGGCCAAGCCCCGCCCTGGGAGCGTGGTCAGCACTACCCCACTGTACTCACGGGGCCCACCCCCGCAACAGCGTGCATGTCTCAGGCAGCCTTCTTCGCCCTGCCCCTAACTGTCCATCCTGGGGGCAGGGAGCTTAGGGCAAAACTCTGGGGGCTTCCACTCAAGGGCAGCACAAGCCTGAGCAGAGGCACTCCCCTGACAGAGACCAGCTCACTCACCCTCACCTCAGCAAACTATCCAAGAAAGTGCCTCGCCCTCCTACAAGGAGCCAGCCCCGCGCTGGCTCAGTTCACCCTCCCACAGCCTCCCAGGGTGATGCTGTCATTGCGCATTTGATAGGCGGGTTCCCCCACCCAGGGCTGGGGCCGGAGATCACCACAGGCATAGCAGCCAGGGAGCCATGGTCCCACCTGGAGCCATCTCCACAACGCTGGGGCCCTACAGCTCCCGGTGAGGGCCAGGATGCTCCTAAGGTGGCCCGACAAGCAAAGGGCTCCCCACCTCCCCAGAGCCAGAGGGGCAGGACTCTCCTCCTAGTGCCATGCTGGGTGGTGGACAGGCCACAGGGCCTCCTCCCAGGGCAGGCACTGTGCACCAAGCCTACACACACTGAGGGGAGGGGGAGAGTCGCACCCTTACAAAACCTCTCACTTGGTTCTGCCTCTTGCAAGTGAGAAGCCCAGGGTAGGACACTTCCCTCTCTGTGCCCCCTACAAGGATGGGGACAGTAATTCCTGCCCCACTGGGTGGGGTTTGCTGCATGAGGTGAGACCTCAGTGCCAAGGAGGCTCAGACGCCGTAGGAGGCCATCAGGGCAGTTCAGGCCCCAACCTCTCCTGAGGCAGTAAGGGGCTGCTTGCTGTGAAGGTGAACTTGGCACACAGCAGTCAACTGGGTAACACGTGAATATTCTCAAACCCGCTGAAGACAGAGATTGGGCCTGCTGTGTGGGTGCTCAGATGACACAGCTGGTGTGCACCTACCTCCTCCTCTTCCCTGCACCTGGCTCCAGGATGGGGTCTATGAGTTCACGAGGAATCTGCAATGCCTGTAGACTGACGGATCACCTTGCACATGTGAGCAGCTCTTTCCACACGCACACAGATGCTGCACTGGTAAAGGATGTGCAAACTCACTTAAAAGGATTTCTGAATTCTGTGTCATTATGTCTTGTCAAGCATTAGGCCCTGGAAGTCCAACTCCTAATCTATGAGTCCAGGACTCTGGTGGATGTTAAGGAGGAGTCCTAATACACCTGGTTGACAAAACCCTGTACAGAGGACCACCGCACTACACCCTTACGAGCCCATCCATTCAGTCCTGAAGAGCACCATGGAGGTATAGCTCATTCCAAGTGATCCATGCCTCCCCATGCTCACGTCCTCGTGTCTGGTCCTATCCCCGGGACCTGGGTTAGTTTTGTGGCTCACTCTCTGAGGCCAGGAGTGAGGAACATAGAGGAAGCAACGATGCAAGCTTTTGAAGCAAGGTCACAGCCTCAAAAGCTTGTGCTTGGGACTTCCCTGGTGGCACAGTGGTTAAGAATCCGCCTGCCAGTGCAGGGGACACGGGTTCAAGCCCTGGTCCGGGAAGATCCCACATGCCGCAGAGCAACTAAGCCCGTGCGCCACAACTACTGAGCCTATGCTCTAGAGCCCGCGAGCCACAACTGCTGAGCCCACACACCTAGAGCCTGTCCTCCGCAACAAGAGAAGCCACTGCAATGAGAAGCCTGCTCACCACAACGAAGAGTAGCCCCTGCTCACCGCAGCTAGAGAAAGCCAGCGCACAGCAATGAAGACCCAACGCAGCCAATAAATAAATAAATAAAAACTAATTAATTAAAAAAATAATAATTAAAAAAAAAAAAAAAAAAAGCTTGTGCTTGGGCCCTTGGAACATATGCTCTGAGAGACCACCCCAGAGTAGGATACCAAACTAGCTGCTTGGAAAGAGGGTCACAGAGACAGACACAGCGATGGGCCCAGCCATCCCACATGAGTAACCAAGACACTGGGGACACCCAATCCAGCTGACGTGGGACTACAAAGATGAGAACCCAAGAAGCTGCACCCAGCTGGAACCAGCAGACCTGACAGATGATGCTACACCAATAGAGTTACTTTAAACCACTAAACTAATGGGGCCGGCAGCCCAGCTCTGCCCCCAGTGAGCTGGCCTACACCACTATAATGCCATGGCCTCCCTCAGACTCAACAAGGCCACCCACTCTAGACGCTACAGTACCCTGGGAGAGAGAAGGTGGGAAAGAAAAGGTTTACCCAAGTAACCATCCCTGCTGAACCTCAAATCCCCCCAAAAGGACCAGCAGTAGTTCTCTGCACACAGAGGCTGTCCGGGGCAGATGCAGACTTGGGAGGAGATTGGAGCATAGCTCTAGGACTGCCCAGCAGGAGCACAGAGCTGCCCAACAAAGAAAAGGGGGTGTATAGACGGTCCCACAGGAGAGGAAGGGGCCATCCTCAGGTCTGGGAGCCACTACCGGCGGCTTCAGGCACCACTGGGAGTGGTGTCTGAGTCAACGCTGGAAAGCAATTCCATATACTTAATCCAATGAGCACTCCCATTCCAGAAATACTTCTAGAAAAGTCCTAAAGAAAGAAAAATAAGACGTTTATCACCAGTTCCCAGGTTAGTCCTACTACCTGGTAACATTTCATTGGCAGTTCCCAGTTGCATACTGAGCATCTCCGCAGACACACACCACTGGGATCTTTCACAGCCGTTTGGGCATGGGAGCTGCCCACTGGGACCCCATGACACCCCACCCTCCTTTCCCAAGGGGCCCCATCCATTCAGACACACCCAATGTGATCAGAAAGGGAACCGCTGCATGCACACACAGGTGCGCCCCAAAGCCGAACACTTGCCTGCCCTTGAGGTTGGTGGGCACTGACGGGTGCCTGGTCCCTGCCGTGCCCCCCGGAGCCCACCTGCTTCCCGCCAGCCCCAGCCCCTCAGCTCCCTCGGCTCCCCTGCGCAACTCCCCCAATTCCCCCTCGACTCCCTTCTTGGCATCCATTACCACTTCTCCCAGCACTGTAACTTGACACCCTGTTGGCTGGGATGTCAAGACAAAAGCCCAGAGCCTGCTTTGTGGGGGCCAGGAAGTCAGAATACATTTTGCTTCTAGGCCACAGAGGCCATGGAGGTGAGCAGCTGGGACGGGATTTTTGAAACCCAGCCATAATTCTTCCTGGAGACTCCAGGTCCAGCTATCTCTCTGGGACTCCATTATGGCCCACCCTGCCATGGCAACAGGCGAACATCTCGGAAGAAAGGAAGAGAGCAAGTGTGACCAGGGTCTGGTCCCGAGAGCCCATCCCCCAACCAGGGCCCCCAGCACAGAGGCGGGCAGTCCCAGGGCAGAGGCAGCTGCAGTGGAAGAGCACTGTGCCATCAGCAAGGCCAGGAGGCATCCAGTCTGTCCTGCTGGGGATCCTTCTAGGAACACAGGAGCCCCTAGAAGTCACACAGCCTGGCTAGGGAGACCTAGAGGACCTCACTGGGACTGGAAGCAGGGATAGGGGCCAGTTTTGGGGGCATGCAGAGTCGATGGAGAAACAAGCCAAGAATGGGCAGAAGGGAGTGTTCCCTGGGCCAGCAGCTGGCAGTGGCCCCACAGAAAGACCCTGACATCAAATGGCAATGGGGCAGCCTGCAGAGCCAGTACCCACCCAAGGAGGTCACTGCAGCATGACCCTGCCAGCAGGCAACATGTTCCAGTCAGGTCACCACCAGGAAGGCTAAATCCGATTCAGCACGCTCTCTGCTCAGAAATTTGGGAAGGGGCACATATTAGAAATGACCACAGTCAGAACTGAAATGCTGACTTATGTCAGATTTGGGAAAATCACCCAGCACATCTGCTGACCCTTTTTGATGGCCATCCCTGTGCCAACGACCAAGATGCATGCTTCCATGTGATCGTCTCAACTGCTCAACTGTCACCCACATCACCCACATCCACAGGTGCGGAAAGAGTCTTAAAAGAGTGACTTCCTGAGGTCACACACCCATGGCCTGCAGATAACCTGGGCCCACAGCAGGCCCAGCCTCCTATGGACCCCTGGCAGGCCTGGTCAACTCTGGCACGCCAAGGTCTGCCAGGTGTACCCCACAGTGCACGGGGACCTGGGCCCCCTGTCCTAGTCAGACCAGCTGGGCACCCATAGCCTTCAGGGGGCTACATGGTATCCCAAAAAGGAGGTGCAGGGCAGGAAAGGGTAGGTCTCACATAACTGTCAACTGAGGCCTCTAACTCAGCTTATCAAATACCAGTTTTGGACTAGGTTAAAAAGGGGAAAATATTTTTATTTATACTTGACGGATGCTGGATAGCCACCAGCATCTGCATGCCGAGTCCCCGAGGTGATAAAGAGAGATGACAGTGCGAGGACATGGATGTGGTCCTTGGACTTCACTGGGAAACAACTACACATGGACGGCTACCTGCTTGAGAAAGCTGGGTGGGGTTTCAGCACTCGGGAATCCAGGCTTCCAAAGGGCCTGGGCCTGGGGAGTGAAGGTAAAAGGAGTGTAAGACCCCTCTGCTGGTCACAGCACTATCGCTAGCATCGCCTCTTTCCTCTGTCATCGTACCCACATGCCAGGCCAACATTCCTCCAGGGAGAAACTCAGGAGCACGCTGCAGCACGGAGGGACTCCCTACACCAGATGGACCCAAACACACCTCCTGGGATGCCAGCTTCCTCACCAACTCACAGCAAGTCAGCTGTGTGCAGATGAAACCACACTCGAGAAACAGTTTTCCAGCTTGCAATGACCACAAACTCTTGTGATAAATGGAAAGTGCTCTATTTGCCTGGAACTTTCTTGCCCCCTCTTAAATATGTGTTTCAAACTGCTGAGTCCTGCCCCTCCACGCCCTGGCAAATCCCAGGGGATGTCCTCCCAGCATGGCTCGGGTGTCCCCCAACCCCCCACCTGACCTGCTTCAGCTGCTCTAAGCAAAGCAGCTGTGAGACTCCGCCCAGGTCAGCCATGAGGACTCTGGGGGGCTGGGCACTCATCAGTGGCTCCTAGGACCTGGCCCAGTCACCAAACCTCAAAGAGCTTCAGTTTCTTCATCTGCAGAATGGGATGCCACTGACCATGAGAGGATGCTGTGAACCGTAAAGGGCACAGAAAGTGCATCTAGTCAACGGACGATGACCCCACCTCTCTTCCCCATCCTCAAAGAATGTAGTAACATGCACACTCAGGGCAGCCCCCATCACCTTTTCTGCTATAATTTAGCTCTGAACTGATTCATCTGGCCACCTGCCCGGCAATCCGAGGTCTCTGGGGACAAGATCCCAGGCTGAGGGCTTCTCTTCCTCCCACTGTCTGACCCCATCAGGCCACTAACCACTGTCCTGCCTGAGATGTGAGCTCAGAGTCCTGCCAGGCATCCTTGCTTGTGCCCACTGTGGACAGCCTGCCTGCGCTCCTCCCAGTGTGGTCCTCAGGACCCCTTCAGGGGCTCTGCCAGGCTGTTGTAACATCGAGATGACATTTGCCTTTTTCACCAAGTCAGGAGAGCTGCACCAAACTGTGCCAAGACTCACGGTGTCATCACGCTGTAGGCAACGCCCTGCATGAAGTACAAGCTATTGATTTTATTAAAACTCAAGCATTTGAGAACATGTCTTTTTAATATTCTGTGACAAGATAAAGCACTCCTGTTGCGTACAGAAGCAGAACAGACATGCAGGAAAAAAATCACACGTTTGAGCGTTCATGATGCTTGAAGGAAGGTCGGACAGACATGCTGTGGTTATTCAGACTTGGGTGTCTGGCACACACTTTCCCCAAAATGGTCAAAGCAAAGCCTGTTCACTTCAAGGAAAACAACCGATAATATGTCACTAATGATAATGTCTGAGCTTCCAACAAGCAAAATGTAGAATTTTGGGAAATTTGTGAGCCCAAGAGCTTCCCAACAGATCGGATAATTAACTAATCTGATTCCGCAATACTGTAAAATGAAATATATCAGTATTTGAAAGATCTCTGTAACTCAGTAAACTGGTATTTTCTAATGTTCGATGGTATTACAAACTCAAACATGAGTAAAAGATCATTCAGGGAGAGAAAAAACACATCTAGGCAGAAGAATCCAAAATAATTTGTGTAGATGCTCCACTCTCAAGGTGGAGAATGACTCCGCATCCCTTCCCTTAGGTGTGAGCTGACTTCCTTCCGAAGGGCACAGCATGGAAAGGGAGAAAGAAAGTAACTTTACAGTGAAGACACCTGACATACCCAGGTGATCAAGGTGTGACAAGTCACACTGATGGCACGTGCCCTGGACACATGTGTGATGAGAAAGGCACTTCCCCTCTGTGGTCCTCCTCTCCAAAACCCAGTCCAACCATGAGAAAACCACCAGACAAATTCCAACTGAGGGCCATTCTACAGAACACTTAACTCCAAACTGTCAAGGCTGTCAAAACCAAGAAAGTCTGAGACACTGTCTCAGCCCAGAGAAGCCTAAAAAGACATAACAACAAAATGTCATGTGGGATCCTGGAACAGAAAAGGTATGTAAAAAACAGGAAATCTGAATAGACAGTATAGACTTTGGTTAATAGTAATTACTTGTGACAAATGTTCTATAGTAATCTGTTAACAATGAGGGAGATTGGGAAAGGGTGTGCAGGAACGATCTTCGCAACTTTTCTGTAAATCTACAACAATCCTAAAATTTTTTTAAAAATTGTTCTGTTCAGGGACTTCCCTGGTGGCGCAGTGGTTAAGAAACTGCCTGCCAATGCAGGGGACACGGGTTCGAGCCCTGGTCCGGGAAGATCCCACATGCCGCGGAGTAACTAAGACGGCCACAACCACTGGGCCTGAGCTCTAGAGCCCGCCAGCCACAACTACTGAGCCCATGTGCCACAACTACTGAAGCCCGCATGCCTAGAGCCCGTGCTCCGCAACGAGAAGCCACCGCAGTGAGAGGCCCGCGCACCGCGATGAAGAGTGGCCCCCGCTTGCCGCAACTAGAGAAAGCCCTCGCACAGAAATGAAGACCCAACACAGCCAAAAATAAATAAATTAATTTAAAAAAAAAAAATTGTTCTGTTCAAGGTGCAAGAGAGACTGACAGATTTTAATGTAACTGAGTACAAAAACTTCACTGATAATCGAGGTTTCAGAGTCTACAGTGCAACTAACCGTTAGGAATGGCCACTCTGTGTTTTGGTGTCGTATTAAAGGAAGAAACACACAATTATCCAAGACTAACCAAATACTCCTCCCTGCTCAAACTGCTTCTCTGCGTGAGGCTGGATTTTCTTCACATGCTTCATCCCTAACAACTTATCACAAGAGACTGGATGCAGAAGCAGATATGAGAATCCAGCTGTCTACTTATTAAAGAGATCTGCAAAACAGTTATTTTTTTTTATAAGCAATGTTCTTTATGCTAACATGTAATGGGTTTATTATCGTCATCTTTAAATAAATAAGTTATTTTCAGATTTTCTAACACAGTAAATGTCAACATATTTTCCACACGACCAAAGGTTCTCTGGGGTCCAGAGATGGAAAAGGGGCTGCACCAGTGCTTTTGGCAAAGGGTTTCCTGTCCCCATCACAGATGCCAGTCTGAGCAGAGATTCCCAAGTGCAGTCCTCCTGACATACTGCAACCACGTGGTTTTTTCATGCTGCCAAAGTTGTGTTTTGAAAAGCAAATGTACTAAAAATTTAATAGGACTCACCACACATATACGCCGTAATTTCCCTATAAAACCTATTCAATTGTAAGACAACAAAATTTGGTAACCCTGTTCTTGTGGCCTTAAAAAGCGTCAACTGTACAGGCCCCACAGTTACCCAGTTCACAGAGAACTTGCCACTGCCCAGGGCAGCTTGGACACCCTGCATCTGCAGATGGGCAGGCCAAGCACAGACTTCCCGTAGAGGCAGGTCAGGCACCCCAGGCCCCCAACACCAGGAAACTATCCTGCATCTCATGCCCCACTCCCCCCTTACGCCGCACTCCAGGCAAAGGCATCTCCTCCCTCCTCCATCATGTCTACCTCTGTTCTCACATGGAGGCATCCAGCAAACTTCCAAGCTCCACCCACATCCAGAGCATCAACTCTCCCCGCTCCAGAGGGTGGTCCATGGGCTGCGTTTCCCAGCCCGACATCCAGCTCTGCTCCCACCGCCATGGGTCTTCTCAGGCCCTGAATCCAGGCAAACCCAATGGCTCCAGGGAGCTAGCTGGACGCCCGAGCACCCCTATGTCTGGGCCGTGAGCTCCCCAGTACATGCATGCCACCCAGACTGCTCTTTCCCACAATGCCCACGGATACCACATGTGCCTGGATTGGTTGTTCCCTTTAAAGCACTGTTGTGTTAAAGCTGATTTTGAAAGCTGTCAAGGGCCTGCTTTAAGGAACTCTGAATGTCACCAGATCTCAGTGCCCCCTAAGACCTGAAGCTTTTGAATGTGATTACATCACAACTATTTTTAAGATTTAAGCTCTAAAAATAAGCACTCTTATGGCTTGGGATCCAAGGAAGGGGACACACAGTAACGTCTGGTATGTCTCCCATCTCTCCACCCATCAGACGCTCCACGCTCCCCACCTCCTTCGCACTTGGCCCCTCCCCCAGGCGGACCCATCCACAGAGCTGGATCAGCCACAGGGAACTCAGCTCCCCTCTCCCTCATTCTTGGACACCTGTGAGTCCCAAGTCTCCTTTCCATCAGCGCTGTGACAAACCTTACTGGACTATGCCTCACTTCAGAGGAGATGGTGGGCTCCAAGGGTGGGGTGAACTGTCCTGGGCTACACAGGGGTGTGAGTGAAATTGAGCCATCAGACCCCACATTCTTTTTTTAACCACCTGTTATCCCCTGCTCCTTTTCAGGCTCACAAGTTACAATTCGAGTGCTCATCTTCTTGAGGAAAAATCCCAGAAATCTCTTGCAATCAGGCCAGCTCTCTTTTCCTCTAGGGCACATTCTGCTAACTGAGAAAATACTCCTCTCCTGGTATAAATCCTGCTTGCCCCACCTGGGGTCACACACGGTATGTGTGGAAAGTGCTAGGTATTCACTCCTGCTTCTAGTGGAAAGTGCTAGGTATTCACTCCTGCTTCTACCTGTTCTACACACAGAGCTCTCTTCATCTTTCTTCTCCACCAGGTTAGGTGGCCATGAGGGACAGGATGGGATCCCTCAGACCAGCACACTCGCAGGCCCCACCCCCAGGGTTGGTTATGGTTCCAGTACACCTGCTCTCCTCATGTCGGAGAAACCGGCTGTAAGATAAAAAGCAATGCATATAAAAGCAGAGCCTCCACGGCAGAGGGCTGGACAGAGACCCTCCTTCATGTACCCCTATAGGTAGAATGTTTAAACCCACTACAGCAGTGAGGGCATAGCCTGTCAGCATGTGACAAAGCACCAACAGGAATACATGCCATAAGAGGATATCAGAAACTGCAATTGCAGAATTATACTGAATAATTTCAAAATAAGGAAATGATCTGCTTAATCTGCCAATCTGCTTAACTCACACATGTGTGAAGAGAAGAGTTCCTGACTGCTAAACAAACAAGCGCTTACAGCTACTACCCTGATGACTGTACGCGGTGCCTTGCTGGTTCCTGTCAGGGCAGCCACACACTAATATCCCCAGAAGGCTGGCACTATCCAGTGAGAAACCATCCCCTCCAAGGCCAGAGGAGGGCGCCGTAAAGGCAATGGGGAAGTGGCAAAACTGTGGAGCTCCTTACCTGTCACCAGGCTGGCTCACAATATGCCCCATGTGAGCTAGGTCACTCTAAGAGTTAGAAACAGGGCACCCAGAGTCTGTCACTCTGCCATCCAAAAATAATCTAATGATTTTCAGAAGTACAGGTGAACCCCTCAAAGAACAATTATTACAAACCTGGGATAAGATACGGCCCAGAATAAAGACAGGTAGACAGAGAAGAACCGGGATGAGGACCCGAGGGAAGGGGAGAGGCAGAGAATGAGGAGGAGATGGAGACAAGTCACAGAGGTTTGGAGAGGTGGCAGCTGAGGCAGGGGAATCCAGAACAAGGAACCGATTTCTGAAGGAACGTACCTCTCAGTTCAGCTCTTACGTGCTGAAATGCAAGCAGGCTATGGATTTCTAGTTGGAACTGATGGAGCTGCTCCCCAAGGCTGCTTGGCCCCTCCTGGAAGCCGCCCAGCCGCAGACAGAGAACTAACAAGTGAAAGGCCAGCCCACAACAGGTGCTGGGGAGGGGCTGGGCTCCCCAAGAGCCTCCCACAGAGTGCCAGAGGCCCACCCCCACCCCCCCACCCCCCCAGCCCCCCACCCCCGTTGAGGGAAGTGATCGTCACACAGAAGGAACAGGCTCCTGGCTGCGAGACTTCCAAAGCTCTCACACATGGGGGAGGGGGGGGCGGGGTGTCGATCGCTGGCGACTATAGGAGGAGCCAGGGTGAGGGCCACAATCACACTCACTCAGGCTGTGAGAGAACCAGAGCCCTTTCCAGAGCCATCACGCCCACAGCTGTGTAACATTCCCCCGAATCACTCAAGGACGCACATTCCAGCAGACAGCTGGCCGGTGGGTCAGGCACAGCTGCAGTGGAGCATGGTGGGGAGAACAGGGTAGGACGGGGGCTCACGTCTGCACATCACCGTGGAGGACCCCCACCCACCCCCACGCGGGAAGCTGGCGCAGCAACCATCGCTGGCCTCACCCTCTGTGGCGGAAGGGAGAGGGCTGATGGTCACACAAGCAGGCCAGGACCTGGACTCAGACCTCTCTGAAGACTCCATGGCTAAAACTGTAAAGCCTGACACCACCAAGTGAGTATTAAGTAGCTGGACCTCCACGCCTGTGAGAGTAAAACCACCCAGACATTTTGGGGGAAAGGCATGGCAGTTTCTTTAAAACAGCTCAATGCCCACCTACCCTGTGACCCCAGCAGTTTGACCTCAGGTATTTAGCAAGAGAAATGATGATCGATGTCCACGCGAAAGACTTCTACAGGAATGATCACAGCACCCCAAACTGGAGACTGCCCGGTATCTGTGGGCAGGTGAGTGGACGACTATGCACATCCACGCAGCAGCCCCTCAGCAAAATGCTGAAACACACAACAGAGATGAATCCCAATCACGTGGAGTGAGAGAAGCCAGACCCCACCAAGCACATACTCTATGATTCCATTTCTAGGAAGTTTGAGAAGAGGCAAGACTGGTCGAGAGTGGGAGAATACACCCAGTCAGGGAGGGCAGGAAATGTATGGATGGCTCCAGGGCACTTTCTGGGGTGATAAGGTTCTGTATCTCGATAAGGCTTTGAACTACACAGGTGGATACATGTGTCAAAACCGCAGCAGGAGAGGCATACACGGCAGGCACCAGCAGTACTTCCTGGCAAGGCAATGCAACCCCAGGGATTACTGTATCCTTCTTCTCCCAAAGGCCTCTTGTAAAGCATGTCCACCCAAACAAGGACTCTATAACTTGTGGAGTCATCTTGGAAACGTTAAGTGATGCACATACCTCTTCCTGTGGACTCCATTTCTACACAGAACAGAACAAAACAAGGCCAGCCACACAATCCAACATTACAGATGACAGGCGGAAGCACTATCGTGTTACTTTCAGATTCATTTTCACTTTGGAAGAGGACTCGGGCGTTAACATGGGTGTGGATGACATGCCCCACACACACTCACCACTGTGGGTGGCCAAGTCCTGTCTTAATAGCAAATGATCTGCCATTGAGAATCCTAGCTTCTATACAGAGTGTCGCCCTCCACTACCAAAGTCCCAAAAGAAAGATGGGGCAGTAATTCTGTCATCAAGGATACCAGCTGCAACAAAGGTGCCCTGCTTTTGCAGCCTTGGTAAACAGAGGGTGTACTTCTGGTGCATTTTACAGTCTGTTAAACCTTGCAAGAAGGTAGAAAGCCAGAAAAACTAAAGCCAAGAACAGCTCTAATGGCTCAGGTGCTACTGCCAGCTCCCAGTAGGCCACAGGCCCCTCGGTAGGGATAAGAGCACACATCAGAGTCCTTCCCACCCACACCATAGGGCAGACCATTGGTCCAAGTAGAGCCCTGTCCCACAGCAAAAGAGACACACGATGCAAAGCAGGGAAGGAAGAGAAGGTGTCAGACAGCTGCCTGAAGCCCACGCACCCCAATGGAAGCCAGGGAGACACAGTCACCATGACACCTGCCCCACACATCCACACAAGACCCTCGTGGCTGGCTGTCGAGCAGCAGAAATGGGGCTCCAAGTCTGCTCCTGCCCTGCCCATGAGACCCTGGGAGCCCAGCCTTGTTTCCTCCCAGGTAAAATGAGGAAATAGAGATGGTCTGCTTAGGCAACCAGTGACTTCCATCCCTAGTGAGCCACACCCCTAAAGTCGAGGCTCCCCAACACCTCTGCATATTCTTTCATGATCAAGTATCCTAAAAAACATTTAAGTCAGATCCTGTCCTATCACTTCTGTCCCCAGGGACGAGCATGGTACCTGCCACAGACAATCCAGGGAGAGTTGGCACCTCAGAAAAAGGCACACACAAACACATTTTCAGTGAAGTATGGGGGTGGCTAATCATGAAGTTCCCATCCCACACAGGCCCAGGGCAACCAAGGGACCCAGCCCTAACCTTTCAGGTGCAGAACCTCTGGAGAAGAAGCTCATGTTTTACTCAGTTAAATGTTCCTCTACCCAAGAGGCGAAAAACAAAGCTCTTTTCACCTGTGTGTGGCCCAGACTATTTTTGAAGATCAACAATTTGTGACAGAAAGAGAGTCTCCTCTATAGGAAAGTGCAGGAGTGGAATCTATTTATCTCAGAAGCAAAACAGAGAACCCAAAACAGCTTCCTCTGCCTGTCCCAGCTCCAGCCTCTTCCAGCAGTCCAGACTTGGGGTAGGGGGAGGGCAGCACATGCTCATGAGCTTTGAGTTGGCCTCACAAGACCAACAGGATCAACCTCCACCTCTGCGGGGTTTTGTTTTTCCATGAGCACATTTACGGATGCCAGAACGGAAACCAAACTATTTTAACCTCATTTATATTTTTTAACATCCATATTGAGGTATAATTTACATACCACAAAATTCATCCATTTTAAGAGTATAATTCAGTGATTTTTTAGTAAATTTAGAGTTGTGCAACCATCCCTACAATCCAATTTTAGAACACTTCCATCACCCCAAAACGTTCCCTTGTGCCTGTGATCTGTTAATCACTGCCCTCACCCACCCCCCACCCCTGCCTCAGACCACCATCTGAACGCTCTCTGTCTCTGTAAGTTTGCTTTTTTGGACACTCCCTGTAGATGAAATTATACAATACGTAGTCTCTGGGTCTGGTGTCTCCCCCTCGGTATGGTGAGTCTGAGCTTCATCCATGTTGCAGCACAAATTGGTAATTCGCTTTTTTAAAATTGCTGATTAGTAATCCACTGCATGGATATAGCACATTTTGTTTATCCGTGGCCATCTGGATTGTTTCCACCTTTTTGCCTATTGTGAATCATGCTGCTATGGACACCCATGTACCTGTCTTTGTGTGGACACGCTTTCATTTCTCTCAGGTACATTCCTTGGACAGACTGCTGGGTCATGTGGTAAGTTCATGTCTAACTTTCTAAGAAACTGACAAACCGTTTATGCCATTTTACATTCCCACCAGCAATGTATCAGGGTTCCAGTCTCTCCATGTCCTCGCCAACACTTGTTATTGTCCTTTTTTTTTTTAAAAAAAAGAGCTTTTACTTATTTATTTGGCCGTGCTGTACGGCATGCGGGATCTTGGTTTCCCGACCAGGGATTGAACCCATGCCCTCTGCAGTGGAAGCGTGGAGTCTAAACCATCGGACCACCAGGGAAGTCCTCTGTCCGTCTTTTTTATTACAGCTACCCTTGAGACTTGTTTTATGGCCTAGCATATGGTCCACTCTGGAGAATGTTCCATGTGCACATGAGATGTATTCTGCAGTATTCTATAGATGCCCTTTAGCCAAAGAGATCAACAGTGTTCTTCAAGTCTTCTAGAATCTTGCCGATTTTCTGTTTAGTTGCTCTACCAATTATTGAGAGAGGAGTACTGAAATCTCTTAACTATAATTTATGAACTGTCTACTTCTCTTAGCAATCCTATCAGTTTATGCCTCAGATATTTTGGGATTCTGTTGTTAGGTACATATACATTTGTGACTGGTGTATCTTCCCATGTGCCGTTAAAAAATGTCCCTCTTTGGCTCTAGGAATATTTTTTTGTCTTAAAGTCAATTTTATCTGATATTAATACAGTCATTCTAGTTTTCTTATGGTTACTTGTGGTATATCTTTCCTCATCCTTTTACCTAAGGATCTAATGGGTGTCTCTTATAGACAATATATAATTAGGCTGGATCTTGCCTTTTTTATCTGCTCTGACAATCTCTGCCTTTTGATTGGGGTGTTTAGACTACTAACATTAAATGCAATTATTGATCTGGTTGGACTTACATTTATCATTTAGCTGTTTGTTTTCTACATGTCTTCCTTCTTTTTTCTTCTGTTCCTCATTGACTGCTTTCTTTTGTGTTACATATTTAATGTACCACAATTCTTCTGTTGATTTTTTTAAACTATATTTTAAAGTTATTTTCTTAATAGTTGCTCTAGGGATTCCAATAAGCATTTTATTAACATCACAGTCTACTTCAGATTAACACTAACCTGATCCCGGTAAAATGCAGAAACGTTACTCCAATACAGCTCCATTTCATTCCTCCTGTTTTGTACTGTTGTTGTCCCATATATCACGTGTCTATATATGTTATAAATACAACAGATTGTTGTATGCCTTTGGTCAATTGCCAAAGAGCTAAGGTTGTTTTTGTCAGTTCTATCCAGTGTTATGGTTAATGCTGCATATGATGTTATGTCTTTTCACTAAGAAGAAATTAGAAAAAAGTGTCTTTTCTATTAGCCCACATATTTACCATTTCCAGTGCTCTTTATTTCTTCCTGTGAATATATGTTACCAACATGTCACTTCCTTTCAGCCTGAAGAACCAGCAGGTCTGCCAGCAACAAATCCTCAGTCTTTGTTTATCTGAAAATCTCTTTTTGCTTTCGTTTCTGAAGGACAGTTCTGATGCACTGAGAATTCTGGGTTGACAATTTTCTTCTTTGAGTACTTTGAATGCCATTCAGTTCCCTTTTGGTTTCCATTTGAATGTCTCAGGTGAGAAGTCAGCTGTTAATTATATTAATGCTTCCCCTATATGTGATGAGTTGTTTTTCTCTTGCTACTTTCAAGATTTTCCCTTTTTCTCTGGCTTGTAACAGTTTGACTCTGATGTGTCTAGGTATAGATCTCTTTGTATTTATGCTACTTGAGGTTTGTTGAGCTTCTTGGATAAGCTTCTGCTCAAATACACGTTTAGCCATTCTTTCTTCAAATTGTTTTTCTGTCTTGCCCCCAAACATGTCTGCAACCTTGAGCTAACACAGCCACTGTCCCTCCCCACTTGCCCATCTCCAAAACTGTCACTTTAACCAACAAGGCCACGGGTAGGGCTGCTGCCCACCACTCTAAATTGAGTGAGCCCCTTCTCACCCCTGCAGAGAAGCTGTTGGTCCTTACAGCCTGCACTGGCTAGGCAGAACTTCCCTACCAAGAGAGCTGGGGAGAGGGCATGAGAGAAGCCCCAGGTCAAATGCCACAGATTCTCACCATTTTTACCCAGAGTTCAGCAGTTTCTTAAGCACAAACATTTCGCAGACTATTGTGTGGTTCTGGTCAATTTCCAGAGTGTTGAAATGGCTGATTTTGGGGGGTCAATTCTGTGCTGCTTCATAGTTGTTCTTTTGGGGAAAGGATTTGACAATTTCTCCTCATTCATTCACTGCTGGAAGCTGCCCTCCAGCCTTGATTTGTTTTGAAAATAAAACACACACACATTGGGAGACTAAGTCAGAAAAAATGCCAAAGAGAGATGAAGAGGGGAACTGCAGAGAAGGAGAGAACTGATCCTACCATTTTATCGATCTCCACAGTCTAAATCTCCCCAATGTCGTTTAAAAAAAAAAAAAAAAGTTGTATCTTGGTGATTTTAATTCGCCAGCACTTCCTTAAAGAAAAAGGAAATTCTCTCTGCTAGAAGCCACCAGAAACCCCCCTCTAGCCTTCAATAGGCCTAAACTGGGTCATAAGAATAGCACAGCATGAAAGAAAGAAGCAGTTTTTAAAAAGATCCAAACAGAAATTCTAGAAAAATACTATACAGCAATGAAAAAAGAGTAACTATTCCTACATTCAACAACATAAGTAAATTTCACAAACATTATGTTGAATGAAAGCAAGCAAAGGGTACAGACTATATAATTCCAATTACTTAAAGTTCAAAAACAGGAAAAACTAATCTGCGCTGTTTGAAGTCAAGAAAGTGGTTACTCGGAGGGTAGTGACAACAAGTGGGCATGAGGGCGCTAGTAACGTTCTATTTCTTGATTTGAGCTACAAGGATGTGCTCAGTTTGTGAAATGTACTAAGTGGCACATGTGTACTTTTCATTATGTATGCTATACCTCAATTAAATAAAATTCTCTATATGGAGGTTCCCAAGGGATGAGCCAGACGCTCTCAACGAGGATCCAAAGACTGCCTGCTGCTAACACAGAAACTATGGCCACTCACTCCAAAAAAGATTACAGTTTTAGAATGGCTCTGGGCTGGACTTGATCCTATTCTTCTGTCAAAATTCACAACTGTACTTCAACAAACTAGACAGAACATTCTATGTGAGGACTCAAGGAGACACTAGCTCTATATGTGACGTCATATTTTAAGTGAAGCTTGAAGACTGAAGGGTAGTTGTTACCAACACTTATTTCCCTCACCACATGCCATGCACCAGGGTCAATTCTGGGTACGCATCTGTCACCCAGAGATGCAGAGCAGAGATTATCACCCATTTTACAAATGAAGAAGCACGGGCCAGTATCACCTGCCCAAGGTCAGTCAGGGAGTGTGATCTGACCCCCACTCTGCCAAATCTGGGCTCCTTCCACAATCTCACACTGCTTCAAGGATGCCCTGGGGTCTCCCTAGTCCCACAGGAGGACCCCTGCTCTGTGTGCCTGGGTTAGTCTCTGTCTCTTGCTCTCTTACATTCTTTTATGCTCCTTCAACACTTAACCTCTCCCTCACAATTCACTGGCCTGCCCTACAGGGGAGCACAGTGATTATAGGAAAAAATGTAGACCAGGAGCCCAGGAACACAAGAGGGACCCAGTAAATCTCTACAAATGTGGGTTCCTCCTTCTCTTCACCCACCTGTGACACTCTGAAAGGAAAGGGAAGGGAAAGCAGACCCAAACTTAAAATTTTATTTCTAGAACTTTAGAAGAGGCCTCTGGTTTTAGAACAGGGACTGCAGAAAGCAGAGCCAGATAAAAAAGGCCTTTCTGGGTAGCAAGAACACAAAGCACACCACCCCAGACTAATACGCTTCCCCAGTAGGAGGGGGTTAGATTTTCCCACTTATCTCAAGGCGGTAAGAATTTTTAAAGCTGAGAAATACTGAGTCAGACAATCTCTGAAGTCCTTAGGACGCCAACAGTGTGGGGCCCAAATGAATTTAACACAAAGACGGCAGGTTGGGGTCCCCCTGTGGGGTCAGTCAACACAAGGAGGCAAAGAGCACCTAGGTTCTCCAGATCTGCACTTACTGCCCCTCACCCCACCCCGGGCAAACAGACATGGAAGGGAGTCTGCAGAGGAGGCACTGAGGGAGACAAGGGATGAACCACAGAGGGGCTGCAGGGCTTCTCAGGAGGCCACGGCCACCGGCTGCTGACTCATGGGACATCAGGGTGTGAAGGGAGGGGTAACAGCAGGAGCAGGAGCTAGGCCAGCAATTCTCTTTACGGGGAGAAAAGAGGGTTTCTTAGTGAAGACATGGGGTGGTACACTGAGTCTTATTTCTTTCAAGCTTTTTCCTTAAAAGCTGAGGATTGGGAAAGTTACTCTTGAAGCAATCAGTATCGATGAAGGAGAACCCGAAAGAGCCCATTACAGGAGTCCCCAACACAGGGGTCCCTCCTCCCTGACGCACGGCCTAGGAGGAGTGGTGGCGCACGTGAGAGGGCTGGGCTCCCGACTCTGCCCCTAGCCAAGTGACCCAAGCAGGGTGTAGCATCATCCCTGGCCTCCCATGCTCCAGATTTGAAAAGCAGGGAAGCTGGACCAAATGAAGAAGTTTTCCTATAAACTAGAAGAAGCACAGAGCTAGAAAGCAGGTACAAGTTTAGTGAAGGCCTGCTGTCAAGCAGGGGAGCCAACAGAGGCTACCATTCCCCCATCCTGTGAGACCCACGCCCCATGCTACAGATGTCTGGGCCCCAGGGCCCCAAGAGGGAGGTCCCTTGGCCAGGATGGTGGCGGAGGTGCCAGGGCTGGAGCCCACAGCCATCTCCATGATAAGCCACCGAAAGCTGCTTCCTGCAGGCCTGACGGCGGCTTCACCCCCACAGGCCTCCTCACGTCCAGGCCTGTCCCTGGTTCCTGGCCCCTCCTGCTCACCTGTGTGTGGTTCGCATGTCCACGGGCCCATCGCCCACCTGCCCTTCGCCTCTGCCCATGGCCATCGCCTCTGCGCCTCTCAGCAACCCTTGGGCTGGGCCTGCTCCTGGTTCAGGCGTCACTCTCATGTCTCCGTCAGCGTTTAACTCTGAAGCCAGCACTCCTCTCTCCATTTTTATTTTCTTGCTCTCCACATCGTCCTCTGCTGGGTCCCGGTCAAGCGCTCGTTTCTGACTCCGTGTTCGGCATGCTTCTTCAGTCATTCTGAACTTTAGGGGATGGAAAAAACATGACATTTAAACTTGGCACAACGAAGTGGCTGTCTTCTCAGGAACTTTTCACAATGTCAGCATGGAGTGTTTTCCTCACCATGTGACAATGGCAGAAGTAGGTACAACAAATGAAGGGCCCACAAAGCGTGCCCAGGACATTTCTTCACTGATGTGGGGAAGGCGAGAGCAGGAGCAACAGAGCATCTGGGAAGCCAAGCTATGCATCGCCCCATCCAGGGCCAGAAACCTGCAGGGACCTGGACAGGAACAACGGAAGGTGGCTGCTTATCAGAAAGAAGGGGGGAATCTCTGCACTCCAGACTCAAGAGCAAATAGAGGAAACTGTTCTAGATCTGAATTCCCTGCCTATGGGATCCTGAGCACCTACATGGGATTGGAGGTATCTGGAATCCAAGAAGGAGGGACCATGCTGTCTCAGGAGCAGGGTCACAGCCCAACTCCAGCCCTGCACTGCACTGATGAGGGTTGACCCTTCTACTCCCGCTTCAGCGAGGGGCAGCCTTCTCACTCCCTGCTCACCTCAGGGGGGTGAGGAGTGGGGGGTCACACTTAACCCTTTGACTGCCGACGAGGCGAACTCTGAGTGGGGTGAGGCCTGGCCCATCACCATGCCGGCACCCTGTACCTGCAGCATACACATATCTTGATTGAAAGAAGAAAAGAAAAGAAGAAAAAAAACAGCTGAGTCAGTTTTTGATCCCATGACATCACTGGGCTCCACATGACCCTTCCCAGGATTCAGTCTGAGAGACAAAGCACTTTCCAGAAAACCAGTCTGAACCGGTTCCAGACAACAAGCTGAAGTGTTGTTAACCCTCACAGAGACAGGAGGGAAGACCGCAGTGATGTCTGTTTACAGGGAGACTGCTGGCATTCCACAACCGAGTCTGGGACACGAGCACTCGCTCTTAAAGGGGCCGCTCAGAGCCCAGCCTTGATGTCCCAGCGGGGCAGGACATGGGAAACCAGACTTCAACAGTCAGGGTCTAAAAAGCCATGCAAGAGTTCATCACAAAACAAAAAAAGAATTTAGCTGCCAGGCTCCTGAACCCTTGAAGTACCAGTTCTCCACAGGACAGTCAATGCCCACATCTACCAACGTGGGGGCCCGGGGAGGAGCACACCGTATGAGCCCCTCAAAGAATCCCAATTCACACCTGCAGTGCGCCTACGATGAAGACCTCCTGGCTCTGTGTCCAAGCAGGCAGGGCACCCAGCACCTCAGTTTCCTCACCAGCAAACACCCTGGGAGGCCTGTCCTGGGTATGGCCAGGCAGAACCAGTCCCAAAGCAGCCCACCTTCTGGAGACTTGGTGGGGGTGGGGAGAGCACAGGGCATTGAAGGGGCCCCATCACTGTATGTGGGACACACTCCTGAGCTGACTCATTTGCAAGCTCCTTAAAGGAGCTGATTTCACAAATGAGCAACAGTGCAGGGCCCTGCCTTGGACTCAAACTGAAAGGAAGGAAAGTGACAGCTGCTTCGTGCTCCTGGCACAGGAGGCCGAGCGTCCGTCTGACACGTGTTAGGCCAGCGTGCCCCGGCCTGGACCCTCAGACATCTGCTCCCACGGGCAGTCCAAAAGGGTTGAATCAAGCAGGTTTCCCCGTGGCCATGTCACCCCCGCCCCTGGGGTGCTCCCCATTCCAGGCAGGGCTTGAGAAGTCTGAAGCTCAAGGGCACAGACTATCAACTTGGCCTCCATCTGCCTCCAACCCCTCCTGGCATCCCAGCCTGCACCTGCTGCCCACCCCGTGCCACCTCAGCCCTCAGCCACACTCCATCCCTCTGCTCTCACCCAGATCTCCCCATCCCCTCCTTCACCTGTAGAGGTCATCTCCTCACCACCCCAGAGGGAAGCAAGGGATGCTCCCATGTCCCTCTCAGCCTAAAGTTCTAGTTTCTGTCCTTCTCCAACATGCTTTCACCACAAATGCTGTCAGCCTGCTCACTGAGTCTGTCTGTCGTGTCTCCCCATGAGCTGCAGACAAGTCACTGCCCTGAACTGAATGTCAGTCACCCTCCCCTCCTCTCCCTCACTGTGGGAGGGATGGGTCACTTTCCTTTTGGGCACTGCCTAAACAGCAGGAGCTGCTCGAACGTATGGGGAATTGGATGAGAGGAGTGATTTCAGAGGCCACGTTGGATGGTGGGTACCTGTGCTCCCAGGATCAGAGAGGAGCCTATTGGGGGTAAAAGATGAAGGGAGTCCAGGACCTCAGGCAAGGAGGGCCCCCACTGGAGTCAAAGGAAATTCTGTCCCTAAGGGAGAAGCTCCCAGGCTGGCCTGGTGCCCACTGGGGGAGGGGAGGTCCTAAGTGAACAGGGAGAATGCACCCCCCAATCCTGCACTCAGAACCGCCCCCAATGCTTCCCCACTTCGCCTCTGCTCCAGCCCAGCCTGCAGGGCCCCCACCCCCAGCACAGCCTCCAGCCTTGTAAACCCCAGGCTCCAATCCATGAAGCTCATTTGAACGCCAGACCCTGCATGAAGTCCCTCCTTCCTCCCAACTGCCCACATGGATTGCGGTGGGAGGAGAGGCTGACGGAGGTCGCTGTGCATCAGGTCACCAGACCAGCGAGGTGGTGCCCCAGTGACCTCACTTCATTGTCACTGGTGAAGGACAAGCGGTCACAAGGGGCCAGAGTAGAGCCTCACACCCATGGGGCTGTTCCCACCAGTCCCAGAGACCATGCTAGGCCACAGTTCTGGTCGGGGTCCCCAGCAGAGGACCTGGGAGACCATCTGCTTGTGTTCTGTGTGCAGTGTCAGGGCAGCTCACTCAGAAGCTGAGGGGCTGGAACTCTGCCAACCCCAGGCACGCCCTGTGCCTCTGGCAGGCTGCTGAGTGGGGGAGGGGTGCAGCAGTCTTGCCCCCCTCCCCCACCACATAAAGGGTGAGCACAGCTGGAGGGGGCGGGGCCAGCCATGGGGGATGGAGCCTCAGGCTCTGACCTCCCCCTCCTTGGGTGGCGCCTCCTCCACTGGGAAGGCGGTTGCCTTAGTGCCCACATGGGGCCTGCCACCGGCCAATCCCGGACACCACCAGGCAATTGCTCCTGGGGAGGGCAGGTGTTAGTAAGGAGCGGCCTCTCCCTCCTCTCAGCAGGAAGGACCAGTGCCCCAACCTAGCAAATCAGGGCTGGCGGCCACCGCCCTGCAGGCACAGAGGCAGGGACAGCAAAAAAAAAAAAAAAAAAAAAGTTGTCAGGAAGAAACCAGCCTTGAGGAATGAAGTGTGACCTAGGAATGAAGCATGACCGACAATTTCTGCAAAATGCAGTGAGGAGGTGCATTAGAATACTTTCTAAAGAGCAGGTGAAGAGGTTGGATTACCCCAACTGACAAATTAGGATCTGCTTCAAAACTCCTGGCGAGTGAGGGAGGGATAGCAGCCACAACGGCCTAAGTTCCACCACAGGCCCGGGGAGAACTGCTGGCCCACAGAGAGCAGTCCCCTCTAATCAAGGCAGGATCCAGTGCCGGCTGCTGTCTGCAGGGACAGATCCCAACAGCAGCAAGCCCACCGTAAAGATGCGGCCACCAAGGCTGCAAGGCTGCCTGAGGCACAGGCTGCTGCTACATGGGGAGCAGGGCTGGAACCCAGGTGGCCTCAGCCCCTCCTCACTCTCTCCAAACAACCTGGCTGGACAGGCAGGATGCAGCCCAAGTCTTCCTCAGGCCCAAGAAGGACAGGCTCCAGCCATACTAGAGGCTTCACAAGCACACAGCACAGACCAATCCCAGGATGAGTGGGCTACCAAGTCCCAGGTAGAATGCTGACAACATGGCTTTGGGTTGGATGCGAATTTCAATTGCTTCTACCAAAAGATGCTTTCTTTTATTAAAATGTCACCTTCCGGGGCTTCCCTGGTGGCGCAGCGGTTGAGAATCTGCCTGCTAATGCAGGGGACACGGGTTCGAGCCCTGGTCTGGGAAGATCCCACATGCCGCGGAGCAACTAGGCCTGTGAGCCACAACTACTGAGCCTGCGCATCTGGAGCTTGTGTTCCACAACAAGAGAGGCCACGATAGTGAGAGGCCCGCACACCGCGATGAAGAGTGGTCCCCGCTTGCCGCAACTAGAGAAAGCCCTAGCACGGAAACGAAGACCCAACATAGCAATCAATCAATCAATCACTCAATAAATCTTAAAAAAAAAAAAAAAAAAAGATGTGACTGCATATCAGCATCAATAGTAACTAAAATACAATCCCCATATTTAAAAAAAAAAAAAAAAAAATGTCACCTTCCAACTGGTCTGAGGACCTCAGGTGGAAAATCTGTTCTAAGACAACTCCAAAAGGGTGAATTGTGCTGTGGCAGGAACCAGTATTTTTTTTTGGCTGTGTTGGGTCTTCGTTGCTGCACACGGGCTTTCTCTAGTTGCAGCGAGCGGGGGCTACTCTTCGTTGCGGTACGCGGGCTTCTCATTGTAGTGGCTTCTCTTGTTGCGGAGCACAGGCTCTAGGAGCGCGGGCTTCCGTAGTTGCAGAACGCGGGCTCAGTAGTTGCGGCATGTGGGCCATAGAGTGCACGGGCTTCAGTAGTTGCAGCGTGTGGGCTCAGTAGTTGTGGCGCACAGGCTGTAGGGCATGTGGGCTTCAGTAGTTGTGGTGCACGGGCTCAGCAGTTGTGGCTCGCGGGCTCTAGAGCACAGGCTCAGTAGTTGTGGCGCATGGGCTTAGATGCTCCGCAGCATGTGGGATCTTCCCAGACCAGGGATCGAAGCCATGTCCCCTGCATTGGCAGGCGGATTCTTAACTACTTCACCAGGGAAGTCCCAGGAACCAATATTTTTTTTTTAATTTTTTTATTTATTATTTATTTATTATTTTTATTTTTGGCTGTGTTGGGTCTTCGTTTCTGTGTGAGGGCTTTCTCCAGTTGCGGCGAGTGGGGGCCACTCTTCATCGCGGTGCGCGGGCCTCTCACTATCGCGGCCTCTCTTGTTGCGGAGCAGAGGCTCAGACGCTCAGGCTCGGTAGTTGTGGCTCACGGGCCCAGTTGCTCCGCGGCATGTGGGATCTTCCCAGACCAGGGCTCGAACCCGTGTCCCCTGCACTGGCAGGCAGATTCTCAACCACTGCGCCACCAGGGAAGCCCGGAACCAATATTTTTAAACAGGACTCAGGAGACTAACACTGATCCTGCACAGGGGGCGGGGCGGTGGGGGGGGTGTTGGTTGAGAGGGGGGATTAGATAGGCATAAGGCATAGAGCCATAACCCTGAGGTTATCATTAATACTCTGTACTAGGAAATGTTATTTATACCACACTACTACAAAATAACAGCAGGAACACTACTAGTAATACTCCTGTTTCAGGCATGAGAAAAGTGAGGCTTAGTAACATGTGTTTGGGAGAAGTGACAGAGCTGATGCTCTGCAAAGTAGATGATGTGGGGTGCTTTTTCCAGAGCCCAAAGAAGGGAGTGAGCTTGAGGAGGTGGCAAAAGGAGGGTGCTGAGTGTAGACTGACCTCAGGTGGAGCACAGAGGACAGCGGGTGTGTTGGATGGAGGGGGAGTGGGAGTGGGATCCAATTTGTTCTAAAGGATTTGGGGACAGACTGAGGCAGGGAGGTGGCAGAGGGAACAGTCAGGGGGGTTTTGTATCTCGTGGTTCAGGATGGAAAGGGGATAGAGCAGCAGGGAGACATGACCAATGCTGGGTGTACTTTAGAGGATTTGGACAACACAACATACCAACAGTTGGACACTAGGCGAGAGAGGGTTGCTTTGTTTTTTTTTGCCTGAGCAACTGGAAAAAGATGGATTTGATTTTCTGAGATGGGGAAGGAGCAGATCTGGGGGAAGAATGTTGGGAGTGGGATTGTTTGGCATGCAGAGAGGCTGAGGAGTGTCTGCTGACAGGCGGAGGCCCGCACACGCACACGTGAGATAGCCACTGTCCTCAGGGCGGCATGGAAAGAAGGGCCTGGGCCTGTGCAACAACCGATGCAGTTGAGTTACGATGCAGTTGAGTTACGACAGGTTCCAAATGCCAACCTCACTAGCCACTGGCCAAGCTCCACACTCTCCACAGACCCTGGCTGACAGGCATACGTCTTCCCTTCCAGACTAGAGACCTCACTCTGCTCTCTGCCTGAGCTACTTCCTGACACATATCTTTGAGTGACAGTGGCAGGGATAGAGCAGCTGTGTTCTGGAAGGAAATCACACCAAAAACACCAGCTCTTGAGTTTTAAATAATGTCAAACCTCGTTAAGGCCAAGTAGAAGGGATGCAATTTAACTTGGGAAACAGAAAGTTGATCCCAACAGCCAGCCCCCACCACTAGACACTGCAGAGAACACAGGATGGACCTCAGGGAGCAACTGGCCAGGGGAGCTTGTCACTCTCTGAGTCTCAGCTTCCCAATCCATACCTCATAGGTGCGCTATGTGAAGAGGCACAGAGTGACATTAGTAAAAACTTGAATGAGAAAATCAAGTTGCAGAATAATATGATACCATTCACAGTTTTAAAATGCTTACAACCTGCAGAAAAAAATACTGAAAGTTCACTAAAATCGAAACTGAAAGAAACTGGACTAAAATCCACAACACTCATCTCAGAAACTTTCACTGTCTGTATTAAGCATTTCTTGATTAAATTATTTCTCTTAACAGGACTATTTATCAGTTTCTTTGTATTCAAAGAAAACAAAGATAAAAAGGAGAGTTAGATAAAATAACACTCCCACCTACAAAGGTTGAGAACTGAAAGAACAAGTGGTATTGGGTGGGGGTGAGGGAAGAAGGCCCTGCACGGAGGGAGGACCCCCCCCCCCGCCCCCGGCCAGCCTGTTGAAACAGGCAGAACAAAGAACCCAAGATGAACCGTGACCTTCAGTGTACTGAAAGGGGATGCCGCTGCCACTTTCCCATTTGTTGTCGGCAGCTTAACAGTCCACCTTCTATACCACTTGCTACGGTGACTCCTGGGCTCTAAGCAGTAAACCCAAACCCCTTAGCTCATCCCCACAGCCCATCTTCTACCTGGGCCAGTAGCTGTCCCAAGTGGACATCAGGCCACAGCATCAGTGTGGGCTCATTCTGAGAGGGCCCACAGCCCACACTGTTCCTCACTAGGGCTGCCCACAGCAACAACGCCCATACAGCTTGACGGCTTCATCTCAATGTTAAACTCTTCCACGGCAGAAGACTTTTCCCATTCATCTCCATTTTCGGTGTGGAGCAAACAGTACGGGTTCAGAATGTGCTACTGAGTTAAACCTACATTTCTGTAAATTAGCCTCACAAAGTGTATGATTCCTGGGGTTGCCCTACAAGGCAAAATGTAGCAAGCAAGTCAAGTGCTTTCATTAAAAAGTCCTGGGACTTCCCTGGTGGCGCAGTTTAGAATCCGCCTGCCAATGCAGGGGACACAGGTTCGAGCCCTGGTCCGGGAAGATCGCACATGCCGTGGAGCAACTAAGCCTGTGCACCACAACTACAGAAGCCCGTGCGCCTAGAGCCTGTGCGCCTAGAGCCCGTGCTCCACAACGAGAAGCCACCGCAATCAGAAGCCCGCACACCACGACGAAGAGTATCCCCCACTCACTGCAACTAGAGAAAGCCCACACACAGCAACGAACACCCAATGCAGCCAAAAACAAAAAACAAAAAAAACTCCTGCATTCTGACCTTCTGGGAGGCGAGTGTACTGAGATGGAGCCTCACAGGTTGAGGCCAAGGCGGGAACAGGAATCCAGGGAGATGGTCCAGGCAGAGGAACAGCATGGGCCAAGCCGCTGAGCTGGGAGAGTCTCAGGCAGAGGAAGGGAGGCCACAGTGAGCCTGTGCTAAAGGTTTCCTGAAAAACAGAACTAAGTCTTCCTCACTGACTGAAGCTGGGTTCTGAACCCTTAGTTATCTGAAAACTTAAGACACTCCAGAATACAGGTGTTTTCTCTCTTGTACATCATCAGAAGGGGCCCTGGCCCAGCTAGGAGCTCCTTGGACTTTCAAAGACCTGAACTGAGAAGATGAGAAGGACAGACTCTCCCTGCAGCAGTCCTGCGACCCAGGTGGGGACGGGCCACACCTATACATGTGGGGGCAGGGGGACAGGTGACATATACCCAGAGCCTCTGGGGGTAGAAGACCAGCCTGTCATCCCACAAGGTGGGGAAATCCAAGTCTAGTGGGTCTGGAACCCAGG